>NW_017729027.1:5076634-5104090 GCF_001723915.1 Gavialis gangeticus
ACACACACACACACACACACACACACACACACACACACACACACACACACACACACGTCATGTGTCTATGTGTGTGTGTGTGTGTGTATATACACACACACATATAGGCACATGACAGTTGTAAACACTGAAGAGGCATATTGGGCTAAACTATTTTCCTCTGTTAGGCTTTGTAAGTGTTAGCTAATGAATTAAAGGTCATTCAGCCTAAGCTGGGGAATAGAACTACCTTTGTAGAAGTTCCTCGGAAGTTAATTTGGACAGAGTTCAGAGCCCATAAAATGGTTAGTCTCTTCATGGAAACTAATTATTATTATTATTATTATTACATTTTTTACAAGGAAGGGAAAATCTATAATTCATTAGCTAACACTTACAAAGCCTAACAGAGGAAAATAGTTTAGCCCAATATGCCTCTTCAGTGTTTACAACTGTCATGTGCCTATATGTGTGTGTGTATATACACACACACACACACACATAGACACATGACGTGTGTGTGTGTGTGTGTGTGTGTGTGTGTGTGTGTGTGTGTGTGTGTGTGTGTGTGTGTGTAGACACAGGACATTTGTAAACTCTAAAGGAGCTTACCAAGATACACTCTGGTTTTCCTCTGTTGGGTTTTGCAAATGTTCTTATATTTCTCTTTCTTTGAAGAGTCTCAGGTGATAAATTCAACAGCCACTCCTGGGTTGGGAGCCACAGTCTGAGTATCACCAATAAGCAAGCAACCCAAGGTGCAAACAGAAGAGCAGCTCCTCATTGTAATTCATGGTGCTTCACAGGAAGCACCATGAGTTACAACGATCCCTTGGACCCAACAGGTGTTCACTGTTGGCTCCTGGGGCTGGGAGATAGAGCTGCTGTTTAGAGCAGCTGACAGTCTGCAGCTGCTCTCCCCTAACAACCCCACCTCCTTCCAGCCCTGGCACTGTTTTCATAATGGGAGGGGGAAAAGGGTGAAGAGGGAATGTGTTCTGGGGGTTGCCCAGCCAGTGCTGGAAGGTGGTGTGGATAGATTGGAGCCCCCACAAGATGCCAGCTAAAAAAAACCCAAACTGAACTCCTTCCAGTCCTTCCCCCCCATTCTGAAGTTTAACAAAGGCATTTCATTTTGGAGTGTCTTCATCTGAACCATTATACAATGAGGGTTCAGATTGTCATGGGCTCAGGTCCTTTTAAAGCACTCTGCAATCATGTATTTGCGGTTGGTCATGGCTGTAGAAGGCCAGATTGGGCAAAAATTCCAGGGGCCAGATTGGGCAAAAATTGCCACTTCTGTTTGCACCTTGGTAAACTAGCCCAATATGCTGGTAGAATGATCATTGAATCCTCACTTCCCATGCCCTATCTTACCTACAGTTTTGAGTTCCCTGGGATGTACTGATTCAAACAAGAATTAAAATCAGTGCCTGCTAGAAGTGATTGTATTGCACTGGGTATATATTGTGGCTAGTATAACTGAAAATAGAGGGTTAAGCTGGGAGAGATAAAGAGGGCCCAAATTCACACACAGGGAACGTTTTGCAGGACCCCTGCCAGCATGGAGCTCTGCTGGGATGTAGACCTTGCAAGTTATATTTTCTACAGATATTGTTACAATTAAAACCAGGGCTATGAGGAATCTCAGAGGGAGCTCTTGGCCGCATGTTGAAAGCCCCTGAATAATTTTTTAAAAGAAGATTAATGTAACTGTTGTTGGTACCTCTAGGGATAAGAACTGCTACATTTTGCAGCAGGCTGTAGTTTGTAAATTGAATCTAATATTGCCACACAACTGATAATACAGAAATATTGCGAAGATTCAAACTGGACAGGATGTGTGAAATGAACAAGTGACCAGAGCCAAAAAAATAAACATAGCAAATATTTTTTACATGGCAGTGTGTTAAAAAAAATGTCTGTTGTTTAAGCTGGCACCAGTCTGTTTGATGAGAATAACATGCACTTTACATCAGAGGGAAAGTGCCAAATGTCAAAAAATTCTTATTTCCTCAGTGCTACTTTTTTTGGTCTCCATTACCCAGTCTTTTACTCTTTTGTTCCCAAACCACTTTTTTTCAGTATATTCTCTATAAAATGCAGAAATGCAAGTTTAATACGAAAGACTTATGTCTCAACAAATTTAGATTTTAGTAGATTGAAGATTTCAAACTCTTTAAATCTACAAGTAAAATTACTTTATTTTACAAAAAAAACCTACTATAAAAATGTTCTACCTATGACCTCTCTATTTCTTGCACTGTGACAACAGCCTTCATGTGGGAATGCATCCAGAATGCATGTTTTTATCGGTGTTCAGTACATGATACTGTAACATGTTATTGTCCAGGGGTAATTACATCCATTTAAAACTATTACAGCAAGAAGGAATATAAATATCTAGTGTACTCTTCCAATACTCATATATAACTACACTGGGTTATTACTTTACATTTCCTATCTCCTTGAAAGAAACGTTTTATATGTAATATATTCTTCCGTGTTACCATAAAGAGACTACACATTTTTTGCTCTATAGAAATGTCATCCTTAGTTATAACTTGTTGGAGCCATTTTATGTAATTTTTCATAAAAGGAAGTACTTTGATCCTTTAAGTTAGGTAAATTTCTCCTTTGGCATGGAGAGCTAACAACAAGGTCCTTCTACCTACTGTATATCAGTTAGGGTCTTCCTTACTATTCCTGTCCTGTGTTGGTTCATAAAAGGAAGAAAACCTTTGGGGCAGGGACCTGAGATTTGTAAATAAGTGGAACTGTGGTCCAGAACTAACTATAACAGCTATGGAGTGGCAAAAAGGCATTTTCTTTGCCATCTTTCAGCCACTGCAATATCTCAGAATGAGGGTTTTGGGTGTGTAGATGGATAAGAATTTCATAATAAAATCATATTACTGTTGAGTAGCGAGATCCCTTTTGTTCACTGGACACTTCATATTTGATCTAGTCATTATCTTGTATTGTGCAGATGCAATATGTTGCTTTCTTAAATTCTGTAAGAATATTAATCCATATGCAGTACTTCAGGTTTTCTGATCAGATGCGTTTGTGTACTTAATAAGCTTGAAAATTTAAAAATTGAAATAAGAATTTACAAGCCCCCACTAAAATTAACTAAAAAATTAACAGGGATTGTCAGTTAGAATGATATTCTCCAACCCAAGACAAAACATTTCTACAGTTAAAGGCTTATGTCTATAAATTTTAAGATGAGTGAGACAAGACTACAACCAGCACCACCCAAATCTCTGCTAGTCTACTTCCAAGAAACATACATTTATTTAAAAAGGAAAAATTAAGGTCTAGTAATCATGCAAACCTTTAACACTTCCTAAGGTTAGAAAATGTTTGCAGTTTTACGTCCAAGCTGTGACAGCAAAGATTTCATGAAGGAAGATCCTGAAAATGGCAAAACAGTACATAAAATAATTTACTTTAAAACTTTGGGTTTTTTTACATATTGAAGTCCATTGAATCAACCTTTTGTTTCTACAACACTTTTAAATACCCGAGACTTTCTCATGAATTTCTGATGCTTGATCTTATCAGTTTTTCTCAGGAAGACAAAACCCAGGCAGACTGTATTCCTGCAATGAACCATTCTTTATAAATCTGAACTTTGTTCTATTTTATAGCAATATAAACAGCATTTTTGAAAATTCTATACCACAAACAGCTTTTATGCTATTTCAGCACTTATGGTCCTGACTAAGAGCAGGAATAACACAGGGATGTGAAATGGTACTAGCTCTCCCTTTAAAATATAACATGGGTTGGCTTCTGGTTTGTTTTGATTTTAGATAAAGACTCTAATCAGTTATTTATCTGAATTTACTTGTGTATTCCTAATAAGTTCATATTTACATTATGTCGTATATAATATAAGATTATTTAGGAAAATACAGTAGAGATACAAGATTCAGAACAAATTAAAATTGTTGTAGATTTGTCACAATAGTTGTAGATTTGTCACCATAAATACATTATAATGATGTTTGTAAGGTGATGTATGTCATATCATTTATTGATTGATTATTTAATTCAAAACATAATTTGCCAAAAGCAATTTTTCCTGTTTCTAGAATTCTTAGATGTTCAACACTGATCTATACTGTACATTTTATTCTTTGTTTGCAAATATTGACTAGATGTTATATCATAAATGATGTTTATTGGCCCCCTCCTTTAAAAACCAGACAGGCAAAGAACTCTACTTAAGAAGCAACACTGGGCACATCTACATGTTCATTAACGCACCTTAGATACTGCACATTTAGTTTAGTACTTGCTTAATAAAGTACTAACTAAATGCTCAGTAACTAGAGTTACTGCGCAGTAGTGCTTGCACACGGTTATTTTGGGACACTTACTGCACATTACCCTAATAATACTGTGCAGTAGGCTATTAGCATAGTTTTTAACCGCCACGCTACTGAGCAGTGTTATTAGGCTAATGCTCATTAAGCATCTCATGTAGACGCATCCACTCTAGTTAAACAAAGATCACTAATGTACTGTACATATACAACACTTCCATTTGAGAATCTCTGGGTTTATCTATTGTGCTAATTTACCATGCCAGACAGCAAATTGCCAGAAACATGCTACACAGTGATGCCTGCTACCTCCCAAATTGGAAGCAGAACAGCCACCTTTATATGCTACTGCCTCTGGGCTAACTAGTCCTGTCTCTCAGAGATACAGCTTTTCATCTGGCTAGTCCTTATGTAAGGACCAGTCTGCTCCCCCTTGGGTTCCAACCTCCTCTTAAAAGCTAATGGGATTGGATTGCCTTCTTCTTAGAGCCTTGTTTCCCAACAGCGGAAGGAAGGAAGTATAAAGAGTCTTTGTGCTTCTCCAAATACAGGGTCTGCTATTGGGACTGGCCATTCTATAGTTTCACTGTGGGAGAGTAAGTTTCTTGCTTGTCCCTGCACAGAGCACATGGGGTTGCTTGTGATTTAGCACTATCATCCCACTCACCCTTGGTTGGAAAGTGTGGTAGCAGAGTTGTTAAGATGTCTTGCTATGGCTCTAGAGGAGTGAGTTTGAGCCATACTGTAGACTCAAGCCAAACACTATCCCCATGTTGTAAATAAACACCTGGTCATTTGGACTAGGAATTAAAGATAGCCGGATAGGATTCTCTTCACATTGCTCCTTTGTGTGCTGTTGGGGCTACTATGTTTGGGAGAATCCAGACAATCCCTGAGATGAACATAGATGTTAAAGATCCTATTTTTCTTGTTGTACGTACGATCATTTTCCAAAAAGGCCATGAAAATGCAAAGTTCATCTAAACCTATCAACATGTGCACAACGCATGTCCATGCCTATTAATCACTTTTGGGGAAACAAAAAGCCACAATACCATTATGGAAAAGACAACAGATCATTCCAACCCCATATGGCCACCACCATCGATCTTGACATCCATGAACCAACGAATGATCTTGACTGGCAAGAATGTAGAATGGGAGCCAATAATATAACTTTAATGCTTCTACAATCTGTGCAGAAATACATTCTGAAATTAATATAAAACAGTAACAAAAGACTAGTGTGTGATCAGTCTTCCATTTAATGTATCAAAGAGTTTTATGGCTTGCTGTGCTTCAAAAGTGATTTTAATATTAGATTGCAAAAAGCAATAAAAAAAAATAGATTTTTACAGAAAACTTTAATCTAAAATAGAAATGAAGAGTATGGATTGTAAATCAAGTGACAATCTTGCCTTTTATATTAGTTATTTGTATATGTAAGTAATCCTATTCATTTTGGTGGGACTACTTACTTGAGTAAAGTTTCTTGCCTTTCTTAGAAAAAGATCCTAAAGAATCCTTAAGATCCAGCAAAGTACTTATGCACATAGGTAAATCATGTAATTGTAACTGTAATTTTAGGCTAAGTGCAGACATTGTGGGGGGTTAGAAGGAGGTTAGATTGGTTTCAAAATGCCCAGCTGATGTAACTTAATTTGCCCCAGGTTCAGACCTTACACTCAGACCCAGTCTCAGTGATCAGAAATAGATCAAAACCTGTAACTACAGAAGTTCCACACACACAGACCAGTTTAAAAATTGTGGAACCTAGTCTAAGATAGACCTGGATTGATACAGTATGAGACTTACTCGATCCAGGTGAGAGCGGGGCATGAAACTTCTGTACAGTTACTGCGCAGCCCCAGGGCTGACAAAGTCCAGCTGCTGATCCCAGCCCCAGGACTGTGTATTATACACCCCTCTGCCCAGCACCAAACTATTTTTAGCCTGCTAGCACCTCACCCGCCCCGAACATCTACCCCCCCCCTTCCAGGTGCTGCCAGTTTTATCAGAGTTCACCACTGTTGGCAGTCAAGCAAGTAAGCATTGGTGAAGGGAGGGGTGGGAGGATAGGGTTGTAAGTTTGCCAAGGGGGCTAAAAATCACCTGGTCCTCACAAACTCCCTGCAGACCCTGGGAGCCCCTCTGATCCTGTCAAACCCTCCCAGACCCCAGCAACCTGCTACAGATGCCACCTACCACCTCCATCCTCCCCACAGATGCTGCCTATCCCCCATCCCCACTGTGGGCACTGCCTGCCCCGCCAACCCCCCTGTGGATCCTATCTGCATCCCTGATCCCACTAAATTGCACCTGCAGATGCCACCTGGCCCCATCCCCCACAATCACCTCCTCATTCCTGAGCCCCACCTGAGCCTGCTTGCCCCCTCATCACCCCAACCCCCCTCCCACGAGCACCCTCATCCTGACATCTTAGATCAGGTAGCCATGTTGAACCCAATCTAACCTCCCCCTAACTCTCTGAAAGTCTGCACTTAGCCTTAGATTTGGGGCCCATACACAATGTAGCTTCATTTTACATTTCTAAGACAACCCAACTTCAGGCTTCTAATACAGCTTATACAACATATACTTCTAATACAGCATAGCCAGCTACCACAAATGGTTCTAACTGTTTTAAGCTTCTTGTTATACACTGTGTTAGAAAGCATGTGATTTGCTCCATTTAGTCAAACAGACCCTTGCCAATTTACTCTAGACCAGAATCTGGCTTGGTGACCTCCCATCCATACAGTTTGGATCTATTTAAATCCATTTTACTTCAAATTAGTTTGTACATGTGCTGAAAACTATCTCAAGAAACTTTTCCTTACACGTGCTAAGAAGCATGTAGAGATACTGTGCTAAAAATTGGTTCTTCCATCTGCAGAAAGAACTTTGCAATTCTCAGATACAATGAGAAAGTGAGCCCACAGCTAAAAAGGAAAATAGAGTATCCAAATTTGAATAGTTCATCTCATTACTCCAATTTGGGAATAATTTGGATCTGCCTCCAATCTTAGCAACTCAGTGCTATGTTTCACTTATGGCTTCAAAGTAAGTCTCCATTTCCTGGTGCTATGGTCTATGTTAGCATCTTGGAGCTAAATTTCCAAGTGGGACTTTTTGGTTTTGCTGGTCTCAGTGTTGCAGCACCAAACTTTTAGGGCACCTATACACGTGACAGAGCTCTGTTCCAATGCATGCCAATTAGCACATTTCAGAGCAGACACAGCTGGAGCATGCTAATTAACATGTTCCAGCAGCCTGTGCGTCACACGCATTCAGCATCCCCATGTTTCAAATGGTGGTGGGGGCACTTCAACTAAAGCCCATTGAATGAGCTTTAGTTAAAGTGCTCCTGCTGCCATTTTGAAGCATATGATGCTGAATACAAGTGACGCTGTGAGCTCTTTATTAGAGTGGCTCCCAGAGCCTCTCTAATTAAAGTGCTCCCAGCTACCACCCACCCCAGAGCACATGTATAGACGCCCCTAGGTTTCTTGCTAGTTGGTGGGATTCATCATCCTGAATTCAGCAGCAAGGCCTTCACCTGTAATGCACAGAAGTCAGCATGCTGAATAGGAAGTGGCCTAATCTAACTGAAAGGAAATGCTAAGAAGATAAGGCTGGTTTTAACCCCATTCCTCTCAGGGACTTGGGCAGCAGAGTTAGGTGCCTTGTTTTGCTCAGGATTTGTACTCCCTTTGGAATTAGTTGCCTAAGCATTTTCTTTTAAAAAGGGGAAGGAGAGGTCAGGGAGGGTCCTCCCAAAATATAGCCAGAGTGTTCCCTTTTACATCCCCATGAACAGATCAGTCACTTAATGCATGAGAGATTTCTGTTCAAATCTTTGCATGTCCCTCCCACCCTAACTAAAACCTTCAGTGTATTTTTGGGTGTGGCTCACACAGTCTCACCTGTTGGAGCCAATCTGCTTTATATAAAATTCCTTCTCTATTCCACGAAGTGGAGAACTTAAACATGGGTCTTTCTTACTGCTCTCACCACAGGGGCCCCTTAAACTCTAAACTGTAGAATTTTCCTCTCTCTCTAACCCAATGAATATTCAAGTGTTGTGTGCCAAGTAGAACAGCTTCAACAAGAGAGGCTGAGAACACCTCACCCCAGGATATTTCCTATAGCCTTGTGCTGAGGAAGAACTGGGAGGTGAGGGATGTAGGCACAAATCCCTTTAGACCAGTGATTCTCAACTAGGGTGCCATGGCAGCCCAGGGTGCTTTGAGATCTTTTCAAGGGTGTCACAAAATGTTATTGGTGTTAGGTGTGCAGACATGATTTACAACATAAATCCAGAGATTTCAAATAGGAATCTATAATGTTAAAAGCACTCTGCCCTGCTGTGGGCTTTCTCAGTTCTTTGCAACCAAATTGTTCTATATTTTTTCTGCAGTTAAAAAGTGAAAACCAAGAGCTGGCATTTTGTCAGGGGTGTCTTGAGTCGAATGAGAGGTGCCTTGAGGCCGGAAAGGTTGAGAACCACTGCTTTAGACAGAGGACAGGTTTGAATCTGGGTCTCCCACATTCCAGGTGAATGCTCTGCAAAAGGGGGCCATGACTTGGTCTTCCTGTGAGCAGTTAGATATGGCCTATCAAATCACGGCATGCAGGTGAGAAGGGTGGACTCTAGTCGTCTCCTTAGCCAAGTATGCGTAAAGTGAGTACTTTGTACACAGTACACCTAAACAATGCTGTATTGGAGGTCTAAGTACATGTGCTGTATATATGTACAACCCTTGAAAAGATTATCGGGCAAGTATGCATCAAAATTAAACAAATTACTGACGATTACAAGAAACATATTTCACTAATTGGCTTCTGAGGGCAACGTTTTATTGGGCAACAGCTATCAATAAGCAAAGTGTGGCACTTGTTTAATACTAGGGCTTTATTCTAGCTTCAGGGAAAGGAAAGACTAAAGGATCAAGGAGACAAATGAAAAACAAACATGGAAAGCTGCAAAGTTAAAAACACTGAGGGGAGGAAGCCACAAGGGAATGGGATTAGGTTTCAGAGTCTCAAAAAAGAGCACCATGATCTTTCTTGTAAATTAATTCCACACTTAATTTTTGGAATTCTTTCTTATTTTTCCAGACTCCAGCCAAAATTAAGTCAGATGAAATGTTAGAGGAAACTGGCAGCCAGGGATGTAGTGGTAAACTAGTTTACTTTCACAGTTTCCTTTCATATGTAGATTAAGCGCTGCATTTTCTTTTGTCATTGCTTACAGAGATCTAAGCTTCCTTCCTAAGGCATCATCTTTTATTAATCAGCTTATCCACAACAGAGTCCAAAGAGACTGGAAATGGGTTCAGACAGATGTTGATAAATGTCTTAAGTTTCTTATAAACTAAATCAAGGCCAGCCATGTTTTATTAATAAGCTAACCTTCAAACATACTCTGCCCTCTGTATACTGTATCACACTTTATATGCCATCCTGTTTACACTGCCTGTCCTGATTCTACTGAAAGTTGTTAACATTCTTTGTTTAAGCAGGCAGATCCCAATGTATATACTTAATGTTTAATATTAATCACCTGCTAGATTATGTGCTAAACACTGGGCGTTATTTCTATGCCTCCTCTTTTTAATCTGCTGCTCATAACAAAGAATCCAGTTTGTCTGGCGTAGTTTTCCTGCCATGTAAGAAACAAGCTCTTTGGGTCCAAAATATTGTTCTTTCCCCTAACAGTAGTATTCTTAGTACCTCCAGCAGCACTATTGTGGCTCACAGTGGCTACAAGTCTCACCTTAGCCTACATCCTCAACCATGAAAGATTAGGAAGAACACAACTATGTTTCAAAGGAATATGAAAAAGAAGATTTCTTCCTATTTCTCTGGTCTCTGGGGCTAGGGACAGACATTCAAAAGACGTGAGGCAGGATGAATCTAAGTACATGTTTTTCTGTAAGCAGCGGAGTTTAGATTGGTAGCACATAGAACACACATTCACCTTTGGTGGGGGTACAAATCTTAGACTGGGTTCTGCCATTTTTAAACCAATCTGTGTGCACCAAATTTCTGTTCTGCTATGGGTATAGACCAGGTTCTGATCACTTATACAGGTAAAACTGTAACGTACCTGTTGTAAGTTTCTCAATTGTTGTTGATCACAATGCTGAGATGACTCGTAATCCAGTTTATAAATCCAGTTTACAGGAAAAACAATCTATCTTAAAGTTGGTAAATATCTATAAGTCTCCCAAGGATAAGAATTGTGAAATTTCATTATCCTGTGCAAAGCTAACTTACACATTGGGGGGGGAAAGGAAATACTGTCCTTTAAAACTGTTTTTATTTTTTTTTCTTAAAACTTCTCTACATTAGACATCTGCAGTAGTGCAATCACATATATTTGATTGGATGATGGGACACTGGTGTATGGCTCTGATATCCATTAGTGCATCATGCCTATATTATAGGTTTGGATTGTTGGTTCTTCAACTGCTGGAAAGTTTCCAAGTGCCAATAGGCCCATATTAGAAAAGATGCACATCTGGGTTCAATTTTTTCAAGAGATGCCTCTTACTATGAGTGTTTTTGTTATTTTGCTGTTGCTGTTTGGGTTTTGGTAGAAAACTTTAGACTTCCATGACCTATTTTTTTTTAGACACGTTAAACTCTTGTAATTCCACTTAAAGTAAATTGAGAGGTATAAGTGCTTGGCCCTCTTCTGAAAATTGCTTCTGAAAATTGATCCATTCTCTCTTCCCCGACCCTAGGAGAAATCCTGGCCCTACAGAACTTGATGGGAGTTCTGTCACTGGCTTTTCAAAGGGAAGAGCTTCACTCCAGATAGCTGAAGTTGGTCACCTAGAAAATGAAGCACAGAGAAACAAAGGCCAGGGTTTCAAACGTGAGCCCCTGGATTTGCGTTTACTTTTGTAACTCTGATATTTGAGACATATCAACCTGTTTGTTCTATTGCATCTCAAAGCAGAACATTTCATTATGCAGAGGAGGAAGATGTTCCCCATATTTAAAAAGAATCAAAATAATAGACCCGGTCCTAAAGTTATGGCATGGAAAATAATCTCTGTCTTCCTCAAAAGCAAATTGTTTTGTATAACCCTGCATTAGAGTAGTTGCACTGATTTGTTAAGATTTTGCAACAACTGCATTTGAAATTTTCTCATTCAACTCTGAAAAATTTACTTTTGTGGCCAAAATTGTCCCCACACAATCTTTATCCACAAGTCACCTCTTCTTGCCTACCAGAACTCCAAAGGGGGGAAAGTAAAATGTTCTGCATTATTTGCATCCTGAGAGAATGGGGGAAGAGAGGGAAGGGGGAATTCAAATGGAGCAACCTGAAGCATGGCATGTAATTTACTACCATTACCGAGTACTCCCACAATCAACTCTAAAGAGACCTTTTGATAATTAAAGTGATAAGTGAGTGGAAAAATCACTTCTGAACATGTGCATTAAGCATCTGGTAAGGCTTTTAACAAGTCTTAATGAAACTATGGAGAAAAGAAACTCTGGAAGACCTCTTCAACTTGCTAGATCAATTGCTTTACAAATGTATTTTCCATTATACCCTCAAGTGTGTTAAAATGCTTTAAATCTTAGTATAAACCTCTTATTTGTGTGATGACTCTTACAATAAGAGATCTCCTCTGCTCTTCAGGTGCTTTCTTGAAAGGTGCTGAACTCCTGCTGGGACATGCTGAGCATTATCAGATCTCGTTAAAGCTAACGGGAATTGAGAAAGGTCTTCACCTGGTAAGTCTGGGGCCCAGAGGTGCAACTAAAATATTTTCATTTTCCCAATCTCATTCCAGAGATGAAAGGATCAGAAATGTCAATGGCTCTGAACTCTAATACGGTGAGCTTTGAGGACTCTAGATCTTCTACAGGTTACATAAATCATTAGGGCCGACTGCTGACTCTTACCTCCCTCTTCCTTTTTTGTTCCATTGTAGCTGATGAAGGAATTTCCATGGACTCCAACATGATGAAACATCAGGCCCTTTCTAGCCACAATAGTCCTATCAAGGACTTCTGTCTTAATAGTCTGTGTCTCTTCCAGATTTGGCAAATTGAGCATTCCTGGCTCATCAACCAAAGAGTAGCTGCTAAACACCAGTTTTAAGTGGTTTCCTTCTAAAATTGGTCTTTATCTTTACAAAGGTTTTTTTTTCCTTAACACTTAGTGCTGCTGAAATTACATTTTGCATAAAAGATTAAAATAAGGAAAAAAATTCAGTAGAATCTCCTTAAGTACCTGTTTTCAATATTAGCGCTGTTAGGTATGCAAGCACCTATAGGTGTTTCACAAGAGAAACCAAGAGATTTCAAATATGTATCCATAGTGCCAAAAACATCCTGACTTCTTGTAGTCTTTCTGAGTTTTTTGAAAAAGAAGAATTGTTCTATTATTTTTCAGTAGTCAAAAAACAAGTGGAAGCTAAGAGCTGGCATTTTATGTGGGGTGCCTTGAGACTAACGAGTGGTGCCCTGAGTCTAAAAAGGTTGAGAACCATTGGGTTAGAGAAACTTATGAAAGGGATGATCTCAATATACTTGATCCTGCCTTAGTACATGTCGTTAGATTAGATGACTTCTTGTGGTCTTTTCCAGATCTGCTTATCTGTGAACGATAATAGTCCATGCTGAAACACTCCCCTCTATACACATAAGTGCTGCATTATCCAAATATTAAATAAACTTTGAAAACAAGTAATGGTACAACATTTTCAACAAATGCACAACCACCTGAATTGACTTTTAAAATAAGTAGTTTCCTTCCAAACAGGTCCTAATATATTTGACAGCATGCAGTCAGGACCTTAGATTCTAGAAGGGCTGGCTAAAATCAGATTTGCCAAAAACAATGCAGATTCAGGTCAAATGAAACAGTGAATCTTGGTGTGTTTGTGGAGCTCAATTTTTGGCATCTGTCAGTGCCATACTGAAACATGATGTCTCTGAATTTGAGGGCCTGAAATTAATCCTCCTCCTTCTTGCAAAAGTACTTGAAACTCATCCAGATGCTGCAGATAGCAAGTGCAGAAAGTCAGCTAGCAGAAATCCCACAATTCCCTGTTCTGACTTCCAGTCCTTTTGCACCCAACTTTCAATTAGCATAAAGCACAGAAGGAGAAATAGGAAGTAGGGAAGCTGATTCCCTAACGGGCTGCGCTTGAGGAATGCATTTCAAAGTAATATATAGTTGATGATGGGCAGTTGGGGTGGCTTGTGCTGGCTGCAGGGCAGGCCCTATGAGGAGAGACTACGGGACCTGAACCTGTTCAGCCTCCACAAGAGAAGGCTGAGGGGGGATCTTGTGGCCTGTTACAAACTGGTCAGGGGGGATCAGAAGGCATTGGGGGAGTCACTGTTCCCCCGAGCACAGCCAGGAGTGACCAGGAACAACGGTCACAAGCTAGCAGAGGGTAGGTTTAGGTTAGACATCAGAAGGTGCTATTTCACGGTCAGGGTGGCTAGGGTCTGGAACCAACTTCCAAGGGAGGTGGTGCAGGATCCTACCCTGGGGGTTTTTAAGAAGAGGTTAGATGAACACCTTGCTGGGGTTGTTTAACCCCAGTACTCTTTCCTGCCATGGCAGGGGGTTGGACTAGATGATCTGCTCAGGTCCCTTCCGACCCTAGAAACTATGAAACTATAAGAGTCACCTTCAGAAGTAACCCCTCATAGTACTGCAGATATGACTATTTCACATAGCACAAAACATGAAAATTGAATGTGAGGATGGGCTCCTAATCCACTAGAAAAGAGAGTGACGGCTGAGATCTAGTGGCATGTGAAGGCAGCTGTAGAACTGGGACCATGAGTAAACTGCTCATTTTGGAGCTTTTATTTATTTTTTTAAAGATTAAAATGGCTGATTGTTTGGGGAAATGGACTTCTTTAACAGCTCAGTAGAGGATTGGCCCACCTATATTGAGATTGGAACAGTATATAATCACTAATAGTGTAGCTGATGAGAAAAAGGTGATGGTTTTACTAAGTGTAATAGATGCTAAAACTTACAACCTGCTGTGTAGCTTAACGGCTCCTATTAAACCCGCAGACAAAGCAATTGCTGAGATTGTGGAAATTCTACAAAACTGCTTCTCCCCCAAGCCACCAGTGATTGCAGAGCATTTCTGCTTGTTTTTTTTAATTGTTTCATTTTATTTATGATTTAATTCCTGAATATGGATTTGGATTAATGAAAAAAATAGAGCCCTGCCAATTTGGAGATTTAAATGATGCATTAATTGGCCATTTAGTGTGTGGTATGCAAAAGAGCAATTCAAAAAATGGCTGTTGACTGATTGAGGCTGACATGATCCTACTCATATGCTACAAATTGCTATTTCAGTGGAGACTACCACTGAAATATATCAGGAAGCATTTAGCTAGGGGTGACCATATTATTTGGAAATCAGGGATGGGGTAAGGAAATCGAAGATGGGGGGGCACCACACATACATCTGATCCTGTGATTCCCAAGAGCCCTGATGGCAGGGCAGGGTGGGTTGGGACAACACAAAGACCTGTGGCCAGGCTCCATCTCCCACATGCAGAGGCTGTACCTGGCTGGTAGCAGCCCTTGTGTGGTGCCCCCAGGCTCTGCCAATCCATGTTGCGTGACCATAGGGTGCCTCCCTGCCACCACCAGCAGCCCAGGGCCACTAGCCCAGGCCTTGACTTTTGCTTCAATTTTAGCCAACCAGCCAGGACACTGGGACAGCCCATAGAATCCAGGACTGTCCCAGCCAAACCAAGACCTATGGTCACCCTACATCTGGCAGTCTTTCCAACAGATTGCTGGTGGTCAAATAGAAAGTACAACAGCAACCAGTCAGACTGTGAGCTTTTTTGTTGTTGTTGTGGCAAAGAATCTGTCAATGCAAATGATTTCTGTATATACTAGATTGCCCTACCAAAAATGTATAGGTTGAGGCAACAACAACTATCACTGTCTCATCAGGGCAATACCAGTGGATTTCATGTTCATCAAATTGCAAATAACAAAGAGTGCACTTGATTGCTTTAGAAGATATTAAACAGCATTGTTTGGGATTTAGTGTAAAGATTCATATAGCATTTGTTATTCTGTCATTTTTTCAGTAGAATTTTCAAAAGTGCTTAAAGAAACACTTGCAGAAAAATTTGGCACTGCTAAAAACATACACAGGGAAATCCTTGCTCCCTTGAGTGTTGTTACAGTGAAGGTAACATAGCTACAGCATATGCTAAACCTCAGAGAAACAAGGGGGTCATACCGTATTTGGCAGAAAATTCAACAAAACATAAATACATGCAAGTGTGTGTGTACAGGTGTTTTGCTTTTGTTTTGCTTTAATTAAAACCCTCCCTTAAAACAAAAATTTGTTAAGGCAAGGTAGACAATTTCTTGTAGGTTGGCATTTGAACCTCTTTCCATACTAGATCTTTTTTTTTTCTTGGAGAGTTAGCAATTCCTAAATTTTGCAAAGTTTGACCGGTTCATTTCCCAAAAGTAGAAATAGGACTTCAGCATTTATCAGACTCTGAATCCCTGAACTACACTAGGAACTTCCTTCCCTCTTGGAACATTCCATTTTAATGTCTCCTGTAAACAGGTCTTTACCCAACTCAACATTTTTATCCTAATCTCCATGTTCTTGTGCTGGACTAATAAAATGGCATGTGGCACCTTCTCAAGTGGTTTTACTGAAGTCCAGCCATCTTAGATCTACTGAAATTGTTTTTGTCTAGAAAATCTGTTATCTTATCAAAAATATGTATTAGATCAGCATGGCACTACACCTTTGGTCCCTGCCACTTTAAGGGCAGCAAACAGGTAGCAGCCAGATGCTTGATGAGGGCAGCCATTTTGGCTCAGTGATATAAGATGGGCTACAGTTTGCTGTGGGAAGGAAGAAGGTAACATCAGGCTGAGAGGCTGCTCTGGCCATAGTCAGGAGGTAAGGGAGGGGGCCATGGGGTGGAGGTGATCCCTTGTCCTGCGCAAGACATAAAACTGCACCCTGCCAGGGAGGGGTGGTCTGGTGGGGCTTTTAGTGGCATGGGAGGAAAGGCCAGGTCAGTTACCTTCCTGGTGAAAGGTGGGTTGGGGTGCCTTATAACCCCAGCCCCACATCCCTGGTGGTGTTTTAACGAGCAGGGGGAGCCCAGGCTCATTAAGGAGCCCTGAGACAAAGCTCAGGCTGGATGAAGGTCCTGGGGCTGCGCCCATGTGGCAATGGAAAGCCTTGGGGTGCAAGAGAGACCCTGAGTGAGAGGGGTGCTGAGTAGTGTCCCCATGAGTGTGGGCGAGTGAGGAGGCCCAGTGGAGATATAGTGGCCCAGTGAGGGGCTAGGAGCGAAATAGGCCTATACTTGTAGAATCGCCCAGTCAACACTCAGGTGAGGGTAGTGGGAGACACCCAACAGACTGCTCCAGGGCTGACCAAAGCAAGGAGAGCTGAGCCTGAAGCCAGGTGAGGCAGGGCAGGATGAGTGTGGCCCTGAGAGAGGGCAGTGTGAAAGATGCTGGGTGAGAGCCAATGGAGTAAATGGCCACCCCGGTGAGAGAGGGGTGGCATGTGAGTGGCCCTCCAGGGCTGTAGAGAAGAGCTACTGCTGTATGACCAAGTTTGTTGTGGCCATAGGCTGGAGAAGTAACACCAGAGTAACATCTGCAATGCATGGGACTCATGGAGGTGAGGTCGCAGTGGGTATTCGGCGCTTGTCAGCAGGGTGAGTGATAGGTAGCCTTCCACCTTAGTAACAACTCTCATATTTTTCCAACAAGGCATGGCAGGCGAGCAAAGCAGGCAGTTACCCTAAGAGCAGGGCAGCCAGCAGAGACCTGACAAGGAGGCCACCCTGTTACAATCAGGTGACACAGTGTACCTTTGTTAAATCCATGTTACATTTTATCATGTTTTTTATTTGCATTCATGTATTCTTTCCTTCAATTTTTTTTCTAAAGCTTTGCCTGCTGTTGAGAGTAAACTAGCAGGCCTGTAGTTACCCAGATCACCCTGTCCTTTTTTTAAAAATATAGGTACTGTAATTCCTATTCACCAGTGAGAGACTACCATCCTGACTTGATAGATTTACCAGAATCACCACTGAACTGCAACTTCACATACCATTTCATTCAGAATCCTGAGATAGAATTGGTCCTGCGAAACTGAGCTCTCTGCATTTTTGTTTTGATCTCAGAGATTGTAATTTCTGTTTCCATAACCCATTTGATAGACTGCCTTTGCCATATACTCAACAGCCCTTTCCATGCTGAATACTAAAGCAAAACATAAAATGCAGTGTTTGGGGTCATACTTGCATTATTTTTAATCTGTGCCATTTTCACCACATTGGTCTCATATTCTTTCTTTGTTCCTTTTATATATATCTGGTTGAAGATCCTCCTACTAATTATTTTAACATCCTTGACATGGTCTAACTTAAATTGGCAAAAGTCAGGCATCATTTTCTCCTTCTTGACTTCAACACAGCTCTCTCTTCTGAGCAATCTTTTATGCCATTAATAACAACATAAGAATTGTCACTTACTGGATCAGACCATAGGTCCATCTTACCCAGTATACTGTGCACACAGGGGCAGGGAGTAGATGCTGAAAGGGAGAGTGAACTGCATGTGACCAGGATTTTTTTCCCCACTGTTCCTCTCTCACTGGCAGCCTCCAGCATTTACGATGTAGGAATTTCTAATTCAGAGACTTGATCCCTAACTCCTATGCTCAATTGCTACTGAGGCACTTTCCTCCAATAATTTATCCAATCCCTTTTTGAATCTGACTAAACTGTCAGCTTCCACAACATCTGGTGGCAACCGGTTTCACATTTTTCATTACATGCTGTGTGTGTGTGTCGGGGGGAAACAAACTTCCTTTTGTTAGTTTTAAACTTACTACCTACTAGCTTAATTTTGCGACCCCTAGTTTTTCTGTTGAGACAGTAAATATTAAATCCCTATTTACTTTCTCTTCACCATTTAGTATTTTATAAATCCGAATCATGTCTCCCCTCAAACCTTTCTCTTCTAAACTGAATAGACCTAGTCTTTTTAATCTCTCCTCATGCAGAAGTCCCTTCATACCACTAATCATTCTTGTTGCCCTTCTATATCCTTTTTGAGGTGAGGAGATCAGAACTGGGTATTCAAGGTATAGATGCACATGGATTTGTGAAGGAGTATAATGATACTTTCAGTTTTGTTTACAATTCTATTCTTAAAAATCCCTAACATGTTGTTTGCCTTCTTAACAGCTGCTGAGCACTGAGATGATGTTTTTAGCAAACTGTCCACAGTCTCTCCCAGATCTCTTCCTTGTATGGTAACAGCTACTGTAGAGCCCATCATAGTGTAGATATAGTTCCAGTTATTTCTGTCCAGGTGCATCACTTTGCACTTAGCTACACTGAATTTTATCTTCCATTTATTTGCCCATTCACTCGATGCCTGTTGTTCCTCACAGTCTGCCTTGGTTTTTACCACTTTGAATAATCTTGTGTCATTAGCAAATTTGACCGCCTTGCTACACACCCCCTCTTCCAGATCATTTATGAATATGTTAAACAGCACAGGTCGCTGAGGGATCTCCCTGTTTACTTCTTTGCAGCCTAAAAACTGACCATTTATACTCACTCTTTGCTTTCTATCTTGGAGGCAATTTCAAATTCACAAGTGGATGTTCCCTGTAATCCCATAACTACCTAACTTAGTTAAAAGCCTCTCATGGAGGACTTTGTTAAAGGCTTTCTGGAAGTCCAAATATACTATACTAACTGGATCGCTCATATCCACCTGCTTACTGATACCCTCAAAGAACTCCAGTAGGTCGATGGGACACGATTTCCCTTTGACAAAGCTGTGCTGATTCTTCCCCAGCAAGTCATGTTCATCCATGTGCTGAACAATTCTTTGTTTTTATTATTGTTTCTACCAGACTTCCAGGAATAGAAGTTAGGTTCACTGACTTACCATTCCCTGTGTCCCCTGTAAAGACTTTTTTAAATGTGGGAGTCACAATGGCAACCCTCCAGTCCTCATACCAAGGCTGATTTTAGTGATAGATTGCATACTACAGTTAGGAGATAAGCAATTTCCATTCTGGACTCCTTCAGGACCTTAGGGTGAATGTCATTAGGTCCTGGTGATTTGCTGCTGTTTAGTTTATTAATTTCCTCTTTGACCTTATCTGTTGTAGCCTCAATTTGGGTCAGGTCCACTGACCTGTCCCTAGAGATAAATGGATCTGGTGATGGAATATCCCTAACACAGTAAAGACAGGTACAAAGAATCCATTTAGTTTCTTGGCTACAGCTCTGTCCTCCTTCAGTGCTCCTTTTGCACCCTGATCATTCACAGGCCCAACTGACTCCCTAGCAGGTCTTCATCTTTAATTCCAGGTAGATTCTTTGTTTATTCATAATTTCCTATTTAACTAAGTTATAAATCTTAGTTGTGGAACCCTATCCCACGCAAAGGGAGAGAAGTTTGTAGGAAAGAAGTTCCAAGTAGGTTTTTGTACCTTCAGTTTCAAGAACTTTCAAATATCCTCCACATTCAAGTCCCTGAGTTCTATAGTCTAGTTGTCATCACCAGGTGATTTCCTTAATTCCTCAAGGCTTGACTTTTGGAATTTGAAAATCTTAGTTACAGGACCTCTCTCTTTCTATGCTTCCAATCATTTAAATGGAATCACCTTATAACTATGGACTTCAATGTTATTTTCCATCATAAATATGCAGTGCTACCCTATCACCTTTATCCTTATTTTTCCTTTTACACGCATTACAGTACCTGTGGTTCAGTCATTACTATTGTACCATCACAATTCTATAATCACTATAATATCCAGTTTCATGTCCTACGTGAGTAGTTCAAACTTTTCTATTTTGTTGCCCAGATTTGTTGCATTAGTGCACAAATACTGCAGTTATTTTTTTTATTGACTCCCCTCAGTTTCCTCACTGCTTGAGGTATAGTCAGTTCATTATTTGTATCACCTAATTGCTGATTTCTCCTGTTTTCTGCCATTCTTCTGTCTTTCTAATGTTCTTTATCCATTTGTCTATCTTTGTTTATCATTTACAAATGTATCCTTGTTTATCCTTTGTCTAGCTGGGTTTTTAAGACCTGACTAGACAAAGCCTTGGCTGGGATGATACTGTTGGGGATGGTCCTGCTTTGAGCAGGAGTTTGAACTAGATGACCTCCAGAGGTCCCTTCCAACCCTCATTTTCTATGATTCTATCTGTTTTTCCTCTTCCTCTATATCCAAGCTAAGTATGTCATTACATAGGTAATCTCAAACTCTTTTTTCCCCTCATGTTTCTTAGATTAAAACGCTTATCAGTTGTGACAGCTTTGATCAACAGC
This sequence comes from Gavialis gangeticus, assembly GCF_001723915.1. Lineage (NCBI taxonomy): Eukaryota > Metazoa > Chordata > Crocodylia > Gavialidae > Gavialis > Gavialis gangeticus. Next base: position 5,097,335 of record NW_017729027.1, read on the forward strand.
CTGACATCCTCATCTTCCTCACAGTACCAATGCTTGAGCCAAGTGTTGACCTTTATTGTCTTGTGTTTGTCTAGGGGCCTAAAGAATTCCACTGAAGAGACTTTGTTGTTGAGACTTCTCTGACCTAGTCATCTTTGATCTGGCAGGAATCTGGAAGTATCACTTGTACCAGTGTGAAGGATCATTAGGGCACTCTGTTCTGCTCTCCTCACAATCATTTTTCTGTCTTGGGTCAATGCTTCATCTCCAACCTTCTGGCAGCCAGTACATCCTTGTGCTCTCTGCATATGTCCTGCTTATAAGTACATCAAGGCCATTAACCATCTTGGCAAGGAGTCCCTTGTCACATAGACCTGTCTCTTCTGGTGTTCATATAAATCTTGTGTTTCATCCTTCTGTCTTCTCTCTCTCTGCAGATCATACTATCTTCTGTTCTCTCTTACAATATCCAGTATTATCTTCATTTTTCTAAGACCATCTCTTTCATATTTCTCTCTTGTGGGATTAGCTTTGCTTTTCTTCCTTTTCTGAGCATCTTATCTTCATCTAACTATGGAAGCTCATCACTTCTTCTGTCTCATCCTCAGGATCACATGTGTGGAAGGAGACCACTGGATGAGGAGGTTGACCCAAGCTCTTTTGTGTAGTAGGTATCTGCAAATCTTGAGCCATCCATGCAGCCTGCTCTCTTCTTTCCTTCACTACATCTACAAATCCATGTACTAATTCCACCATTGTCTCTGGCTGCACTTTTAGGCCTCAGATCTGTTCCATGAGTTCTCTTCATAAATAAATAGGATTTCTGAGACTCGTTCCAGGGGAATCTGCATCCTTCATCTTTGTTATTACTGCCTTTCTTCAGATCACCTCCATTGCTGTCTCAGCCTTTGCCTCCTTTTCTTTTGTCTCAAATTTAAAGAAAAGAAAAAATTGCCAGCTTCTGCACCTGCCCTCCCCCCCCAGCTCCCCTCTGGTCACTGGCTGAGTAAACATTAAGCCATTTGCCTGGGTCAATTCAGTCCCTTTATTTAGGCGGGACAGTTAGTGTCAGTCGGCCATGATCAAAGACAGGAAGGCTCACTCTTACAGTCAGTTACAAGGCCTCTGTTCCATTCACAGCACATGTTATCCCATATTCTGCAAACTGTAACTAAAACACTAAATAATAAGTACAATTTTATACCCCTGGGACATGCGTCAACTTTGCCAAGAACAATTGCCTCTCTCTTCTTTTGCATCTTCCCCCCACATGCTGTGGATTGCTGGGCTCTTTTGGACACTGACTCTTGCATGAGATGCAAAAGTATGAGAGTATTAGATGCCCCACTCCCTGCTGTAGATATGTAAAGAACCTCATCTTGCAAAAGACCTAGTAAAATCAACATCCATTAAAATTCTGTTCCGTGAGAGAGTGCTGAGTCTCTGGTAGGATTCAAACCTAAGTAAACTTTGGTCTCAGAATCAAATTCAGTCCTGATAGGTGTGAGCATCACTATATTGACTTGAGTAAATTTTCACCAGCTTGTGCCAGGGCTGAATTTGAGCCCCGGTGGTTACAGTCAGTTGGTTAGAATTTCTGACTAACCTCAGAGCCACTTTGCTGTCCCCAATACTTGGATGTGTGCAGACAATAGGACAGTGTAAGTAATTTTGCAGCCTCTTCTGTTTTCCTCCGAACTTGTATGTTAACAAGTGATATTCAGTTCTTTGTCTCGAGGTCAAATTGCATTAGCAGGTCATGTTCTCAGTTAAACATGCAGACAGATGTTTTCTTCAGGGGGCAGATATGTAGGAGGAGACATCTTTCTTTCCTCAGGTCTTTCAGTCAAACCAGACTCGTTATCCTCAGCTGTATAAATTCATCCAGACTGAGTTACATATGCTCCAGTTTTGACAAATATTTCACAGGAACATGGATCCAAAAGGGACCGCTCAAGTCATCAAATTCAGTCCCCTACAATTATACTAACCATGGGAAAATGTTAAATCTAGAATTGTCCACAAGATCATCCACTCCAAACCCTGCCCCACATGCCACAAGCCACAAAACATAACAACACACTCTAACAAGCAGGAGACCTTTTCATACAAAAGACCAAAAACCTCAAAAACTACAGTGTGCTGCAGAAAGCAGGAGAGACCATAGGCAGCATGGCCTGCAGTGTCAGGGAATTTATTAGGATCATAGGAAGGTAGGGCTGGAAGGGAATTTGAGAGGTCATCTAGTCCAAGCCCCCTGCTCAAGCCAGGATAGAAGGAAAAAAAGCAGACTTGACCATGAATTTCTCACATCCATGAATGATGCATGCCCCTGGAGGCTGGGGGGGGCATGGTGACTGCCCGCAGGTGGCGACAGCAGGGGCATGGCAGCAGGGACCTCCCGCAGGTTTTGTCAGTGGGCGGGGAGGGGGGGTGGCAAGCGCTGACCAGCAATTGGAGACCACCCACAGATACCACCAATGGTGTTGGGGGGTGGGGGTGGTGGCACTTCTCCCAGGGGGTGTACCACCCATCTCAGGGTGTGCATATGTGCACCCCTACATGTCACCAATGTTCACATCCAAGGTAAATGCCCTAACCACTAAGCTATTGGCTTTTCTGGAGGTAAAATGTAGTCTAAAAGGATTCAAAGTTTTGTTATCACTTTGCCTTGTTCTGTGACACTGGAATCAGTAGAAATTCTGCTGCTGCCTTCCAAGAAAATGGTATATGGATCCCTGTCTCCTTAACCAAAACATAGTCAGGAGTACGGCATAGAAATATTCTACAATATCTGAATAGGCTTCATATAATTATAAATCCTTTCTTCTGAAATAAATCTATTACACACTAAAAAACACCCAACATTTGCACAAAATAAGGATTCAAATATCTCTCTAAGAACGTAGGGTTCTGTTTCCAGAGCAGAATTAAAATGTATCTAGGCCTATGGGCCTGGTTCTTGGACTCATGATTAAGAAACAATGAAACTTGTGATGCTGAAGTACTGTTACTAGTCTTCACATTTGCAAAGAAAAGCTTGAAAACATGAACAGTATTAATGGTGCAGTGCCCTCTTCAGATGCCCTAGATCAGCAGTACCAAGAGATGTTGCTTTGCTGAGCAGTTTAATTCTGAAGCAGATTGCTTGGGGGGAAGGATGAGGAGGGGGGAGTTATTTGTCAGTGGGAAATAGACTTCCAGAGGGACAGACCTCGATTTGTTGTTCAAGGCATGGGGGGTTAGGAGTCTATCTAGCCAGCTTCCTGCTTGCTGGTATTCTTGGTGTTCAGGCTGCTTGAATCTGTGTGCTCTCAGAGGCCAGTGTCTGGGTGCAAGAGCCTGGGTGCAACAGAGAAAAAAACTACTTGAATTCATGTTCAGTGGTGAAAGTTCAGCAAGGTTTACTGTCTCCTAGGATCATACACTAGCGGGTCTGTATAGCTGTCAGCCCAGCTCAGCAAACCTGCCCAAACAATGGTACATAATGCATTATGTGCAAATGAGGCCTCTTAAGTCACTATGAAATGGTGAATCTCACAACTCCTGTATTTATAGCCTAGATGCCCCGACCAATTCTTATTTCTCTCCCTGTTGAGATGTCCCTTTTTACTTGTCTCTTTGCTAAGTAGACACCTGCAGCTCATCCCTGCCAACTGCAGCTCCCTCCTGCCAAGTTCAGGCACCTAGAGCTCATTCCCTGTTGAGTTTGGGCTTCTCCAGCTCACTCCCTACCGTCTTCAGGTATCTCCAGCTTACCCCATGCTGAGTACAGCTTGCCTCTTGACTTCTGCTTTACTAGTGAGTTTTAACTTTTTACTCCTCAGTTTGTTTGGCTACTGTTTTTTTTTTTTCTTCAAATCAGGGTTTTTGCTCACTGCATCTTTTATTGAGTCATTCAGAGGTCAGCAAAGCCTACTACTCCCAAGGTCCTTTGTAGTGTCTTAGCTGAACTATAGCCTAGCATAACTGGGACTCCTACACAGTGGGCATGTCTACACATGCAGTGGACTGTGCACTTGTTACTGAGCAATCATTTAGTACTTGCTTAAGCAAGTACTAAATAACCGTGTGCCGATGGGACTACACAGTAACACTGGTTACTGCACTGTCACTTTTAGCTGCTATTGCACAGTAACAACTAGCTACCATGCAATAGCTCATTGCTACTGCCATGTAGCGTCCCGTGTAGATGTGCCGAGTTAAGATGGGGGTTGATGATTCGGGGGGACCCAAAAAGGAATCACTTTGTGAACAAACCCTGTGTTATTGGCTCTCCACTCAAAGGAAAGGCAGAAAACTGTATAAGGAAGGGGTTGGCCACAATATGAAGGTTGGGGCAGGGCTTCCTGTTGGGTTTTTTTTTGGACTGGTCCTGTCCGTTACATAATGTGGCATATGTTAATGTTAACACACGTGTGCGCAGCGTGCGCGCGCGCGCGCGCACACACACACACACACACTTTTAAAACTCTAAATGTAAATGTCAGCAAAATCAGTTCAACCCCTTCCAAGAATGAATGTAGAGGAAAAATGTTCTTTGATGAAGTTAAAGCTTGTTGTTGAAAAGCTCCAGTGGCCCTACACTTTGGAGCAGGGACTCAAAATTGGTGAGGAGCCAGGGATAAGAGATGGCAGGGTTGAAATACTGGAGTGCTCATGCATTCAGCAGAGCTTGCAGAGGTTTTACCTCAGAGAAAGGTGAAGTGCAGTAAAGATCCCAACTTGTGTGAGCATGCTTAAGCCTCCCACAGCTTCTATACTTCACCAAACTGTACATGTACTATCCACACAGAGCAAATGTGCACGTTCCAAGGCTTTAGAGGAAGCGACCAGGGATTCTCCTAATAATTACTGTTCCCTGGTGCTCTGGGCTTGCATATCGCTGGGCACTGGCTCTGAAAGCAGAAAATCTTTCTTTCACCAGCTCTCAGACACCACCTCCCTATGAACTGCTCACTACTGTATGCTCCACAGCCCTGGCTTCAAACCCAAAATTCTTGAGTCTCATCATTCCTCTGCTCTCAGTAAATACCTGGGAAATTCACTGGCAACTTTCTCCCATTCCCTGTTTAATGAAGGTCACTATAGGGGTTGTCAACCTAGTATTACGAGCCGTTACCCTGGCTAAAGCAACAGAGTTGTTGTTAGATAGATCTAAAAAGCTAATCTTATTGTAGAACCTTGTGGGTTCCAGTATGAGGCCACATGCTGGCATTTCCACTTGCACCTTGGTTTTTAAAAATGTATGAAACCACACATAAATGCACATAAATTTGCAAAGTCAAGTGCTCAAGTTAGGAAATATTAAACTTAATAAGGTTGCTCTGTAGGTTCTTTAGTGGGAGGACAGAGGAAGGGAGGGAAAGTGTGATCATGCATAGCACCATAATGCAGACATGCAAGGTGGGGTGCATGAAACTAAATATTATTTCTATAAGACTCTAAAAGCATATTATAACACAAATAAAGTATTTTATTTTTTTAGTGGGAAGACAATTATTTAAATATATGTTGCAGCCAAAACGATGGTACACCCAAGTTTTTAACATCATGTCCCAGCATTTTGAGGTGAGTTAGACACTAGCTTAACTACAGGCTACTAAAACATTTTTTTATTTCCCAGTGATTTGATATTATTTTAATATATATTTTGTTTGCTTAGAAATTTACAAAAATCTATAGGGGTTATTTTTAGACACAATACTTTACTGAGTTCAGTAAGAATAGAAATGTCTCTCTGAGTTAATCACTGGCTCATAATTTTCTGTTTTAAAAAGTGAGGGTGTATAGAAAGGGGAAAAGCTCCCATTTTTATGAGGCATAAAGATATGTGGCATCAAGAGCTAGAACCATAGTCCACTGAAATCAATAGAAGTGTGTTTTCAAATCCTTCAAGCTTTGGATCAAGCCCCAAGTTTGCCATGGAAACCTTCAGACATATGGCACTCATTTTAACCCCTTTTCACTCTCATTTCAAGAAATTCCCCATGGTAATAGTTACAGTCTGGATGCCTCTTGGTGAACACTCTTAGTTTACGTTCATAATATTTCATCACAAACACTTTGTTTCAGGGATAACTTCTCAGGGCTTCAGTAGTATTTCTTTGGCTGTCAAAATAGAAAAAGGATTCTGTTTCTTAGGGTAAAACATGCTAAGAACGTTCTGACCATTTTTTGTCAAGCATCCTCTAGCAGTCGAACACTTCTGGATACAATACACCTGATAATCATCAGTGGAATTTTCAAAAGTGATTACTATTGAATTACCTGTTCCTGTGGAAAGCCAGTAGGAGTTTTAGCATTGACTTCAGTGGGAACAGAGGTTAAACCAATGCTGAGCCCTTTGGAAAACCCTTTCTCTGTCAGATTTTGAAAAGGGCTCAGTACCCTTACAAAGCACTGTGTTTTCATTGGTGCTGAAGGGTTCTGAGCTATTTTGAATGGCTGGACCTTTTATACAAAGATTAGAAATGGTCCAGTACTGTTATGTTAAGGGCCAAAATCTACCTTGACTTACCCCCAGTGAGTTTCCCTTGAAGTACCCATAAAAGAACAAAGCATTTGCAAATAAAGATGATACTTCAATACATTTTAAGTAAGTGTTGAGCAAGTTAGGAAGCCGGCTCTTTAGCTACTCCCCTCAGTTTTCCAGTGCGACTCCTAGCGATTTGCTCGCTGGTGCTGGGGTGTCGGAATGTGACTGGCTCTTATGCTGAAAGGCATGCTGTCAGATGGAGCAAATGTGTGATTTTTATCCACACTGCCATTCTTTTT
>NW_017729027.1:5109090-5115763 GCF_001723915.1 Gavialis gangeticus
CTCACTGCTACCGGGCCCTTCTTGTTGTGGCTGCCCAGAACCTGTACTAGGGCTGCCCAGCAGACCCTCCCCACTGCCCTGCCAGATGCAGAGGCCTGGGGCAGCCCAGATCCAGCCCATGGATTGTATTTTGCCCATCCCTGATCTAAATTGAGACTACTGATTCTTATCCCATTTCCTGAGTTCGCTTTCGTAAACCTTATGTCCCTCAATGGGTTAATTGCTTTGTTTTTTTCTCTCATTTTTATTTGCAAAGGTAATTAAATTCTTTTTGGACCAAATCCAGAGGCCCTTCTCAGCCTTTACTTGAATAAAGTCTTACTGACTTCAGTGGGAGTTTTTTTATGACAGTCTAAGTGAAGCCCTTAGCTTTTTACTATTATTTTTAAAGTCCAGGCTATTTTGTAGTCTGTTTAGGGAAAGAGGATTCTTTAGAAATGTCAGTGGGGGCTTGGCTGTAGTGCTTACTGAGAGGGATGCTTAAATTAATGTGGCTTTTTAAAAAAAAATTGTGGCTTTGGCTCCTCTTCTTAGGCACAAACTCTGCGAGGTTCCATCCCAAATCCTATTGATTTTAGTAGGAGTTCCAGGCCCCGAAGGCTTGATCCAATAAATAAAAGCTACTTGCCAACTAACAGCCAGTCCCATGAACGTTCACTGAAAAGTGAATTAAAGGTCTGAAGATGGTTGGTCAAATCACAAGACAGATTAATAAATGCTGTTCTTCTCTACACTGTTGTTCATTCAGTTCCATTGATGGGTTCTGGCAAAAGCAAGTGGCTTAATCTAAAGTGACTCTCTTCAGATCATTTAAGCTGCATAAACATTCCTATTCTGAGCCCAGATGCATGTCTTTCAGTCTTCATTTTGTGATCCAAGTCCATGATAAGGAAAATGGTCTAGTCATGGACTTGTTTTACTCCCAGGCCTGCCAAAGGAATGCCCTGTTGCCACTGCATTAATACAGGGGAGGTTAGCACAGTCAGAACCAGGTTCTGCCACCCTTGCCCTCATTTGGTACCTTACCCTGCTTAGTCAGTCCACTGGCTTTTTCTGCACAGAAAATTCAGATGCATTAAACTGCAACCTCGCATGCATCTGAATTTGTGCCTATCAGAAGTAAATTTGTTCAGGATGGAAGCAATTTAGTCCAGTGCTGTTTCTGCCCTGCTCTGCCCACCCCCCACCCCCCTTGCAATAGCCAGCTCAGGGGTGCCAGGGGGCACAGGGGCTGGTCTTCAGTTCCATGGGGCAGGGAAGAGCTGCCAGGACAGCTCTCCCAGCCATGGAGATGAGGTTGTGTCCCAGTTTCTATGTGGCTGGTAGGCAGCATCCCACTGAGCCAGGACAGTTCTCCTCACCCACTCTGGCCTCCTGCTGCCTAGGCTGACTGGAAGCAATTTGATCCCAGTCAGCATCTACACATGTGTTATCTAGACAGTAATGTTTTGCTAAACAGTGTATTAGTCTAATGCACAGTAAAGCATTTCGTGTAGATGCACCCACTGGAAATTACATGGAATTAATGTGCATGAATAAACTCCAGAACTTACTGCTCCAGGGTTTATTATCCTTGGGCATGCCGTGTGAACATGTACCTAGGAGCAATAAACTCTGGAGCAATAAGCTCTGGAGTTCATTCATGTGCAGCACGTTGAGCCAGGTCAGAGCAGTCCTGACTGGCAGGGGATCTGGGGGCTGCTCCCAGCCAGCTGAGGGCCACTGCCCCAAATCAATGTGCTGCAGAGGGGCTGGGTGGGGCATGAGAGTCCTTCAGTGTGGGGCTAGCCAGCAGGCAGCCCCTACACTGAAGCACCCTTGTGCCCCAACCAGCTGGGGCAGCATCTATATATGCGCTCCTGTGGAGCTTTTTCACTCCGCAGCCAACTAGTACTTGTTAATTAGTTTATTCTAGCCTAATAGGGGCACATGTGTAGACAACTGCTCAGTACATGTCTTGAGTTAGATGCACCCAGTATGAATCAGTGTAATAAAATCTGGCCCTCAGAAGAATTTGGACCTAAGCTTTAAAATGTGATGAATAATATAGGTTCATTTGGTTAGAATGAGTGGAAAGTTAGACTATGTAAAAATTACCATTATAAGTATGAACTAGAATGCCAGTATTTCCCTGGCAGAGTATAAAGAAAGGTGCAAAAATCTAATACAAGATGAAGAAAGTCTATGTTTGTGAAATTGTACTCAACTACAGCTGAGCTGTGAATAATCATTATGCCCTTGCTATCGCCATACAGGAAACTACCTTAACATATGGGTTAGCGCACAAATAGCAATAGACCTTCTGAAATTTAAGAGATCTGATTCATTTTCCACCATCAAGGATTTTAACTGTACGTGCAGCCATTTCTTGTAAACAAACATCTGTCATCCTTGCCTGCAAGTGATAACTTTAGCAATTAATTGCTCTGTTATACATAATTCTTTAAGGTTTATACTGAAGATCATGAATGGGAGATGCTCATCAAGCCACTTGTGTTAGTAAAATAAATGCCAAAGTCAGTGCTTTAGTGGCACCTATGATAAACATGCAGTATTCAGTGCTCTTCTTAAACATAGTTCCTCCTGTCACCCAGTAAAACTGTCCATTTGCGATCTTTTCTTGTTTTGCATATGATTGGTAGCATACTTTTAAACTGCTGTAAGTAATAAAAATATATATGTGCAAGTTGGCTATAAGAAATGCCAAAGTTTCACCTAATAAAATTTTGGTATGCCTCAATTTTCAAAGTAAATTTGATTTATTTGAGCCACCAGCCATCTGATGACAGCTTTGTGTTTTTTATGAGTCATGTCCCAAGGGGTCTAGAATATGCCAATAGTGTACCTTGGATCAGATCCAGTGTCCGCAAACAGGTTTTCATTAGACTTTGATGCCAGTTGCATTTGGGAGCAGAGAGGCTGCTGAAAACCAGCTTTACTTTGGGATCATTTCTTTCTTTTAGAAAAAATAACAAAGATCTTTTTTAGAGAAGCTTTACGCCTCCACATTGTAGGTGTATGGCAATATTTTAGGGAACAGTAATCTGTTATTACAGGTGGCCATGCTTCAAGCACTTCCGTATTTTGAGAATAGATCAGACAAAGTGCAACAACTTTTATTGAAAAATTGCCGAATTTGTAAATTAGAAACACATTTGACTGTGGCTAAGATGAAGTTAGTGTGTATTACAGTCCCTGGAACTTCTCTGAAGCACTGAGGGGAATATAATTACATAGGTTATTCCACATGTCATGGGGCTCAGACCATGGACACACTTAAGAAACTTCTATCACACTGTCCTACACTCATGTATTTAATTTCTGTGGAGATGCCATGGATTTTTTGGACTAAAATCCTGATAGATTATAAAAGGAACTGTATACTTCCATTTTTTCCTAATACTAGGACCTATTTCTCCTAGCTGACAAAGCGTGGAAAGACTGAAGGAACTGAATCCAATCTGTGGGAAGGAAGTACTTCACACTGTTCTTCAATGTTCACCCTAACTAATATAGAGATATTATTCTTAGGCTGTAAGAATTTTCTAGCCTGACCCTATACTGCCCAAAGAAGGCTTGTACAATTAGAAGCCTTAACTAGGACAAAGACTTATAGGGTGGTAGAGAAAATAAAGGGCTTCTGTTGTAAAAGAGCCCTAAAATTATTAATTCATATTCTAACTTTATCTCAGTTCGACTGTTGTTAATAAAGGATCAGTTTTTTAGTAATTTATGTATGAGAATTCCTGACTTGAATGCAGAGCTATGGCAAAGTGAGTATACAGTTTTTGGTCTTTAACTTTGAAATTTATAACTGGAGGGAGATTTAAAAAAAAAGCTTAGATTCAGTTATTATAAGCTTATTATTATGGACACTTTTGTCTAGAGTACCCATTGCCATAGTGGTTAAGCACAATGTGAAAAGGAAGTGGCACCTCTGGCTTGCTAGCTATTTCATTATTTTATCAGGAGGTTTCCCTAAAATACTTTGGAGCCAAGTCCAGTAAAGGACATAAGGGCTTGGATTCCACTCCAAGTGCCCATGTTGGGTGTCCAGATTCACCATGCAGTGCATGGGGACAAGAATCCACTTCCAAAATATTATTCCAGAAATCTAACATTCTGAGTGGGGAGCTGCCTAGGGATAGCCAATGGGAACTACTAAGCATGGAGATGGTGTCTTAAACCCTGCCCCTCTCTGGACCCTGGTACATGATCAGGGCTGTAGACAGACATGGCTGGAACTAGAACCCCAAATTGTCTCCCAAGGGTAAATGGCTATGCCCTTTCTTAAATGGATCAAAGGATATACCTTTCTTTTAAAATGATGATGCCAGTTCCACCAACCTTTTATAGAAAAGCCTAGTAGTTAAAGCATTTCTCCAGGAGGTGGGAGATTTGGATTTGGGGCCTTTCCTGTAAGCCTGATGTGTTTTAAAATTGAATCACAGTCTCCCAGGAGAGTACCCTAATTGCCCGGCTAGAGGCTGTAGAGGTGAGGGGGGGGACCTAGCAATCTCCACATCTTTTATTTAAACCTGAACCAAAGACTGCCCTATCTAGTAGATTGCAAAATAGTATTCTCTCTCATATTTTCCCCCTTCTACCCTCTGTAGAGTGGCATAATTCAGTAGCAAGAGTAGAAACTTCCCCATACAGAATCACCTCTATCCTGGTGGCCAGGGTACTATCCTAGGAGGTAAGAGAGTATGGGTTTGAACCTTCTTGGACTGAGGAGGACCTAAACTCAGGTTTTCCACTTCCTGGGCAGTTTCCCTACTTACTAGGCATTGCCAACTTCTAGGTGGCTAAGGGCTGCGCATTGTAGCAGCTGTAAACCATGGAGCCACATGCTGCACAAGCTGCTTTCCATGTGGGCAGCCTTCCCTTGCTCCCCCATCCACCACACAGGTAGCCCAGCTCCCCTGGCCATGTACATAGTGTCACCCTGGCCCTGGCCTCACCCCATTCCTGGTTGACCACACTGTGCAGGCAGCTTCCCCCTCTACCACCGTGTGCAGTATGGCCAGCATGGCCCTCTCCTACTATATAAACCCACCCCCAGGAATGGGGGAAGGAAGCAGAAGTTGGGGAGCTCAGAGTCCCCAACCACCATTTCATTAAAAACAGATGAGCAGTGGCTAGGCAGTAGCCTGAGGGCTGCATGTTAGCCCCTCATGGGCCACCAGTTGGACAGCCCTGTACTAGACTATTACATGAGAGGTGGATCCCACCACTGTCCCCTCTGTTTAAAAGAAAATGGCTTCAACTGCTTTTTGTGAAGGATCCAATCATTTATGCATGTGTGTTATGCCTGTTTTGAAAATGCCTATCAGAATGTCCTCTTCAGGAGACCTAGTTAGAGAGATACTTAGTTTCTGGATCCGGATCTGACTTAGGCATGAGATAGGCACCAACACCCAGACAACAACCCCACTTAAATGGTATGCCCAGCTACAACTTTAGGCACCTACAGAATATTCACACTAAAGTCACACCACAGGCTAGATGGCAGCTGGCAGGCTAGCAGAAATTGTGGGGCGTGGTGTAGAATTTGGGGCCTTGTGGTCCTGCTGGCTACAGTCATCAGCAGCAAGCTTGGCGCTCTGCCACGGCCTCTGGATTCCTCCTAACTCCCCACTCCTGGACTCTTTGCTGCCTCCAGACACACCGCTGCCCCCTCACTGCCTCTGGACCTCTTGATGCTACTGCTGCTGTTGCCAACACTGTGGGGGCCACAGTGGCCACCCCCATAGCCCAGGCTGGATCCAGCCCATAAGGAGATCTGCAGTCCAGATCTGGCCCAAAGCCCCAGGTGAGTTTTACATCTCTGCTTTATTGAATTAAAAAAACTTCAGACTAAATCCCACTGTGAAGATTTTCAATGGAGGAAATAAGGCTATTTGGTGCACAGTTGCTGGATTGGAAGAAAGTACAAAGAAAATAATGATAAAAGACTACAACAGAAAAGTGTCTGTGGAGTTCTGGTAGTTGGGAAGAATACAAAATGAGATAAGATTCAGTGAGGTGGCACTGTGCCATGCTTTGATAATAATGACAAGTATGAATTTAAGGTGGTATAAAATGGAACATCAGCAACCTTTGCATAAAGTGGTAGAAATGGAAAGAAAGTATGGTATATTTAAAATGGAAGCTATAAGTTACTGGTTATTCAAGGAATACTGCATTAATTGAAGATAGCACCTTGCGCTGTCCCTAGGAAGCATTGTTTTGTTTTTTTCACTTCCATTCTACCTGGGCTGGGAAAGATTGAACTGTGGCCAGGGTATTTCCAGTGCAATGGGCCGGTGGCTAAGGAGCTGGTTTAGGACTGGGAAAATTGGGTTCAGTTTCCTGAATTGCTACAGACATCCTGAGTAAACCTAGGCAAGTCTTTTGGGGCCAGATTCACTAAAGTATTTAGCACCTAATTTACTATCGACTTCAGTGGTAAGTTAGGTGTCTAAACTGGGCCTTAATATCTTGTTTCTCTCCTGTCAAATGGAATGGTAGTACTGTATTTACTCGAATACAAAAGAAGGTTTTTTCCTCCAAACAGCATGGGAGGGAAGCCCCTCGTCCTATAATCGTATACAAGGAAACCTCATTAAATGCACTGTCTATCATTAAACTGCTGCCAAAAGCAGTATTCACTCAGCAATTGAAACCAGCT
>NW_017729027.1:5115824-5116345 GCF_001723915.1 Gavialis gangeticus
AGTTGATTAAATGCAGCCAACACTGAGCATGACTATAAAACATCTGGCCCATATGGGGCAAGCATACTGATGGGAACCTTTTCTGTGTGTATATGTGTGTGGCCCTTAAAAAAAACAGGTGTGTGTTTTCACTGCAGGGAACTGGCACTGGGCCTGGAGGTATTATAATACCAGACTGGCACCAGGAAGGCCAGAACCAGCCCTGACACCCTCCCCTTAATGCTAAAATTGTGACATTTCATATGCTGAAGAGAACCTACCATAAGTCTAGATTCTTATAGCCTAGCTAAGTAAGATATATGGTAGTGTCCATTGTATGCAGTTCCCCTCAGCACTGACTCTTTTTCAAGTCATGGTAAGCCACTACATTGCATACATTTTGACTTCCTTTTCACTCTTATGGCTGAGCTTCACCTTTTTTTCCAATAATTCCTGTCTCTTCACTAGCCTTAAATATCTAGCAAATGTCACCAAATGGGGCCCCAAACAGTTCACCCAGAAGCCCATGTTGCCCCCCCCCC
>NW_017729027.1:5116441-5139321 GCF_001723915.1 Gavialis gangeticus
AGCCCATGTTGCCCCCCCCCCCCCGCCCCATCATGTATGATGCCCTGCATCTTATCTCTGTATAAATTTTTTGAGGAACTCAGGACTCATGACAAGAACAGCTGGTTTCAGTCGTGAGTTGGGGACTAATTAGCACATGGATCTTTTGTGGGGGGTAACTGAAATACACATACTGAGCAGTGCTAAGCTATGGGGTCACCATGGCTTGAAATGCTGTTGACTCTGCTAGGGCCCAGCCTAATGAACTATATAGCAGATCATGGCTTTTCACCCTTAAATTAATATGCACAGTTTGTACTACTGACCAATTTATCTTCTACTTCAGAAATGTCCTGTGGAAGACCAGGAACATGCTCATAAGCAGACACACAAACTTCTCAGTAAAGGGCTGTGTTAAAATGGGATTGACTAAGAAGTACTGGTGCTACAGGATGATGGCAGAAGATGATTGACAAGAGTTGGCAAGCATCTTATGGAAGAGGGGCTGGCATAGACTCTTCAGAGACAAGCTCTCCAAAGAGAGCAACAAGGGCAACAGAGGTGACAGTGAATACAATGCATAGCTTGTACTCTATATAAGTAGGTACAAAAATGCTGCTTAAAAGCATGTATATGGTATACCTGAGCTTAAACTTGCAGCCATTTCCAAAAAAGGTAAAATACATCAATTTCTGGATGAACTAAATCTATGGGTATCTGTAGTAATTTGCCTGTATGGTAAATTATGTTTATTTTGAGGTCAGTGCTTTCAAATTTGCCTCTCATTTCCACATGCTCAGGGAGAGCAAAGTCTGACAGTAAGGAGAAAGGGAAAGGACTGCAGGGGGAAGAAGATGTTCAGGGGAGCAAAGGGGCTCCCTGATCCCTCCAGATTTATTTCTCTGCTGTAGCAATGAGAAGGGGACAAATTTAAGGCAAACCTACAATAATTAGATTCTGTACCTGAAAAATTATAACAAATGTATAAATTTTCCATATCTAGAATCTGTATACTGGGGGGGATCATCTTATATTCAGGGTCATCTTATATTTGAGTAAATACAGTACTTCCTATCTCATGGGATCTGGGTTTTCCATTTCCTTAAAAAAAATGAAAAAAAATATGGATTTCCTTTTTTAACTGAGAAAAACATTTTTTTTTTCATTTTAATGGAGAAACACTTTTGCAAAGACCTCTCTGGAAGTTAGTAGAGTTCTAGTGCTTGGGGCCTAGGGCCAGAATGCACAGCCTCAGGCCCCCGTGGGGTGTTGGATGGAGTCACTGGCGGTTCATCCAGGGAATAGCAGAGTGGAGCTGGCTCCCTGTCACTGCATGTGCTCCCAGATGGTCATGGAGGGTACGTACCCCCCCAGATTTGTGTGCGGGGTGCAGGTGGGTTGCCTGCTATAGGCTCAGGGTCCCCGTCCTGCTGCCTTCCCCTGGGGGCCCAGTGGGCAGGACCCAGTGCAACAAGGCAGAGTGAGGCCAGGTATGGACACTCCTTGCCATTGCAAGCCCTGCACAGCCATGGCAAGATGCCCCCTGCCCACCTGGCACCAATACAGAGTTGTGCCTCTTGCTGCTGCCGGGTGGGGAGGGGGTGCCTCACCATGGCAGCATGGAGCTCCCAGCAGTGGCAACAAGCTTTCCTGCCTGGCCCTGCTCTTCCCGCCCACACCAGATCCCTCTTGCTGAGCCACAGAGGCCCTGGGGAGGAGGTGGAGGGGCAGCAGGCTGGGGAGCTTGAGACCATAGTGGGCACCCTGCATCCACACCCCTCCCCCCCCGATGGGCTCCACTCCAGCTGTGCTGCCCATGGAGGAGGGGGAGCTGGGCTCTGGGCTCCACTCGGCTGCAGCAGCTGCTGCAGAGCAGGAGGGGATGGGGGCTCTGGTTGGGGAGTGAGGGGTGCCAGCAGGACCAGGGGGCCATCAGTGGGCAGTGATGGGCACCAGCAGGGCTAGGGCACTACTGGAAGGGAGAGGGTCACCAGCAACACTGGGGGGCTGTGGCATGGGAGTGAAGAGCCTGGACTTGCATCCTGGTGAGTGGAGGGGGCAGGGAGATCTCTGATTTTCCATGATAAAAAACCCAAAATCAAATACCAAAATTTGTAGGTACTTAGAATTTATTTTATTATAGTGACTGAGGCACTGATAGGCTTCCAAATTGCTTTAAAATGGTAACTATATCAATAAAACATTGTGTTCAATTGATACCTATATATATATAGTGGTGTTTCATTTGAATCACAGATTTGGGGGGCTTTAATCAGAGAATTTGTAATTTTTGAACAGAGAAAACCAGGATCCCTAATCACGAGGAACCTAGCTGCTATGAGGGCCATATATATAGTATAGAGAGAAATAAGTGCCTCACCATTGCTCCCCTGCAGTTCTCCAGGATCATGGCTTGTAGCTTGGCACCCAGTAGGGATAGTGTTGGTGGCACAAGAAGGTTCAGAATGCTGAAACATAGATAATGCTAAGAATGTGCATTATCTCGTGGTGGAAATATAAAGAAAGCTTTCTCACAGGATGGGTTGTCCCTGCACACTTTTGAATTATGAAAAGTACTTGTTTTACCTCATATTAACTCTCCCTCGCGATAATAATTATTAGCTCTTACGTAGTACTTGGTACTCACATAGTACTGTGCATGTTCAAAATACTTTATGAAAATTAATCCTCACAATAACCCTTGTGAAAGAAATAAAGCACCGTTATTATTCAATGAGCTGAGCAGTCATTAAAAACTGCTGGGAAGTACCGATTCTGTGACTAGTGGTTCTCCACCTACTCCCAGTCACTTGATCCTCTACAGAAACTTTCATTTATATTTGAGTTCTTCCATGCCACTTGCATTCTTCCACCAAATGATCTTGTTTCACACACTTGATGCTTTACAACAGAATCCTTGCAAATACCCAGCCCAATGCAGTTATTAGTCATGGTTGGTTACCCTTTTCAACAGCCTTTCACTGTGAACTCTGAAATTGGCTTTCTTTTCTTTTTAAGCCTGCAACTGCAAGCTGTGAAGGGGAGACTTCTTTCTTTCTCTCTTTTTAACTCTGTTAGATTTTTACAGGCCAGGGGAAAGGAAGTATTTTTGTGAAATCACAGACATTTGCAGAGTGCAAAATGTCACCCAGTTTAATTGATTTGGACATTCAAAATCAAATAGCAATTTTAAGCATGTTTCTGTGACTCTTCTATTTTTGCAAGTAAAACTTTCCTTTTGGTTATGGCAAAAACCTATAAAAGCTGCACTAGAGAAATATGATTTTTTCCTCCACACTTCGCAAAACTGTCAAAACCTGGAAACTCCAGGTTTTGCTAACATGCAAGACTTTTCACACAAATCTAGGAACAACCCCGTTTTTGATAGCTATCCAGTTGGATTTCCTTTATAGAGAAGGGTCCCTGTTCAGAGGTGAGATGTTAGCAGTGTAAACTAGACTCCCACCCATAACTTAACACTCCCAGAGGTTCAAACTTCTTTGCTTTTTTTATTCGTTAATAATGAGGATGTAAGTCAATCTTGGGAGCCTAAGCTGGCATAGCTTGTACAGTGTGAAACCAAAAGAAGGTGTCAATTAAAGCACTCCCACCCAACTTCAACTTGCACATACTTCCAACTCATTGGTATATGAAATATGTTTCTTTATACTGCTTGGTAGATTGGCAGACAGTACATTAGTAGGTTCATGGGTGTAAGCTTATGTGTCTAATTCTAGTGTATGCTTGCATCAAGCTATGGATTACTTCTGAATATGGCCCAGTATCTAATGATAAAGTTATTGGCTGACAAGCTGTTGAAGTCAATCGTACACACTGAATGTGACAAAGTTGACCACAGCTGATCTGCCCACTTTCAGTCCTTTTCATCTTGTAAAGCATGTGTACATGTATGTGTATTAAGTTGTACAGTCTTGCTATCTTTCTTCATCATGTCTACTTGTGTACCACATGCTGATCACAATTTCTTTCTTCCTTTTTCCATCAGTTTCTCATTTTCATGCCTGTTGTCTCCCCCTACCTCCTGCCTCCTTTTCATTTAAAACAGCAGTTTTCAACCCCTGGCCCTTGGGCCAAATGCAGATTGCAGAGCCATTGCATTTGGCCCATGGGAGGTCCCCATGGGGCAGGAAATTTGGTGGCAGGGAAGCAGTGGCCATTAATGTGGTCACCCTCCCCTTGCCAAATTCCAAAACACCATGCCCCATATTGCTGGCTACAGTTGGCCATGCCCCCTCCCCTGTATCTGGATCAGAGCCAGGCCACACCGCCTCCCCCTCCCATAGGGTCAGGTTGGGGCCAACCTACATGCTCTTTCCCCCATGGGCTGCGTTGTGGCTGGGCTGCCCCATGCCCCCTCCTCATGGCCGGTAGCTGCCCACCCTGCTGGCCCTGGTGCCAGCTCAGGACCACTAGCAGGATCCAGCCCATTGCTAGACAGGGCACAACCTACCATGCCGTCAGGAAAAAAGGTTGAGCACCCCTAGTTTAAACCTGTTGGAATTCAACCATGAAGCCCTATTGTCTTCCCAATATCCACGTCAAATTCTGCATACAACTAATACCAGCTGTTGACTAGTTACAGCTCTGCTGACTACTGCCAACCTCAGGCAGCTATCTTCACCCTATATTGCAACACTTCCATTGTTGTAGCTGTATACATTGTGTGATAGCTTTCTCTTGACACTTTCTCCATGGTGTACTCCAGCAAAATCCACCAGTTTTAATAATTCTTTTATTTTTTATAATATTCTCCATCTTTAGATTTTACTGTTAAGTTAAAAACAAACTTTCAGGTTGTTCTGTGAACTGGATTCTTGTTTCCCTTAGTTTTATTTGCTACTCAAAGTTTATGACCTATGTTAAAATGTAAAGACTAGTCTTGCAAAATTCTTCCTCTTTGCTTTTTTAAAATGAAATGTGTTTCTGTATTTTATAGAATGAAAGAAGTGCAATATTCCACTTATATATATATTTTGAAGGGCATTTATGTCTAATGCCTAGGGCTGCAGAAAATATTGATTCAAAATGCATGTGCTAAGCAACAACAAAGCTAACGGCTATTTGAAGTGCCAACCCAAAATGGTAAGCCAGTCTTTAAAAATGATCAATCCAGTACTGTAGCAAAGGCAGTGTCAATGGTGCACTGAAACTGAGCACCCTCGCCACCAAGGGCTGACCTGTGGGGAGGAAGGCAATAAAAAGTAGTTGCTGACAGCAGCTATGTGATCACAGTTGTGATCACAATGGCAAAGGGAAGCCACCACTGCCCATATGCATCAGGTGCCTGTCATATCCCTACACTGCTGGATCAGCCAAATGCAGACCAAAAAAAAAAAAACCAGCCTTTTATACTACCTGATCCCCTGCCTTCCCCTACACCAAATCTTTTCTTTTGTCCTTTACGTAGTTGAAATTGTGCATCAGTGTAGTCCTTCAGATAGATAGTAAATGGTTTTTAATAGAATTCTGTTAAACTAGTCATTCTGTGAGAGAAATTCTTCATATAGGCCTGAGCTTCTGTAAATCAAGGACAAACTTTTCAGAAATGCCTGCCATTCAGAGAATATTTACTATCAGGCCTCTCTAAATATTTTCAGGCTGGACATCCACAAATCAAGGTATGCAAAATCAACAATTATCTTAAATTACCATATTTCTCCAGTGGCAGTTCCCAATGAGCTTACTAGGAAACCCTTCTCTAAGGCCAATAATTCAAGAGACAAATTACTAAACTAAGGGCCCTAAAAAAGAATTAGGAAAAAATTTAGACATGAGAGTCACAAATAGCAATCCTGATCAACTGTGATCCAGCCACAAAGCCCATTAGGTGATTAAATTCATCCAGTGCCTACATTTTGGCCAGAAAAGAACCTAAATCTCGAGGTTCTGAGTATATGTACAAGCATTCCAGTATGAGCACCAGGTACCTAATTCCTGCCTACTAGGCACATCTATACATGCATTAATGTGCCTTTTCTAATGAACATTAAATTTAGTATCTCCGAACATTTATAGACATGTTGTGGGAGGTGGGGGGAAGTGGGGAGTAGGAGGTTGCTTTAATTAGCTCAGCTCTGAGAGCCTCACTAATTAAAAGCACCTGGAGCATCACATCAGCATTCCCACACTGGAAAATGGTGGCAAGGCACTTTGAACTAAAGCTTGTTGAACGAGCCTTAGTTTAAAGCACCCCACCATCATTTTCAGTGCAGGGATGCTGATACATGTGATGCTGGAGTCTGCTGGAGCATGGTAATTTTCATGTTCCTGCAGACTTGATTCATCATGTCTGCTCCAGAGGCATTAGAATTACAATGTGTTGGAGCAGCCTCCCTGCATGTGTGTAAGTGCCCTGCAATGTGAGGTACTAATTTAATGCACATTAGGCTGAGCTAATGCGCAGTAATGCATCTGCACACTTTTTTAGTGACAATGTGCAGTAGACTTTTAGGCAAGGGAAAGACAATACACATAAACCGGCTTAAGTGACCAGAAATTGGTTTAAACCTGTAACAGAACAGATATCCAGTGCACATAAATCAGTTTCAAAATGACCAAAACCGGTTTGAAATAAAACTGGTTGAATGTAGTATCAGACTTAACTGATTTGGCTCAAACCGGTTTATGCAATGTCTGTCCCAGACCCCTTGCTGATTTAAGATAAAGGCTCTCTGCTCCAGCTGCAGGGCTGACCCCAACCCTCTGCTCTCTAGTCGGAGCAGGGACAGGCCCTAGCAGAGACACCAGCCAGCATGGCCCCATTAAGGCAAAGTGGGCAGGGGGGGTTAATTCTTCCCTCCTTCCCCTCTTCACCCACTGCTGGGAAGCAGAAGGGAGGAGGCTGCAGCAGTGGCCCCTGGAACTGGCAAACCCTGGCTGCAGGGAAGAGACTCACCTTAATGGGGCTGTGCTGGGTTGGTTGTCCCACAGGGTGGGGAGGTGGGGCTCTGTCAAGCACTGGATGGAGACTCTTGCTCCTCCTCCCCTTCCCTGCCCCCCAGCCCCTGTGGTGGAAAGGGGAGGGGGTGCTCCATGCAATGCTGTCCAGCCCCAGAGCAGGGATGGGGGGAAGGGAGAGGCTCTGTTCCATGCTAGGGGGAACTCTTCCCCCTCCTCTTCCTTGCCACAGAGGGGCAGTGGGAGTGCAGACCTAAGTTGGGCAGGGTGTGGCTGTGTGAGGTGTGAGGGAAGGTGTGGCATGTAGGGACCCCCACGCACTCCCCCTATGGTGTGCAGTCTCCACTGCCTGGCAGCAGAAACACATGAGGAAGTCGGGGTGCTCATGCCTGGTGTAGGCAAAGCTCTGGCCAGCGCTGTGCAGGGGGAAGGAGTGGAGCCTGCCTTATCCCCACTGCTCTGATCCCTAAGCCTCAGCCTGCAGGGGGGGAAGCCCCACACTGGAGCCAGCTGCTTCCCCCAATCCCCACTGTGCGGGACCCTGCACTCCTGCTGCCCCTCTGCGGGGAAGAGAAGGGGGAAGAGTTCCCCCCAGCATGGACCAGAGCCTCCCCTGCCCTTGGGGGAGGAGTAGGGGGAAGAGTCGCCCTCTGGGGCTGCGCAGCATCCCATACAGTCCCCCCTTCCCACACTGCAGTGATGGAGGAGAAGCAGGGAGAAGATTCCCCTTCTGGAGCCAGGCAGCCTCACAGAGACCCCCTCCCCATCCCACACAGGAGTGGGGAAGAGGGACAAGAGCCCTCCCCAGCACTGAACAGGGCTCTTCTCCCAGCCCTGCAGCACCGGGGAGAGGGAGGAGGAAGAAAAGTTCCCCTGTGGAACTGGGCAGTCCTGTGTGCCCACATTGCTCTCAGCTGTCAGGAAGCTTCTGGGGTGGGTCTGCCAGGGCCTGGCATACCCCCTCCTCAGCTCAGCTTCCTGTAGAAGGGAGGGCTGCTCTAGTGCCCCCAGCCTTCTGGCTTGAGCCACTGCAGGCATGTGCTGAATGTCTATCCACTTGTGAACCAGTTCACTCTCTGCAGCTTAGACTAACCCACAAAGACTGAATCAATTCAGGCTCGGGCTTTTTGGATATATGTCCCTAGTCTTACTACACATAAGCTTAATGCCACAGTTTTTACATGACACTTTAATGCTCAATAAAATAGTCTACTGTGCATTAAAGTGCATGTGTAGATGCACCCAATTTCTATTGCAAGCCAGAATGGACCTTGTGAGGTTCCAAAGGGATCGTGCCTCTCTGGGAACTGTAGTGCCCACAGAGCACATGCACCACCTTGAATTCAGGACAAAGCACAATGTCCAAAGCACGTCTTACTCAAAAAACACAAGAAATGCCTAGGGCATGGTGTTCATCATTTGCATAATATTCTACTAAGAGTAGTCATCTTGGGGGACCCTGGTCCTTAACTTTAGCAGATTCATACCCACATCACAGAGGTGTACACTAAGCACCAGGCCATAGGCTGGGAGACTTATTTTTGGCAGTCATTGGATTAAAAAAAAACAGAATTAACCCTGGGTGTAGAGACTAAACCTTAGGACTACAACTTGCCAGCAAAGTTCCCTCCTTGCTAGACTAGATTTATGTTCACTCTTGCAAACTCCCCTGGTCCCATGACTGTTGCAGTTGTGCCTGTTTAGTAGTGTAGCTTTCACCCTCCTAGAATTATTTCTTAGCTAGGTGGGCTGGGCCCACTCCTGGGAAATGGAGAATGTTGATTTGAATCCTCTCAGAAGAAAGCCCAATTGCCTCTTTCCACTGCAAGATTTGTTTCTTGTTAGCTCACTCATCCCCAATCACCTCAGCTAGGACTTGAACTCAGATCTCTCACATAGCAGGCAAGAACACTGCCACACAGCCACCAGTGGTAGCACTGCTACAGCCTGCTAGGGATCTTGACCTTCCTAGAGCCCTGGCCTCATGTTAAGCTGCCTGGCCTCTGATTGGAGGAGCTGGAAGCAGAGCTGGGAACCTCTCAGGTCACTTCTCAGATCCTTGCTGGAGTGGGGGGAGCCTCTCCTGCTGGCTACAGCCTTGCGTAGGGGATCCTGGAGCCCAGTGGGGAACCTCTTCTGCCAGCTGCACATCGCGCTGCTGAGGGTCCCACTGCTGCCTGCAAGTCCTGCTCTTTCAGGCTCTTCTAGGGCACTGCTCCTGGCCTACTGGCTTAGCTCTGTGAAGCTCCTTCCTTGTTGTCCCTCACTGGTCCCCCTGAGTCAGCTGCGCTGCCCCTTTTATCCCCCTGCAGGTGACCCAAGGCGCCAATCAGGGGACACGGAGGGTGTGTCTCTGGGGCCTGATTGGTGCAGAAAGGAAATCCCAAGTCCTCCAATCATCTTTTGCCCTTTCAAAACCCGTGGGCTAGGTCACTGCCAGCTAGCCTGTCACATCTGCTTCTTCAGAGTTTGAATTTTGTGTACAGTTCTGGTTGCCTACGTTCAGATGACTGGAATAGCTACAGAGAAGGACACTTAGCATGGTTAGGGCACTGGAAAACCTATTTATGAAACAAAATTAACAGAGCTTGGCTTGCTCAGCTCAGAAATGAAGGCTGAAAGGTGATATGATTGCTCATGTTAAGCTTATTAGGGAGAGTAAAAAGCTATTTAAATCAAAGAATGGAACTGGCACAGGATTAAATGTATACCAACTGGTCATGAGTGTGAGAGTGTTGAAGTGATGTTGTAGCTGTGATGGTCAAGGAAATAAAAGAGAGGGCACATCTACGTGAGCATTAAGAAGTTTTTTCCAATGTGCATTAAATTTAGTACCTCCAGTGGGTACTAAAGAGTCGTGAACCAAAGATGGCAAAACCATAAGGGAAATACAGAGTGCCCAAGTAAGGGACTAACGTAAGAGGGATGGAGGTAAGGAGGGGAACGCAACTAGGTTTCAGAAAATACAATTTTAGCCAACTAAGCACAGGGGTTGGGGGAGGGGATGGGGGAAGGGGAGGGAGGTGTATCATGACCCTGAGAGAGAAAGAGGATAGATGTACACAAACCCATAAAATGGTCCGCAATGGTGGAGGGGGTAGGTTGAAGGTTTACTCAGTCTATAAAGTCTTGTTGTGGGGGTCATCTTCAGGTGAAGTGGAGTGTTCTGTCATTCAAAGATTCCTCTTGGAGTGCATCAGGTGGAGAGGGGGATTCAGGTGGTCCCCTCTGGCTCTGGTCTGGTGGGGTCAGTGTCTTGGTAACGGCCCATGATGTGCTCGACATAGATGTCATGGGACCGACAGATGGTGTCCTTTACATTTATCCCATGACTAGTTGTGACTGTGTTTGTCCTGGAACAAAAGAGTTGAGGCACTGGTGTGTACACATATCACCCTTCCAATCAGAGTTTAGTAAGCAGCTGAATGCACTGCTACTTTCCTGCCATTGACCTAATAATGCCATTCCAGAAGAACCATTCAAACACACTTCTTAGTGTCCCAGAACAAACTGTTAGCACTTCTTATCCCACAAACCTTTTTAGGGTTTGTCCCAGACATGCATGTCTGAATGATTGCAGTTTGTCCCAGGAGAAAATGGGACAAATACAACTTCTGTTCATAGCCTACGAGTGCTAAAAACCTCTCGGGTACCTGTCTGGTGAAACTAGCCTTTGCACTTAGGGTAAAAAAGATCACCAAATCTCTTTGCCTTCTTTGGACCGTGGGGCATGGCCCACTTCTTATGATTATCCAGACATCTTTAAGTAAATTTCCAGGCACTGCAAGGGCAAGATATCAATAGTGCCTTCATTTCTAACTCTTCACCTATAGCACATTGCAGGGTTTTTATAGGATGCTCTGTGGCTGTGGTGCATGAAAGATGGCAAAATAAACATTGTAACACCCCTGTTGGGACTGGTTGCCTATGAATGCAGGAGACGCGACCAAGAGGCTACTGCCCGCAATTGTGATGTTGCCAGCTTGAATTCATGAGTATCATCCACACTTTCATGGTCTAGCTGTTGTTTTTACATACCCACAGTAGATAAAAAACACTTTTATTTTGGCCATTCATCTACAACTTACTTGCTTGCATCCAAATGTAAACGTGAGGTTATTGTCCAGGTGCTTCACAAGATCCTCTTCCATTTTTTTAAATAGAATTAATCAGAGTAACCTTAGAACTGTCGCTATCTCTTTATGTTAGGTATTAACACCTAACATCCTAACTATTAATTATTCTAGCACAATACAGAAACTAACAATGGTTACTTTCATTAGCTAGCCCTGCATGTGCTGAGGCAACATTACTGTGTCCAGCTGACTACAAGAAACACCATTTCCAGCAGCACTGGATGGGCAGGCATGCCAGGAAAACTGTGAAAATGATATAGTAGGCCAAGAGATAGTTTAAAAGACTCCTGAGCTTCTTGTGCTTCATTTCCCTGGAACATTTGCACAAGTATGAGATCAGTGGAAGCCCATGGAAAATCACTGATTTTGAAGCCAAAAAGGGGTGGGGAGGGAGAAGGAATCTACATAAAAGACTATAATTTTTTTAAGTCTTATTTTAACAGCTTAATCTCTGCAAGACTATCCATCTCGGCTAATTAAAGAGAAGCACAGTGGAAGGAACCCAACAAAGTAGAACTCTGACCGTGGCTGTTCTACTTACATCTCCTGACCAACCATTCCTCAGATGATGAAGAAAATGAAGGCAAAGATTAAGTCCCCAATTCAAAAATCACACCTAGTCAGGAAAATGTTGGAACTTGTACTAATGTCCTCTTGAGGTCAGTAGGACTCATGCACATGATTGAAGTTAAGTATGTGTTCAAGTGCTGCCCTCAATAGGAATCAAAGCCTTGTCCAAATTAGATAGCAGGTGTGTAGGAAGGAATTTATCATTAATGACAATCATCTGTCTCCACTTGTACCCCATAGTTTGATTGTATAATAAATTTGTTTGACTTACTGTATAGCATTCAAACCATTCCTGGTGTGTATATTTAAGCCCCTTCTCTGTGGTATCTGAAACTATTGCTCATCTATTTCTGGGAAGGAAGGCTGATTATATTTGTAATGGAGCCCCATAAAGCTGGACTTAAAATGAGCTACACTTCAATTTTGTAATTGATTTTAACAATAGCACTGAATATCATGTTCTCTTCAGGAAGGGACTGACAACACAAAGACCTATCTGATTATTGAGTTATCTCCTACCCCTTTCATTTCTGCTGCAAGAGAAATGGGACAACCTTGATTCATCATGTCATAGTAAATGCAAAACAGGTGACAAAATTCTACCCAGCTCTAGTGGTGTAATGCCACTAGCTTCTTTGGAGTTACTTTGGGTTTTTGATTTATGCTAGTGTAAAAAAGAGTAGAGTTGTCTGACGGTTTAATTCAACAGCAGCAATTCAACAACAGCAAAAGAAAAATCAGCTTATTTCTCATGTTCCCTTCACCCAAACAAAACACATTATTTCTTGGTTTTTCCAAGTTTTGGAGCAAGAGAGAGAGAACACACAAAATACCTTTCTGTCTCCAAGGAGATCTCATGAAAACACAGTATTTAAAGCTCACAGAATGGGTGATATTTAACTCTCTAAACTACAATGAGAACTTTACAGCATTTCCCAACATATTAACTGATTTTATATCCCTTTATACACTGCATAAATATGATAATGATGAAATAATATGTACAGAAATTATCATTTTATTATTCCAAATTTCCATTGGATTTGGTTCAGATCTTCTGCATTTGTAACATTTAGTAAAGCTCTTGAATTGCAAACCATTAAGCAGCCCTAATCCCAGTAGTGTCTCTTGTTTTCAGTATAGCATTAGGACTGAAAGTTTTCTGATTCACCTCGTAAACGCAACTAAAGAAAGGCATTTTCAATTATATTGTATAGACTTGAATACTGTGGGCCAAATACAGTACTGATTCATGCCTGGGGAACTGGAAGGGGTCCTGATTTCAGAACTTTAGGTACAAAAAAGCCCAGCAAATTCTCTCCCCATACCTTTTTCAAAGTAAATTGCAGAAGGATGAGGGTTTTCAAGTGAAAGATGAATCACTCACATCTTCAGCCCGTTTAATATAATAGAAATATTAAAGAAACAGGCCATTTAATAGTTTTGGTCACTTCCACAGAGAGATTTAAAAATTCAGTTGCTCTGAGTTGCAAAGCTCCAAGCTTGATATTCAACACAGAGTCAATATAAGGAAGCCAGCACTTCTGGCAGGCAGAGATGCAGTGCTACATTCTGAACTATCTAGGGCCTTTTTTAAGGCCAAGGGTTTCATTTTTTTGTAACTGTAATGACCCAACTACAGCTTGAAAATACATCGATCATCAAGACAAGGATGACAAGATTGGATGAGTCACCTTACCAGCTGTAGCTGTATCCTGTGAAGGGAGTACACCAAGACTCCTTTGACGGACAGCAGTGATGGTGACTGGCACAATGACCCAGGTCCACAAAAATATTTAGTTGTTAATTCCATTTCATTTCAATGAGAATTAAATGCCCAAATATCTTGATAGATCTGGAGCCAATTTCTTTGAAATGCTTACCTCTGCACACTGGAATCACCTGAGAGTAGCATTGAACTAGGTTATACTACTCATCCACAATGCTGCTAAGAGTGGTATTGTCAAACATTGACTGAATAATGGTTTTAGGAGGTGGATCTTATGGTAATCTCTGTAGCACAGAAGCAGCAGCAAAGAAGCTTTACCCACCAAAACAATGTCACAGAAAGATAATGTATGTGTGAAAATGGCCAACATAACGTTCTGTGCAGAAAATAAGGTCTCAACTCTACACTTTCCAACTTAAGGGTAAGAATAAGGGTGTCGGTGGAGGGAGGGGAAGCTCTGAATTAAGATAGGATGAAATGCAGCAAGTTAATTAGAGGTTCCTCTTGTAGGTTTGCAGAACAGAAATTAGAGATAAGCAATATGGTGAGGAGGAAACACAGCATCATAGAATCATAGAAAATTAGGGTTGGAAGGGACCTCAGAAGGTCATCAAGTCCAACCCCTTGCTCAAAGCAGGACCTGCCCCAACTAAATCATCCCAGCCAAGGCTTTGTCTAGTCAGGTCCTAAAAACCTCGAAGGATGAAGATTCCACCACCTCTCTAGGCAACCTGTTCCAGTGCTTCACCAACCTCCTAGTGAGAGTTTTTTCCTAATATCCAACCTAAATTTCCTGTGGCAGGGCACTGTTTGTGCCTGCCACTTTAAGAGCCAGAAGGCAGCAGCTGGCAGGTGCTTGATTAGGACAGCCATTTTAGATTCAGGGCTGCCCATATAATCAGGGCAGTTCTGCTGCTGGAGGGCTGCTGATATCATCTGGAGATAAGGGAGGAGCTGTAGGAGTTGGTAAGGAGGTTCCTGGTCCTGGGTATAACCTAAAACTGCACCCTGCCGGGAGTGGGTGGCCTGGTGGGGCTCCCAGTGGCACAGGAGCCCCCAGGAAATGCCAAGCCAGTTACTACCCCAGTGAAAGGTGGGTTGGGGTGCCTTAACCCCTAGCCCCCTCAACTGGGTGGGTTACCCCTTGTTTTGGAGGGTCCAGAGAGTGGACCCTCAGAGAGAGGAAAGGGACATAGACTCAATGCCTGTCTGAACTTCCCCTGACTGGCCCATGCTGGGGCCAGGACCGGAAGGGTTAAAGGACCAGGGGCCCAACACGAGGAACACCCAAGAGCTGAGGGCCAGGGGTTCCAACTGACCTGGAGGTGGGCCAGGGCTAGTGAGCTGAAGGTCATGGTGGGGGGATCACACGTGGAAGGGGAAGTGGGTCAGGGAGCTATGCTGCCCAATATGAAGGCGGATGAGGCTGCCTGATAAGAGGACTCTAGGTTGGGGTTCAATCAGGAGGATTTGGGGGCCCAGTGTGGGGGGCTGGTGATGATGAGAACAACTAGATGCCATCTGCAAGGCTTGAGCTGCAGTGTCGGGGAGAAAAGGAGCTGCAGATAGCTCCCCCTGGCATCGGGCCAAAAAAAAATGGGCAGCCTCCCGCTTATTAACATCTACTAATTAAATATTAACAAGGCATGGCGGGCGAGAATGCGGGTGGTTAGCCCAGGAACAGGTGGGCAGGCCGCAGGGAAAGCGGCCCCAAGTAGGCCCACTATTACACTTCCTTTGCTGCAAATTGACACCATTGCTCCTGGTTCTGTCATCTACCAGTACTGAGAACAGTCTAGCTCCATCCTCTATGGAACTACCCTTCAGGTAATTGAAGGCTTCTATCAAATCCTCCCTCAGTCTTTGCTTCTCCAGACTACATAAACCCAGTTCTCTCAGCCTCTCCTCATAAGTCATGTGCTCTAGCCCCCTCACCATTTTTGTTGCCCTTTGTTCTCTCCAACTTGTCCACATCCTTTCTGTAGTGGGGGGCCCAAAACTGGACACAATACTCCAGAAGAGGCCTCCTCAATGTTGAATAGAGGGGAATAATTATTTCCCTCCATCTGCTGGCAATGTTCCTACTAATGCAGCTCAGTATGTTGTTAGCTTTCTTGGCATCAAGGGCACACTGTTGACTCATATCCAGCTTATTGTCCACTGTAGCCCACAGGTCCTTTTCTGCAGAGCTGCTGCTTAGCTAGTTGGTCCCAAGCCTGTAATGGTGCATGGGCTTCTTCCATCCTAAGTTCAGGACTTTGCACTTGTCCTTGTTGACCCTCATGAGATTTCTTCTGGCCCAATCCTCCAATTTGTCTAGATCACTGAATCCTAGCCCTACTCTTGAATGTATCCACTACTAACCCCAGCTTAGAGTCATCCACAAACTTGCTGAGGGTGCCCATCCCATCTTCAAGATCATTAATGAAAATATTAAACAAAACCAGCCCCAGGATTGACCCCTGCATAAGGCTGCTTTTTTTGGTCTGTTATTAATTTTATTTAGCACATGATATAGTAAAAAAACCCACTTGCTAACAAAAATCAGCAAGCTACAACACACATTCTATAGCATATGAAACCACATACTTAGGTTCTTTCCCTTAAGTAGGGGCTTAATTACCTAACTTTAAAAAAAACCTTGAATATTTGGGCCTCAGGCTTTATATCCCAAAGGCTGGACTCTGAGTTAACGAATAGCAATGCATTTCCAGTTAAGGAACAAACCCCTCGATGTTCCTGTAGTTCTTATTAATCGTTTGCATTACTGGAATAATCTAGCTTCCACACAGGTTAATGGAAGTTGAACAGGTCTTTGTTATCACCTGTAGCTTACTTTAGGGATCTTTTAAAAAAGATATTGTTTTGAAAAATATAAGAAAGTCTTTTCACCGTGTCAATGCCACTGTTAAGTATAAACAAAAGAGATTCTACTTTTCTTTTGGAAAGATTTAACTTAGGCCATTTGGCATAACATGCATTTGTGGGAAACTAATCACAGATGCCTAGATTAAGGAGTTTACTTTTAGTTTGTGATAAATAGGCAGACTAGGGTAAAATTAAGGTGGTCTGTATTATTAAAGTGTGTGCAGGATAGGGACAATTTTTCACTTCCCGTTTATAGCTGGAATAGGCCTGGAGGATCCATTATTAGTTTGAGTGTCTAAAAATCAGCTCTTCAGCACAAAGAGTGCCTCCAGCATAGTCATTTTGGAGTATGCGAGTCATACTTTACTTAAACACAGTCACATGAGCACCAAAGCAATGGGTGCAAAGCTAAAATTATTGAAGCATCTTTTGGAAAGTTTGCTCTGCTGGGGCACCTATACATGTGCCAGGCGTCTGATCTGATGTGTGCTCTAGCAGCCTCTGCATCACATGTGTTCAGCATCCCCACATTTCAAAATGGTGGTAGGATTGTCTAACTAAAGCTCATCAAATGAGCTTTAGTTAAAGTGCCCCCACCACCATTTTGAAGCATAGGATGCTGAATACATGTGATGCTGTGGGCATTTTAATTAGAGCAGCTCTGAGACCCACTTAATTAAAGCACCCACTTCCCCACCCATCCTAGAGCACATGTAAAGATGCCCCTAGTGACTTAATGAAATTCAAATAGCATTCCAGCTGATATATTTACTGGAGACTAGAAAATAGTTGACCAATCTCTTAGTTAACTATTAAGCTTGTCAAGAACTGGAATCTTATCATGATAATCCTGTATGTTTTATTCAGTGGACACTATTTTTCTTGCTCAGTTTTTTTTCCCTCAAGCACCCTGTCACTTGAAGGTGTTGTATAGCTTCAGCCTTCTCTTACTGGGTGCCTTGCCCCCAAGTGACATCAGGGTGGGGTTTGAGCTCAGATGCCACCTGGGTTGTATGGGTACTGCCCTTACTCACCTGCCATGACTTTGAAGTTCTAGTTGAGGAGGCAGTTCCCATCAGGTGGCTCCCCCCTGAGGATGAAGACGCTTCAGTGCCTATTCTTGCTTCATGGGGCTCCAAACCTCCCCTTTACCCTTACCACATCCACGGCCAAGATGGATATAACTTCTGCCAGCATCTCCTTGGACAGCTTTTCCTCTTCACCCAGCTTGCCCGCCCCTAATATGGGTTGGGTCGGGTCTTCCTGGTGAGTCTGCCTTTCACTGTAGCTGGTTCTTTGGCTTCAGGCCGACTAGTGTATCTAAGCTGGCCCTGTCTCGGGCTAGCCAGGGCCTTCAACAAAACTTAACACCTGGGTTTTCACTGGAGAGTACCCCCTGGGATCTCGCCTCCCAGTGCCCTTTTCAGAATCCAAAGTAAAGGAGGAACTCGGAGGAGTGGATGAGGGACCCACACATCCCTGCGCCCCGGGTGACTTATGGGGGTGGACTGCCGTTCCGTGCCCCACTCTGGTCCAGCTCCTCAGTCTGGCCAGCACTGGCCCCCGGCTAACCTGGAGTCACTCCTGGTCTTACCTGGCTTGGGAGAGTGCATGGTTCCCATGCTGGGTTGCTCGTGCCCCCCCGCCGTGCCCCCATGTGGGGTACCTGCTCCTGCTGGTGCCTCCCGCCGCCTGTGCCTGGGCCCTCAGCTTCCCCTCTCTTGCTTGCAACTGGGTAATCTTCCTCCTGGCTGCTTGTGTCTCTGGGTCACCGTCCATTCTTCCCTCCACCGGCATCCCTAGATCAGTGCTCTCTTCTTCCTTCAGCAGCATCTCTAGGTTGGCATCCTCCTCTTCTCCCTTCCCCAGCGTCTCGGGGTCAGCGTCCTCTTCTCCCTCCGTTCGCCACCCAGCTGTTTTTCTGGCTGCCATTTGAGCAGCCCATGGTTTCCAGAGGCTCTGCCCCTTCCCTCGCCGATCCGCAGCTGCAGGCAGCTCCAGAATCACGGGGCCACCGCTCACACTTCCTCCCAGTTGTCGCTCTCTGGGATCCCTAGGGTGAGTCCCAGGGTGCATGGGGTGGGGGTCCAGGGCCCCTTAGAGGAGCTTTCATTGCCCCTCTCACACACCCCTAAGAAATATTCTATTATGCTGAATTGATTTAAAATTTATCTAAAAGCTGATTTTACTCTAAAACCTTGGCTTTGGTAATCCTTAGCTTTGATAAATCCTACTGTTTGTTTAGCATTTTCTGCACCAACCTCTGAGTCACAGCACACTCTTCACTTCGATTACTAATTTTTTGATTCCCTTGATTATCAGCTATATGCTTTGAAAAAATAATAATAAATCAGGGACATCAATATCTGTAGTAAAAATCATTTTTAAAGCTATTCTGATTAATCCCAGTTTCAGTTAGGAAACTTAAGAGGGTTTTTTTTTCCTTTTGCCACTTGTGAACACTCAGAAAAGGCAAATTATACATTTTTTTATTTATTACCATCCCTTACCCAACAGGTAAGTATACAGTTTGAACAATATGGAGCCTATAAAAATGCAAAGTTTCATTTCACTGAAGCAAGGACGTGACACTCATACTTTATAAACAAAGACAGAAACCATGCACCTCTCTCCCCACTCTTGGTAAAATGGTGGTCCTGTCAGCAAATGAACGGATCCTTGCTATGTATAACTAAACTTTGAGTAGGAAAAAATATTCTCAAGCATACAGCCACTAGCAGTCAACTTTATACTGAATAACCATAGATTTCAATAAAATAATACAAGCTTTAAAGCTATTTAATTTAATGGGTTCAGTTGCTACTCAGAGTGCTAAATTTCACTGACTTAGCACAAAAAAAATATTTAGCCACAAGAAGGAAAGTACTATATGTGGATAAGTAATATCACTTAGTTCAAATATGGTTTTCACAGGCTTTACAAAAAATGGAGGAAATAATGAAAAAGTGATGTGCATCATAGGGAATAATCATTGCTGTTCATCTACATAAAATGGCATTCTCTCTCCTTTTCTTTTTTACCCTTTTGGTATTGGCAGCATAAATGACTAATATATTTAATGTTATGAGAACTCCACAAGGCAATGACATCACATTACTCAATTCGTCTCCTGTGTACTCCAGAAAGTCAAAGGTCTCATGTACAGTCAAAAGAAAATCAAGTGGCCTAGTCTGAAATGAAAGTGCTTTCCAATAAAAACAAACCTAAGAATTCAGGGATTTTTTGCAGTTATGACAAACTAATTTGAAACTTCAGAACACTTTGGCCCTACTTTTGTATTAGCAAATTAAAAAAAAGAAGAAAAATGCCAAATACTGTCAGAGCATGAAACTTATTGGTATGAGATTTCTCTGTTAGATGATGTTTCCTACACTGATCTTAGGTTGCCAACAACTAAAATACCTTTTAATGATTTCTGGCATTTAAAGTAGAACACTGCTTGGGTTACATATGTTTACCATTATCCATAGAATCATCAGTCCCCTTATGTTCAATGGAGGCAGTTGTGGAAATGGGCCAAAATGTGCAGAAACGCAGTTCCGGTAGTGAAATTAGCAACTGGACAATATTCCCAGAGAAATAGTCCTGTTCATTTCTGGCAGAAAGCCCATTTCTGACAAAAAATATCCATAAAAAAGAAATTTTGCATGTGCATGTTTGCAGAAGTGTGTGTATGTTGAAGTGCATGTGTGATATATACAAGTTTACACACATTGCTATTTGGGTCTTTTATGTCTAGATTTGGGACCTTTACGGAGTTGGGCAAGCATCATTGCCTCCATTTTACAGATAGGAAAATGAGGCACACAGATGATAAAAAGTGTTCCAAAAGTTTCACAATGAGTTTGAATCATAGAAATTTAAGGTTAGAAGGGACCTCCAGAGGTCATCTAGTCCAACCCCCGGCTCAAAGCAGGACCATCTACAACTCGATCATGCCAGCCAAAGCTTTGTCTAGCCGGGTTTTGAAAACCCCAAGGATGGAGCTGGTATCAGATTCTACATTATTCCACTTATAATGCAGGCAAGGTGGTCAAAATAGCTGATAAATCAAAATAATCACACAGACTTGCAATTTACTATATGAATATCACCAGCTTATGTGGGATAACTATGGCACATAGCTTTACCTAAGGAAGGGATGCAAGAAACAGGTTTGGTAGACTTCAAAGGCCTCTCCAAGGTAACCAACCTGATAAATGCAGCATCTGACCAATATAATTGTATTAGCACTCATAGGCTCTCTTCAGTGTGGCTGGCATAAAAAGTTTTAGTATTCTGTCATCCCAAATTTATGCCAATAAAAGGGTAATTTTGACCTCCTAGTGACCTTGAAACAATGGAGGAACGGGCATAGCATTCCTAATCACCCTTCTCTCATTTAACCGGGGTGGATCTGGGTGCACAGGTGTGGGAGAAGAAGGAGGGTGCAGTGGTGTGGTGGCACTCCCAACCCGTTTGGCTGTGTTATAGTTACAGTGAGCTTTTTGAACTCACTGGCGTGTCAACTGAGGTTCCACTGAGAAGTGGGGTGACCACCTTTTCATAAGTGTAAGGCAGGACACGTACCTGCCCCCTCACCCTGTAGCACAGCTAGAGCAGAGCTGAGTGGAAGCCATGGGGAGCAGAGGAGGAGGTAGGCTGCCCACTGTGGGCTCAGGTTCCCTGCCCTGTTGCCTTCCCCCGGAGAGCCCCATGCCATGGTGAGGTGTTCCTGACAGCCTGGCAGCAGCAGGGGGCATAACTCTGTGCTGCTGCTGCCACCTCTGCTGCTGCTGGGTGGGCAAAGAGTACCTTGTCATGGTGGTGCGGCCAGCTTGGGGCTCCTGGCAACAGCAGTGGCAGCACCAAGTCTCTCTGCCCTCTTGTGCTGGGTCCTGCCCACTGAGCCGCAGACCCCCCGGGAGGAGGGCAGGGACCCCCAAGCCCCCAGTAAGCAGCCCACTTGTGCCCCCCTCACAAATCTGAGAGGGCTTATGCCCTCTTATGCCCCTCTTTCTGGGAGTGTGCACAGCAGCAGGGAGCTGCTCTCTCCCCCATTACTCTCTGAACTAGCCAGCCATGGCTCTGTTCTGCTCCCCAGCCAGCCCCATGGCCACATATTCTGGCCCCAGACCCCATGCACCACCCCAGCTGGGCAATGCCCCCAGCTCCACTCCCTCCCTCACCATGGGGGCCTCACACATGCCCTGGTGCCTGCTGCATCCCACTCCCCCCAGCCCCATGATAAACAAAAACACAGATTCCTGAACATGATACTGGTAATCTGGGACAAATGCTGTCCCAGAATCATTCAGCCCAGAACTGGGACTTGATGTTCACATTTGAGACTGTCCTGCCCAATTAGAGATGGGTGGTCACCCTACCCAGAAGTTCTGCATTGCTAGGAGCTCTGAGTTCACTGTCTGGTCAGCATGGGGTCCAGCTAGAGCCCCTGCTTTCATGCATCTCAGGAGCCCAAAGGGTGAGCACCGCTGCTGTTTGCCCTTCTCCTCTCACCCCCACTCCACTGAATTCAATGACAGGTTAAAAGAAGGAATGCGAAAATGGCAGCAGTACTCACCCCCTAGGCTCTGGAGGTGTGTGAAAGCAGGGACTGAGCAATGCCACTGTTTGTCCCCTCTTTTCCCCTGCAGCTGAATTTGGGGTCTAAGAGTGGGCAAAGGGTGGACAGACAGTTAATTATAATATGCCAGCTGCTCCATAACAAGTCCTAAACTCCTTTTAAAATTCTGCAGTTGGATCATTTGTTCACATCCTTATTGTGAGGAGCTGTACCTTTTTAAGTGGCCCTCATGAGAGCTATTTGGAGCCAGTTGAGCTGTACAGAGGCTCATGTAAAACAGTGTTGATCAGTTAAAACTGGGACTGAGAATGGAACAGACTTCCATCACACTCTGAGTAATTTCTAAGTAGCAATCAGCTTAGGTGGGGCTTTCTGTCCCCTACATCCCACCACTCACATCTGCCTAGACATACACATATCGCTCCAGAATATGGAATCTTCTTCTTTGTTCTGTCTTTAAAGGAGATGCTTTAGCCCAAACAGAAGCCTTGAGTATGGTGCCAGTGGTATGAAGGAAACCGAACTAGATAATCACGTAGACACTCTCAGTGACTTCTTTTGTGGCAATCATACCTTTCTTCAAAGTGAGATACAATACAATCTATCAGAGTCTTGTTATAAGAATGAAACACAATGCATTAGCTCTCACTACCTGATATATCACTGCTGCTGTCAGAAGACAACATTTAAGTACATATTGGGATTAAATCAAAATGCATATGGAAGCCTTTATAGATGATCCTGCAAGTCCTAACATGGTGGACACTAAGGAAAACCAGGTTGTTTATGTTCTATGTAAGCATGAATGTAAGCCACTGACAGGATGTATGATTAAATACGGGGTATAATCCTTTGCATAAAGCAAAAGCAGGTGCTGTCTTTCTTTTATTTTAAAGAGCACAAGGTAAAAAAGGCTGGAATTATGTGAAGGATGACTATATAAGAAGATAGGGATTTAAGCTTGGTCCTCAGACTAGAAAAGCCTAAATGCTCTGTGGGGTTTGTTCTTATTGTAACCAGGAGTAATCTGAGAGTGCTCAGTACAGCTACCATCAATGCAGAATTCACCTGCCTACCATCACACACACACACA
>NW_017729027.1:5139457-5142517 GCF_001723915.1 Gavialis gangeticus
AGTGTGTGTATACACACACACACACACACACACACACACACACACACACACACAAAGGAATGGGCCACAATTTTGCAGGGCCTCCTGCCAGGTATAGTTTTGGGGCCCCCTGATCCATTCAAAAATCAAAATAGCGGTTAATTGTGGTTAATTAATAAACTCACTGAAATAAAATAGTCGGGGCTGGGCTGTATGCACGTGGGCTGCGCTGCAGGGGGCGCAGGTTGGGGACAACAAGTGCTGAGAACACATGGGTTCCCTCCCTGGTGCTGGGGCTGGGGCAGGAGCAGAGCTGTGAACTCCACCCCCACTTGGCTGGGAAGGGGCTCCCTGCCTACATCGAGCCCTTTAAACGTGGTGCAGGCGGTGGGGGGCGAGCAGGGCAGGGCCCCTTGGCTGAGGGGCCCCCTGGAGCCACAGGTTCCGCAGGATAGACGGCCTGACCCTGCATACACATACGCATACACCCATGGACAGGCTCAGCACCAATGTACTGTGAAAGAGCAGAAGGGGAAAATCTTTTTGGTTTTGGTGCTACTGTCAGGTGGATATAAAATGTGCATACTTTGCACAGCCAAACCAGTCAAGAACTTATGCACAAATTTAGACAGTGGGTGAAGTGACAGAATTGAACAAGACCTGAATCCCTGAGCACTTTCTTTGCTACTATTGTACGCAAAGAAGAAGACACGGGTGAGACCTTTTGAGGTGATCCAAACGCTAACCAGACATTCCAGCTGTTTTTGAATGTTCTCAGCTGGGTGTGTCTGCTGGAAATGTGTTTTTTGGAATACAGCCACTTCTTTTTTTTCAGCTTTCAGTGACGCCAGTGTGTTTGCTTACTCATAGTGGTGGTGGTACTTATATTAGACACAGAAGTTGTGTTAGAAATATTCCCCTCAATTTCAAAATCTTACTCAGTCTGCTGGAAGAAGAAAGAAGCGTATTTTTTTCTCTTTTTGTCCAAGCACTTTATCAACAATGAAGTATATGACGTTACCATGAAATCATGTCTCTGAAACTATTATAAGATGAAAAATGTCCTCTTGGACAGCAAGACATATAACAGAAGTCCCATTTATTTGGCTTCAGTGTGTTTACCAGTGGATACAATAAAGCATGGCATGATTCACTAGACTTCTGATAAGTGCAGAACTAGTATCAGATGCCTTTTTTCTGGAAGAAGTCAATGTTGAGCTACACAAAAATGAACCTGGGTATGTTCTAGTGAAGCCAAAGGGGGGTTAAAATAATTAGAGGGTTTTAAACTTCTGGTTTGGTCCTTACTTTGGAGGTCAGCAATGGAATAATGAGAGAGGGACTATTGATAGAGCCACTAATCACATCTTATTGTAGATCTTATCAGGATATTTGCATTTGTATTTCATCTTGTCTATCATCAGTATCACTACTCCAATCACAGAGGATTCCATTACTCATGTGGAATTTGTTAGGGGTATGGTCCAGTACTGAGTCACTTTGTGTCCTGTTTTCGGCCCCACACTTCAAGAAGGATGTGGACAATTAGATTTCATTGATTTCTAGGGTCAGAAGCAACCTATTAGATCATCGAGTCCGACCCCCTGCTCTGGGCAGGAAAGAGTGCTGGGGTCAAGCAACCCCAGCCAGGTGTTTGCCTAATCTCCTTTTGAACACCTCAAGGTAGGGGAAAGCACCACCTCCCTTGGAAACCCATTCCATATTTTCACAACTGTCAATGTAAAGAATTTCTTCCTGATGTCCAAACTAAATCTACTCTCCTTCAGTTTATGGCCATTATTTCTAATAACCCCAAGAGGTGCCCTGGTAAACAGACCATCCCCTACTCCCTGCTGGCCCTGCTGATGAGTTTGTCACCTCTCAGCCTTCTCTTGTGGAGGCTGAAGAGGTTCAGGTCCCTCAATCTGTCTTCATAGGATCTTACCTGCAGGTCCTCAGCCATACATGTAGCCCTCCTCTGAACCCTTTCCAGGTTATCCACATCCCTCTTGAAGTGAGGTGCCTAAAACTGGATGCACCACTCCCTCTGCAGCCTCACCAATGCCACAAAGAGGGGAAGTATCACCTCCCTAGACCTGCTCATGATGCACCTACTAATGCAAGAACGAGAGTTGTAATAAATAGCTTTACTTATTACTTCATCACGTTGGCAACTCATGTTCATGTATGCATCAACTATGACTCCGAGTTCCCTTTCCACTGCTGTGCTACTGAGAATGGTACTTCCCAGTCTATAGGTGTGTTGATGATTCTTTCTCCGCAGGTGCAGCCTTTGCACTTATCTTTGTTAAATTGTATCCTATTCTGATCCACCCACTTCCCCAGTCTATCGAAATTTGCCTGAATTCACTCCCTACCCTCTAGTGTGTTTACTATACCCCATAGTTACGTGTCATCTGTGAATTTGGACAGAGTGCTTTCTACACCCTCATCCAAATCACTGATGAAGATATTGAACAGTACTGGTCCAAGGACAGATCCTTGGGGGACACTGCTGCCCACATCTCCCCAAGTAGAAACTGATCCATCCACCACCACTTTCTGGGTTCGTCCCATAAGCCAGTTTTCCACCCACCTGACTATGAAAAAAGCCACATCACAGCTACTTAGTTTACTTGTAAGAATTGGGTGTGACACTGTGTCTAAAGCCTTTTTAAAATCCAAGTAAATAACATCTATCTGTATTCCTGCATCTAAGCACTTTGTGACCTGGTCATAAAAAAAGACCAGGTTAGTCAAGCAGGATCTGCCTGCATAAACCCATGCTGGTTGTCCCTTAACATCGTTTCACCCGCTAACCCCCCACAAATGTGATCCTGTATGATTTTTTCTAAGGTCTTGCCAAGAATAGAGGTGAGCCTAACTGGCCTATAATTACCCAGGTCCCCTCCTTCTTGAAAATAGGGACCATGTTGGCCCTTTTCCAGTCCTCTGGGACCTGTCCTGAGTGCCACGAGCGCTCAAACAGTTGTACCAGTGGTTTCGCTATGACATCAGCCAATTCCTTCAATACCCTTGTGTGAAGTTTCATAGTTTCATAGTTTCTAGGGTCAGAAGGGA
>NW_017729027.1:5142528-5157119 GCF_001723915.1 Gavialis gangeticus
TGGAGGATCATCTCCTTAAGGAGCGACCACTCCCCTTGGCAGTTCATCGGGATCTGCTGACTTAAATACATCCAACCCCTCCAAGTGCCCCTTCAGTAGGTCAGCACTGACCATTGGTGGATTCTCTCTCACGCCAGAATAAAGTCTCGTTGGGAGGCATGTTTATATCCATGTCCAGGAACACAGATGCAAAGAAATCATTTAAGAGCTCAGCTTTGTCCATCCTGTTACAAGTTGCCCTAGTCCATCCTGTAGTGGCCCTATGTTACCCTGCACCGCCTTCTTGCTCCGTATGTATTTAAAGAAGGACTTTTTGTTACCCTTAATCTTTGTTGCCAGCCTGAGTTCTGTTTCTGCTTTGGCCTTCCTCACTGCTTCCCTGTAAGTGCGAGCCAAGCAGGTATATTACTCCCTGGTGGCTGCTCCCTGCTTCCACTGCCTATAAGCCTCTCTTTTCCCTTGTAGGCTCTCCTGGATTTTCCTGCTCAGCCAAGAGAGTTTCTTGGCTCTTTTTGCCTCCCTTTATGTGTACTGAGACAGTACCCCTCTGTGCCTGCAGGATCAATTCCTTGAGGAACTCCCACCCTTCCTAGACTCCCAACTCACCAATGTTATTACCCCTCAATCCCACTCAACTCTCCTGAGCTCGTTGAAATTGGCCTTCTGGAAGTCTAGAACTTCTGCCCTTCTAGTTATCTTTCCCACCTTTTGCCAGATAGTGAATCCTATCAACAGGTGATCACTATCTCCTAGGTTACCTGGTACCTGCTGATCCCCCACCAAGTCTTCCCCTGTGGCCAGCACCAGGTCAAATAAAGCATTTCCCCTAGTGAGACTGCATGCTTCCTGTGTTAGGTGCAGGTCCTGCATGCAGGTTAGGAATCTACATGAATGGGCCGACCTGGCCGACTGTTTCCCCCAGCAGATGCCCCGGTAACTTAGGCCACCCATGACAACCAGGTCCTTTGAGTGTACTGCCTTTGAGAGCTATCTCAAAAATTCTAGGTATAAGTCCTCCTCCTAGTGTGGGGGTCTGTGATAGACCCCCACTACCAAGTCCCTATCACCCCTACCCCCTTGTAATCTGACCCATAGGACTTCAATCTGCCCTTCTTCTGTCCCCATCTTTATTACAAAAGATGTATAATGATCTTTAACATATAGAGCAATGCTCCCCACTCCTTGTCACCCGCAAACTATCCTGCCTGTATAATGTGTAGCCCTCGATGCCCACTGCCCAATCATGGTTAGGATCCCACCAGGTTTCTGTTAGCCCAACCAGGTCAAAATCTTTGTCTGCCAGCAGGACTGCAAGTTCCTCCTGCTTATTCCCCATACTCCTAGCATTAGTATAGAGACACCTAAGCCCCCAATAGTATTCTCCTATCCTGATCCTTAGTGCTCACCTGGTCTATTCCAGTGTGTGGTTTGTGGCTTGCCATTCCTTGTTTCATCCTGTCTTGGACATCCCTGTCCTCCAACGAAGCTAGTTTAAAGCTCTACATAGGAGGTCTGCCAACCTGTAAGAGAACAGACTCTTAGAGGTTGGCAGAGAAAAAGAGTTGGCAGAGAGAAAGAGTCTAGCCCAGAAGAACAAAAATGATTAGGAGTGTGGGAAGCAAGACTTGTAGGGAATGCTGAAAGAGCTAGGTTTATTTAATCTGGAGAAGAGAAGCCTGGGTGGACAAGAACAAGGGAGACAAGGATCTACAACAACTATAGGGGCATCACTCTCCTCAGTGTCAAAGGCAAGGCTTTTGCCAGAGTCATCCTGAAATGCTTGCAACAACTTGCTGACTGCATCTACCTGGAATCACAGTGTGGATTCAGAGCAGGGAGATCAACAATGGGCACAATATTCTCCTTACCAACGCCAAGAAAAATGCAGAGAACAAAATAAGCTACTGTACATAACATTTGTTGACCTGGCAAAAGCCTTCAACACTGTCAGCAGAGGAGGTTTGTTGAAGGTCTTGCTAAAGACTGAATGCCTCCCAACATTACTCGGTATGATATGCTCCTTCCATAGAAACATGCACACCACCATTCAGTTTGATGGATCAACCACTGACAGGTTTGAGATGAACACAACCCAGAGAGAAGCACAGTTGTGTTCTGGCACCCACGCCCTTTGGATCTTCTTCTCTATGCTGCTGCACTACACTTTTGATGGCTTGGAGGAAAGTATATACCTTCACAAAAAATCAGATTACAAACTCTACAGTCTATCATATTTAAAGAACAAAACACAAGTGAGGCACATACTCATTAAGGAGCTCCATTTTGCTGACAATCTTTCACTCACTGCCCATGAAGAACACCAACTACAAATATTCAAGAATCACCTCTCTCATGCTTGCAGGATGTTTGCCCTGCCCATGAGCATCAGGAAGACTGTGATTCTGGAAGAGGGTGCTTGCCAGTCACCATCTATTGGCCTTGACAACACATCTCTCAAAGCAGTGAACAAGTTCTGCTACCTTGAATTCACAGTGAGCAACAACCTATCACTGGATGAAGAGTTAAGTGTACACATTGGAAAGGCTGCTACCACTTTCAGTTAGGTCACCATAAGCAATGGAAGGCCAGAGCTAATGGGGCTTAGCCTCTCCAAATGTGGGGCAGCAGTGGCAGGGCAGAGGGCCACAGGACAGCCCAGGCATGGGCTCCAGGTGGCTGCAGCAGCGGGGGAGGGGTGTGCACAGACACAGACACGCAGCCAGAGCCTGCAACAGCCCAGTGGTATGCGGAGCACTGA
Organism: Gavialis gangeticus; assembly: GCF_001723915.1. Lineage (NCBI taxonomy): Eukaryota > Metazoa > Chordata > Crocodylia > Gavialidae > Gavialis > Gavialis gangeticus. Next base: position 5,145,287 of record NW_017729027.1, read on the forward strand.
CCATTGCAGCAGGTAAATCTATCATGGGGAAGGGGCATGGGTGGCCAAATCGAGGCCCCCATGGTGAGGGAGGGAGTGGGGCAGAGACGGGGCAGGGGATGGGGTGAATGAGGCTCTAGAGCCAGAGGGGTTGTGGTACACTCAGAGCCTGAGCAGCTTGTCCAGGGGCACAGGGGGAACTCCTGCCACTGTGCACACCCTGGTGGAGGCTCAGGAGGCACGTGGCCCCTGGATCTCATCTGGGGTGTGCACAGCAGTAGGAGCCCCCCCTGGATAAGCCACCCAGGCTCCCATGATTCCCCCCCTCCCCAGCCCCAGGGCTCCATTCACGCCTGCCCCACTCCTTCCCCACCATGGGGACCTCGATCTGGCCCCCCACATCCCTTGCCTATGACAGACTTACCTGCTGGGGTGGGAAGTGTGCGTGTGTGTGCATACATATGTGCAAGTACACACATGCTCTGTCCCCCCAAATAATATTTTGTCCCCCCACCTATGAGACAAGTGCAGCACTGGCAGGGCACACAGCTGGGCAGGGAGCTGCTCGAGAGCTAGGCTCTCATGGCTGCAACAGCATGGTCCAGAGCTGAGGCAGAGCTGCAATCTACTGCCTGCACACCCTGGACGGGGTGTACAGGCAACAGATCATGGCTCTACCTCAGCTCCAGACCACCCTGTCACTGCCGCAATATCCCAGCAGTTCCTCACCCAGTTCCATGCCCTGCAAGTGCTGCTGGGGCTGGTCTTCATGGAAACCGTAGCCCCACACTGTCACAGTGCCGCCACCACTGTGGTCTCCATGAAAACCAGCCACGGTGATGTGGGCAGGAGCTGCTGGAAAATGGAGTCTGTCTACTAGCCAGATCTGCCATTTCGTACACCCCTGCCTTAGTTGGAGACAGGACAAAGTGGCACTCCCTCCTCAATCACAGACTCCAACATTACAACAAGAAATGGTTACTTACATTACAATAGAAACATGACCAAAGGAAACAGCCTGTCAGTACAGTAGCCCCTAACGCTATTTATACCTGTGACCACTGGTAGGACTTGCAAGTCTAACATTGGTCTTTACAGCCACAAAAGAAAATGCACTACAAGTCAGTGGAATAGCTGCAGTATCCACCATCACTCACTGATGAATGCATGCCATAAAAATTTAAACCAAGGATGTCATTTGGTGATATTGGTTAATGCTGAGGAATATTAGATAATTTATTATGAACATCACATTGAGACTAGTTTGTACATATGAAAATGAATACATAGAGTGGGATGGCGAATAGCATCAGAATAAGAAGGAAGGTTGAATAAATAAGGAACACAGAACCCAAAACATGACTTTTGTGAGGTTTAAGAATTACATTCTTAAAAAATTACCAATTCGCCACCTACTAAATCTTTTTTCAAATCCCACAACTCCCTCAGGGAAAGCCAGTGTAATCTCTATTTGTTACAAACATATCTGGGGGAACATATACATTATTATATGATTGATATTTGGGTTATATTTGCTGTATAAGTAAGTTGCCTTACAAACCTCAAAATATGTCAAATAGCCTCCTAAAGAACTAAGGATATAAACAAGGCCATCAAGGAAATGAAAAATGGCTGTTGACTGGCCAAAGGGAAAAAACAGACTTCAGACATTTTATAATACTAAGTCCTTTGATTTTTTTAAATGAATGGGTTGAACAACATTCCTAGAAAAGTGATATTTCCCAGCACTTAATTAAGTGTGTTCATTCTTTAAAGTTACCATTTAAATTATTTAATGAGGGCCTTGAGTTCTCCAGTGTATTTTACACAAATCAAGCATTCTTTGGAAATGTATTTGTTTATGCAGAGATGACCATGTGTTTGCTGTAGTATGGCATGAATATGTGGTTTATAATACAAGCAAGCAAATAAAACCACATACATAGGGCAAACTGTAATCAAGAGCTGGAAACATTACCTGGTGATACATGTGGGCTTGTGCAAGTAGGAATAAAAATAATGGGATACTATAACGTGGAATAAGGCTGATGGTTTCATGGAAGAAGCGTTAGGAAAAATGTGCAGTGTATCAGTTATAGAAGCAGAGTGGTGGATGACCCCTAACAAATACAACGTGAGTAGTAAAATCCTAGGGAAGTATTGGACTCACCACCATAGGAGATGTTCAAGAAGAAGCTGGACAGCCACTGGTCAGGGACAGTTATATTTTACTACTAGCCAATTGCCCATCAAGAATGACAGGGGGTGAGGAGTGGGTGGGGACGGAGCTCCGGGCCCCTCCACATCCAGGCTGCTTGCCCTTCCCCCTGCTGCTTGGGGTCCAGGCCTGCTAGCTGGGTTGCTGTGGCGGGGTGGGGTGGAACAGCAGGCCCGGGCCAACCTGGTGGCAGCAGGGGGGTGGGAGGAGTGGGCTCGGGGCCAACGCAGGGAGGAGGCTTGCTTCTCCCCTCCCCCTGCAGCTGCCGTGTTAGGCTGGGCTGGGATGGGAGGGGCCTGGCCTGCTGTCCCCCTTACCCCCACTCACCACCGACACCACGGCACTCTGCTCCTCCCCACCCCCACGTTGGGCCCGCTTGGGGACAGGAGGAGCAGGCGAGGGACCAATGCAGGGGAGGAGGGTGGGGAAGGGGTGGGCCTGGGTCCGAGGTGGGGAGGAGGCCTGCTGCTTCTCTCCCCGCTCCTGCCATGGTGGGCCAGCTTTCCCCCCACTCAGGCCCACTTCCCTCCTCACATTGGGTCTGGACCCGCTCCCCACCCCGCATTGTGTCCAGGCCCATTCCTGCCCCGCATTACCTGCAGGGAGCGGTGGGATGGAAGTGAGGCCTTGCCCCGCCCCCCCCCATTCTATCTGCTCTGTTGCTGCCATTTCCAGGAAGTGGGCCCCCCCCGCTCCATCCCCTGTGTCTCCACCATTATGGCGGTGGGCTGCCTTCTGTCAGAACGCTTTTTCGCGCTCTGATTGGCTGCTTGTCAGCCAATCAGAGAGCAAATAAAGCATTAGGGACAAACAGACAGACAGACAAACTTAGGCTTTTATAATATTTATAATATTAGAACGGGTATTTCCATGCTTCTGGGCTTTGCTGGTTGCTACAAGGGACCAAGAGGAAATTCCGTCTTCCCCCAACCCTGGCTAGATGTATCAGGGGGTTTTTAAGCCTTCCTCAGAGACACTGGATGTCAGATATAGCCAAGGCTGGGGATTTGACTGGGGCATGCAGTGCTCCTGCTAGGACTTCAAGCCAGAGGTTCCTGGCTAGAGGATCTTGCCCTTCCACTCAGTGTCAGAGCAATTGCCAGTTTTGGGCTCAGGAAGGAATTTTTCCCATGGTCAGATTGGTATGGATTATAGGGGTTTTTTGTCTTCATCTGGTCCTATTCCTGGGGTCTCGTAAGCACATATGTACTATCTTTACAGCAGCAGGATGTTGGTTGCCATGATCCCCCTGCTTTACCTGTGGCAGGGTGTTGTATCTTGTGTCATGTCAGGGCTGACTGTGTAGTTTTGCTAAGAGGCTGAGCAATAGATTAGCATATGATAGTTTGGATAGGGATGGTCCGACCTCCGGCAGGGTGTTGAACTAGGTAACATGGAGGTCACTTCCAACTCTGGTTCTCTGATTCTGTGACTGATTCTGTGATTCTACATGCAGTTTAGATACCGGGAAGGCAAGGACAAGACATAAAATATGACAGTTAACTAGAAGGCAACAGTTGATGAGTGGATGTTTGCAGAGGAGAGCAAGACCAGACTAAAACTTCAATGTAGTGCAAAAAAGTAGGCAGAAATGACTCAAGGACATTTGAGTAGGGAGTTTACATAGTTAAACTGCTTATGTCTGTGGCAGCATTTTTCAATGAGAGGAAAGTTCATGAAATCAAAGTCACTAAAGCCTGGGAGAAGAGGACCAGATCCTCGGCAAGGTGTTTATCTCCATTAAATAGCGTGTTGTTTGGTCATATGAGCATGTGGAGGGCAGTGTGCTCAATCTTGTTCTTCCCAAAATCTGTGAAGGAAGAGGGTGAACAGGGGAATTTATTCACAGCCTCTAGAACTAGTAAGAACCATCAGACCATCCAGCCCAACCTCCCTCTTTCCAGTTTACATCTGCAGGTATAAGGACTTTTTCCAGAAACAGGATTAAAACATTTCTTTTAAAAAGATACTCACCTTGACATAACTTAAGTAATTGGTGAGTCCACCAGTTCCTCAAGTAAGCTCTTCCAGTGTTTAATTACCCTCAGAGCTAGGAAATTACATCTTATTTAGACCAGTTTGAATTTCTTTGACTTTAACTTGCAGCCATTGGATCTTGTTACATCATTTCATCAAGTCTGGAAAGTCCCTAGTCCCAGTGGAGTACAGCTGTCACTGTGGTTTATAGGTCAGAACTTGGTCTTTGATGTAGCTGGGACTGGAGCCATTAACTGTGTTAAAAATTAGAGTTGAGGCCTTGAACTACCCTCAGAAGTTGAGTGGGAGCTAGTGGATGGATTTGAGCACAGTTTTGGTGGACTCATGGTGGTCTGAGCCATGAAGAAGGTGACAGCCAAATTCAGTATATTAGAAGCCTGTGCATAGTCTTCAGGTTTAGTTTCAGATACAAGTTGCAGCATAGTGGATCTAGGATTTTGAAGAAGAAGCTGCAGGTGTTATCATTGTTGTCCCTTAAAACAATGCGTATTGTTCTCCAATTAAGAAAAAGTAGAAGCTTTACTAATATATTAGGGATCAAGGGGCTATATTATTCAGTTTATGATCCAAGCAAAAACAAATATAACTGGGTCAGGGGGCAGCGGAGGGGGTGCTAACTGCCAGGTCCTAGGTGGGGTGGGCACCTGGTGCTGGGGGGTACCACTACAAAGACAACTGCTCCCTGCACCCACACACAAGTTCCTTCAGACACTGTGGCTCCAAAATGTCCCTCATTGCCTTTATGCATTGCCCCTTACTCTTCACAGCCCCATGAAACCACCGCACCCTGCACAGACTCACCTGCAACATGCCTCAGCCCCCCTGATTCTTCATCCCCCTCCTCACATCTTGCTACGGCCCTGACTCTCTCAGCATTCAAACCTCACTGCAGCTTCTCACACACCTTGGCCCACTCATCAATAATCCCTCTTGCTCCCAACCTCCTCACTCCTCCCCACCCCCACAAAGCCCCAAACCTTCCCCACAGGCTTCCCTCCCCCCAAATTTCCTTTGTGTCAGTAACCCCCCACCCAAGCCCTCATGGCCCCGGGAGCTCCTTCCCCTCAAAATCCCTTCCAAACTCTTCACCCAACCCCTCTTAGTGTTGACCATGGGACAGGTGGGGACAGGGCTGTAACTGCCCGCCACTGCTCCCTCCTACCCTTACAGCACGTCCATAGTTTGTCTCCACTGCCCTCCACCATCAACATACAGAAACAAACACTTGGGAGAGGGGGAGGACTCACTTCAGACATTGATAGCACTCCTGGCCAGGAAGACCAACCCCTCTCATCCACCCATGCTCAGCTTTGTGCCACCCTGGTTGTGCCATTGGTTCAGCCTCCATCATCTGCATCAGTGAATAACCCAGGAAAGGGTCCCTGCAGTCACTTTCCTCTTCACTTTACCTTTGTAACTCCTTCTTGCCTCTGACTGCTGCACCACTATGCAGCTCAGGCAGCTCTTAGTCTTGTCCATCCCCACCCTGTCTGATTTGTTGTGGGTTCAAATCCCTTAGGCACAAAGCCAGCCAGTACAGGCTCCTAGGCAGCAGTATACCTTTACTGGAGAGAAGCATTATCAGGAGTAAGCAGCAGACAGAATAATTGTAGAAGAAAGGAGCTAGATTAAAACACTGATGGAGTGAAGAGATGAGCAGAAATCAAGTAGAAAATAATGTGCCATGAATTCATTTGATTATCTCAGCTTCACCTGAATAGAAATGTGGCTGTCCTCGCCAAGCAGTTTGTTTTAAACTTTCAGTGGAGCAGGAATCAGTAGTGGGGGTGGGGAGGGGAGCATGGCAGGGCATGGAGTGCACCCTCAGCTCCTGCGTCCACTGGATCTACCTCTGAGTTGCAGTAATCCAGCCTGGAGGGGACAAATATATGAATCATAGTGGCCATGCTTTCATCTAGGAGAAAGGAATGACATTTCTTAGCAAGCTGAAGGTGAAAGAAGACACTTTTGGAAACTGTCATCTAATCTTAGCAAAGAGCCAATTGTCATTCCAAGGGTTTACATGACTGTGACAAGTATTTTTATTGAAGGGTGGAGACAATGCCTTTTGGACAAGTATGTCTTTACTCTGGCCTAGATGTAGCATGAGTCTGTTGTTCTCCATCCAGAAGCTAAATTCCGGTGGCCATTCTGACATTTTAGAAATAGTGCTAACTATACCAACTGGCATCCCAGATTCATGCATTAAGTCTCTGACAGAGCAAAGAAACGTCCCTGAGTCTCCAGGCTAGCACCCTAAACTTCCACCAGGCTGAGTTTGTTAATAAAAGGTAATTCAGGCGGAAACAGCTGCGAAACAAATAGAGAGTCACAAATGAACTGAACTGAAAAGGATCAGGGTGGAGAGAGACTTGTGAGGTTTCAGCACAGAGGCAGCAACTAAAGATATGTAACTATTAAGAAATAATGTGAAGAAAAATTTGGCCCTTAGAGGAACACTCAGGGGCATCAGCCAAGTGAAAGAGGAATAGGGAAACCACAAAAACATTCTGAAGCTCAACGAGGGCCTCTGGATGCCCAGAAATTCTGGAAAATCTAGCAATCCAGTTAGGTGCCTATATGTGGATTTCAGAGTTTAACTTCCAGCTCTCATTTATTTCTAAACCTTGGCCTCATGAGATATAAGCTTGAATCCAAAGAGCAGGGATCAGGCTCATCCCTAGCTCCAGATGTGCATGGCTGTTTATTCAATGTATTGAAAAACCACCGTTGATTCAGGTATGTGTGATATACAGAGCACTGATGCTGGTGACTTTCAAGACTGGCAGAGATGTGCAACTGAACTCTGTTTTAAAAATGTCTTCCGGAAAAAAACAAAACAAAACCCCCTACATATTTTAACTAGGAAAAGAGGAAAAGTTTACACAAAGCATTTCTCATAATAAAAGTAGATAAGGGACTGCTTGGAATATAACTATATATACAGTTCATCTTTGTACATGAGATTCATGGTGAATTGCTGAACTTGTTTGATAATTCCCTTTCTGTAGCACTGGTAACTTATTTTTGGAGTCATGGAAAACTGGGGAGGTATGGGAAAACTCGGGGGAAAGAACAAATATTGTAGAAGTCTTCTAAAAAGGAAAAGTGATCCTCGTCATTAGTGTCCCATGGGAAAAAGTATTTTAAATGCCTGAAGATAATCAGTTTACAAATAATAATGGTACTTGTTTGTGAAGAACAGTTCTTACCAGACATGTTTGATTCCTGGATGAAGGAAAATTAGAGATCATATTTTAGGAGCTGGGATTTTAGTAGAGCTCTTCCTCTAGAGTTTTGCAGAATAGTAAATTTGATCCAGACACAATTTTTTTTCTAGGGACTGAAATAGGGCGAAAGGCTGACAATAGATATAAAATAAATGGCAAGGGTTCAAGGAGAGGAAGGTGGCTAAGTTACTGCCACAGTGAGCTGTGTTAGGTCCACTCCTACTGAATATTTTCACTAGTAATGTAGAACAGAGTTTCCCAAACTTTGTCTTATTGCGTACCCCCTTCCAGATTTACCAGCTCTTCATGTACCCCTACCAGCATATGTTTTGACATTTATAATGTCAGTTATTATTATAATGAAAATTTAAATCCACCATTACACAATTCTCCTGTATACCCCCCAGAGATGACTTGAGTATCCCCAGGGGTATGCATGACACAGTTTGGGAACCCCGATGTAGAAGAAAGCTAGATAGTCCTTGCAATAGTGAGATGCAAACATTTCATAACATTTCATTTTGCACCTGTAAACAAGACATGAGTGCTGAGCCAACCCCCAAATAAGGATGGAAACTGAATGAGGGAACAGACAAGACATCTGGAGAAGAGACTTAAAGAGAATCAGATATCTGTAGAAGCAGTCACCATGCAAGGAAGAATGAGCTTCCTTTTGTGACCTCTGCCTTATTGCTCCATTATCATCAAAGAGATGTCTTGTGTAGTCATTATTTGCCATTGGGAGTTTGACTGACCCCTAATCTCTGTTTCAAAGTGGATGCTTCTGCTATACTGAGATCTTTGTGTTATCCTTTCAAGTTATTATTAATGTGAGCCTTTAAATGGCCTCAGATTTTTTGTTTATGCCTTAGTTTCTCTCTCCCCAGGTTAAAGCATTATGTGTGGAGGTCTTTTTTTCTAAGATACTCTTAATCAGCTGTAGTGAGTTTAGAGCCAAGCTGTTGAGTGTTTTTGTTCCTAGTCGTATAATACTATCTATATCCATATTGGTTTCATGGTATTGAACATCAGCCCTAATAGGAAGCCACTCTAACATGTTTCCTTTGACATATTCTAGGTGCAAATTCAGTAGAGCTTTGTATTTCACTACTTTTTTATCATCACTTTCCTGTTAGTTACAGGGTACCTTTTATCTTATCACCATAGGCAGGGAACATGGTTGGCCTTTTTCAGCATGCAAAATCTTTGTTGGTAGAGATGAGCAAAATGGTGTGGAGGTTGAAAGGCAAACCTTCATTGATCATTCATTGTCTTTGCAAAATATCAAAAACAAAATGAAGGGTTATCTGGATATACCTGTGATTTTAAATGGATGCAAAATGGGTGGGCAGTTTGAGTAAAATGCTCTGGATTCTGGTGAAACTCTTTAGGGAAAAGTGGTAGAAATAAGATTTTATTTTTTTATACAAAGAAACCTAACCTTTTAGCCTAAATGAATTTTAATGGCAAAAAAAATAAGAATAGAAGTAAAGTCTATATGACAGAACTCAACAGGTGCAGACAGAAGTGACAATTTTCACCCTATATGACTGCTGAAAGTGCTCTGCAGCCATGACCAAGCACAAGTGCATGGCTACAGAGTGATTTAAAAGGGCCTGATCCCACAAAAATCTGAACCCTCATTTCATGAGGGTTCAGATGAAGATGCTCCAAAATGGAATGGCTTCATTAACTTGTGTCTTCACCACCTCCCAGATCCAGCACTGTTTTCAGAATGGGAGTGGGGAAAGGAAGCAGAGGGAGTTTGGTCTGAGGTTTTTTCAGTTGGGGCTGGAGGGTGGAGCTGGTGTATTGGAGCACACCCCCCTCCCTGAGTTTCCTCCAATTTTCTTAGCACCACAGCCTCCCCTCTTCTCTCCTCTTGCACTCTATTCCTGGAGCTCTTAACCTTCTTTGTGGCTTCACCCTCATCTTACTAGTCATCTGTTGCAGCTGACTCCCAGACTTCTAGCCAGGTAGGCTTTTAACCACTAACCATCTGTCACTGAGTTTCAGCCCCTCTAAAGGCTGAGTACCTCCTTATACTTCTCAATACTATGAAGCATCAGTTCTGCCTTACAAAAATAGTTATTTAACTGAGCAGACATCTGTCTCTTAGAAAGTAGTATAACTGACCATTACTGCAATAGATAATCCAAAATTAACAAAACAATGCACTTTATAGATGATCAAAGGTCATTGCCTTTGTCTAATGTTGAACATGTGTTTAAAAGTCATTGTAAAATATATGACTTATAAAATTGAAGTACATTTTTTTCGTTGTTATTCTAGTAGCTTGGAAGTATAAAACTGTATCCCTAAAAATGGAGATTGGGAAGAACTAGATTTTTTTTCTTTTTTTGTATTGCAGCCATACAACTGACTTTGTTTTTTTGCTGATGGGTGCTTGGACATGTTAAAAAGAATAAAAAAGGTGTAAAGTGGTGCAGAGCCCTGCATATGCTCAGAAGAGGCAGCACTCTACTACAACCCAGCTCTGCAGCATCTGTAAAGATCAGTTGCTTTAATGGAGTTTAGTGGGACTTTTTATCTAATAGCTGATTGAATCAGCTTTAGCTAAAGTGCCAAAAAGCCTCACTGAAGCACCTGATATACACAGGTGCTGTAGAGCCAGGTTGAAGTAATGTGGTGCTGATTCCAGTAAAGTGGTTTTTTTTGTTGTTGTTTGCTTCTTTTTTAATGTCTGCAAGCAGTTGCATGGGTGCTGAGTACCCACTAATTTTTTTTCAGTGGGTGCTTGAGCCCCAGAGCATCCACAGAGTCAGCGCCTGATTCAGCTGTACATAAAGCTGTCAGAAAAAGTCTAAAGGATCCTTGAGTCTATATTAAATATGAGAATTACATAATGTTTAATTGTGGGGGGAAGAGAAAAAATGGAGGACATTGAGGCAGCATGTAGGATTCCTTAGAAACAGCAGAAGATGAGAAACAATATATTCACTAAGAAAACTAGAAAGCTGAAGAGAATACATTGAGTTCCAAACCATGGAAGAAAACAGAAAGTTGTTTCCAAGTCAGGAAGCTAGTCTGCCTAAATTTGTCCCAGAGATCTAGACTTAAGCTAAAATGAAAAAATATGAGTCACTGTTAAGGGCAGGACTAGATTAATGAAATGAGATTTTTGTTCTGGAAAAGAGGGAAACAGTTTAAAATAAACATTGTGGGAAAGAATTTGGTGTCCAAATGCAAAGAAATTAGTGGTCAGCTAAGAGTTTAAAGTAATCTACAAACTGCTGTAAACCAAGGTTGATACATAAAAATTGGCAAATGAAAAATGTAAAACTTAGAGTGAATATACTAAGGGAAGAGCAGGGGAACTGCACAAGAATGAAAACAGGAGAAGGTGTTGGTAGAGAATAGGAGACCCAGACTGCTATATCCTACAGTCCAGATTGGTCCATTAAATGAAAGAAACATCAAAGTTGTCTATGCACATGCTGGTTTACGTTCTAATTAGAATGCTCCAGTGTAACCTCATCATCATGTGTATAAGCTCCTGCAGGTTTACAAATGATCACTGGGACACTTTATCTAAACCTCATTGAATGAGGTTTACATAAAGCATCCCACAGCCATTTTTAAACCCATGGGGGCTTAATACACATGACAGTGAGGTGATTTAATTAGATCAGCTGTCTAGGAACTACTCTTATTAAAATGCTCCCTCCCACCTCTAAACCACTCTAATTAAAAGCCCCCCAACCCTTGAGCACATACATAGGCACACCAAATTTATATGTTTTTTTATTTGATTCATATCTTAAAAGAATGCAAGAGATGTTGCATTCATCCCAGGATAAACCATTTTATTTTGGGACAAAGTGCAGTCATACAGACATCTGTATGTTTTGTCCCAGAATAAATCCTCTTATTCAGGAATATCTTTAAGGTAGTAACAGTTTATCCTGGAATATTGGAAAGTATGTCTGTACAGTTATCTTGGAATTGCATCATTCAATAAATGGCATTCAGGGTATTGCATTCAGCCAGTCTTTATTCTGGCACATGTCCACAAGGGGTCAGCAGGGGAGATTATGCTTAGGGGCAACCAACACGGGTTAATTAAAGGCAGGTCCTGTCAAACCAACCTGGTGGCCTTCTACGACCAGATCACCAAATCCTTAGATGCAGGGGTAGCAGTGGACATAGTCTTCCTGGACTTTAGGAAGGCCTTTGACACTGTCTCTCATCCCGTTCTCATTAAGAAACTGGAGGACTGTGGTGTCAACACTTACACAGTCAAATGGGTCGCCAACTGGCTGGAGGGCCGCACCCAGAAAGTGGTGGTGGATGGGTCATTTTCAACCTGGGGGGATGCGGGCAGTGGGGTTCCACAGGGCTCGTTCCTCAGGCCTACCCTGTTCAACATCTTCATCAGTGACTTGGA
>NW_017729027.1:5162119-5186497 GCF_001723915.1 Gavialis gangeticus
CTTGCTGAGGTCGTTTGACCCCAGTACTCTTTCCTGCCATGGCAGGGGGTCGGACTTGATGATCTGTTCAGGTCCCTTCCGACCCTACTAACTATGAAACTATGAAATTATGAAACCTTCATTAGAAGGGTGATATGTGTACATGCCAATACTGAGGTATTTTTGTTCTGGTACAAACACAAGCACACCTTGTCCAATGACAAATGCAATGTCTGTTTCTAGCCTTTGAGGATCCCAAGTGAAATTACATCCAGTTATAGACAGGCTGCAAAGGTCTCAATTCACTGTCCTCCAACCTCAGTGCACCAGACCCCACACTAAGACAGCTGAGAAGATGAGGGATGGGAACTAGAGGTAGTGAAAAGCCATCTTTTTATACATCATGTATTAGGCTTGGCAGAATTTTATTTTTATCTTTTAATAATTTTGATGGGTAATAATGTTAATTTTTTAGCATTTTACTATTTTTATCAATTTAAATTTTCAGGATTGTGTGAAATTAAGGGTGTGAGGGGCAAAGAATTTATTAATGACAGTATACAAATTATTAATGACAACTCCCTTGCCTGCTTTGTCACTTCCTTTTCCTTTGTTCCCAGTCCTTTGGGGTTTCTGGCAATTGCAGTCCATACTAGTTAGCACCGTTCTGTAGGACTGCTCCCCCTGTCCTCACACACTCCATCAGCCATCATTTTTCTTAATCCTCTTTCTATGAATTTCAGTTATTAATGGTGGAAATATATTTTCACTGGCCTGCAAATGTGAGGTGAAATCAGAGTTTATCAATGTTTACCAATAAAAATTGAATCCTGCGAAACCTAACTATGATTCAAGGAGATACCAGGAGATAATCTGCTATCCAGTGAAGTTGAGCCTCAAGGCTGCTCTAAATTACACCCAGCCACAATGTCCAGTATGAGGTTCTTCTACAGCCAAGGACTGTCAGAAATTTAACACAAATGTAATGGCTGCACTGGTCTTTTTTCTAGTATGAACCTACTGAGAGGGGAATTTGATCTATAAATCTTTAAATTTTGAGGAATTTTTTTACAGCTAAGATTATGTCTGTGAAGATCATCACCCCCTAACTGTGTCAATTTAGAAACCTGAAAGTTTGAAACTATTTGAAAATCACATTTAACTGCTTTTATTTTTATATCTCATCTCCAATGCTGGTTCCAACAGACTGAGGCAGGTCACCGGCCCAGGCTGGTGCCTGCAGTTTGCAAGTGTAAAAATAACAGCATTAGTATTAATAATCAGGAGATGGTAGGGCGAAGAAGGGCCAAGTTTTGCTGAGTGAGATGAATCGTGCATTTTAGGCTCTTCTTGATGCTTCAGTTAAAAGCGACTTTGAAAGCAAATACATTGTTGATTTGTTCCTTATGGGATTCACAGAAGAAGTGACTCTTGTGAAGGATTTAAATAAAATGAATGTCTGATTAATTTGAACTGTGAGTGGATTTCCAGCCTTCAGCCCTCTTTCAATAATAAAGCAACATAAAGGCACTAGCCACCTTTCACCTGAAAGAAAACCACCAAAGCTGACCTCATACAGATTTAATGGTACAGTTGTCTCTTTTTTAAAAAGTTATTGTTTGGGACAGGGGTCCTAGGTAGTGGCAGTGGGTGCAGCAGAAATGCTATTAGATTCAGTGAGTGACATAAAATATGATTAGAGAGACCAGTTAGTCTCTAATGTGCCACCCTGCCCCACCTTCTACATAAAATACGATGAAATGGCAAATACTTTTTTGCTGTTAAATGAAATATTTGGATTTCCACTGTGAGGTCAACTACCTTGTCTGTTATTTAAGCTCTCACAAGGTGAACACTTGTGCTATAAATTAGATAAAGAAACAAATGTCAAACTTGATGTGGTCAGACTATGCAAGCTAGGTACAGGGTGGCTCACCTCTTCTTCATTAAGAACTATAGGCCTTGCCAGATATAGCAAGACTGAACAAAACCAACACATTTCACTTTTTTCAGGCAGAATGGTGTGTCTCCTAAGCAAAATTTTACCCTTGATTGCCAAACGATATATGGCTGTTTCTGCTGTAGATAACATTCCAATGGGGACTACTCTAAAATCCCTAAAAATTCATATTATGGAAGACCTCTGGCTGAACTTCAGCTCTGTGCTTAATAGTGAAAGACTGGTGCTATATTTACTAAAGCCACCCGGTCCACATCAAATAGTATAATTTTAATTGCACACTTAGCTAACAAAAAATTGACCTAATCAAATTAAATAAGCAGTAAATTTCCTGCTACATGTACAACAAATTCAATCTTTTGGATTTGTGCAGTTGATTAGTCAAGGCATTTTGTATAGGTAATAATGGCATAAAGGGACAAAGTGACCATACATAAATTGATACCTTCTTAGTAGCTTTTGGCTTTGCCTATAACAGATGTTTCCCTTTGTTGGTCTGTTGTATCATATAGGCTATAAAATAAAGACAGAAGGCTTAACAAATGATTGGCATACTCCCAAAGCTTAACTCAGCCTTGAGCAGTATATGAAATGATGCTGCATTGAGGGCAACAATAAGGAAAAACAGTTTTGGTATACTGTACCTGTTCCAGATTGGCTGATTGCTGTTTGAACTCCCCCTGCTTACAAGTACATTAGGGGTATATATTTCAGAAAAAGTTAGTATAACATTATTAAGCACTTTTCTTAGACTTATCCTAAGTGTTCTAAGTTATAAGTCACAAATGAGTTTCTGATTTATTTCCCTTTTAAATGTGCATTGCTAGAAAATGTGAGATATTCTAACCATTACATTTTCAGTGCCAGTCTAAAGTTCAATAACATTTTCATTAAGTAGTGAAGAAGTTAGGGTTTTGCAGAAACATGTAACACCTGGTTGCTGATACAAAATAGGTCACATTTTTTTTATTCACAAGGCCTACTAAGTCTGTTTGGTCAGAGCCTGCCAGTGGCGGATTTGCCATGAAACAAACTGTGTGATGGCACAAGGCCCCCAACGACAGGAGGCCCTGCCATCACCGGAGAGCCTCCCACATTTTGTTTGTGACACTCCCTCCCACCCAACCAGCAGGTTGTGGTCTTCTTCAGCCATTCTGGCCAGAAATTCTGGCCACCACCCCTCCCCTGCAGCTGGCATGCCACACTAATACCTCCGTAGACATGCCGAGGTGGGGCTCCACACCCTGCTTTTATCACAGGGCCCCACTAACCATAAATCTGCCACTGGAGCCTAATCCTTCTTTACAACTATTAAGGAAAAATTAGCAAACCTGTAACTTTAGGAGATTCAGATAATGATAGTAATGATGAAGGTAATTCACTGTATGCCAGTACTTCCACCATCTTACAGTCAGCTTTGTTGCTCTTCACGTGCAGAAGGGAACAGGTCCTAGCTATATTAGAGACTTGAGCCACATACTTAACCTTTAAGGTACCAAAACAGGACTTCTGCACAAAGTCTTCTGCAATTCAGATCAGAACAGAGAAGCTGAGCTGACACAAAAATGTGGTGGTAGTGGAATGAATACCTTAGTGATAAGAGCACTTTCAAAGAGATTGGGTGACTTGGGTCCTAGGTCCATCTCACACTAAGAGAATCCAAGCCAACATCTCCCATGTCCTAAGAGAGCACTGTAACCACCAAATTATGAGCTATGCTGAATTGGCTTACCCAACCCTTCTGTTGAAGTTGGCCTGGTAGATAGCCAAACATACAAGAGTCATGAGACCAAAAGGAGAATAAGTAAAAGGAAGCAGGAGCCTGACTCTATAGCCTAATAGTTGTGGTACTACTGTGATGGGCTAGCTGGCACTGACTTAGCCCAGGGGTTTTGAAAGGGTAAAAGATGATTGGAGGACTTGGGATTCCCTTTCCTCACCAATCAGGCCCCAGAGACTCACCCTCCATGTCCCCTGATTGGCCCCTTGGGTCACCTGGAGGGGAATAAAAGGGGCAGCACAGTTGACTCAGGGGAGACCAGTGAGGGACCACAAGGAAGGAGCTTCAAAGAGCTGGCAAGAGCTGGGCCACCAGGGCGGGAGCAGTTGCCCCAGAAGACCCTGAAGGAGTGGGACCTGCAGGCAGCAGTTGGACCTTCAGCAGCGCAGCATGCGGCAGGTAGGAGAGGCTCCCTGCTGGGCTCCAGGATCCCCTACGAGGGGCTGAAGCCAGCAGGGCAGGCTCCCTAGCTCCAGCAAGGATTTGAGCAGTGACATGAGAGGTTCCCAGCCCTGCTTCCAGCTCCTCCAATAAGAGGCCAGGAAGCTCAACATGAGGCCAGGGTTCCTGGAAGACCAAGACCCCTAGCAGCTTGAAGCAGCACTGGTATTAGTGACTGTGTGGTAGAGTTTCTGCCTACCACATGGGGCTTGTGAGTTCAAGTCCCAGCTGGAGTGACTTGGGATGAGTGAAGTAACAAGGCAAAGTCCTTGTTGCAGTGGAAGGGGGTCATTGTGCTTCTTCCTCCTCCAGGTACCTAGGTCCTTGTTATTTAACATTTTGTGCCTTTTATATTTTACCAACCAGTGTTGTTTGTTTTGCGGTTTGTGTTTTGGTTAACCCTGTCTTTTGTCAACAGGATGAATATGCCTGTGATTGTAAGTGTCTAACCTTTGTTGAATCCTGCACCCTCAGGGCGTTGTAGTGTTCCCTATATCCCCTGGTTTATACTGGTTATGTTCTCAGTACTGTTCTCTCATTAAAAGGTATATAGTTAAGTCCCCATTGGTGGTCTGGCTCTGCTCTATAGGGGGAGGAGAGTCCCTATACCTCCCACAGCACTTGTGCACCTGCTTTGATCCCTTCAGTTGGAGAGGAGGTATCTCTTGGTGTACCAGCCAGGTTACACTACCATGAGATGGGGAAGTTCTGGCTTCCTCAGTGGGCCTCAGAATCATACTCCCTCTTGCTTGATCTCCTGACCTCATACATTGTGGCTGCCCAGTTGGTGAGCGTCAACAGAGGGTCTCTCCACCCTCAGCCTGAGGTTGGCATAGAACTCAGGTCTCCCTTTTCTTGACAAGTGCTCTTAGTTTTAGGTTATTGGACAATAGGAGGACACCCAGCAGTGGTGAAGACAGTACTCAAGAGTGAATTGACGGTGCTGTGCTTTATACAGAACTCTATGCTGCTGTCTTCAGCATGCTTCAGTTCAGGCCATCATCTCCCTTCTGAGAAATCTGGATCCCAACATGACAGAAGGTCTTCCCTTTCTGCCATGCATCAGACAGGTAGCCACCCCTGTGTTCAGAGTTCCCACCAGTTTCCTGTAGGTGTCTCCTGATAGGGAGATCTGGCTTGCCTGGGACAATGAGGACAGTATTTCCATTCTCCTTAGTCTCTTTCCATTCTCACTGTGCTTTTTTAACCTCTTCCTCCAGCAACTTGTTCCCTGAGCAATGATACCTTAGAGAAGGTCACAGGAACTGTATCAGTTGGAGGGTGGAAGATCAATAACCTGTGCTTCACAGATTACATCAATCTTACAGCAGGGACATCTGAAGAGCTTCAAGAACTCACAGAAACAATAGACAAAACTGTAAAGAGTTACAGAATGGAAATAAGTACTGAGAAAAGCAAAACGATGACAACTTCCAAGATCATTGACAGCATTGCTGATATGAAGATCAGCAATAAAAATCTAGAAAGAGTAACAAGTTTTAAGTATCAGGGAGCCATCATCACAGAAGACTGAACATCTGAAAAGGAAGTCAAGACCAGAATAGTCATTGCCAGCAGCCAACTAACAAAGCTAACAAAAATCTGGACAAACAGGAATATTACACTGAAGATAAAGTTACATCTGCTGCATGCAGTAGTCATCTCTACAGTGCTTTATGGCTGTAAGGCATGGAGGCTTAACAAGGAGTTAGAGAAGAAATGAGGCATTTGAAATGTACTGCTTTAGGAAACTGATGAGTGTCTTGTACACTGAGCACCAGACTCATAAGTCTGTCAAGCAGCAAATCAGTCAAGATATTGGAACTGATGACCCGCTGTTGAAGGTTGTGCGACAAAGGAAGCTGCAATGGTTTGGACACATCACAAGAAGGCAAGACACCCTTTGCCAATACAATAATGCAGGAGCAGTAGAGGGAAAGAGAAAAAAGGGGTAGACCCAAGAAGAGCTGGGGAACCAATATTAAGGACTGGATGGAGCTTCAACTGACAGAATGCTCAAAACTAGCCCAACACAGGGGACAGTGAAGGAAAGTTGCTATAGCATCTAAGATTCCCCAACAGTTGAAGTGGCCTCAGAACTGATTTGACTTCACTATGAAGCCTAGCTGCAGAAACCTAACCCTGTAGATTTTGGATCACCCTCCTGGGGAATAGCTACCCAAATTTTGGTGATTGCAATATCTAAGCAAAGGCATCTTACATATCAGTTAGAATCTGTCCCTAATCTCCATTCATGAACCACAGAGACAATGAGACAACTGAGTTAAAGCAGCTCCCAAAGCCTGTATTAACTTAGAAAAGTTAATGCTTACTTAGCACCTGTGTCTTCTTGGTCAAGCGCTTCAGCTATGGAACAAAATACTAGTAGAGGGGAAACAAATCCAGAGTCTGACCTTCACCTTTGAAAATTTGCAAATTCCAGAATAACAGAAGGTAAGTACAGAAAGTTGGAGGTGACAAGCCCATAGTAGTAGTCGACTAGGACCTCATCCTGGAACAACAAAAAACAGAAGGTTCCATGAAGCCCAGTAGGGACTTCCCCTTGTTGCTGCAATTTCTCTAAGCATGAGGACAGTAGGTGCCAGGCTTTTTGGCTGGTGTACCACAAGGTAAGTCTCACCCCCTCCCTGAGTGCCACTTCAGTCCCCTTCCCCTGCTGATCCATTGCTCTGCAGTCTGTTCCTTACCTTATCTGCTACATCTGTTGCTCTGCACTCTCCTCCCTGCTATATCTGCTGTCATTCTCTCTGCTCCTGGCTAGATATGCCACATGCCATACAAAGCAGCTGTGCCTGCCACTTGTAGCATGTATGCCTCAGGTTGGCCACCCCTGCACTAGGATGGATATAAATGACTTAAAAAGTAGTTATGTGAAATAGGTGTGTCTTTTTCTGCACTGATGTACCAGCAGTTTGGGTCTTTCTATTCTGAAGAGTGAAAACAAAAGATCTTTTGTCTTGCCTTCCTAGACATAGACTTTTCCCCCTCATAGAACAGAGCCACAAATCTTCCCCATGTCTTTGAATCTGGCAGAATGCCAGGATAGATAAAAACCTTATGGCTGGGCCAATTTACTAATGGGGAAAAGTTCTTTGTGACAGAAAATGGTAAGCAACAAGACTCTGTACCTCAGGAGAGAGCCACTCATGCTTTCTGTAATACTTGCAGTGAACTCCACACTCTGTAGAAGTTAGTCACAAAATTGCCATGGGCATAACTAAGACCAGGATTTCATCCCTAGCATTTACTTGCTTCTGTATCATAAGGTTTCAAACCAGGCTGAAACATACCTAGAGCCACTGAAAGCAAACCTGAACAAGGGAGGCCAGTGAGAAAAATCTGGTGATCAGTAGAAAAGCAAGTTTTCCATTTACTAAATTTTCTTGCATGCAACACTTCTTATTGACTTCTGATGGCTGACCAACAATTGTAGTATTTTGTAAGGCTGTGTGAAACAGCAGTGTTCCACTTCTTCCATTTCAATGGAACAGTGTTTCATTTTGAGTTTTGTTTCATTTCAAAAGCACTGTTCTGCTCCATTTTGTCAAAAGGGTTTCGCTGTTTCAATGCTGTTTCAACATTTCTCTCATAGGCTGTAATGGGGAAGCATGAAACAGCCTAACTTTGTCATTTCTTTCCTGGTTCTGATGAAACTTGCAGGGATGGTAGCCCCTTCTGAGGGCATAAAGCCTGCCAAGATTCAAGGAGATCAGTGCAGGAATTTCTAGGAAACTGCACCTCAGGCTGCTGACAAGCAGAAGCAGCGTCCTGTGATCCGGCAGGCAGATCCAGAGCCTGCACCCCTGGGAGGAGTCTGGCAGAACCCCTGCAGCCCTCCCAGGGCTGCAGGCAGGCCCCCAATCTGCCTGCTGGATCACAGGTCACTGCTCATGTCACTGGGGAACTGAACCCGGCTGGGGGAAGTGCCTCCCACTGCTGGGCTCAGTTCCCAGTAGCTCACAGCATCACTGTCGGGGATCAAGGAGGCATGTGGCATCAGGGCTGGGGAGTGGAGCACTTCCCCAGAGCTGGCAGAACCTCACTTGGGGCAGGCAGTGGCTTCTCCCCGAGGTGAGGCAAGGAAGGGATGGAGGCTGGGGTGGGGGGCTGGCACGGATTCTGCTGGCTCTGGGGAAGTGCTCCACTCCCCAGACCTGACGCCATGTGCCTCCTCGCTCCCTGAGGCGATGTGGGAAAGCAGAACAGTTCCCCGGAGCCAACAGAGCCTGTGCCAGCCCCCTACCTCCGCCTTGCCTTGGGGAGGAGTTTACCTTCAATAAGTGTCCCACACCTCAGCCCAGCTCCTCTCCCAGCAGGTGCATGGCCTTAAAAAGTTGGTGCACAGCCAGACTTTTACTTGTGCGCAGCCACGTATGTGCGCACCTTAGAGGGAACCTTACCTTCAGGTCTCTTCTTATATTGTACATCAGCTGTTGGGGAGACCTACCCTAAAGACATCATCCTATCAGTTGATTCTTTCAGTTCATTGCCACTGCCTCTGCTTGCACCTGGGAGGTTTCTGTCTAGGCAGAGCCACTCACCATCAAGGCTTCCATGCAGGTCCAGGTCTGGTGCTGTGAGGACTGTGGCTTGCAGATTCGTTCTGGTGATGGCCAGGTGAGAGAGTGCCTGCAGTGTGAGCAGTGTCTCCTGGTGATGTCTCTTGGAACAGGCAAGAGAACTACAGGAGGAGGTGCTAAGGCTCCAAAGCATCCACCATGTGAAATTCATTGATTTAATGCTGAAGGAGACCTCCAGGACTGTGGAGAATGAACCGTCAGAGGCAGTGCTAGAGAAGAGAGAAGACATGGACTCCCAGGAAAGCGGAAACTGGAAGCTAGTGACTTCCAGTAGCAAGCAGAAATATTCATCTTCACCTGCAGAAGTTTGTCTGGAGAATAGAATGGAGCCCGAGCAACAGACAGCAAGGAGCACATTCCATTGCTGAAGAAGGATAGACCAGGCCTCCCCACGGTGTGAAGGATCAAGACTACCACCAACAAGAAGAAGCAACAGATGGTGGTGATTGGAGACTCCCTTCTAGAGGAGACAGAAGTATCTATCTGCTGACCTGACCTGTTGTCTTAGGAAGTCTGCTGCTTGCCCAGAGCCCAGATCCTAGATATCATGGAGGTATTACCAAGACTCATCTGGTTCTTTGACTACTACCCCATGCTGCTCATCATGTGATCACCAATGATACTGCCAGGGGAGACCCTAAGCAGATCAAAAGTGACTACAGGGCTCTGGGTGCAAGGGAGAAGGGAACAGGGGCTCAGGTGGTGTTCTCTTTGATCCTTCTAGTTAAGGGAAAGGGCCAGGGCAGGAGTAGGTGCATCCTACAGATCAATGCCTGTCTATGCAGGTAGTCACAAGCAGGGATTTGGCTTCTTCAACCATGGGCTGTTGTTCCAAGAAGAAGGAGTGCTGGGAAGAGATGGGATCCATCTGGCTAAGAGAAGGAAGAGCATCTTTGCAGACAGGCTTGCTACCCTAGTGTGGAGGGATTTAAACTAGGTTCACCAGGGGATGAAGACCAAAGCCCTAAAGTAAGTGGGGAAGTGGGTGACATGGAGGAAGAGCAAGCAGGAGGAGAAACAGGGGAGGCATTCTCATTCTTCCTGAGAAATCAGGGCAATCGACTAGTTACCTTAGGTGCCTGTACATGAGTGCACATCAGAGCAGCATCCCTGCGTGTCTACAAACAGTCTGAGTGGCCACCATTCTGAGCTACAGCAAATTTTGACACCTTACTATAATTTTACAAGTTTTTATAAATCACTGACTCCTGGGTGGTAGGCCTAAAAGGGACTGTTACTACCCTCTAGGCTGTTCTCCTGCCTAGCAGCAGATGTGGAATTTCAGCTGTGTAGTTAAAAGTCAGTGGGAGTGCCTACATAAGATGCTTAATGTGCAGTAGCCTAATAACACTGTGCAGTAGCATGCTGGGCAAAAACCATGCTAATATGCTACTGCATACTAGTATTAGGCTACTGAGGAGTAAGCATCACTAAAAACCCATGTGCCAGCACTACTGTGCAGTAACTGTAGTTATTGAACATTTAGTTAGTACTTTATTAAGCAAGAACTAAATTAAATGCACAGTAACTATTGCACATTACTGAACCTATAGATGCACCCCGTGACCATCTAAATGAAAGGGATAATTGAATGTGATAGTAGTATAGCTTTCACAAAGGCATTGATAGCTTCTTGGTGCCAAAGCAGTAAAATGGTGTTAAGAGTTAATACTGGTCTGTAATGCTGCCAAGGTGTTTTAAATAACAATTATGTGAAAATTATTTGATTACCTACCATTCACTTTTTGTTGAAGAACACAGTCAGCATCTACATGAAATCCCTTTATTATAGTTAAGTTGTTACAGTTATGCAGTTAAGGCATCTTGCTCTGATTCCTGAGGTGTGAATTTTCAGCCTTGGTCTGGACTCTTGCCAGTGACCACCCACAGCTTTAAATGTGTATTGCTCATTTGGGTTGGGAATTCAAAGGAAGTCAGGAATCGTGCTAGTCACATCACTCTTTTGTATGTTGTTGGCTACAAAAACTTAATGTGCTTTATCCACGCTAGCACTATGGACTGCCAGGCTCCCTCCAGTGCACCTTCAAGGTATTTGAAAAGTTTATGGCTGTTTCCAACTACAGTTGTTTTCACTCTTATTTTCTGATGTAAAGAAGAAATATTTTTATTTGTTTAAAGAAATAAGTGCTTTTATTAATGAACCAAAATCCACCCCTTTTCAGCACATTACTCCTCTTAAAATTATTCTGTCCCCCTACTTCTTAGGTATGTTAATAGAATGTATATTATATATGTGCAAGTGTCTGGGGAAAGAGGAGTTAATGTATCATGAAAAATAACTTTGTGTGAAAGACATTTATTTTATGAATCTGGCTGTAAGAGTCTCCAGTTTTAAGATTACTATCACAGCCAGACTGTGCATCAAAAAGATCTCTTTTAGCAGAATATATGATATGAGAATACCTGTTAGATTGTTCATACAGCCCACTTTGAGGAATAACTTTTCACAGATGGAAAGCTATAAAAATGGTGTTCTGCTATCTTGTAGCTTGAACAATCTCTGAACATATGAAATACTGATATTGAATCAAGCTGTACCTGGTTCCCCCTGAATGAATTCTTTCAAGTTCTTGACCTCTGTTCCAGGGCTGTTTCATTTTAGGCTGGCGTCCAATGGAAAAAAAAAAATTGTCCACTAGGCAAGGCAAAATCAAGAATGACGTACTGTTTCCTAATCCACCCAGTTGGATATTTTATTCAGCTTTGAGGAAAATCATTATAATAAAGTATAATGATAAATGGTCACACACGTGAACATTTCTTTAGCATGAACTGTTTTCACTGCTCTCCCATACTGATGTATCTAGAGAAAAAGAGATGACACAGAAAGCACCGCTGACATTTTTAGGTGAAAGCATAATGCAAATAAACTGTGGTTACTGCAAGATATTCTGGAGAAGATTCAAAATAGACACTACAGTTCGTAGTGATAATATACATGCCATTGGCCTATACTACTCACTGACATCATCAGCAAGCTCTCTCTTGCAAGCAATTTGATCTGCGAATAAGGAAACTTGTAAAGAATTTTCTCCTTAGGAAACCTATTTGGCCAAATTCATCCATTTTGCAGTTTCACTGAGTTTCAACAAGAACAATGTTGCATGTTATCATTATTACAAAGGTAATGTCTCAAATTCTTTCAGTTTATGTAACTAATTGAAGCCAAGACCATACCATTCTTTACAGGAGTCCCCAGTTTTTATAGATAGCAGTACCAGACCTTGCAAGATACAGCACTGCCTCTGAAGTGCTAACTGTTCAGGCAATTTAACAGCTCACAGGAGCTTTCCAGCACTTTGTCCTAAAACCTCTATATAACATTCTCTGTCTTCTGCTGTCTTCCATTGAGTTGAATGCGATCTGATTATACAGTGAATCTTTGGCTGATCTAAAGCCAAGTCTTATGACTGCTGTCTTCATCTGTTGGCATTCTAACCCATAATGTCCTGTGCCACAGTGTCAGCATTCATACTAGTGTCAACTAGTCAGAGGGGACCAGCAGGCACTCGGGAAGTCCCTGTTCCCCTGTGCACTAACAGGAGTGACCAGGAATAACGGTCATAAGCTGGCAGAGGGTAGATTTAGGCTAGATATCAGGAGGCGCTACTTCACGGTCAGGGCGGCTAGGATCTGGAATCAACTTCCCAGAGAAGTGGTGCTGGCTCCTACCTTGGGGGTCTTTAAGAGTAGGCTAGACAAACACCTTGCTGGGGTCGTTTGACCCCAGTACTCTTTCCTGCCAATGCAGGGGGTCGGACTTGATGATCTGCTCAGGTCCCTTCCGACCCTACAAACTATGAAACTATACACTGAGCTCAGGGCATGTCTACATGGTCAACTTAATATGTCTGGCCTTGGCTCCCTCAAGCTCATTGTGTCAATCCTCACAGGCTCCATCTTAAACCTGCAGCAGTGTAGCTTGTCCACTTGCTGTTTTGGGTGGGTTACTCAGTGAGTGAGCTAATTAGCTTAGCAACATCACTATGCAGATATAACAAAACTATTGCTGGTTTAGAAGGCCACCTGTGAAGAACAGAGCAGTGGGCTTGCTGGCACTGTTGTTGGGCGTTCAGCACTTTACCATGTAGACAAGGTTGTAGAGCAGAGGTGTCAAACACACCTTATGTGTGAGACTGGATCCAGACGGAAGGGCTCCTTGCAGGCTACATCCAGCCTGGGACACAAGGCAAGAGTGGTGGTGGCAACTGCAGAAACTTCAGCTCAAGCATAGGACATGAAGCAGCAGTAGCAGCTCTGGCTCCTGCTGTATGCCCCTTGCTGAAGCCAGAGCTGCTGCTGCTGCCACATGCCCTGTGCTGCAGAGGAGGTACGGCCACAGAGGTGGTGATGGGCAAAGTCACCAGAAGGCGACCAAGGTTGAATCACCCCTCACCTACCCTCATGTGCTTGATTTCCATGTCCACTGGGGCCCGAGGGCCCTGGAATATGCAGCAGGCCACTCCCCCAGGGCCACAACCTTCAATTTCTGGTTACCTGCTAGTAGCCTAGATGACTGAACAAATCCAGTCCCCAGGCACTATATTTGATAGCCCTGCCTTTGAATAACAGTAACATATCCTGAATTTGCAGTGATTTGAAACTGCTGCTGTTTGCAGTGGTTCTTATATGTGATTATGTGATTATTATTCTTTGCTCATATGGAGTTACTTGTCCTGGTCAAGATACCTTTCAGTCAGCTGAGCGTAGCAGAACATTTGCAGGTGTATTACCTTGATTTTCCGTTCCTTTCTTTTGTATATATTTATTATACCTCACCCAATAAATCTTTTATCAGGTTAAGCTTGGTTTGATTTAGAAAAAAGTTTGCAGTAAGTTTTACAGCTGTACATCTCAAAAGTGGTATTTTATCACTACTGGATTTTTCAAATGACTGGTGATATACCTTGGTTTCTTTCTATGTGATAGACTAAGAGAGAAAAAGTACCCTTTGAAGACATTATGGCTCTTTCTTCTGACACATTCCATTCTTTGTCTATGTTGGGACTCGGTGTTCTGAGAACTTGAAAGTAACTCAGAAAACCTAGATGCTAAAACTGACACTAAAAGCTGTTTTTAAGAAAGTGTGCCTTTGATAGATTGTACCCCAGTGGCTTTTAACAGCAGCAAGAAGAGAGGTTATGGTAGTATACCCCTCAAACTCAGATTGGGTCAGTGAACATCTGGGAGCCAAAGGAATAATTATGGCTAACCTTTCATTTGTGACTCAACTTCTGCCACTTTTGTAATTCAGGTTTAGGCTGAGCTTTAGAAGCTAGCGGGCAAATTTAGCAAGTCATCTGAGGAACTGAAGGGTATTTTCATGAGGTAAAAATGGACACAGAAGGATATATATAAAATCGAAATGATAGTGTTTCTTTGCTGTTGGCCAGATAAGCAGGGCTTGTATAAAATGGAATCAGATCATCAGCCTAAACTGCCTGGATCAGAATTAAAATAAATACAGTAGTAAAATATTCTTACTGGTGGCTGTGGCTTTCATTAAGCTTTGTGTATGTAGCTTTGGATAGAATGTTAAAAGAAGCACAAAATCGTGGCCAGCCTGTGCTGCTCAAGGTAACTGTTAGACTAGAGGAACACATAAGGTGAATGCTCAGATCTGAATCCAAGGTACCTGGATCAACAGCTTTGCTGTGGGGATGATCCTATAAAATCAAAGAAAAATAGAATCACAGAATCATAGAACATTAGTGTTGGAAGGAAACTCAGGAGGTCATCTAGTCCAACCCACAGCTCAAAGCAGGACCATCCTCAACTATATTATTCCAGACAAGGCTTTGTCTAGATGGGTCTTAAAAACCTTCAAGGATGGAACTTCCTCTCTGGGTAACCTGTTCCAGTGCTTTACTACCCTCCTAATGAGAGAGTTTTTCCTAATATCCTACCTAAACCTGCTTTGCTGTAGCTTGAACCCATTACTCCTTGTTCTGCCATCTGCTGTCACTGAGAATAGTCTAGTTCCATCCTCTTTGTAACCACCCTTCAGGCAGTTGAAGGCTGCTGTTAAATCCTTTCTCAGTCTTCTCTTGTCTAGACTAAATATGCCCAGTTCCCTCAGCCTCTCCTCATAAGTCATGTGCCCTAGCCAGCTAAATGTTTTTGTTGCTCTCTGCTGAACTGTCTCCAATTTATCCACATTTTTTTCTGTAGTGAGGGGCCCAAAACTGGACACAGTACTCCAGATGTGGCCTCACCAGTACAGAATAGAAGGAAAGAATCACTTCCCTCAATCTGCTGGCAACACTACTACTAAAGCCCAGTATGTCATTAGCCTTCTTCACAACAAGGGTACACTGGCTCATATTCAGCTTATTGTCCATTGTAACCCCCAGGTCCTTTTCTACAGGGCTGCTGCTGCTTAGCTAGTAGATTCCCAGCCTGTACCGGTGCATGGAATTATTCCAGCCTAAGTGCAGAACTTTGCACCTCTCCTTATTGAACCTCATGAGATTTGTTTTGGTCTGACCCTCCAATTTGTTTAGGTCACTCTGGGCACATCTACATGAGATATGTTAATGCACATTAGCCTAGGTTACTGTGCAGTACATGCAAGCATCTACATGTCCCTTTTTACTGCCCTTACTGTGCAGTAAAAATGGCTAATTGTGACTAAATTTGATACCTGCGAATTCAGGTATCAAATTTAGTCATGATTAGTAAACGTGCAGTAAACCATGTGTAGATGTGACCCAGCACTAAATTTAGTGTCGGGTCTGCCCAGCCACTAGGGGGCTGGCCTGAGCCCAGCCCCAAGGCTCCTGACTGCGAGCCTCTCCTACCCTAGGGCTGGGCTGCCTCTGTGGCATCCCCTAGCTCCAGGCTATAAAAGCCTTCAGGTATTTTGTGCCCTGGGGCACACACACAAGGAGCCTGAAGAAGCCTGTTCACTTCCCAGGAGCACTGCAAGCCCCATGTGCCCCCCTGGACAGGACACAGGCTGCCTCTGCCCTCCTTGTCTGGGAACCAGATCTGCTGCCTGGGCACTGCAGGGCCACACAGCTGCAGGGCACCTCCATCAAGCCAGGTGGGTGCTGAAAAGGACTGCAGCCTGCTGTACCCCTTGGCCAGCCCTGACAGCTTCTCAGGGCTGCTTGCTGGCTGCCTCTGGCAGCAGGGCCAGCACCAGCTCCTTGCTGCTCACCACCAGCAGCCTGCCCTGTGCCTGCAGGTGCTGTGGGGCATAGCTTCTGCCACACAGCTCCCAGTCCTTTGCTGTGCTTCTGAGCTGGGCGCTACTGGCAGCTACCTAGGGCCAGCAACACACGGGCAGCTGCGCCAGGGCCCAGAGAGCCGGTGCAGGACACCATGTCATCTGCATCTTCCCCATCAAGGTCCAGTCCCACCCATGTGTGTATACCCATGCCATCCAACTGGGGCCCCAACTGGAGCCAGGAGTAGATGGGGAACATTGTGGTGCTTGGGGGCAATGCAGCAGTACAGAGGTAGGTTGCATGGGGCAGGCACTTGAACACCCACATTTATGAGGCTATATTGGGCAAGAAGTGAGGACACTTCCAGCCAGCATGGTAGTGCCACAGAAATATCAAGGTCTTGTGGGCAGAGTGGGTGGCCGTGACTGACCATAATCATCAGTCCAGTCATGCCCTTTATGTGGCAGCTAACCAACATTTTGGCACCCCAGGACCCAGGCCACAATCCTGCAGTTTTCACCAGCAGGGGAAGCCTGCCTAAGCCCCTGCCCTGCCCTGCCCTGCCCTGACCCCTCCACTGACATGTCACCAGAGGAAGGGCCCTCTGGCACTCAGCACCCTGCCCCACCCAGCTCCCCTGCTGCTATATCCACTAGCAAGTTCAGAGATCCCTGGCCAGAAGCTGCCTCAGCCCCTGCTTAGCCCTAGACCCTGCCATGAGGAGCAGCCAGCAACGTCACCAACAGCTGCCAGCAGTGTCAGCTCCTCCCTGGGGTGGATGGGCCCTTGGCAGCTGCCAGCCCACCTTACAGTGTGGGCCATGGATACCAGGTGCAGCTAGACACCATCACCAATGGGGAGGCCCATGCCAAGCCTCTAGCCATGTCAGCTCTGGCAACATGGTAATTCCCACACTGGGGCAGGGGCCTTCCAGTCCCTGCCACTGCCCAAGTCCCCAGTCCCAGCCCCTGTCCCTGAGCCCAGCCCCTCCACCCACTCCCTGCCTGGTCCACCTGCACTCCCCTGGCCCCAGGTTTCCCCCACTAAAGCACACAAAGTGGTGGGACTGAGTTCAGAACTTTATTCAAAAGCCCATGTTCCCACAGCTGGGTGGGTATGGGACTCTCACACCCCAAGGAAGGCATTGATGCCTTGGTAGTGGGGGGGGCAGGGACATGTAGAGCTGCCAGAGGTAGCCCTCCAGGCAGCAGCAGAGGTTGCAATGAAGCCTGGGATTGTCCCCCATGCCATCGTAGCTCAGGGTCCCAAACCAGGACTGCAGGTGTGCCTAGGGCACCAGGAGGATCAGCATTAGCAGGGCATAGTGGCTTAGGCACCCCTCAGCCTGCACAAACATCTCATTGCACACCTCGTGGGGCACATGAAGCAAGAGGGACACATTCAGGGCTCAGTGGTAGTGCAGGAGAGGGCTGGCCCTGGGGTGCCTCCTTGGAGGGGCCTCCAGAAGGCAGGGTGAGGGCACAGCCAACCCCTCATCCCAGTTGTCCAGGAGCCCCATGCACCCAAAACCTGGGCACCGTGGACTGGGTGGCAGTGCAGCAGAGCAGTTGCCCTGCAAGGGGAGGGGGAGGGGGAAGGGAAAAAGGGGTCTGGAGCTATGGCAGCAGGTGCTGCCAGAATCCTGGCCTGCCCTGGGAAGGGGGCCAGCAGGCAGGGCAGGCTGCCTGTGGCCAGCACCCAACAGTCCACCAGCCCCAGGGAAGGAAACAGGGAGAAGGGGCTCAGCTGGTGGCTGCCTGGGTCTGGGCCTGCCTGGCCAGACTTATCATGGTCCCTGGGCACCTGTGCACGCTGAACCCCTGATCTGAGGCTAGGCAGGACATGGCCCCGGTGCAGAGCATCTTACCTCTGCAATGTTGCAAACTCTCACAAAAGGCTTATGTCCCTTGCCTCTGCAGGGACAGCACCTGGACATGGAGGCAAGGCCACCAGCTCCAGTGGGGATGCTGGCTGTGGGTCACCACCACCCAGCACTGGAGCACTCCTCATGTTCTGGCTGCACCAGTGGTGCACACAAAATTGGACTCTCCTGCTCCAGTGGCTGTTGGACGTAGCAAATAAGTAGAAGGCATGGGCACAGGCCTGGCAGGAGGAGGATGTTGCTCAGGAGATCACCCAGGAGGATGCACAGGACTGGGCAGAGTGGGAGTCCTGGACCGAGCTCCTGGCTTTGGAGCAGGAGTGGATCCAACTGCTTAGGCATCAAGTGGCCATCCAGGCCTGAGCAGAGAAGGCCACAGACAACAACCACCAGAGTCTGGGCTCTTTCTTGTGCCTGGCAGTTGCGTGCATGCCTCCCACTGCCTAGTCCCCATCCATGGCACCACTGGGTCCTTGGTACCCACCCACCGCCCTGCAGCAGGCCCCCACCTGGGCCTGGGTCGAGGTCCTCTGGCACCTCCCACCTGCAGGAGCTCCTAGCTCAGCCCCTACCCTGGGTATACCACCAGCCTCCTAGGCCCAGGCCTGCTGCATCCCAGCTCCACATGGGCATGGAGTCATAGGTGCCAGAAGCAGCACCACAAGAAGGGGATGCTGGCCCTGCTGGCCCTAGATTTGGGCAGCCAGAGTGGGAACCACCTGCTCTGAAGGAGCCCCAGACACAGGAGCATCCAAGCCAACAAGGGAGGTGGGGTGTTACCTGGAGATGAGCCCCCCATCCTCTGTGGTAGCTGAGGCCCCCATACCCATGAGGGAACAGTAGGAGTCCAGGGTGGTGGACATCTGCCCCAGGCTCTGCCTCCTAGGTGGCCCCACCCCATGGCCCCCCACTGTGGGACTCAAACAGAGACCGAGAGTCTTGTACATAATTTTGACACTTGGAAGTGGTTTTTTTATTGTTGGTGGGTGGGGAGGGTGGTGGAAGGGCTCTGTTTGTTGAAGGGGGAGGAGAAGAGGGAGGAGGTTCTGTGTGATGACAAAGGATGGGGAAGGGGGCTATGTGTGTTGATGGGTATGGATGGGGGTTGGGTGTTGTGAGAAGAATAAAGCTTTTTTTTACAGCATATGCCTGGCCTGACAGTGGTGCTGGGGTGGGCAGGGGGTAAGGGGTATATGGGCAGCAGGGAAGGTGGGCTACAGGGAGAAGTGCTGCAGGAGGTGGTCTTCCAGAGCACCTGGTGCCCTGGCCCCTGCTGGTGGGTGTGCACCTTGCCTGGGGCCTCCCTGGGGGAGACTCACCACTGCCACTGTTACTGCCACTGCTGCTTATGCTCCCACCACCAGGTTGCCTCCACCCAGTGTGCCTCCTTTACCCAGGTTTCCCAGAACCTCATAAATATTGTGCAGCACACAAGTTTCTGTGATGACCCAGGGGAGGCTCTTGGCTACTTCAAGGCAGGCTGTGAGGGACTTCCAGCAGCCCTTGAGGTAGCCAAAGGCAAGCTCAATGAGGGTACAGGTCCAGCCAAGGCACCAATTAAGGTGGGCCTGTCTGGGGGTCCAGGTGCCCAGTGTAGGACCTCATCAGCCATGGCAGGAGTGGGTATGGTGGGTCCTCAATGAGCAGCAATGAGATGATTACACTGCCCAACTGCAGGTCCTCCACTCCCGGTGTGAAGCGCCCACTTTCCAACAGCATAACCAGTCCAGAGTTCCTGAATACGGGTGCATTGTACATGCTGCCCACCCAGTCAGCACTGAAATGGATGAAGGTCCCCTGGTGATTGACAACCGCCTATAGGACCACCATGTGGAATCCCCTGTGGCTATAGTAGCTGCAGTCTCTGTGGAGTGGGCAGGTCACCAAAATATGCATCCTGTCCAAGACCCCAGTACACTGGGTGAACCCCAGTGCACGAAACCCTGCCACCACCATCTGGGAGTCATGGATGTGGAGGATAGTGTCCACCTGCATGTCCCGGAGAGCACTGAACACCTCCATGACAGCCTCCCCGGCAGTGGCCTTGACCACCCCGAACAAGTGCCCCACATAATAAAGGCTGGTAGGATGGCCAACTTGAGCAGTGCTAGGGCCAGGCAGGTGTCAGCAGGGAGGGTCGGGCACATGACAGTATCCTAGCACTCCAGGTGAAGCCAGAGCTGGTGAAGCAGGTTGGTGAAGGTGGCCTGGGTCATGCGAAAGGCATCAGCCCACTGCTTACCATCCCAGTCGTATTGTACCAGGTGTTGCCTCCAGTCCCAGCTGATGCAGCAGGCCCAAAGGCAGTGGGGATGAAGGGCCCAGAGGGCAGCTGCGGCCTCAGTGATGGCCTCCTAGATCCCATCAGCAGTGTGACTGGTGGCAGTAGTTGTATGGCAGCAGAAGCCCTGGGAGGGTGCACAGTAGGTGGACAGTAGGGCTGTGCAAAATTTCGGCAGCTGTTTTGTTTCAGAGGTGTTTCAGGCTGTTTAAGCACCAAAAATGCCAAATCAAATTGAAACGGAAGGCTTCAAAACATCTACAAAACGAAAAGAGGCACCTGAAAAGTTTTGAAAATGTTTCGGAAAATTTTGGAGTTTTGGAGCCAGGCTTGCAGGGAACAGCTGTACGCTGCTGTACTCTGTACAGCTGTTCCCTGCTGCCCTGTATGCTGCTGTCCTGCCACACGACTAAGCTCTGCAGGGAGCAGAGATTCTCACCGGAAGTTTCCTCACCGCCGCTGCCCACCCCAAACTATCCTGGTGGTGTGGGGCTGCATGGGATGGACAGCAATGCAGAGGAGACCCCGGCATGGATCCCTGTTCCCTGTGGAGCCAGGTTGCACAGCAGGGACTAGCATTGCCGAGCCGCGTGACCCAGCTCTGCAGGGAGCAGAGATCCATGCTGGGGTCTCTTCGCCACTTCTGCCCACCCAGCACTGCCCCGGATCTCTGCTCTCTGTGGAGCCAGGTCACACGGCAGGGCCCAGCACTGCCCTGCCACATAACCTGACTCTGCAGGGAGCAGAGATCTGCACCAGAGATCTCGCTGCCACTGCCCATCCTGTGCAGCCCCAGATCTCTGCTCCCTGTGGAGCCAGGTCATGCGGCAGGGACCAGCACTGCCCTGCCACATGACCTTACTCTGCAGGGAGCAGAGATCTACACTGAGGGTCTCCTCATTGCCTCTGTCCCCAGGCATTGAGTATTTCCACCTTTTCCACATCATCTGCCCCTGGGTTGCCTCCCCCGTTCAGTAAGGGATCCACCCTGTCCCTGATCTTCTTGTTACTGATGTACTTGTTGAAACCCTTCTTGTTACCCTTCACGACCCTTTCTAGCTGCAACTTCAGTTGTGCTATGGCCTTCCTGATTTCATCCCTGCATGCCTAAGCTCTCCTCCCCTAGTTGTTTGTCCAAATGTGCTTAAACAGATTTGCAACACCAACACAGAGACCAGAGGCAACATTTTCAAAAGTGCTTAAGTCCCACATCTACAGTAACTTAGACAATGAGAAGCCAAAGTCTCATTGACTTTCATTGAAACCTAAGCTCTTATGTTATTTTGGTGCTTTAAGAAATTTTGCCCTAAGTCTCAGCTGGAGTAACTCAGAGGCAAAAGTGGTGGTCTGTAATGTCCTCTTGTTAATATTACCAGAAAAGTGAAGAGGAGAGAAGAAAGATCAGAAGGAAAAATTACCATTATTAATTCTTTACTAGCAGAACTCTAACAAAGGACGTCTAGATAAGACAAAATTTACCACAAAGCAGAATTTAAAAAAATTCAGTTTTAAACATTTTTGTGTTGGATTTTGGAAATATTTTTGCAACAGTATCATTTTAGGTTTTTTGACATAATGTACTAGATGAAAATAATTTTATTTTTATTTTACAAATCTTTAAGAACAAAGTATCAACTGTTTCATTACAGCATTAAACAGATAAATTTTGATCTAAAAAAGAAGAAAAAATGTTTCAATTTCTACTAATATCTGTGCTTAGCCTACTTTTATTTTTAATCATTATTTCAATATTATATTCTATTATATCAAGTATTATATCCTATTCAAGTATTATTTTCAAGTCAGATCAGACCACGCCAGGTCTGCTACTATAATGACAGTAGCTGTGAGCTGGGCAGCAGGAAACAGCATACCAACCTCTATGATGGTGCCAATAGCTTTGGGTAGAGGAGCAGCCTAAAGAAGGGTAGTAGTCCTTACCTGTGGTGGAGGAAAAGACATGAAAAGGCAGATGCCATGGCAGAGTGGACTGGGTTCTCTACTCTTGCTTGGTAACCGGTCTAGGAGTGAAGTCCCAAAAGGTGGAAGTACTGAAGATCTTCTTCATAACATCAGCTCATGCAGCCAAGATGGCTCCAAATGTACTGGCTTCTGCCTTTCCCTTGGGATAAACCAGCTAGGCCAAGAGGGGACATAGATATATGGGCAACTCAAGCATCTCCATATCAACTGCCCAGGCCATTGTAGCCAAACTGAATGGAGAGGACACTCCATCTTTGCTACTTGCATGGGCACAACATGGAAGGGGGCAGTCACGGGTTATAAGCTCAACTCAATTTCATAGATTTCATAGGGAAGGGACCTTGTAAGATCATCAGGTCCAGCCCCCTGCCCAAGAAGCAGGAAGTCAGCTAGGGTCAGAGGATCCCAGCAAGATAAGCATCCAAACATTTCTTTAAAATGTCCAGAATAGGTGCTTGCACCACCTCTGGGGGGAGTCTGTTTCAGAAGTTTTTCCTTATGTCCAGCCTAAACTGATCTTGCAGGAGTTTGTGACCATTGGACCTTGTCATCCCTCAGGGTGCTCTGGTAAACAGGCGTTCCCCCAGATCCTGATGCACACCCCTTATGTACTTATAGGCCACCACCAAGTCACCTCTGAGCCTGCACTTCTCCAGGCTGAAGAGTCCCATAGCTCACAGCCTCTCTTTGTAAGGCCTGTTCTCTTGCTCTCTGCTCATGTGTGTGGCTCTCCTCTGAACTCTTTCAAGCTTCTCCATGTCCTTCCTAAACTGTGGAGCCCAGAATTGGATGCAGTACTCCAGCCGTGGCCTTACCAAAGCCAAGTACAGCGGGAGGATGACATTCTGGGCCTTGCTTGAGATGCATTGGTAGATACAAGCCAGAGTTCTGTTTGTTTTCACAGCTGTGATATCACATTGGTGGCTCATGTTCATCTTGTGGTCAATCATGACCCCCAAGTCTCTTTTGGTCTTGGTGCTAGTGAGTGTAGCACTGCCAAGCCTATAAGTGTGATGTGAGGGTTTTCTTCCCCCAAGGTGGAGCACCTTGCATTTCTCCATGTTGAATGCCATCAGGTTTTCATCCACCCACCTTACAAACCTATCAAGGTTGGCCTGGATCACCAGCCTATCCTCAAGTGTGGATACTCTTCCCCAAAGTTTGGTGTTGTCAGCAAAATAGCCAGTTTTCTTCTGACACTAGTGTCCAAATCGTTTATGAAGACATTAAAGAGTTCAGGTCCAAGAACAGAGCCTTTGGGGACACTACTAGTCACTGAGTGCCATGTTGATTCATTTCCATCAACTATCACTCTCTGGGTCTGACCTCAGAGCCAGTTCCCCAGCCATCCAACTATGGAGAAGTTGAGGCTGCAGTTGCCCAATTTTTCCATGAGTATGTCATGGGACACCAGGTCAAAGGCTTTTTTAAAGTCCAAATATATTATATCAACCTCTTCCCTTCTGTCCAGGTGATATGTCACCTGGTCATAGGAGAAAATGAGATTGGTCAGACAAGGCCTACCCACAACAAACCCATGCTGGCTATTCCTCAGAATGTTGCCTTCCGTTAGCCTGTCAAGAATGGTTTCTTGATCATTTTTCCAAAATTTTCCCAGGGATTGAGGTCAAACTGTTTGGCCTGTAGTTTCCTGACTCTTCTTTCCTCCCATTCTTGAAGATGGGCACCACACTGGCCCTCCTCCAGTCTTCAAGTACTTTGCCTGAGCACCACAAGTTCTCAGATATCCTTGCCAGTGGCAGTGCTATGATGTTTGCCAGTTCCTTTAGCTCTCTTGGGTGCAATCTATCCTGGCCACCTGATTTGTGGGGGTCTAGCCTCTCCAGATGCTCCCTCACAAAATTCACAATCAAAACTAAGCTGCTTGTGTACAAAGGCTGTGTCCTCAGTGTCCTTATGTATAGCAATTTGACATGGTCAGCATATGAATATCAACAAAATAAGCTGAACAGCTTCCACCTGCAGTGTTTACAGTGCATCTTGAAATCAAGTGGCAAGACAGAATCACCAACACAGAGGTCATCACCAAAGCCAACTTGCTAACCATCACTGCACTATTCAAAAAGCGGCACCTACAATGGCTTGGCCATCTTTGCAGGATGGAAGGTGGGCGCATCCTTAAGTACATTCTGTATGGGGAAATTGCAGATGGGGAAAGAAGAATAGGACTCCCAAAACTGCACTTCAAAGATGTCTGGAAGCAAGATATCAAATCTTTTGGAATTAACCCAAACCTTTGGGAGGCCTTAGTAGCAGA
>NW_017729027.1:5191497-5198327 GCF_001723915.1 Gavialis gangeticus
CTTGCTAACCATCACTGCACTATTCAAAAAGCGGCACCTACAATGGCTTGGCCATCTTTGCAGGATGGAAGGTGGGCGCATCCTTAAGTACATTCTGTATGGGGAAATTGCAGATGGGGAAAGAAGAATAGGACTCCCAAAACTGCACTTCAAAGATGTCTGGAAGCAAGATATCAAATCTTTTGGAATTAACCCAAACCTTTGGGAGGCCTTAGTAGCAGACAGGACAAACTGGCACTCCTTCTCAAACACAGAGTCCACTGTCATGATGAGAAATGGTCACTTGAATTACAACAGAAATGTGATTGAAGGAAACAGCTCATCAATACAGTAACCCCTAATGGCATGTACACCTGTGACCATTATGGCAGGACCTGCAAGTCTTCACAGCCACAAGAGAAAATGAACCACCAGTTAGTAGAATAGCTGCAATATATACCATCCCTCACCGATGAATGAATGCCAGCACCATATCCTATTATGATATTTTTATAAAATCTTTTCTTGGACCAAATGTCTAGTTAGGAGGGCTGAGAAGAGGACTTGATGCCCAGAAGCTTGTCCAAAAGCTCTGTCAAATATACAATTTGGCCAATAAAAATGTCAAAAAATCTTTGCTTCTTGTACATTCCCTGGACCATCATGGCTACAACAACACTGCAACCCTACTATTATTATATTACTGACTTGTCATGAAATAATGTAAACTATACACACAAACCCCCCATAAAATTAACTTAAAAAAAGAAATGTCAACATTTTTAAAGAATTTTTATCAAATCTATGCTGTTTCAAAAAAATCAGTTGTGTTGAAATATCAGTGTCCAGTAAGAAATTGTTTTGATTAAATTTTCCAACAAGTTTCAGAGTGAATATTGTACGTCATGCATTGGGACTCTGCCCAGTGGATGTAAAAATTGATGTTCCTGTGATTTCATAAGAATTCTATTTCCTTCTCCCTCCCAATACCTCTGTGTATTATTACAGTGATTGGATGTATTGCCTAGAGAGGTTGTAGAATCTTCATCAATGGAAATCTTTAACTGCAGGTTAGGTAAACATTTGTCTGGGATAATTTAGACAAGGATGACTGCCTTGAACAGGAAGCTGAACTAGATGACCTCCTGAGGTCCCTTATAAGCCTGTTTTCTATGATTCTGTGATTCTTCCCTGCATATGTGCTACTTTTATCCTAAAGTTAGGAAAGCTGAACCACATTCTGTCATATCTTCATTAACATCATTCCTCATCGACCAACAGGTATACCATGGCAGTGTCACAAACCCACTCAAATCAATGGGATCCCTGATGGGAAGTTTGTTCATCATGTACAGATTATTTTAACTGAGTTTAGTAACGTCTCTTGCCAATACAAAACTAGGAGCTGTTGGAGTCTTTTCTATGCTACAACTCCCACCAGAGCTAGTAGTAGGAGTCAGAATCCAGGGACCATTAGCTATTCATATCAATAGCTTTCTTAAGCCTATGATTTTATGAACAGTATTATGTATTCTGATCCATTGATTGTTGTCTTTACATTGGCTATAAAACAAGAGCTTCCACTTGTGCAGCTGACCTAGTGGTAGCACTAGTAAGGAACCTTTCCTCTGTTAAAATTCCCCAGTGTGGGCACACCTACAGTGAACTCTGATAGGCACTTTACTTTTGTTTTCTTGTTTTGTTTCCATTAATCTAAACTAAGTTATTCAAACTGAGAGCATATTGTTGCTCTTTGTATGTGGAAAAACATAACATAGCAACTTGTCTTGACTTTCTAATAGTTTCAGGATGTTCTTTTAAACAATGTCAAACTTATTCAAGACTCGTGACAATTGAAGTTGGCAAACAAAACACTGTTTATTTTTTTCAAAAGCACATCTTAAAAAAAATAAAATACTTGCATTTATTTCAAAGGAAAAATATTTGTTTCTATTTTTTATATAAAGAGCAGTATATGCATGATTTTTTTTTATTTTGCATGTAGGTTGCAGTGCTCAACATTTTAATTGCCACTTCCTCAATAAAACTATTGGAAATCTTCCATCTTGCCATTAGCACTTACAAAATAACTGTTAACAATATGTTATCCAGACACAGAAACTTTATAATTAATGTTGGACTAGTCTTCAAAGTCTAGTGACTAAAATACATCCTATAAAATTACTGGACTTCATTCAATGCTGTTCTGCTGTTCTAATGTTCAATAAATGTGTTGAGGGGAGATATTTGGCAACATAAGATAGTCTTTCTGGCAAAGAGAGTGACTACAATAGAGTTAGTTTTCTGCTGTATGGCAAAAGTGTTGATACTGTACTGGGCTATGATGCAAACATTGGAAGTTTGATGGTGGTGTGAAATAATGTAACTCCCAGATGCACTGCTGTGCAATCCTTCAAGTCCACCCTCCTCCCTTGTCAACTGATGAGGAATTGGACAGTTTTCATATAAAGCAATAAAACACAACAGGCAGTGTATTTCTGGATGATAATAATATAACTTTGGTAGTGTCAGAAGTCATAAGGCTAAAAGCTAAGTGCCTTAACTACAGGAGATATTCAAGATTGGCTCTTATTGCTATCTTGAAATTGAATTTCTACAGTATATTAAATAAAGAGAAATACTTAAACCGTTGCATTTAACACAGACGTGGACATGACACCACTGACAGATGAGTCAAATGTATTACAGCCAGAGTTCTCTAAAACTATGTTATAAACTGGACTAATAGGCTGATAACTTTTGAAAGGATACTATAAATATCATAATGGGCTGTGCCAATAGTATATATATATTGAGGATAAGATTCAAAGGAGTGGAATATTTCAACTTTGTTATTTAAATAAGAATAGTAAGACATGGTTAAACTTGATATAAAAATTACTTTAGCAGGACCAAGACCATTTTGTACAATATCACTAGAGAACCTGGATATGCTGTTGTTATGGGAAAGGAAACATCTGAACTAGATTGTCTGTATGCCTTCTAAGAATAATAAAAGATAGTTGCAAAATTATCCAAATAAATGTCAGTGTTGGAAATTATTTTTACTATAGTAGTGCTTTGAGTAGAGCTAACAGTGTTAGTGTGTTAAATATAGTCCAATGATTCTCAACCAGGATGGTACTTAGGTGCCTTAAGGTACTTTCAAGGGTGACATGCATTGGTAGCTCTGCTAAGTATGTAAACATGATTTACAAGACAAACCAGAAATTTAAATTAGCAATCCATAGTGTAAATACATTTTGGTATGCTGTGATTTTTTCTTGCAACAGAAGAATTGGTCTTTTATTTTGCTGTAGTCAAAAAAACAAATAAAACCTAATAGCTGGCATTTTCTGTGTCTTAAGTCTAAAAATGTTGAGAAACACCGATATAGTCCATGGATATGTAAACAAGTAGTCCCTGCTGCAAAGAATGCTGAATCCTTCACATATGCTACATGTTTCTTGTACCAACCGAAATATATGTGCAAAAGCTTCCTATGTCAATAGTCACCTAGCTGCCCTCAAATTTAAACACTTAGCAAGAAAATTCAAAGATCCAGATGCAAAATCCACAAGCTAGGGAATTCATGTGGAGTTGTGGTGTTCTTTGGCATAGTAAATGGATACATGAATATAATTTATTTACTTAAGGACTTTATATGAAGTCAAATAAGTATACTTTAGTTAAAACTCAATCCAAATATATTTTGGTGCAGATCTTTAGAGTTTTTTCTTGAGAAAGTTTTGTAGGACTGATTGATGAAGAGGCATTTGTGTTCAAAGCCCTTATTTTCAAGCTTTTATAAATTTGCAGGAGTATTCCACTTATCGCTGAATTTTCTGATGGTTTTTTAAACCCAGGGCAAATTAGTTTGAAAAGCTTGACAATGTTATATTGAGGTTTGATTATGAGTTTTCTGGTTATCAAAATATGAAATGGGAGTATTTTCATGCATAGGATTTAGACTCTTTAAATTTTTATAACCAGAGAAACGTTAAATTCTGAGTACCCAAGTTACCAGCATTTAGTGGAGGTTTTGAAAAAGGTTCTTCTGGTTCCTGAGAGCTCCTTTATTGTTAGAAGATGCAAATCTGCTAGAAGCTTTAAAATCTTTGAAGCCAGCAGACCCTTTAAATGCACCAGGATCACATCATCCTCACTGAAGTTGGATTTCTTATATCTGGTAAACTGTCTGTGAAGTAAAATAGATCAGAGTTGTCACGGTCATGTACTTTTATCATTCAGTTCTCAAGGGGTGAACTCATCTATCTACAAACCCTTCCTCATCAGGGTCTTACACTACCTATATTTTCCCTTGGAGCATACTTTGCAGCCTGTTAAATTTTTAAAAAATCTTTTGCTTTTTCAACCATGGATGAATTTTCTACTTTCCATATGGAAGACTATGTACATACCAGTCTGAAAACTAGAGACTTCCTTCAAATTGTTGACTTCAAGGGGTTACATAGGCTGAAATCAGGACAGAAGGTTTACCAGGGAGTGTATTTCTACGTGTAATCATTACAGCCTGAGATATCACTTTAAAACACATCTTTCTTTTATTTTTGTAAAGAAGTAAATTTAAATGCACGGATCCCAGTTACTGTTGGTTTTATAGTTGAGAGTTCATACACTCTTAAAGAAAGATAAGGTGGCAGAGAAATCCCATGCAGAAAGAAATTTCTGATTTCACATTTAAAAATTTAAAAATGGTTTTCTTTTAAAAAAAAGTTTAATTCAGTATGTGTTCTGATTGCAGCTGGGATTGTGAATGGAATTGAAGGGAGATAAGTTCCAGCTGCCATTGAAATTCAGTTGAATTTCAGTGCTTAATTCCCTGCCCTCCAAGGATGATGCAAAAAATCAGTGAGCTAGAATCAAAGAACATATAGCTGAAAGGGACATGAGAGGTGATCTAGTCCATCATGCTGCCCCAAGCCAGAATCATCTACACCTAAACTATTCCTGACAGATATTCATCTAAATTGCTCTTAAAAATTCCAGTGATAGAGATTCAACAACTTTCCTAGATCATAAAAAAGTAGGGCTGGAAGGGACCTTACAAGGACACCTACTCCAGCCCTTTGCTCAAGACAGGACTATCAGGTGGGGTTTTTTACACCAGTTTTTTGACACACATGGGAGCAGTTCGTGCTACCAGAACCTGGACCAGAGTCCTGCTCTGGCTGCTAGCCAGGCTCCAAGCAGCCAGCTGCTGCCCCAGGAGGCCCTCAGGACCTTAGGTAATGGCCCAGCCTCCCCTACTCCTCCCAGGTCTCTTTGCTGTGTGCCAGAGCACTCGTGCGAGGGCATGCTGGGAGACATATAGCAGCAGCACAAATATGTGCCACTGCTCTTTGTCCCACGAGAAACACATGCCCCTGCACATGTACACTCATGGGGATACTCCCCTACAGTCACAAATAAAAATTCAACTCCATCCTCTCTATAATCACCCTTTAGGTATTTGAAAACTGTTACCAAATACCCACTGAGTCTTCTCTTCTCCAGACTAAATAACCCTAGTTTTTTCTGCTTTTCCTCATAAGTCTTGCATCCCATGCCCCTAATCATGTTTGTTGCTCTGCGCTGGATTTTTTCCAAATGGTCTACATCCTTCTTGAAGTGGTGGGGGGCAAAACTAGACATGAGGTCTCATCAGTGCTGAACAGAGTGGAAGAATTACTTCCCTTGATTTGCAAGTGACACTTCTGTTAATGCAATCCATTACAATGCTTTACAATTAATGTTGATACTGGTAGAAACATTCTGAATTCCCCTTTCTGCAGTCTAAACCTTGTAGGATTAGGTGCCTAATCTAACTTTTTGTTCTGCCCTCTTTTGACATGAAGAATAATTAAAAATATTTGTTTCTGGCATATCTAAAGACCACTGTATTGGCTCACCATAAATCTCTTCTAAACTAGATAAACTTATTTTTTTCAACCTTTCCTTGTGGGTCATGTTTTCTAGACCTCTGATCTACTTTTTTGTTCTCCTTTGGACTTTAAGTTGGTCTGCATCTTTCTTGAAACTAGGCATAATATTCCAGCTAAAGCTTTGCCAATGCTAAGGATTACATCACATATGTTGCAGTTGATTCTTCCATTTATGTATCCTAGTATGATGTTTGCTATTTTGCAAGAGTGATATTGTTGAATGCTGTTGAGTTTGTGAACCACAATAACCCCCAGAACCTTTTCTGCAGAACTTCTGCCTAGCCTGTCTTTTCCCATATTGCATTTGTGCAGTTGATTATTCCTATCTAAGGATAATACTTTGCAATTAAAGTTATTGAAAGGAATTCTATTTATTTAAAATAATTTCTCCAATTTGATAAGATCATTTTGAATTCTAACCCTGGCCTTCCAAGTGCTTGCAAGCTCTCCTAGCTTCATAGCAAGACACCAGGTGACAGGAAAAATATAATCTGCTGGAAGCAATGAAGGAGAACTCTTTTCAGGATCTTTTTATGCTCTTCCCTTTCTCCTTTTACTGGCCTGCAAGCCTGCTGTAAGGGTCCCAGTGTAGCCAAGTGCACTGGAGAAAGTCTTTAATCTTCTGTGTGTACTGGACAAACATAAATTTCCTTCCCGTCAACAACTGCACCACCTAGTCAGATCAGCTGTTTTCAAATGATTCACTAGTGTGTAAACACATACACTTCCCTTGAAAAATGTGATTATATGCCTCACAGATAAAAAGAGATCCTACAGAAAGTTTTTTGGTAAATAAGGCTTCTTAGGTGGCTGTGGCAGGGCGCCCTTAGGGGTGCCGTGACCTCCCCTAACGTCCTTGCCTACTGTGCCAAGTCTGGGTCCTGAACGCACCCTCTGTCTCGCCTG
>NW_017729027.1:5198338-5202224 GCF_001723915.1 Gavialis gangeticus
TCCCAATGTGCGTGCCCTGCTGGGGCCTCCTCCTCATGTATGCCCACTCTCAGGCCTGGACCAGCGCTCCCTGTGCCCCTAGCCCGCACTCGGGCCTATACGTGCACTCTCCGTGCTCCTTGTGCACTCTCAGGCCTGTACTCGCGCTTCTTGCCTAACTCGGGCCTACGCCCATGCTTCCCGCGTGCCTTTGCCCGCACTGGGGCTATACTCGCATTTCTCACGCTCGGGGCTCAGGCGGCCTCAGCCTTACCTGGCCCCAGACCCCTTCTAGGGTCATATGCCTGACTCGGGCTTCTCACAGTTGGGGCTCAGGCAGCCTTAGTCTTACCTGGCCCCCAGACCCACCTTCTTGGGCCTATGCCCCACTGGGGCCTACTCGCGCTTCTCACGCCCACAGTGCTTCTCACACCCTCGCCCACTGGGCCTCTTGCCTGTGCTCGTGTAGCGTGCACCAGAGTCTCTTCCCCGTGCCCGCATAGCCCACGCCAGACTCCTACTCGCATTTCTCACGCCGACTACAGCGCCCTCCCTGGCACTCAGAGCACCCCCACCTTACTGCGGAGCTCCTAATGAGGCCTCCTCCACCCCTACAGCCTCGCCCGGTCCTCCGGTATTATACAAACAAACACAAGCCATAAGCCAACCAGCTATAACACAAAACACAAAGCGGCTACAACTTAGGTTCCCTGCCAACCTGGCTAACCTCTGTATCCCTGCTGGGGTTCTCGCCACTCGGTGTCCGCATGCTTAATGCGCAGCACGGCTGTGCCTGCTCTTGCACAGCTGCTTCTCCTTAGGCTGCCAGAAGAGAACTAACTCTGGCCTTGGCCTGCCCTGCTTATAAAGGCCAGGCCCTGCCCTCTTCTGGTCAGCTGACCCACTTGGTTGCTTAAGCAACTCACACCTGTGCTGCCCTTGAGTGGCAGCTAAGCCTGTTACCATTATCAGTAGCAGGCGTCTTAACGTCCTGCTACACACCACCATCTAGTAACAGGAACCCTAGTGCCCTGCTACAGTGGCCTTAAGATTGAAGACTTCTACTGGGACAAAACATATGTAATTTATTTTTCATATATTGTGTTAGTGGAGTGAGTCTGAACAATCCCCAATAACCAGAGATTATAAATTCTGGGTTACCATTAAGATCATTTAAAAAATGGAGTAGAAGAGACCATTATGAAGTCAATGGAGTTACACTAGAATAAAACTGGCTTAATTTCTATTGAAATTTTTTAAAAGAAATGGAGGAAAAAGTATTTTCATTGTTCACTAGTGATCATTCAGGTTGA
Organism: Gavialis gangeticus; assembly: GCF_001723915.1. NCBI lineage: Eukaryota > Metazoa > Chordata > Crocodylia > Gavialidae > Gavialis > Gavialis gangeticus. Next base: position 5,199,631 of record NW_017729027.1, read on the forward strand.
GTGTGTGTAATAGATTCTGGGGATGTCTTAAGCCAAGAAGCTTGAGAGGAAAGAATAGAGAAGTGGGAAGCTTTCCAGGCTTTTGTCAGCACAATGAAGATGTGTTCAGAAAAAATCCACCTCTGTCCCTTCTTCAGTGAGACCATGACTCCATTTGACCTAGAAAAGAAAAGAGATTGAGAAGGTTGTATTCACTTTATGTGCTTATTCAAGGAAACTAGTTTCCAGAAGGAATGTTCATGTAAATTATTAATTTTAAGTGGATACTGGAAAATATTCACAAAATAGAGCTTTACAGTTTGAAGCAAGTTCCCAATCCCTCCTACTAAGGTAGCTTATGCATCTTACATTAGGCAGGCATTGCAGAAAGAAAGAAAGAATGAACAAACCCTGGGCACAGAAACCAAAACTGAGCATTCCCACCTTCCAGCTGAGTGCTCACTTTACTGTGCTATAGATTGTGGCTCCTTTGCTCTTACTTTTTCTGACTCTTATCAGTCTTGCAATCCTCTCTGCACAGTAGTCAAGCTTTAACACACATGGTGGAGGGTGTCATGTTAAAGAAACTGAAAATGTTTCTTAATGTGACTGAGCCCTGTGCAGTTAGGCATCCCCCTTCCCCTGCACTACCGCCCCCCACCCAAAAAAAAAAAAGAATTCTATGCTCTGGATCCTGAAAGATTAAGGCATTTATATATGCAACCTTGAATCCAACACCTAAGCTTCAAAAAAGACAGGAGTTCTGATACACCTCATTTCCTATTGGCTATTCATTACTATGTTGCTCCTGCCCTGTACCTAGGCTCCTAGAATTGCCTTGTAGAGATCCCAAACTCTCACAGTAACTCTATGGAAATCCTACTTCTTTGATCCTCCTGTGACCAAGCACCTAATTATTAGGCATCACAATGCTTAGGTTAGCAAATCTGAGGGCAGAAATGAGATTGGTTCTTTGGTGCCTCCAAATCCTACTGCATTTCATTAGAACTTAGGCCATTTCTACCATTTCATAGTAAGGTTACATTCCTCCACAGTGCCATGCACAAGCACACAAAGTTCCTCCAGATAGTCTGCCTCCAACGCTGGAAGCAGTGCAGTGACATCCATGCAGCAACATAGATGAGTTAATTAGTACTGGCACTATCATAGAATGGTATTAATTAGACTGCTTCAAGAGCTGTAGAGATTCAGCTACACTACTTCTGTTTTGGAAAGCAACCTGCCCAGAGCATCAACATGAACTCAGCACTGCCATTCTCACTTAGTGTGCTATGTACACATGCCATCAGACTCCTGAGTGCCCAAATGAAAGTACCATTGTAATTTGGTAGAACATGTGTTCTTAAGTGCCTAAGTAACTCTTGAGATTGGGACTTAAGTGCTTAGGGCACCTATACATGAGATGGAGCTCTGCTCCCATGCATGCTAATTAGCACATGTTGGAGTAGACTCAAGTAATCAAGTCTGCTAGAGCATGCTAATTAGAGTGCTCCAGCATCATGTGTATTCAGTGTCCCCACATTTCGAAATGGTGGCAGGAGTGCTTTAACTAAAGCTCGTCAAATGAGCTTTAGTTATAGTATCCCCACTTCATTTTGAAGCGTGAGACACTAAGTACACATGATGCTGCTGGTGCTTTATTTAGAGGTGCTCTAATTAAAGTGCACCCCCCACCCCACCCCATCCCAGAGCACATGTATAGCTGTCCTTAGTTGCCTGGATGCTGTTGAAAATGTTACTGCCACCCACAACTAGAAGAAATTCATCCAATTATTTGTTGCACATTATTTACCCAGCACTAAGTATAACCAAGTTATTTCATTTAGAAAGGGGTTTTCTCCTCCTGAATACAAAATCTTTATTCCCCCCAAAGAAAATCTCATAATGGCTAGTGTAAGCAGGGTTACAGTAGTACATATGGCTAGCAGCTGCTTTAACATGATATGGCATAACAACTGTCTGGAAGTCATTATCCTAACTTTTTTTAGTACTTGGATAATTAGGTAATAGACAGAAACACTGCAGCCTATCAGATAATTTATACATTTTGTTATATTATTTACAGAATCAATATTCATATTTAGCTGTGTAATAAATGTAGTTTTAAATTACCCTGAGCTTATGAATAGAAGTTCCTAAATACCATAAGTCTCATTTACCAAAAAAACTAAAAAGATCCCCAGCCTTCATGAAATATTTTTCTGTGAGGAAACTAAAACAAAACCCCCTCTTCTTATTAAACCTCTAAAAACTAGCAAAAGCCAGGAAAATATATATATATATATATATATATATATATAAACCCCATTAAATATATTAAATGATAAAGCAGGGGTTCTTAGAGACATTCATAATGTGAAGCACACATTATGAATCTTAACACACAGATTGTTTAATTCCTCCCTTCTTCTCCAAGTTCTGCCCCTGAGGTATTTCCCCTAATCCCAACCCCCTCAATTCTCACTCCAATTATTTTTACCCATTTCAGAAACCTGCCCCACTCCCACCTCTCTCCACAGATTTTCATCAGTGGGCAGAGACATTAAGTCCATGACATAGACAATATTTAACAGGTTTTCTTTACCAAGAACAAG
>NW_017729027.1:5207224-5207908 GCF_001723915.1 Gavialis gangeticus
GAACCACCCTTCACCTCTCCTGTCTTCCTATGAGATCCATGTGGGAATGACAGCTCTTGTTTAGCTTGAACTCTATCAGAAAGGTATTTAATGTAGTTTAAGCTGTCTTTCAATGTGACCCACAGCTGGAAGCAAGGACTGTCAGCACTAAATATTGGGGAAAAATAACCTTTGTATTTTAAGCAAGCTCCTTGTCCTGATGCTGATCAGCAACGGCCTTTCTGCCATTTGTCTGTCACCTGCAAGTATGTATAAGCACAAATTGAAAGTCAAGCAGTTACAAAATAGAATTTGAAAAACAGAATCACCTAGCTAGCTGAATAATTAAAGAGACTGACACTATTATTGATATGGAAATTATGTTAGGTATTTACATAAATACTTAACTATACACAAGAATTTAACAAAATCCTTTGCGATTTATCAAGAGAATATGATTAAATGCAAATGCTTTACATTTAGAATGTAGATAAGTGATGATCAACTAATGCTTAACATTCTAGATCACCTCCTTTCGTGTGTGTAGCAGGGCACTAAGGTGCCTGCTACTGGAGGCAGTGTTATGAGCTCAGCTGCCAATCACCAGGGCAGCACAGGTGCGGGTTGCTGTGACAACCGGTCTGGTCAGCTGACCGGAAGGGGGCAGGGCCTGGCCTTTATAAACAGCATAGGCCGAGGCCAGAG
>NW_017729027.1:5212908-5226587 GCF_001723915.1 Gavialis gangeticus
CAAGGAGGTAGGAGCTTGAGCAACCCTGATGGGGCTGTATATGGAAACAAGCCAGGTTGACTGGGAATTTATGTTATAGCCCAGGGGTTTTGTGTTTTCTGTTTTGGTTGTTGTAACACCAGAGAATAGGGTGAGGCTGTAGGGGTGGAGGAGACCTCAATGGGGTGTCCCGACCCTGGCCCAATGTGGGCAATTATTGGGACAGGCCCCAGTGGGACATGAGACCCAGGAGAGGGGTCTGGTGGCTAGGTAAGGCTGAGGCCACCTGAGCCCCAATTGGGAGGAGCCCAGTGGGTGTAGGACCTGAGGAAGTGGTCTGGGGGGGGCCAGGTAAGGCCGAGGCTGCCAAAGCGCGAGCAAGGCCCGAGTGCAGGCAGGGAGCGCGAGAAGCGTGAGGCATAGGCCCTGGTTAGGGGCCCCGGGGGGGCGGCAGGCGCATCGAGGGGCCCTGGGGGGGGAGAAAGGCAGCCTCCCTTCAATGAACCAAACATCAAAGACGTGGCAGGAGAGTGATCAAGGGTGCATTAGGAAACCTAATCTGGCACAGAAGGTAGGGGCGCTAGGGGAGGTCACGGACCCCCAGGCCCCGTTCTGCCACAGTGTGGCTAAAATGCCCAGAGTCCACATCATTGGGTGCTATGCAGGATGCCTTATCCTCACCTTTCTGCTCCTCCTATGTAAGTATTCCCTTCTGCTAAAGGCAGCTCTGATTTTAAAACCCACTAGGGACTAAAATGCAACATGGTTGAGGAACAGATCAAGCCCATCTCCATTTCTCTATGACTCCATTTCTGTATCCAAATCTTTTTCCTAATAAGATACCCCTGCTTGGGCTCCCTCTGCAGGCTTACAAAATACGGACTTGCTGAGAGACATTGTATATTGGCTGTATGAAATTTGCTAGTGCAACTATACTGTTTCTAGTTTGGGAGTTCATGCATGTGATGGGCCAGTAGGTGGTGCTCCTGCACTGAGCCACCCACCTCACTGCACCTAACCACCTTCCAGGCTCTGAGTGCCTCCCTGGGGGTGCCTCATGTCTGGCTGACCCCCTTCCTGGAGCACACCCGCAAGCCTGGGAGTAACACTGCCACTGGACTGATCTTGACCCTGTGCCCCCCAGGAAACACAGGCCTGGTAGTCCTTGAGGGTACTTGACCCACTGCAAGAACTTTTGGTCCTTCCCTTAGTCTGAACCACAAATGGTGGTCTCCTTTAGGCAGCCCCAAGGGGACCCCAAGGCATAATCTAGACCCTCTCCCAATAAGTCTCCCACACTAGGTACAGAGGAGAACTTTATTAGTTACAAGGAGTAGGTTTGTAATAGGGTACATGGTAGAGCAATATCAGAGAAATCTCTTAGAGCAAACAGTGACATGGTAGCCTTTGATTATGCATCTGTGTTACTGCAAGCTATGTATCTAGTTAGATCTCAAGTAGCTTACTCACAAGTATAATCCAGAGGCAGGTGGAGATTCCCTTTGGAGGCAAGCAGTTCATTGAACGTGAGTTTCAAGAGAGAGAGCAAGTTTTAGATGGTCCAGCTTCTTTGAGAGTCCTCATCATGGCTGCTGCCCCTCCTCCTGGGCAGTCTTTAACTTATATAGACCTTATGACCTCATTTACCTACTCAATGAAGGCCAGCAGCTGTTGGCTGCCAGCCAACCAGTTTGAAATGCGTTGCTGGGTAGACTGGCAGGGTCTCTCCCTGCCCCCTCCCAGTCATGATGGCATTGCTTAGAACAATAAGGAGTTTAAGTCCCACCATCCAAGAGTCTTACCTGGTGGCCTGGAGCAGCAGGGGCACAGGATGAGCAGCATGGAGGCCTGGCCAGCAGCCAGAGCATTGCTCTGGATGGTCCAGGCTCTATGTGAGCCAGTGAACACTTGTTTTGCATGCATTGCACTGTTTTTTGCTCCAGGTTTGTTTGTTTGTTTGTTTTGCTACCAGGAAATCCCAGTAGCAAATTTTGGCCCTTCGCTGCAAATTTGCAGTGTGAGGCACATTGCAGTGTTCACCACATGTGGTTTGTGGCACCACAAAGATGTTTGTGATGCCACAAACTGCACACCCCTGCATGTCTAGACATGGCCTATAAGACCACACAATAGGTTCTTCAGCAGTAAGTTACTTGTTTTCAGAGGGCAGGTCCCTAGCCCAACCAAGGGGCATGTGACATACTTCCTAAAATATTTATATTTTTCATCTTAAGTCAGGAGTGAACATATCTATAAAACTTGTATAAAATCCAGTGAACAAATTCTCAGCCAGTGTAAATCAAAGTCCATTCAAGTTTATGACATCTTTTCCCTTAATAACTGTTCATCTAAATGATACCTGCAACAGTTCTAAATTTGAAAAAGACTTCTTGATTGTTAAAAGAGGTAATTGGCCATGTTAGTATGAAGTCAGGCAGAAAGCAAGGCAGAGATGCAGCTTATAGACTACCTGAACCAGAGATGCCTAAGCTTTTGTGAGTTATCCACGGCAGACACTGTTTTGCTATCTAGATACTGTTGGAGTTTAACATGCAGTAATGGAATGAATAAAGAATTATTTGGAAGCAAATCCGTTGAAACAGTATTATAGCTATGAGTGAAAATGTGACCATTCTAAAATTGATGGACCACACATCTGTACTTTTTGTTAGACATGTTAATAACACAAGTGGATACAATGAGATACATTAGAGAGGCTGTCAGAAGTGAAGATGCAGACTTCATTGTAATAGTGCCATAGAAGGTAGTTGATTTCCCTGTGTACATTCTTAAAAACCTTTGCAAATCAGTGGATATATTCCCTGACTTTAGGAAGCACATCTGAAAATGCAGTAGTAAATGTTGATCTTGAAGCAGATATATGGTTCTAGTTAGTAGATGGCTTCCATCTCAACAGTAACTAATTAATAGGGAATAAAAAATTCCACTGTCTCACACTGATATAAAGTTCTTAGACTAATATACTATCACAGCGTACAAACCACAGCTTATTAAAAATAAACTGCTTTTTCCACAAGCCAAACATCAATAATAAATGAGGGCAGAACGGTAATGAAGGCAGCATGCTTCCTAAAATAAAGAAGAATGTATCCCTTAATTGCATGGGATTCAGTATTAATCATGCTGTACAAAATGAGGTATAAACCACCAAAGTGCCTATCTGCAATTCCATGGATCAGTCTATTCATGAGAGACATGTGGGGACACCTGTTGTGCACTTGGCCGTTATGAGAAAAGCCTAAGGTTCCTGTGACACAGCAAAGTATATACAGCCAAGAGATTTTAATTAGGTTATCACACCATGGAACAGAAAGCTACACATTAAACCCAGAAACTTGCAATTTGTGAATAGTTTCACATTTGAATCCGCTCCTAATGTTTTATTTCAAATAAGACTATGAGCTGAGAGGTGCCTATTTTTTTAGGACTCATTTAAGATCAGCTCTTATTGCAAGATTTCAAGATGACAGAAACCTCTCAAGATCTGTCAATCTTTTTGATAGGTAAAGGGCTTAAATTTCATAAGAATCACTCATTAGATGTTGTCATCATAGAATCCGACACTGAATGCCAGCACTGATTTGACCTCAAACCTTAACTTTTTTCCCAAAACTAGAGCCAGTTCCCCATTACCTTGAATACTGTATAGTCTTTTACACCAACTATAAATTCCTGCTATTCTGATTTGGTTGTATTTTACACCAGCTGTACACAGCTGATGAAGAATGCCTTGCATTTGGAAGCTTGTCTAACTTTATTCCAGCCCTACAGTTGGTCCAATAAAAGGTATCACCCAAAAAATCTCTGCCTATTGACTAATTCCTGAACCATCAGGACTCCAACATTACTCCAGTGTTATAAAAATATGGCAGATTGTGTTGAAGTGAGGCTGAAACATTATGGACATTTATACACATGTTCCAGAGGTGGGGGGGGGCTTTAATTAGAGCAGCTCTGAAAGCCACTCCAATTAAAGTGCCCAGAGCATCATGTGTATCAGTGTCAAATGAGCTTTAGTTAAAGCACCCCTGCTGCCATTTTTCAGTGCAGAGACATGTGCCAAAATTACAGTGCATCAGAACAGCTTCGCTGCACATATATAGGAACCCTATGTCTGTATAATCAGCCTGTTCTTATACAGTATTATTTATTAAATAAGATTTGTGATATCTCTATCAGGGTGGGACAAAACTAATTCTTGTTTGGCACACCATCACTTCATGTTTAAAGTAGAAAAATGAGACTGAGTTCTCTTTCCTCTACTACTCCTACCAACAACCAAAAAAAATGTATTTTAAAAAACAGCTAGGTTTTCCTAAACCTATTAATTTCATGTGCCACTCAGAAATCTTTTTCTACAATAATAACTTTTGATTCCTAACAGACACAATCAAAAATGAAAATAAAATTAAATATTAAAAAGTAAAAAATAATATTCAACCTAATTGTGGCAAAGTGGGAACTCCCTGAGCAGCCACAGTGCTGGTCTCCTACCTACCTCTGGACATGCCACCCACCTTTCTCTTCTGCCACACCTTGCTGTTCAAAAATTAAGGTCTTAATTAGGCAGGAGGCTGCCCTTCAGATGCCCTGTTCTCCTGGGCCTATGTATGCAGCTCCAACTACCACTATACTGCATCCCAAGCCTTGCAGATGTTCCTAACAGCTGACCTCTGCTCCAGCGTGAGGCTGGGCTCAACTCATCCCAGCGTTAAGCCTTTCGCTTTCTGCCCTATTATGGGCCACACTCATACCACCTTCCTCTCACGGAGGCCTCTCACTCCACCGCCTCTCACACAGTCTCTCTCATACTGCCCGTTTGTGGGGCCATTCTCATATTGCCCCTCCTTTTTCTGGGGCCACACTCACCCTGCCCTCACTTGGAGAGTCCTGTGGTTTGTTTCCCTGCACTCCCCAGCCAGCAAGCACGTGGCCTCTTGGGCCTCTCCTGCGACCCTCATCCAAGCGAGCGCTGGTTGGTTAGCAGCACACTGGAGTGACTCTGCCTCTAGTCCCTCACTGGGTCACTCACCTAGCTGCTCTGAATTAGGGACTCCTTACTCAACCTATTGTTTACTCACGGTACTTCCTCAGCTGCCCCACCCAATCAGCCTCCAGCCCGCCTGTAGCATCAGGCACCCTAAGGCTTATCTGAACTTAATTCACCCCCCATGTTAGCAGGCCTACCTGCAAGCCCCCTGCTCACCGGGACCCTTTTTGCGCCCCTTCCACCGAGGGCCTTATCTCAGGCCCCCTGTTCGCAGGGCCTCACTACTCGCCCCTGTCAGCATCCACATATTATAACCATATCCTGGCCCTTAACTCCAGCTTCTCTCACTGGGCTCCTTGCCCCCCCCCACACACAGTCAGGGCTCCTAGCCTCTGGGCTCCTTGCCTCTTCACTAGGCTCCATGCTCCTTGCTAGGCTCTCCAGGCCTCTTAACTGCAGCTCTGGTGCAGGCTGTTAGGTGCCCCACAGCACCCCTCTACACCTCTGCCTCCACTGAGGCACATACTCCACACCCCCTAAGCTGGGGCTTGGGGTCAAACACACACCCTGGAGGCTCAGGTGGCTGGGGCCATGCCTGGCCCCCAACTGCCTCCAATGTTAAATGACCCACCCGAAGGTGGGGGCTGGGGCACCCCTACTTGCCTTTCACTGGGGTGCTAACTGGCCTGGTATTTCTGGGGGGTTGTTCTGTCATGAACAACCCCATCAGGCCATCAGCTACAGGCAGGGTGCAGTTTTAGGTCATGCCCAGGACCAGGAGCCCCCTAACCATGCGCACTTGCCCTTGTCTCCTAGTGTTACCGGAGCAGCAGCTCCACTGGGAGATGTTGTTTCCTCAGTGCCAGGCAGTCAACTGCTCCCTCCAGCTCTGCTGGCCTGAATATTAAAATGGCTGCTCATCAGAGCTGGGCTGCACCTGCCAGTTGCCTCTTCAGGATCTTAAAGTGACGGACACCAGAGGTGCTCTGCCACACAAATGATAAATCTGATGACCATTACAGCAATCCCAATTGCAAATATTTAAACACAAAACATAAAAATATTACAAAGTAACAGTGACAGTGTAAAAAGTGTTAATAATAAATATTTCTTCTATGTGATAATTACAGCAATAAAAATCAGATTAGATATTAAATAAAATCAGAAAAAGGTATGATGGGAAACTTCCCAAGAATTAAGAAATTTTATCATTTAAATATCCCAAACAAAATATCAATAAAATTTAAAAATATACCATCCATATATTAAAATGTTCTTCAATATATTCTATCTCCCATTTCTCAGAATTCAGTTTTTGAATAAAGTTTCTCTTGAATGGTCTTTGTAAGCCAGAGAGAATGAATACCTTTCTATTTATTTATCACATATCTTTCATCTTATTAGGTGCTAGGAGTGTGGAAAATTGACAATGAAGAGTAAATGATGAGACCAGGGCTAAGAGAAAAACAGTTATTTAGTCTTATATTCCTGGTAATCTCATTTCTTGTAGTATCATAAGGAATGACTCTTCCATTGTTAAAAAATGGGAAATAACACATTATAGTTCCTGGAAGCTATTAAAGCCAGATCATACCAGTCCACATTCAAAGAGTGCCAGCAACTTTTTAAAGGACTGCTGCCAAAGAATACATGGGCTTTAAGAAACAGAATTTGTTTCTGAAAACTTTTTCCAAGAAAGGGGAGAATATTACTCCTCATCTTTACCATTTTTTGAAAACCAATTTAATCCATGATCTAATTGATTTATTTTGGCAGGGCGACTGTTCATTTTTTTTCCTGTGAAAAAAGCAAGTTATCAGAACAGCTTTTAAAAATGTGATCTGTTTAATATATTCCTTGGAGTGTACTCGGAGACACAGATGTTTCTTATAATTGTTAGTTATAACTTAAGGTAAAACAATGCTGGCAAATTACAAGTCAGAGTTTTATACTGGGTACCTATTAAACCTCTTTTCTGTGAGTGTTTTTATAACCAGCATTATCCAGCTAATCTATTATTGCAATACACACATAAAATATAACACAAATATATAGCTAGATAGTTGGATGCCATATAAATAACAATAAACATTTCTACTCTCCTTCCATAGGGAAAATGTTTACTTCTGTAACTTAGAGTATTCATTCATTTAATATTATAAAGTTCATCTGATGCAAGAAAGACATTTCTTGCTGCACAGAAAACATGTAAAATCCCTGTGGATTTTTTACCCCATAATGTTTCACAGAGATGTTGTATGACTCAGCCCTCTCTTTGCAGGAAGAGGAAAGCCCCTCGTGGTATACTTAAGAATTAGTCAGTGTCATCATTTAGCTTAGACACTGATTGGCTATTGTTATTGTATTGAGGTAGCTTTAAAAGCCTCAATTAAGGATCAAGGCCCAGTGTTCAGTCACTTTCCATGCCTACAACAAAAGGCCTATTCCCACCATGAAGAGCACATAGTCTAAACACTGTCAAGTCTTTAGCCAATGCCTCCTTCTTTACAATGCTGGAGGCATGCAGAAGTAACCCACAACCTGCACGTGCAGTCTCATCACTGAAAAAAAACACGGAAATCCCCGTGCTGAGAACCAAGGGATGGATGCTCTTTCTCTTCGGAGGCTTTACTGCCTATATGCCTGTCTTACTGTGTCCACAAGTGCTGCTCTGTGGTTCCCTTGCTTTTCCTCCTTTTTCATTCCCTTTTGAATCCATCACTTTTTCCTCCCACAACTTATTTGAGCCATCAGGGTTTTAAATTTAGCTTCAACAGAAGTCAGAGGGTCTACTTCTATTCCTGTTCAGGCAGGTGGTAGTCTGACTTCACGGAACATAGTTCCAATTTATACCAGCATTAGTGGGAGGAAAATTGGGCCCAGGGAGTTTCTCATGTCCTCCAACATCTGATGCTGCAGTGCCAAGTGTTTTAATAAAGTACTTTTGGCTCTCTTGAACAGCTCTCTCTTTAAGAAGGCAGCTCTACTGGGCATAAGACTGAAGACTGCAGGGCAAAGCAGCAGAGGCATAACAAGCAGGGTTTAGCCATGGGCAAAACCCAGAGCTGGTTCAGGGGGGAGGGGAAGATGCTGCTGAGTACCAGAAGGATGGGGGTTGCAAAAGCTGTTTAGGGGACATGCAGGAGTCTTACCTATGCCATGGGCTCAGAAATAGTCCCCTGCTGCTGCTGCCATTGCAGCATAATTTTCCTGCCCTGGCTGTTGCTCTTAAAGCAGCAATGTGATGTCTACACACCTGGCTGCTATTTCAAGAGCAATTCTGTGGGGCTGCTTTTGCTGCTGGGGTGCAGACTCAGCAGGGGTGGGAGGCAATTCTGATCCCCATCCTAAGTTGGCACCTGGAGCTAGTGCCCCTCTCACCCACCCTCTAGTTACACTACTGCAAAGAAGCCCACTTTGTTACACTTGCTGCACATCCAGGGAATGATTGTCAATTGACACGAACTAGCTGACTTAAGTGGAGCTATGCTGATTTAGGTGGAGCAACATCGGTTGCAGTGGAGCTATCCCGATTCATGTCATCTAAGGGTCTGGCCCCATTCTCGGCAGCCTCTACTGAAATTCAACACAAGATTTCAGCCAAAAACTTCACATTTCCTTCCATTGCTGGCTGCTTTTCCAGGGCAGAGAACAGAGCTCTCATAAAATATGTCCTTTTCTTATTACAGTACAGAAATACTAATATTATAATACAACCCAGAGGCCTTGATAGGGGTCTTGTTGCATTAAAACCTGAACCAACCTAGACATAATCCAAGAAGTTTGCACAGCAGGCTCAGCTCGCCCAGAACAGAGATACTTATTGCTCAGTAGGTTCAATGGTACATACTTGTAAATTATCACAATTAAAGTTAGTTATCAGTGAAAGTTAAGGTCCAATGAAAATTAGGGTCTTTTATATCTCTGAAAATCTACCTCCTGGTAGTATGTTTCTTGTATTCATGATTCAGACAAATCTGTTGGCAAAACAAAAACTAAAACCATAACCCATGTGTTGAATTACTTATTTTTTGTAAAATAGTCATTAAAAAGATGGGGGCAACAGAGGAAATATTTTGTCTGTGTTTTGACAAGAACTCTCATTTGTTTATTCTTAATGGGAAACTCTCCTTCAGAAAGGCTCTTTATAGATCCCCAGAAGTATTTATCTCTAAATCAGTTGGAAGACTTAGAGTCACTATAGTCTCAAATCAGTTGTGGTTTAGCATAATTTGCATTCCTTTGGTTGTGATCAGTGTTGATGGTATAGGGTTTTTTTTAATTGTTATTATTTGTTTTAGTTTTGTAGTATTGCAACTCTCACCACGGAAAAGGAAGGTAAAGAAACTGGAGAAACTACCAAGCGCACAATATCTCACAAGGTCTTTTTCATCTTTTACTACATAATCTCCATTTTGGATCTAGGAAGATACAGTTTTTATCACAAGATGTAAAAAAAATACCTAAGTTTAGTTTTCTTTTATTTTCTCCCCAGACATTAATTCAGATGGATTGGAAGTAATCTAAGTATTGTATCATACACCTTGGCTTCTCAGAAGGCTGATTACTTGTGGGTAGATGTTCTTTTACGGGTACTTTGAATGTTTCTTGCGCAAAATCTCAGCCAGTCTTGTGTTATTACTACTTACTGTTCTTATTGTGGTAATGCCTCACTTAGACTCCACCACTGTACTAGACACTGTTAAAAAATATAAGAGGTTATGGTCCCCAGTCCAGAGTTCATAATCTACAGTGGAGTCAACAGTCTCTGGATTAGATCTGATGTTGGTTTAGATTGGCAGAACTGTGTTGACTTCAGTGGTAGTCTGCTAATTTGCACAAAATGAAGATTTGGATCAGTATTTCATCTCTTTTTTTGAAGGATGGATAGATTTGGTTTATTTTTAAAAGCTGGCTGCTGAGCATAAAATGTGTGAAATAACTTTTTTGTTGCATAAATATTTTGAAACAGTATTTTCAAGGATTTTGCAATGAATTACATGAGGTTGGCAAAGTTCTCATACGTCTTTCTCCTGTGCAAACAGAATTATGTAAGGACTGAGCCCTTGGGGTATTAACATGCTCAAACTAAAAGAACCTTAAAAAAGAACTTTCAGCGAATAACCTAGCTGCCCCTTGGAGTGTCAGTCTACCATCTAGGGATTTTACCTGATTTATCCTGGCCACCTCTGATTAAATTCTTTTATATTCCTGGCTGAACCAACAGGCTAACTTATTGCTTGAATTTGCCATCCTTACAGTCAATAATTAATGTCATGCTGTGGGTCCCTAGGTCTATAAGCCTATCCCAAATTCAATTAAATTTCTAAGTGTAGGCAAAAGGCCATATGAAAGTTGTTTTTTCCTTCAGATTTAACAGGGTTTGGCCTAGAAGACTAGTCCTTTGGTAGTTTCTGCCATATAATGAAGGGGTTTTTTATTCTTCAATTCATAGTTACTCTTAAGATGTCAACTATATGTGCTCCCTTAGTTATACACACTCATTTAACTCTGCAGTCACATAATGTCTTAATGTAATAAAACTTCTGAATATTTCTAAGAATGGACAAAATATTCAAGACTGAAGAGCTCAAGGTTTTTACATTGTTTTTAACTTTTTGAAGTAAAAATATAGCCATTGCATTTCTAGTTCTAAATTTAAAAGCCAAGGAATAAATTTAAATACAAAAAAGACCCCAAAGACTAGAGTTTGCTATCTGGTTGTCCCAGGTGGACTGCACACCTCCTAAGCCTATCCACAGTTTTCTGTTCTCCGGCGTTCCTTCTTGCCAGGCTTTCTATCTATCCCAGTCTCTCACTCAAGTCCCAAGCTTCTTTCCCCAACTGAGGTCTTCCTTTCCAATCATCAGCTTTTTTCAATTAGACCCTCTCCCTGAAAGACTTGCCATGTTCTCTTCTTATGCTGAAGTAATTCCCTTCCTCACGTCTAACCAAATCCGTTCCAAGCTACAACCTCTGCCTCCATCTTGGCAACCCTAAAAGTTAAAAACTCATGAATAAGACCAGAAAAATGTCATGATATTGGTCCAAAAATTGTATGAGAGAGAGAGAAGGAGAGATTATGGCACACTTTTTGCAGAAGTTTGCTTTCTTCAGAATCTCAGGGGTTCCTCATTCCCCTTTAATGGTGCAGGAAAAAGAGCGGGAAGGAAAGCAACAAAGCAAGTTATCCATTTTGCATAGGAGGGGCAACAGAACCACCCAAACTGATAGGCTCTTTCTGCTTTTTTTCAAAGTCCCATTGTGTAAAAATGGAGTCTTCCTGGGAAGAGGAACATATACTCTGACTCATTCTGCATAAGCTCTGATTGGTTATGTGTCAGAGCACCTTTGCTGCCTGCCACTTTAAGGACTTAGAGCAAGGAGCAGTGCAGCCTGCAGGTGGCAGCACTCCCTAATCAGGGGTCATATGGCCATCAGGAGGCCACCTGATTAGGGAAGAGGGCTCAGATGTTGGCAGTAAGAGCAGGCCTAAGCAGGAGAGCCAGCAGTTTGCTAGTATAACCAGGTGGTACTCCAAGAGGTACCCCCTCTCCAATTGAAGGGATCAAAGCAGGTGCACAAGCGCTGTGGGAGGTGTAGGGACTCTTCTCCCCCTATAGGGCAGAGCTAGACCACCAATGGGGACTTAACCACATACCTTTTAATACTGAGAACATAACAGGCATAAATCAGAGGGTATAGTGGACACTACAATGCCCCAAGGGGGCAGGATTCAACAAAGGTTAGACACTTACAATCATTGACACAAAACAGGGTTAACAAAATATAAAACACAAACAGCAGAAAAACGATACGGGTTGGTGAAATATAAAAAGGCACAAAATACAAGATGTCAAATGACAAGGAAATATAGGGCCTTGGTACCTGGAGGGGGAGAAAGCATAATGGCCCCTTTCCACTGCAAAAAGATTTGCTTTTTGCTAGTTCACTCATCTCCAGGTACCTCAGCTGGGACTTGAACCTAGATCCCACACATGGGCAGCAGGAACACTGCCAGACAGCCACTAGTGGTATCACTGCTTTGGCCTGCTAGCTGTCTTGACCTTCCTGGAGCCCTGGCCTCACATCGATCTGCCTGGCTTCTGATTGGAGGAGCTGGAAACAGAGCTGGGAACCTTTTAGGTCGCTGCTCAGATCCTTGTTGGAGTAGGGGGAGCCTTTCCTGCCGGCTGCACGCCACACTGCTGAGGGTCCCACTGCTCCCTACAGTTCCTGCTCTTTCAGGCTCTTCTGGGGCACTGCTTCTGGCCCACTGGCTCAGCTCTGTGAAGCTCCTTCCTTATTGTCCCTCGCTGGTCTCCCCTGAGTCAGCCCATGCTGCCCCTTTTATCCCCCTCTAGGTGACCCAAGGGGCCAAGACACAGGGGATGAGTCTCTGGGGCCTGATTGATGCAGAAAGGGAATTCCAAGTCCTCCAATCATCTTTTGCCCTTTCAAAACCCCTGGGCTAAGTCACTGCCAGTCAGCCCGTCACATCCTCCACTGCAGAACCCTTCACCGTCCCTGGTGAAGCACAGGCCTCAGCCTGGGGGACTACTGAACCCAAGGGGCAGTGATGGGGACCTCCCCCGGCACCCCTGGGGCATCGTAGGTGAAGTCATGAACTGGCTGAAGCTCCCATCTTGGTCGTGGGGTACAGTATGGGGCAGGACTCCATGAGGACCCAGCTGACTCGGGTTCCCTCTCACTGAAGGAGTCTGCCCCATTGGCAGGTAAAGGCATGGGGACGTTTTCTCCTTCGGTCTTGCCAGGCGGGGCCCCACGAGCAGCAGTCCCCATCTCCCCTTCGCCCTGAGGAGTGGCAGGTCCTAAGCTAGGGTGAAAGTGAGCAGGGTACCACTAGTCAGAGTTCGAGTCCTCTGGGGGAGCTGCAGATACAACTGCCGGCTGGGTGGCGTGAGGCCTCCTTCTACGGGGAGACCTAGGCCTCTCTTCTCGCAGCTCCCTCTTGAGCGGAGGTGGCCCCACCAATTCGCCAATAGGCAGCAGGAGGTTCTGATGGACCATGCGACTTCAACCTGGTCCAGACTCAGGGGAGATTTAGTATACTGGGAGGTCTCCCAGTTGTAGCACCACTGTATAGGGTTCAGCCCACCACTGATAAGTGGTTTTGTGTCTCCCATTTAGCCCCAGGTTTCGCAGCAGCACTCGGTCTCCTTCTTGTAACCCTTGCTCATGCACATGAGCAACATAAAGCCGCTTATGGAGTTGCTGGTTTCTTCCAGCAGTTTCGGCTGCCAGTCGGTACGCACGACGGAGACAGTCCCAAAGCTGTTCTGCATATTGACCATGAGCGGGCAGGGTCTTTGTCTGTACACAGCAATCACAGTTTGAGCATTTAGTCCTTATGTCTTCAGCCATTTTGGGCCAAAAGAACCACTCACGGGCTAGCCCCAGGGTGCGCTCCACCCCCATATGCCCAAAGTCATCATGCAAGCCCCGTAACGCAAGGGCCTTATACTTCTGAGGGAGGACCAGCTGCCAATATTTCCGTCCTTCTGGGTCCTTTACCTCCCAGTGTAGCACTCCATTAAACAAGCGAAGGAGGTGGGCTGCTGGGGTAGCATTGTTAAGGGTCGCAGGGTGGGTATTCCCTGATCTCTGGGCACGCAGCACCTCTCGCACATCTGGGTCCTGTTCTTGTGCCGTCCGCCATTCTGTGGCC
>NW_017729027.1:5226633-5230840 GCF_001723915.1 Gavialis gangeticus
TACGCCGCCTTTTTGGCAAGCAGGCATTCCCGGACGCCCCTTGGATCCCCTCAGGGGGCAACCCCAACACCTCAGCCATGCAAACATTACTTTCCCTTGTCCCCACAGAGTCTTGTATCTGCAGGTCACAAATGGTCTTCACTGTCTCGGGGCTCCAAACACTCGCAGGGTTGCTAGGGAGTTGTTGAGACAGGGCATGAACATCCATGTTCTTTTGTCCTGCTTGATAGTGCAGGTTGAAGGTATAGTTGGCTAGTGCCGCTATCCAGCGTTGGCCGGTCACATCCAACTTAGCACTGGTGAGCACATAGGTAAGGGGATTATTGTCTGTCCACACCTGGAAGGTAGTCCCATACACATAGTCCCGGAATTTCTCAGTGACGGTCCACTTGAGGGCCAGGAATTCAAGCTTATGTACTGGGTAGTGCATCTTGCTGGGTGACAATCCCCTGCTGGCAAAAGCCACTAGTCGCCGGTGTCCCTCATGTTCCTGGTACAGTACAGCCCCCAGTCCTGACAGGCTAGCATCTGTGTGCAAAATAAAAGGGCGGTTGGGATCAGCATATGCCAGCACAGGTGCCTGAGTCAACCGCCGGATCACCTCCTGGAAGGCATCTTAACACCGTGAGTCCCACCAGGGACCAAAAGGCTCTATGGGGCTTTGTGTCGCAGGAAGCCCATTTAAGCCATTGTTTCGCTCCTTCTTGCGGGGCAACCTTCAAACCTAGTGTCTGCAAGTTAAGGCATTTAAAGGGCCAGTTATTGTAGCATAGTCTTTAATGAATCGCTGATAGAAACCCGCAAATCCCAGGAACCTTTTCAATTCCCTAAAGTTCTTGGGTCAAGGCCAGGTGGTCACAGCACTTACTTTCTCTGGATCAGTGCTGACCCCTTCCTGTGATACAATATGTCCTACGTACTTCACAGAGGCCTGGCAGAACTTACATTTATTAATGGCCAACTGAAGTCCAGCGGTTTCCAGCCGATCAAATACCTGGAGTAGCCGTTCTTCTTCTGCATAATCACAAAGGGAGAGGCATAAGGGCTTTTAGATTCCGTGATGATGTGGTGGTCCATGAGATCCTGCAGATGATGTCTTACTTCCCCAATCTCAGTGAGAGGAATGTGCTGAGACCTTTCGCGAAAGGGTCATGGGTTGCTCAGACAAATGTGATGCTCCACCCCCTTAGCCTCCCCCACATCCCAGTCATGCAGGGAGAAAACACTGGCCAGAGCCCCGAGTTTGTCCCTGAGCTGAGCTTTACAGGCTTCAGGCACTGGAGAGTTCCCAAAAAAGACCTTCGAAGAGTCAGTTGGAGGGGGGTTTCCCTCCTGCTCAGGGTTCACCACTTCAGCTTCCTTTATCAAGGCCACCTTCTGTCCTGGGTGGACCACAATATATTTCAAGTTTGGGTTAACCACTATCACTGTAACCGGGTCTTGGTTGCGCCCTTTTGTCTCAATCATGCCATCAGGGACCCTCAGTGCACCTGGTTTCTCTCTCCTGGTGGGGGGTCTCCACCACCAGCAGCTTATTATTTTCATCCCTTTCAATCCAATTGCATACAGTAGACAAAGCCCATTGGCCCTGTGCAGGGACTCACTGGGGCTTTACTCCAGAGAAGTGCAGGGTCCCCACAACCTCAGAGTGACGCCACATCTCTCTATGCTCCCATCGGTCATATGCCTCTGAGCACAAGGCATGCATTGTTAACCATTGTTGGTAATCTGGGCCAGCCTGTTCTTTACAGTAGTGAGCAAGAACCTAGAAAAGGCTGGAGTTGGTCCCTACAATGAGAGTGGCCCCTTTCATCCACCCCGGATCAGGGCACACTAGGGCGATGGTTGACACTTCTTCCTCCACCCCAGCTATTTCAGCAGGGAATTTTAGCCTCACATTCACATAACCCCTGTAAGGATACTGTTCCTCACTTAAGCCACAAAGTCCCAACCCCGTAAGGGGAAGCAAAGGCAGGTGTCTCAGATGTTCCTCATAGATGGACTCAAATAGGATGGTAACCTGGGACCCACTATCTAGAATGGCCCAGCACGGGCGACCATTCACCATCATGGGGATCTCTGAATGGGGTCCCACTAGCCCATTTGGCAGTGAATTTACTGACGGTAATGTGCGGGAGTCTGTCTGGGTCCAGAGCGGAGCCTACTCCATGGCTCTGCCCCTTCCCCATTTCCTGCTGCCCAGCACCCTTTTAACCTTTCAAATACCAATTCAGGGTTCTCAGGCTGGGTGCACTCCCGAGGCATGAGCCCTGGCTCCCCACATCTATAGCAGAACCCCGAGGTCCTAGAGTGGGTATGGGGCCGAGGTCCTCCCGAGGCATGAGGACGAGGCAAGGGCTGACCCCTGGGGGGGTGTTCTGGACATGGCAGCTGCTAGTGCTGGAGCCACAGGCTCCTCCTCCACTCCCAACAAGGTGTCCTCATGGGGAGCCACCATTAGCACCCAACCCATGGGTCCTCTCTCGGGGGAAACATCCTCTGGGACCCACATAGTCTCCCAGAGTCTGGATATCTCTTCCTCTTCATGAATCTCTTCATGAACCTCTCGCACTGAAGTCAGGTGGGCTGCTCCTGCTCCCCACTAAGTTGAGGTTCCTGAGTAAGTCCGAGCTATACTGTGCCCCAATACGAATTTGCCGGAGCCATATCTGATCAGCATCAGTGACACTAAGCACTCCTTGGGTAACCAGGCATTGTAGCACAGGCTCTAAGCAAACGACATACACTGAAAGAGTCTCACCCTTACACTGGAAAGTTTCCAGCAATTCATAGTACGCCCCCTCACTCCCTGTGGGTTGGCCAAAAGCATCCTGAAGGACCTGCACACATTGCTGGGTGGTGATAGCAGGGTTCTGGAGTTTGGCTGTCCTCACAACCCGAAAGGCAGGCTCCCTCAGAACCTCCAGCAGACGGCATCGCTTATCCTCATCAGGTATTTGCCAAGTCAGTAAAGTCTGTTGAATATGGGAGAGCCAAGAATCAAATCCTTCCTCCCCTTCTGGGACTGGCAGGGTTCCTGAGAAACTCTGGAGTCTCTTATAGGCTGCCTGGTCACTGGAGGATTGGGTCACCTCCCACAGAATCTGCTGGAAAACTCTCCACCCATTCCGAGGTGGCTTCAGTACCAGCAGCTTGCCCCACTCCCTCCTGCACAGTCCCATCACTCCCGGAGGGTACAGCAGACTGGTCGGCATTGGACATGTCTCCTGGTGGTGCTCTCTCTCTCTCTCTCTACAGGGGTACACAGCGCTTGAATAATATTCTAGCACCCGCTACGTGGGAATCCTGGACGAGCCCCCAAAATGTAACCCAGGTGGTACTCCAAGAGGTACCCCCTCTCCAACTGAAGGGATCAAAGCAGGTGCACAAGCGCTATGGAAGGTGTAGGGACCCTCCTCTCCCTATAGAGCACAGCCAGACCACTAATGAGGACTTAACCATATATCTTTTAATACTGGGAACATAACAGGCATAAATCAGAGGGTATAGTGGACACTACAATGCCCCAAGGGGACAGGATTCAACAAAGATTAGACACTTATAATCTGACAAAAAACAGGGTTAACAAAATATCAAACACAAACAGCAGAACAAACAATATGGGTTGGTGAAATATAAAAAGGCACAAAATGCAAGATGTCAAATGACAAGGAAATATAGGGCCTTGGTACCTGGAGGGGGAAAAAGCACAATGGCCCCTTTCCACTGCAAGAAGATTTGCTTCTTGTTAGTTCACTCACCTCAGCTGGGACTGGAAACTAGATCTCCCACATGGTAGGCAGGAACACTGCCAGACAGCCACCAGTGGTGTTACTGCTCTAGCCTGCTATGGGTCTTGACCTTCCCGGAGCCCTGGCTTCACGTCGAGCTGCCTGGCTTCTGATTGGAGGAGCTGGAAGCAGAGCTGGGAACCTCTCAGGTTGCTGCTCAGATCCTTGCTGGAGTGCAGGGAGACTCTCCTGCTGGCTACAGCCCCTCGTTGGGGATCCGGGAGCCCAGTGGGGAGCCTCTCCTGCTGGCAACACGCCACACTGCTGAGGGTCCCACTGCTGCCTACAGGTCCTGCTCTTTCAGGCTCTTCTGGGGCACTGCTCCTGGCCACTGGCTCAGCTCTTGCCAGCTCTGTGAAGCTCCTTCCTTGTTGTCCCTCACTGGTCTCTCCTGAGTCAGCTCATGCTGCCCCTTT
>NW_017729027.1:5230918-5232345 GCF_001723915.1 Gavialis gangeticus
GAAAGGGAATCCCAAGTCCTCCAATCACCTTTTACCCCTTCAAAACCCCTGGGCCAAATCATTACCAGATTGGTGCAGAAAGGGAATCCCAAGTCCTCCAATCATCTTTTGCCCTTTCAAAACCCCTGGGCTAAGTCACTGCCAGCCAGCCCGTCACACTAGTTACAGTCGCACATTGCCCAACTGGAGCTGCTGTTCACAGCACCTTGGAAGTAAGGACAGGAGCTGTGGGGATGACAGGAGGTTCCTGGGGAATGACTTAAAACTACACCCTGTGGATGGTGTGGTGGGACTGCCCATGGTGGGGTAGTCCCCAGGAAATGCCATACCAGTTGCCTCCCTAGTGAAAGGTGAGAATGGGGCACCTTATAGCCCCAGCCCCCACAACCTGGTGGGTAATCCAGATGTAGGGACAGGTGTGGGGAACAGGCACACCTAAGGAGGGGCACCTGAGTCCCATGGGATGTAAAACCCTGGTGGCCTCAGTGAGGGGGGCAGTAGAGTGGCCCCAGTGAGGGGGGCAAAAGTAGAAGTCTGCACAGAGTAGGGTTCCTGGTAGTGGCTGGAAGTACTGTGCATGAGGGATGTAGAGTAGGGTCTGCTGAGGTGGGCCTCAAGAGCTGTACAGGGGGCACGCAGAGTAGAGTTGCAGGGGTGACCTGAAGGGCTGTGCATGGGCCAGCCCCACAAGAATGTCAACATAAGTAGGAGGCCCTAGTGAAAGGGCATAAGTGGGAGGTCTTTGTATGAGGGCATCAAGTGAAGCCCCAGGGAGGGGGCAGAATGGCCAAGGTAAGTCTATGGATGCCTGAGGCCGTAGTTGGGCCAGAGGCTGAGTGTTATGGCTCAGTAAGGGAGCCAGGTATAGTAAATAGTGGGTAGTTTGGGCCAATGGAGCCTAGTATTTTGGATGCCATCTGTGAGGCATGGGAAATGGTATAGGGAAGGTCAGAGCCATGTATAATACTGTAGGCATGAGAGTATTTAATGAGTAGCCTCCCTCATTTTACATCAGTTTTAAAACAGCAAGACATGGCAGGAGAGACAGTAGACTGCCTTAGGCAGGTGGGCAGGCCGACATTGAGACCTGGCCCTAAGCAGGCCCCCTTGTCACAAGTTTCTCTTCTCAGAGGTGAACAAAAGTGAGAATCAGTGAGTCCAAAGCATTCACCAGCACTATGTTCCAGCAAGCAGGGTAAATTTGCAACTGGTTTTGAATTCCTCCCCTCAAAGGGAGACTGACTCCAGGCCCAAAATAGTGATAACACTGACAAGGGTGGGCAGGACTGCCACTTCTATTTTAAGCAATCTCCCAACTTTTTATGCCTAAAAGCCTAACTGCCTCCACCCCATCCTCTGCTTCCCAAAGTGCTAACTAGTTTCATAGTTTCATAGTTGGTAGGGTCAGAAGGGACCTGAGCAGATCA
>NW_017729027.1:5232618-5247131 GCF_001723915.1 Gavialis gangeticus
CTAGTTTTTTAATGAAAATGGGGTGAGAGACAGTGTTGAAAGCCTTCCTAAAGTCCAGAAAGACTACATCCACTGCTACCCCTGCATCCAAGGATTTTGTGACCTGGTCATAGAAGGCAATCAGGTTGGTCTGACAGGACCTACCCCTAATGAACCCATGCTGGTTGCCCCTAAGCATAATCTCCCCTGCTGGCCCCTTGCAGACATGCGCCAGGATAACTCTCAAAAAGCTTACCCAGAACCGAGGTAAGACTGACTGGCATATAGTTTCCTGGGTCCTCCTTCCTCCCTTTTTTGAAAATGGGAACCATATTGGCCCTTTTCCAGTCCTCTGGCACCATGCCAGAGCACCATGAGTGCTCATAAAGCCATTGACTAGCACTACTCCCTATAACTTCAGGCAGAAGAGCTAACAGAGCCATGGTTACGGTGCCCTTACTGCACCAATTATTTTGCTCTGTGGGGGAGAAAAAAATGCATGAACATTTTTTAAGTTTTTTTGTATTTCAGAAAGCTCTGAATACAGCCATAATATATTTTATTATGATTTTACAAATGAAAATATTTGTAGCTAAATCTTGGTTATAAAAAATTACAATTACTTTTTCAAATTAAAAATGATTTTTGTGATCTTTTCAATGTCATAAAGCTGCTCATTTTTTATTTTGATTGACCTATATGCAGGCCAGTGAAGTAGTTTGAATTCAGTCTACTTTCCATTTCACACACAAGTCTTAATACTAATGCAAGTTATGCACTTGTACCGAAGGAAGAAAAGATGACTAGACAAAATTTTCAAAGGCTTTCAAAGCACTAAGGAGATCAGGTCCTGATTCTCAAAGGTATTTAGGTGCCTATTTCTCATTGATTGGGTTGGAAATTGCATACCTATTTAAGCTGAGAATCTGGGGCTTTAATCCCTTTGGTTTTCAATCACTAACTTTCAATGGGACTTAAGTTCCTAGGTCACAAAGGTGCTTTTAAAGCTGTTATCTACTGTCTCAGTTTGCATAACTGGAAACCAGAAGTCTATAAGACCTAGGCCTGACACTTCCATTGCATCCTATGAGGTCTTGGGCAAGTCCCATCCCTCCTGAGTTTGTTTTACCATCTGTAAAATGGGGATAGCAATATTTAATACCCTTATGAGGTAGATTTTTATAAGCATTAATCAGCTGGTGTTTGTACATTGCTTTGAAGATATAAGGTGCTGTGAAAGTGCTAAGTGTTGTTGTTGCTAACTGTGAATACTCATAGCTAATTTTGTTGTCAGTTATTATTAAAAGTGAGAATTTGTGGTCTAATTTAATTTTACACTGAAAAGCTTTAGAATCTTTCACAGGCTGTAAATAACTTAGCTGTGTTTGTCTGATTCAGAGATGCTAATAGCAAACAGATTTTAAAATTGGTATAAAAAGAACTGTGTGGATATTTGAACAATAAAACTTTCTTGAATTTAAACCTGATAAATCAGTTTTGGACTGCAAGGCAAATCAGTATTTGGTCTGAAGAAGATATTTTAAAATGAAGTGACATAAATGAATTTCCTAATTGAAATATAAACATCTGGGATAAGTTTCCAGACTTCCTTTCATTCTAAGCCTAATAGGCACATGTCAGTGCATTAATGAACATTTGGCAAGAAACTATAAAGGGACTTGTTCATACATTTCAAAAACAATTAGATGAAATTGTACCCAGTACCTTTTGACACTTAATGGCAAAGAGCAATACGTAGACTGAAATTACTAGTGGTTTTGTACTGCGTGGGACTTTGGGGTAGATGTCAAATGATTACCAAAAAATACCCATCTTGTTTAACATGCAGTATCTATATTCATTTAAAATGTTGTACGAGGAAAATTAAATGGACTTCAGTAAAGACTTTTGTTGAGATCACGCCATCCCACGGGAGATGACTAAAGAATATAAAAGCAATGCAGTGAATCCTGTTTCTCTCATCTCATTCCTTTTTCCAGGATCCACAGGAGACCAGGACCATAGACTGGCTCTATGTCTCCAGCTTCAACCATGCCTTTCATCCCCACACCTGGCATTCAGGCCCCACTGAAGTCTTACAAATAGGAGTACCTCTCCATGGGGTTGATGGGTGTTCACCATAGAAAATGCACCACAGGAAGGGACCCATATCCTTTTTCCCATGGAATCTTCTCACAGCCGGTGGAGTGTTTGTGGGTTATCCCCATATCTCTCCCAACCCTCAATGCACTCATCTCCTTACCCCAAATGAATCTCAGTCTCTGTTTAGCTTGGTGCCACAACATGTAGTTATCCATCTCATTTTCACATGTGAATCCAGGATTCAATCTTTGGACTATCCCTTTATTTGAAGAATTCAGTGTTTGTTGTTCTTTTTATACTGGCATCTACTTAAGCTTCATAAAAATTCTTGATATTTCCAAATTAGCTTTTTTCCTAACTGCAAGAGCAAAACTTCGTAGGTTGTTTAAATTAAAATACATACTAAATCTCATTATAATGTCAGCAGAGGGCAGCATAAAAAAGTAATTATAATGGATTTATTATAGCTGGTAGTGGATCCCAAAGCATATGAATCTTGAATGGAATCTTGGACCTCAGTAGTGTTAAACAAAGTATAAATTTCTCAAACAAGAGTTGAAAGGAGGCAGAATATTAGCCTTCCAGTATTTCTAAGTAGCCAGTTACTTGGAATTCATTACAAGTGTATCTTATTAACTGACAGGTTACTTAGTAAACCATACAGATTACTGCACACTCACTCAGTAAAAATGGTAGATAAACTAGATATATAAAAGAGTGAGGAAGTTCTCAAGATTTTTTCTGCTAGTCCTAACCATGAAGAAAAAAATGTTTGTTGTTTTTAACAAGGAGTACAGCAAGGGGAAATGAGTATTAAAAAAAACAAACATCCCAAAACTAGAGCTTGCAGTTCCAAAGCTTAACATACCATATGTGCCCATAAAATACAGGAAATGGGTACAAATGTGAAGCTGCACACATAATTAGAGGCACATGAGCACACTTTAAAGCAGGTGGAACTGGTGTCAGCTGTAGATGAACAACTACTGTGTCATGTGAAACAAGCCAAAAAGTAATTGTAGGGTCTACAATCACAGTAACTTCTTTATATCATATTTTCTTGTGTATAATATGCCCCAAGTATAACATGCACCCTATTTTTGGAATGCCCCAAGAAGGCAAAAAAGTCTTCCCTTAGAGTACAAGTAAGTACTGGATGTCTGAGGCGTCCAACTCTGGGGGCCAGGTGTCAGGGCTGGGAGTGGGAAGCTGGGTGCAGTAGCTGTGGGACGCACGCTGGGGCTAGCCCATTTCAGCACACTGTGTGGCAGGGCCTAACCTGGCATGCTAGCACTGGGGCCATGCAGTGGAGTGGGATCCAATCTGGCAGACTAATGCTGGGGCTGTGCACTTGGTGAGGTCCAATCTGGAATACAAGATCCATGTCTAACCCTATGCGTTGCCTCTGAGGCCATGCACAGTCCCTGTCTCAGACTGCTTGCTAGCTCTGGAGCTATATGCTGAGTCTGGAACTATGTTCTGGGTCAGACCTGGTGCACTGAGTCCAGCCACAGACCAATCCCATGTGCAGACCTGATCAGCACACAGTTGGGAAGGTGGCTCCCCACAGGTCCAGAACTTTGCTGGTGGGGTCAGGGGGTAGGAGGGAGGGAAGCAGTGGCAGCATTAATTGCCATGGCTCCTAGAACCACAGCAATGAAAGCTGCCACCACTCCACTCCTCCTCCCCCAAATTTCTGGACCTGTGGGGTGCCCTTTCCCACACATATAATGTGCTCTCCAATTTTCCCCAGCTGGTTTTGGGGGGAAAGGTCCAGGCTTTACACTAGAAAATATAGTAACTTGCAATGAAAATTATAAGAATGACCCATACCCATCATCCCCAGGTAAATTTACATAAATAAAAGCCCAGATAAGTAACTTTGATGGAGACCCTTCCTGTCGCTTTTAAAGCAAGAAAGCCTCTCTACCTTCATTTCAGTTGTTAAACCTTCCAGAGTTAAAAACATACTTTTTCGAAAAACAGAGCAGTAGAGAACATCACAAAGACTGATTTTCTCATCATATGGCATTACAAACAGTCATGCAAAGCCAAGACATGACAACATGTCATTAGGAAACTTGTGGCTTGGTGTTACATTATCCCAGAATGATCATATCATGCATTAGAACAATGCTGTAATGCTAACAGTATTAACAGTCAGGCTGACTACCTGATATACATAGCCCTGCAAGATTTGTACTTAACAGGAGATCACTGTATACAGGACTCCACCCTTCTATCTAGAAAGGGAACCGCTTCCTCCCCACCCCCAAAAAAGAAATCTCATTCATTTGCCCTCTCATCCATCTATTGGTATTTTGGGGGATTTAGGAACTGTCTGAGTGGATGTGGGTGAGGTTACATAGAAATCACAATATACCACTCCCTCTGACCTCGCAAAAGAAAGGTTAAAAAGGGACCATACTATCTGTACCCTAGACACAAACCTCCTTCTACACTCTACAGGGACCCTGGGAATGGCATGACCAACAAAGCCAAGGAACTGGACAAAGGGACCAGAGCTCATATGGAATCACAGGGCAGGCATGCTTTTGACCCCTGTGGATCCTGTCAGATCTCATCAGTCAGAAACATCTAAAGTGTCCTGTGTCCTTTCTACCAAAATCTCATGTAAGTGTTCATAGTAAGAATGCAAGATAAACAGGCCTTTCTCCATCTTACTATGGATAATCAAACTGAAAAAGCCCTCAGTGTCCATAGATTAAAAGCAAGGGGAAAAATAGAATCCTTTGGGTATGAAGACACTCCTGTTTCCAAAAATACAAAATGTGAATGATTTCAGAGTCTGGAATCTTTAGCTAATGCTGTCCAAAAGCAGCCATGGCCCAGGATCTAAACCCTCATTAGAAAGAGAAACCAAGCAAACTTTTCCCCGTTTCTGAAGACATCATATACTTGATTCAGTAGCAATTAAATACTACAGCGCCAAATAAAAAATAAAGGACCTAGGCACCTGAAACAGAGACTTAGTTGGACTTCAGGGAATAAGTCCAAAATTGCAATAAAAAATCACTGCTTGATGGGTGCTTATCCCTAGTGGCACCTACAACTTACTCAATACCTCTGTATTTAGACCTGGAAGTTCCCTGGGTATGTTCAGTTGCAGTTCAGCAAGGCACGCAACTACATCAGCCTGGGTGCATCTACACGAGACGCTTTACTGCACAGTAGAGCAAATTACTGCATAGTAAGCACTACTGTCTGCATGTGCAAACCCTTGCTGAGCAGTAATTTTCTCTACTCAGCACTTAATCTGCTACCTAAATGCAAGTAGCAAATTAACTGCCAAGTAATTACTGTGCAGTAAGGTACATGTAGATGGCCTACAGGAAGCAAATTTGCTCCCAATCAGCCGGACAGCAGGAGGCAGGAGATGTCTCCCTGCCCCTGCCAGCTGCCTGCTGCCAGGGTGGGCTCTGCCACCAGAGTCCAGGCAGGAAGAATGTCTCCCTGCCCCACAGCAGGGAGCTCCTGGCCCCAGCTCTGTGATCACAGTTGTGGAATGGGGGCTGATACATTGCTCCCTGACCCTGGAAGCTGCCTGCTGCCAGGGCAGGCTCTGGTGGTGCAGCCCAGAGAGGACAATGTCCTCCTGTCCCAGCAGCAAGGAGCTCCAAGCCCCTGCTCTGCTATAGTAATAACAGATGTAACCTGGGTGGTACTCCAAGAGGTACTGCCTCTCCAGTTGAAGGGGTCAGAGCAGGTACACAAGCACTGTGGGAGATGTAGAGACTCTCCTCCCTCTATAGAGCAGAGCCAGACCACTGATGGGGCCTTAACCATATATCTTTTAATGAGAGAACAGTACTGGGAACATAACAGGCATAACCCAGGGGGTATAGGGGACATTACAATGCCCCGAGGGGGCAGGATTCAACAAAGTTTAGACACTTACAATCATTGACAAAAAACAGGTTTAACAAAATATAAAACACAAACAGCAGAACAAACAATACTGGTTGGTGAAATATAAAAGGCAAAAAATACAAAATGTCAAATTGCAAGGAATATAGGGCCTAGGTACCTGGTGGGGGCTGGCGGAGAGGGAAAACACAATAACCCCTTTCTACTGCAACAAGGATTTCTTGCTATTACTTTACACACCCCAGCTGGGGTTTGAACTTGGACCTTCTACATGGTAGGCAGAAACCACTACCACACAACTACCAGGACAGGTACTAGTCTATGATGCTAGGGGTCTTGACCTTCCTGGAGCCCCAGCCTCATGTCAAGCTTCCTGGCCTCTTATTTGAGGAGCTGGAAGCAGGGCTGGGAACCTCTCAGGTCACTGCTCAGATCCCTGCTGGAGCCGGGGAGCCTCTCCTGCTGGCCACAGCCTCTCGTAGGGGATCCTGGAGCCCAGTGGGGAGCCTCTCCTGCTGGCTGCATGCCACGCTACTAAGGGTCTCACTGCTGCCTGCAGGTCCCACTCCTTCGGGTGCTTCTGGGGCCACTGGCCCAGCTCTTGCCAGCTCTTTGAAGCTCCTTCCTTGTGGTCCCTCACTGGTATCTCCTGAGTAAACTGCGCTGCCTCCTTTATCCCCCTCCAGGTGACCAAGGGGCCAATCAGGGGACATGGAGGGTGGGTCTCTGGGGCCTGATTGGTGAGGAAAAGGAATCCCAAGTCCTCCAATCATTTTTTACCCCTTCAAAACCCCTGGGCTAAGTCACTGCCAGCTAGCCTGTCACACAGGATTCCCTGCCCAACCAGGGGTTGTCTCCTAGCTGCCCTGCTGGTGGATTGGGGGAGGGGGCTGGGACCGACCCCTTCCCCACAGGTCTTTTCAATACCCCTGATCCTGACTGGAAAACCAGGGCCCTGCTCCTGGGGCAGGGAGACATTGTCTCCCCCTGGGCTCTGCCATCAGGTAGCTCCTGGGAGCAGTAGCTCCAGCCCCTGCCAGGAGACAGCTGTGCTCCATCCCAGCCCCTGGGCTTGCACCATAGGGAGCCTAGATCTCCCCCTGGCTGCTGCAAGGGGGCAGAGCAGGGTGGGAGCAGCCCTCTCTAAGCTGCTGTCAGCTGCAACCAGATGAGTGCAGCCATGCAGTATGTGGCACCACAGACGCATCACACACCACACAGTCATTTCCCACATGTCTACCTTGCAGCATGGTGGGTGGGGAGGGGTTGACCCAAGGAAATCCCGGGGTCAAAAAAACCTGTGCGGGAAAAAAGTGGGGTGGCACACCTGGACGCAGCACTTGCTATCCAAAACGAGCCTGGCTAGCTGAAGCCACACTCCAACTGCCGACCAGACTCCCAGCTGCACGAGTGCTGTGGCTGCAGCTTCCCCAGTCCCCAGGACCCCAAATAAGGGTGCTGGGGTCAACATAGTTGCTGGCCCCAGCCTCCCTTACCCCCCCAGGGTAAACTGCTGCACACCAGAGAGTGCATGGCAAGGGTGTTCCCTGGTGACAACTAGCAGCAACATAAAGTGGGCTGCTGCTAGTTGTCCCCAGGGAACCAAATGTCCATACTTATCTGGACATGGCCACTGGGAGCAAATCTGCTCCCAAATGTACGCATATGTAGATGCCTGCCCAGGGTGGTATTACTCCAGAGTAAATTATTCTGGAGTAAATCCATCCAACAGCATTTGCACATGTAGACACACCCCCTGAGTAACTGGGCATGTAGCTCCCACTTAAGTGCCACTAGAAACCAGAGCATAGTTAGAGTGGCATCTAAGTGCTTTGAGGTCCCAGTCCAGTCTTGTGAGATGCCTAACACACATCAACAGGACTGGGTTCTTCACTGTAAGCAATCCCTCTTCTTGTGATATTTGCTAACTCAATCATTTACTGAGAATGGCACTCCCCCCAACTGGTTCTCACTACCTTGTCACCTCTCCATCATTTTTTTTGCCTGCCACAGTAAGATGTCACTGATAAAGAAAGGTGAAGCAGATGTCTTCTGCAGCTGAAGATCATGGTGTACACATGGGGCTTCTCCTCCCCTACACTCCAGTCTGTCACACAGCCATTTAGATCTTAGTCAGCAGATTGTAAGCCTGAGGGTCTTGTCTGGTACCCCTTGTCTTGGTTCTCACTTGGGTTTAGTCTGCTAGTTGCCTACAGGTTTATCACATCTTCATCTCCTCGGAAGTCCAGTGGTAGCAAGGTTCCCCTTCAGTCGGGTTTTGATTCCCTAGGCTTGGCCTCTTTTGGCCCCTTGACTGGCCAGGTCACACACAGTCACTGATCAATTTATCTCTTAATTGCCTTGACACAATTCAATTATCAATTGATTCTCTCATCGTAATTGATTCTTCCTTGATTAATTCAACACAACTCAAATTAGCAAGTAGTCCTTTCTTTGTAATTGATTTTATCCCATTGGACCTCAATCTATAGTCTTAATTGATATGGTCCACCCTCATCATCAGTTAACTTCTGTCTCCATTTTGGGTCCTGTCCCTTTAAGTTTACTTTAGCTTCCGGAACCTGCTAACCTTCTGAACAGGCAAGGGTACAACTCTTCCTTCTCTGGGGCTAGGACAAGCCCGGTATCCATCAGTATCTTGACCTGAATGGCCACCCTGGCATCAGTCTCTCATTCTCTCTTTTTTTGGGCTGGACCCTTCTCCCAGTCTTTGCTCCCAGTTCATGCCTCTGCGCAAGCAGCAAGGCACCTGTACTTCCTCGCTCTTCCTCCTCCAGGGAAAAAGGTAAGCTGGATACTCCCCTTTAAAGAGAACCAGAACTCCTGGGGTCCTATGGGAGCTAGCTCCATCTGCATCTGACCACTGCATGTCCGGTTTCAACCTTTTGGCACTGGACTGGGCTTTCTCCACAGCTCTGGGCATGGTGGCATCAGCACTCCCCAGCCAGATTCCTTGCAGGGAGTATGTGTAACAGGGCCCAGGATTGGCACCCTGTTACGTTCAAAAAATGCAGGTGTAGCTACTTTATTTTTAAGATACAGATTTGGGTGCTTTCTACCCTATTGAAGATGAGCTACTAGATAATCCTAGAAAATAATCTAGGAATTTAGGATAATCTAATTTAAGGAGTCAGTATCCCAGCGCATAGGAAGCTGATCTGTAGCCCAGTGGTTTGGGCACTCATCTGAGAAGGAGTAGTCCTCAGATCTAGCCCCTACACCTGGGATTATTTCTGGATTTTATGATTGATGCAAAATACATGACCAGTGATAGGAGGAGGGTTGCCACCACTACCATTCCACAGTTACACTGATAGCTTAATCATAACGAACCTCTACCGGAAGGTGGCAGTTATGGATTTCAGGCCCTTCCTGCTGAGGAAGGAACTTAATCCAGGCTTCTTTCTGAGCAAGTGCTCTAACCAGCAGGCTATTATATAACAGGGTATATCCCACCACCACTACCTGTTCTGGAAATTCTTTTGAAAGGCCAGCTGTATGCAACTCCTTTCTTTGAAAGAACAGTTATAGGTGTCTCTCCTCAAGAAAGGGTCATAAACTCTGGTTTCTAAGGGGATGGGAATCACCTGCCTTGATCTCTGCTCAGAGCCTGAGCTCTGGAGATTGATGCTTCTATTGGCTAGCTCTAGGCAGCTCTTCCCTCAGCCTGGGGATTTTTTGGATCACCCTTCTGAGGTCCAGGTCTAATTCCAGTTATTTGCCATTCAAGCTCTGTTTTTTAGCCTAGGAAAGGAGAAAGAAATTGAGTTTTGTGTCCTTTGGGTCAAAAGAGAGAAAAGATATTGCACTCTCCTATCTGGGGTGGTGTTACATATCACACAAAGAATAGTGTGTGGGGCTAAAAACAGACTGATATAATCCTGGGCTGATTGTCCAGGGTTTTGACTCCCATCAAAACAGGCTGAGGACAAACACTGACACAGGACAACTTGAATGGCAATAAATTCAGATAATTCACAGGTACTTAAGGTGAGACAAGGTGCATGGAGGTCTGTAGCCTGCCCCGAGCCATGAATGTGACCCTCTACCCAAACTACCACCCAGGAAAAGACACTGGAGGAAATCAGGCACTTTCCTTACTTCCATAGCTATCTCTCTTAGATAGTGAACTTTGATGAGAAAATCCAGCACAGGATCCAGTGCACAGTGCCTCCTTTGGGAAATTGCTTCAGCATGTCTTTAACTCAGCCCCATCTCAGGAAAGACACCAAAATTCAGGTCTACGTCATCACCACTCTCCTTTATGGATGTGAAATGTGGGTGACTTACTGTCATCATCATCTCAAGACCCTGGAGTAGGGTTGCCAGCCCTCCAGGATTGCCCTGGAGTCTCCAGGAGTTAGAGACAGATCTCCAGGAGACTGCTAGGAGTCACCTGGGAGATAAGTGATAGGGTAGTCATCAAAATAAATATTAAATGTTGAATCTGATTTATACTGTTGTCCAGTGAGTTTTCAAAATGTAATAGCAATGTGCATTTGCCTTCCTGATGTAAAGTCATTAATGTCATTACATCATGTGATGAAACTTCCCAGAATAGCTTCAAACAGAGTTGGCAACCGTACCCTGGAGAGGTATCACCAGTGATGCCTCTGGAAAATGCTCTGTATCAAATGGGAAGATTGCTGCACAAATGTTGGCATTTTTGCTGAAGCCAGTATTACCACCACTGAATTGGTAATTCTCAAGCCACAATTTTGCTGGACCAGACATTGTGCTTGGATGCTCAGCTCAACTCCCTAAACAAGTGCTCTGACTCCCAGCTTAGTAACGGTGTGAGATCTGGTGGTGGCCAGAGGAAATGCTACAAGAACAAATTGAAGGCATGCTTCAAGAAAATGAATAGTGACATCAAGAGCTGGGAGGAGCTGGCTGTTGACTGACTCCAACGGCACTGCAACCTCAACCAAGCGCCAACCCGTTTCCTGGTAAAGCATCTTGCTCTGGAAGCTGAGAAGAGAGAACAGAGGAAAGACAAAGAGAGAAATCCTAGCCTATGGCCTATTCTCCCCTGCAGAAAGACCTGCAACTTCTGTGGGTGGGTCTGTGGCTCAAGGATTGGACTCTTACCTCACCCATGGATGAGATCGTCTTGGAATGAAGGGATTGCTGATCGCAAGGTCCGCAGGATCCCCGAATAAAAGGATTTGCCCCAAGGTGGCCCCTTAGTAGCCTGTGACCTACACTGCCACATCTCCCCACAGGGCTGTGCTTCCCCCGACCTGTCAGGGGCCCGAGCCACTTCCCAGAGCCCCTCCCTTGTGTGCCCCTTGGTGCACCGCCTTGATCTCTGGAACCCCGCGGGGGCGGGCCGCCTTCCCGGGGCAGGTCGGCTTCGGCCTGGCTCCGGGGGGAGGAGAAGAATGAAGAAAAGAAACCTCCACCCTCAGCCCGGGGGCAAGAGCACCCCGGGGTCCCGGCCGCCGGCTGCGATGCAGAGACCTGCGTGGGTGGGTGAAACTGAGCGGGCTTGCACCCCCAGCCCCAGCCCCAGCAAAGTGAAGCAAGGGCGGAGTCCACCCCCGCGGGCCGTGCCAGCGCCGTCTGGCCTAACCCCCCCGCCAGCACGTGGCACGAGACGAGCGGGCAGGCAGCCCCCGCAGGGGGCCCGGAGGCGATTTCATCTGTCCTCAGGGGCCGGGCTGAAAACAAACAAGCAATCCCGGCCCCCAAAGGGAACCTGCACGGCTCCACCCGCGCCAGGCGGCTCCGGGGGCTGCACCTGCCCCCGCCCTGCCACAACCTCCCGGCTCCTTTCCGCCTCCTCGGCTGGCGGCTGCAGCACGCGGGGGGGGGGGCTGCACCGCTCTGCAGACCGGGATGATATGTGTGTGTGGACAGAGATGTTCATATACATGTGTATGTATACGAGAATACACATATGCATATATGTGTATATATACATATACATGCATATGTGTATACATATCTATATCGATACATATATCTCAATAGATGGAGAGAGAGATATGTATACACATACGCACACACATATACACACATACGTGTGTGTGTGGACAGGATGGACGGATGAATGGCTGGCTAGACGGATGGATGCATGTGTGCGTGTGGATATGTATGTGGATGTGTATATATTTCCTATCAGTAGAAGGAAGCAAGCAAGCTAATTATTTGTATGTCCTAATTAGCTTTTTCCTATCGATCTCTCTCTCTATATATATTTGTGTGTATACACATATAAACATATGTATTATCTATATAATGATTTGTATTTCCTAGTTTTCTTTCTTTCGAGAGGAAAAGACATTTTGACTTTTTATAAAGGTTTATTAAGGGGGGAAGGGGGTAAAAAGCCAACCAAAAATGTAAAAACCCTGGCCTTTTCGAGAGGAAAAGAAAGTAGTTCTCGTTGTATTTCTAATCAGAAAATGCATGTCATTGCTATGAGGCTCAAGTGGATGTGGATGTCCGTGTAGAAAGAATCGCGAAACACGCACACGCGCGGGGATGCATCTATGAACACAGCCGCGTTAGCTGGACGGTTCGGTCTCCCCGGACCTGCAATGAACCTGTTTCTCCTCAGCCAGGTAAACACAGAAACAAACCGCTCCGCCGCCTGGAGCTGAGCCGGACATGCCCGCGGATCCCCGCCGGGGCTGGAGGGCCGGTGGCTCGCACGCGGCCCCTGCCCGGCGCCAGGACCCGCAGCCCGGTCCGGCTGGGCCCGGCAGGGAGGCGCCAGGTGAGCGCAGCGCAGAGCTGCCTGGTTCCCGCCCGCCCTCCTTCCCCGCGTCTGGGCGCCCGGGCTGAACGGGATGCCCAGTGCCCGCGCCCCGGCGGCGGGGCAAGGTGCTAGGTCTGTGCTGTGCCAGGGCTGAGGGTGGGATCCCGCCGAGGAGGGAGTAGGGGCTGATCCTGCCTTAGGCGGGGTCGGACTAGATGCCCCCTGGAAGTCCCTCGGGTCCACTGTCCTCTTTCGATCCTCCGCAAAATGTAGTCCAGAGCAGTCGCGGCAGGGCTGCGGCAGCGGGTCACGCAGGCTGGAACGGCTGCGCGGCTGCGAGCGGGCACGGGAGGAA
Organism: Gavialis gangeticus; assembly: GCF_001723915.1. Classification (NCBI taxonomy): domain Eukaryota; kingdom Metazoa; phylum Chordata; order Crocodylia; family Gavialidae; genus Gavialis; species Gavialis gangeticus. The sequence continues at coordinate 5,245,671 of NW_017729027.1, forward strand.
GGGGGCCGCGTCTGCCCCGCAAACCTGGCTGGAGCCAGCGGGAGTGCGGGCAGGACAGGGGCTCCCAAGCCTCGGTCTCCCGAAGGGGCGTTTGCCGGCGGGGTTTAAAGCCAAAATCGCTCTTTGACACGGCTGCCTTGCAACGCCATAAAACGCCCAAGACTCTGCGATCCCGCCGCTGCTGCTGCTGCTGCGAAGAGTTTACAACCAGCTGGCAAATGCTCCTCCAGGAGCTGGGGTCTTGGGTATACATTCACAACCCCACTTTGCTCTCCATTTTTCTAGCCTACCCCCAGCTGATGTACAAAAACGAGGAGGGGTTTGTTTTTTGCACAGAAATCAGAGGAAGAAAAGGGGTTTTGGTTTTGGTTTTGGTTTTGGTGGGGGGCTTGGGGGGGAGTTCCTATCCCTCTCTCTTTCCCCTCTTTTTTTGGGTGCCCCTTGCTTTGTAAGAACCTCCTTTGCCAATAGATGGCACAGTGTCCTTTCCATTGGGAAGCAGCCGGGAGGGAAAGCGCTCCCCGTCTTATTTACCTTGCTGGGCTGCTGTTCTCCTAGCATTTCTTACGCAGACGCGTCTCTCTGCTTTTCCTCCCCCGAGGTACAGAAAACAGGGGTATCTTTAAAAAAAAAAACAACAACCCCCCTCCCCAAACACAAGGTATATTGCAAAAATTAAAATGACAGATGTAATACATACTGTGAAACCTATAAAAATGCGTTTACAATGGTTACTTAAAAAAGAAATTTATAACTTTCATATGTACCTTCCTTGAGCAATATGCAACTGCCATATGTTTCCTAGTTCCATAATTCAGTTTTTCCTGGACAGCTGGAGCAGGTAGTGCTCCTTAAAGTACATTTCATGTAATATGAGAACGAGCCTTGACTACAGACCGAGGGTTACCATAAAAACACGGGCTTTGCTTCCCAACGCCGTTTACAGCCGCGCTAAGGGCTTTCAATTTTGCTGCGCGGTCTTCATTGGGACCCCAGGTCCGAGAGACTTGGGAGACGACTGCTACAATCTCCACCTCTCAAGCCCAGATATTACCTATTAGTGCCTCTCCCCTAAAGCATCTCCATTTCAGACTACCTCATTTCAGTCCCTACGAGTTTTCGTTTTTTCAGTTTTTCTGGGATGTTTTTGTTTTGTTTTGTTTAAGACAGTGGTGAAAATATGCCCTAAATTTCTAAGACAGGAATGACAAAGCTAAGCCTGAAGTTTCCTCAGTCCTTATTTCATGTTTGCCTGGATTCTCTGTTTGGTGAGCAGTCATGAAAAAGCTAGAGGGGGTGTTTTGAATCACTTTGCCCCAAAATGAACAATAAATATAAGGGGCAGCGTCATATTCAAGGCTGGAATTTTCTTTAAAACAATTCATACCTGGCGGCCGCCTCATTTCAAATGAGTGTCGCGATGTGAACGCTACACCACGCGGCCCACGGCATATTTGTGAT
>NW_017729027.1:5247236-5252636 GCF_001723915.1 Gavialis gangeticus
TTTCCCCGGGGGGGGGGGGGGTCGTGCTTTTTGGTTCTGGGAATCAATTCCCCGGATTAGGCATGAGCCTGAAAAGCTGCTCTGCAGCTCCGGCGCCTGTGTTTGCTCCGCGCTCCGGTCTCGTCTGGAGGCAGCTCTTCTCCGCTGTTGGGGTACGGCTGATTGCCCTGCAGCCCGGGCTGGCGCCGGCCAGAGGCGCAGTGACACTAGGCAAAACCATTACCCCAAATGCATCAGACATGAGAGGACAGGACAATCCTGGGATACGGGCAAAATCTTCCAAGGACTGTAAGGCCGGATCTTGTATGCTTATTAAAATCAGTGAGAGAATGTGCGTGCAATATGTGTGTGTGTAATGAGTGTGTGTAATGATGAATGTGTGTGTGTAATGGGCGCGTGTGTCTGTGTAATGAGTGGGCGTGTCTGTAACGAGTGTGTGTAATGAGCGTGTGTGTGTAATAAGTGTGTGTATGTGTGTGTGTGAGAGAGAGAGAGACCCGGTTCACTGCCGACTCTGACGATGCAACCTCCCAGCGTTTTACGGTGCCCTGAATGCCAACTGCTCTCCCGACGTCAGGCTGCCTCTCCCGGGGTATCTTGGCAGCAGCATCTGAAACCAACACGGGGCTAAGCGGCAATGAGCTTCTGATCGAGGCAATGGGAAAGCCTTGCTGCTGTGCAGAGCCGGGCTGAGTGTGTACCACAGACCCGGGCTGCAGCAGACGGGGCTCTCTTTCGGGCGCCGACCGGCTGAATGTCGCACCTCCCAGGCTCCCAGGATCGGGCTCTCCGGAGGCTGAAGGCACTTTGCTCCCCAGAGCCAGCCCGGGTACTGCTGGCCCACGGCTGGAGTCTTGATTCAAGGCTCTGGTGAACGGGTGGGAGTCTGAAACGGATAGAAATATTCCGGATTTAGCTCGGGAGTAAACCTCTCAGACATCTCATTACGTTTCTCCCTGTTAAAGAGGCGTATCAGCCCCCTCGTTTGTATATCAGCCCTCTTTCAGGTGGGGGGTAGGGGTGGGGGGGGTGTTAACTGCAAGCAGTTTAAACTCAGGGGATAACACGGAATAATCCCAGCGAATGGTAATCACCTACTAGCTGCAGGCGTGCGAGGCTTTCCAGTCTGACCATGAGCGAGACCCCTACGGCTCCTATTTGAGTCAGTGCCCGATTCCTCTGGCTGGGTTTTGACAACCACGTTGCTAAAGCTGCCAGCGGGCTCCCAGGTTCTTGGCAAAGAGCCGGAGCCTGGCTGGGAGCGGATCGGCCGATGCCCGCGGGCCGGGACTAGCTGGGTTTTGTGCAGGGACGATCAGAGCGCCCGGGGCCGCAGCAGCCGCGGTGTCCCTCTTCCCCGCACCCCGTGGGCGGGTTTCACAGCAGGCAGGGGCTGGCCGGCTCCTGCCAGCTCCGGCTGCCTCGCGCCCCAGCCCGATCCCCCGGTCTGTGGCTCCGCGGCTGGAGGTTGTAGTTACCCAGCCGGGGTCTAAGGGAAGCTTGCCGATCTGCTTTACATTTAAGCCTCAGCCTGGTTTGGAAGGCGATCTATGGAGATTCAGTCTCGGATCGGCTTCCCCCTACAGCCCCTGTTGTATGCGAGGTAGCTGGTTACCAGAGCACAAAGGCAAAAATAAAAGACACGGGGGGGGGGGTTACTTAATTATCCAGGCTGAATAAGGGGCCCAATCCTGGATTCCCTGGTGGGGCAAGGGGGAAGGATCAGGTTACAAGGGGGACAAGATACCGCAGGCTGAGCCACGCTAGATCAATATATTACTGATATATTATATCAGTATAATTTATCTCCTCTGACAGCCGGGTTGGGGGCTCACAGAGACCTGCAGAAAGCACTCCCTGCAGGGCAACAAGCCGCGATCTACCCGGCAGCATCCTCAGACTGAGCCTAAACAGATGCCTACCGCCTTGCGTGGGGTCCCCCTAGCAGTATTTTCTAAGAGGTGTAAGTGTGTCGTGGCCCCGCATGGAGTTAATCATCACCCCGAGCGCCAGAGCCCGAGGCGCCTGGAACGTCTAGAAACAGAAGGTTCGGCAGCGACACGTCACAAAGGGATGTTTCCCTTATTGTTCCTCCTCGCTGGAGCAGCCCCTCCAGCCCCTCACCTCGCGGGCACATGGACTGCAGGTTGCTCTGCAAATGTAAATGCCCTCACTTTAGAAAAGGAAAGGAAAGGAAAGGAAAGGAAATGTCAGGCTGCAAAGCCAGGGGCCGGGCAGGGAGGGAACCGGCCCGGAAGGCCTGGGGAATTTAATTGATGTGCTTAATCTGGTGCCTTGCCTTTCTCTAGAAATGCAGAATGTAGCAGCGCACGGATTAAACCCCGGGACTCTTCCCTGCTCGGCTAATTTGGCCCCAGCACAGAGAAGCTGGATCCGGGTGCAATCGGACACGCAGATTCGGGAGACCAGCTCTTGGCCCTGGATGGACCCCCTGGGGTCCCTATGGCTGGGAATCAGGACAGATCCCGCTAGCATCCAGCTCCCCCGGCAGACGCGCTGGCGGCGACGGAGCACAGAGCAGGCGCTGTTCTGGTCCATCTCAGCCGCAGCTGGACCGGCCGAGGTGGCTGCCTTCACGGAGCACATTTCTGGAGCGCTGTTGCCTAACGAAAGCCCAGCCGCCCATCGCGTGGGCCCCACGGCGCCCTGCCCAGACCGTCCCTTACTGCAGAGCTCAGCCCTTCTCTCCCCACTTGCTCTCCCTCCAGCCCGGCGCACACACGGGCTGCCCCGAGAAGAGGCTCCCCAGCGAGCAGAAGCCCCGGCTGGGTGGGTTGAAAATATTTCGGTCGTTTCAGCCCAGGTACCTGCTCACGGAGGTGGGGCCTGCCGATCGGAGCCGGGCTGACTCCAACCCGCCCCCCACGGGCCTGGGGATGGTACGGAGCCCTCCTGCCAACCACAGATGCCCCCATGCTAGGCAAGGAGCCGGGGTGGGGGGACTCTGGGAGCCGGGAGATGCCCGCAGCTCTGCCCACGCCCTCCAGCCATTCCCCCTCTTTTCTCTCCGTCTCATTTGCAGCGTTGAAACGCTCGACAGATCCATTCAGTCCCGGTTGGAAGAGGCAGCGCAGGGAGATTTGAGAGCACTGAGCAGTTAATATGCCCCAGACTGAACGTAAAGATAAACGAACCCCCTGGCCCCTCTCGGTGACAGACACGAGACATTTCACTTGATCCTTATAGATGCAAGATGACATGAGCTGGAGGGAGGTTTTCCCAGAGCCAAGCTGGGTTAAGGGAAGTCACCTTCCCTCCCAAGGAGGCTACCCAGTGCCACTGCTTATTTGTTCAATTAAACACTCCTCGGGCGCCTCTGCCTTAGTACCATTAAAAACACTTCAACCAAAAAACACTGTTAACATTATTTGATGGGGTCATTTACCACTGGGGTATGTATTAGGCAGTGTCCCCCCCCGCCCATCTCCCTCCCAAACTCTCCCAGGTTTCGAGGATTCGGACCTCGCACTACAGTAATCAGACAGGTTTACACATCAGTGGCATCAGTAAACTGAAGGACATAAGCGGCAGCTGGGCTTGGTAGAAGGCAACCCAGCGTCTCAGCCCCGGGGCCCCTGCAGTAGCTCGAAGAGCACCCGGAGGAGCCTGACTGCAGGCGGGGAGCAGCGGCGCACATTCGTACCCGCCGCCCGGCAGCCCTCTCACAGCCAGTCGGGCGATTGCTCCGAGAGTTCAGGACGCCAGGACTCATTTCCCTTCTATTTACTTGTCATAAGCAATACTTTCTTGCTCCAGTGGCAACGTCGCACGCCACTATATTTAAAAAAAAAAGTCGGGCGAATATTTTTTTCACTTCTCTGGGACAGCGGAGTGTACAATCTCCACCTTCCCTTCAATAATTGGCTCACTGGGAAAAGAAAAAAGGATTCCCCCCTTAGATCGTGGGCATCTCAATGTGATGATAGTGGGCAACTCAAGTGACTGCGCTCATGTCAGTGCTTTTACGAGGGTTAGTTTAATATATGTGTAAATCTATACATATTTTTAATTACAGCTCCAGTGCACCATCGCTTATTTTTAGAGGAGAATTGAAGGGCTGCTTTGAAATCCACGCTAAACGCTGTTTTTAATAACAACTCGATATGCCTGTAAATAAAATGTTCCTTTGGCAGCAAAGAAGAAAAGGAGAATTAATCTGAGCAGCTGAATATGTGTGTGTGTGTGTGTGTGTGTGTGTGTTGATATATATATATTATGTATCTATATATGTTTGCATATATATAATATGTATATATAATACGTGTATGTATATGCGTGTGTTATTTATATTATATAATATATCACAATATATTATAATATACATTATGCATTAGATTAAAATACACAATATAATGTACAATATATCACAATATACAGTATACCTTATGCATTAGATACGATATACATTATATATTATTTGGTGTATATCGTATCTAATGCATAATGTATACTAGATATTATGTGAGACATTATATTGTGCATAACAATATCAAGTATACATTATAAGATATATATAACATATCACATATTTATATTCTGTGTTAGATACATATACACAATATATCACATATAATACACACTATGCGTTAGATAAGATGTACACAGTATACCACATAATATATATACATTATGCATTAGATCAGATGTACACAACATATCACATATATATATTATATATATATTCATTAGATAAGATATATACAATATAACAAATAGAATGTATTAGATAAGAGGTACACAATATAATACATAACATATCACATTGTGTGCTATAATATATATTATGTATTAGTTAAGATGGGCACAATACATTACATCACATTTTATAGATGCTGTATGAATATATATATATTACATAGACTTGTCCGATGTTACATTTTTTAAGTTCAAATGCTATCCCGGGGAACCGTCAGTCCCTGCTTTCCCAATGCAAATGTCACTTGTAGCTTGGAGAGCAGCGGGAGCTGGAGCTTGAAATCCGGTCCGCGCTGGAGATGCCCCGTGCGCGGCGGAGCTGGCGGAGACGCGGCCCTTCTCGCAGCGCTGCTGAAAGCAGGTCCCGGGCCCGCGCTGCCGGGAGTCGGCCAGGCTCAGCTCTGCGGCAAGGCGCGGGTCAGTTCCCGGCTCGGGGGCAAACTTTGCAAACTGGGGGGGGAGCCACCTCTGCTCCTGGGCAAGGGCAGGGTGGGGGCCACACTGATTAACTTTCGTTGCATATAAACCCGTGGGCCCAGCCGGTGTGATACAATGGGGGGGGAATAAATGGGCATGATCCCGTTTCGAGCTCCTGCCAGCCCCACCCCGGGCCTCCCCCCGACGCCGGGTGCCCGGCCCTGGTGGTCGCGGTGGAAGGGGCAGGGCCGGCTCGCGGGGGCCCGA
>NW_017729027.1:5253670-5255535 GCF_001723915.1 Gavialis gangeticus
GCCGCCTCCCCCGCCGGCTCCCCCCGGGGCTCGCGCCCGGCCTCGCCGGCGCCCGGCCCGCAGGCGCCGCGGGTGGACCTGCAGGGCGCCGAGCTCTGGAAGCGCTTCCACGAGATCGGCACCGAGATGATCATCACCAAGGCCGGGAGGTAAGAGCCAGCGGCGCCCCGGGAGCGCCTCCGGCCCCGGCTCCTCTCGGGGCTTTCTCTCCCCATTTCCGAGGAGCCCCCGGCCGCGCCCTCTCCACTCCTCTCCTCCCCGCCTTGCCCTCTTTCAGGTGGCTCCAACACACCGCTCTGCTCAGTCCTCCTAATGCAATGCCAAGCCGGAGTGCTGCCGAAGCCCCTCACGTCCCCGTGCCACCCCACCCCACTCTTTCTTTTTTAAATATATTGCTTTACTTCTTTTTTTCATAGACAGCAAAAATATCTGCTCAGTCTCTTCACAGACCGCACAGATCATTTCTAATCACGATATGCGGGGCCGGCAGGCGGGCACACATCAAAGTGGACAAAGCCCATTGATTTATGGGCCAGGTAGAGCCGAATACACTCCGAGATGGGCACAGGAGCATGTGGGCTCCTAGGTTTCCTGTTCATTAGGGTGAAGTCTATGAATGCTGCTCTGCTCAAAAAGAAACTTTCTGCCCCCCCCACCTCCTCCCTTTCCAGTGGATACACATGGTAAAAACCTGGCTAGTATAAAAGTATCTGAACTTATTAGAAATTACAAAAACATATTTTATTGAATCCATATGCTACCTTCTACGTTTTCAGAGGACTTTTCTTAACGATTGAAACGCAGTCTTAAGCAGCACAAAGCAACATTTTGTCTTGAGGGTTGCATCAGGTTTTGTTTTTTATCTTACAGGTGCGCTGAAAGAACAGTAAAAGCTAGTTAGCCCCAGTCAACTGCTTTAGCAAAGATAGAGGCGACTTTTTATTTCTTTCCACAATTAACTTGTAACTCCATTTTCATGACCTGAAACGGCATTTAGATTTATCAAATAAGTAAATGAAAGGATGGGTTGTTTTCACATTGGTGGTTTTTTTTAACAGTCAGTGAATTATTATAATTAACCTAATTATTATCAAGCGTCTTATTTTTGGCATTTTGAACAAACCTAGATTAAAAAAAAAACTAATATCAAACATAGTAGATTTAAAACAAACAAACAAAGTTTTATTTTAAATCTCGGTGGAGTTTAATTGTTCCGTTTTGGCAGTGCAACAATTTGAGTTATGAAGTTATTTATAAATGTACATTGTACTTTCATTTCTGCTTTCAATAATGAAGTTTTACTATACCTTTCAGCCATAGACCATGTCTCGCACGTCACCTTTTTAGTATGTTGCAGACAGGAAGTCCTGTCTCAATAAAGAACATATTGTTTGGTTATAGCATGGCACATTGGTTTTTATAACTGCATCCTTGTAGTTCTATAATTGTATCACTGCGTATTTAGTATTGTAATCTGATATACGATTCGGGTATCATTTGACGCTTTTATTTAAAACCTTACTGACAATTTAGATTTTTGTAACGAGAAGTCTTCCTAGGTAAGCGCTCTTATTTATACATCTCATGAAGGGCACTTCTAGTTAATACCTCAAACAGGCTTTCAGCTAAAATAAACTCTCAAAACAAAAATGATTTACTATTTAACAATAAAGTCAAAATGATGTGGTAATAGTTGTACTCCCAAAGCAAACCACACAACATATAAAGCATTTTTCAGCTAAAATGCACTTTATAAACCTGTTTTGACATCGAATGGAGCATTTCATAGCTTTGGCCAATAATAAAAAGACTCTATAGACTTTTCTATATGATGAGGGGGCTGGTGAATCCCACCAACTCATTAC
>NW_017729027.1:5260535-5264381 GCF_001723915.1 Gavialis gangeticus
TTTTTTTTTTTTTTTTTTTCTGTTGTATCTTAGTGCATGGAAAATAAGTGCATTGTGCCAAATTTATGACGCCCCCTTTCCCCACCTCTACTTTTTTATGAAATTTTTGTTTGCCTTGCATTGCATACGTACTATAGGGAAACATTCAGCCTTTTGCTTTCGTCCACTGTACTTCTAATTTATTCAGGGAGATATTGTTAACAGGTAGGGGTCCTAGTTAATTGCTAAACAAGTCCACATTGTGCTACTTATTAATTCATAGGAAACAATTACTATATAGGAACATTTATATTTTCTAGTGATACCTACATTAAAACGTAAAGCATATAAAACTTCTTCCTTCCGTTGTGAAAAGATGCACATGATGTTCATTGCAACATGAGCTCAGTAGGATAATGGGTAACTATTTTCGTGGTTTTTGATTTTTAATGAATGAATGGCATTTTTGTCTAAGTTTACATTTCAAAGAATAATTATTGGCCAATTATTTTAAATGTTCTTTTAACACTTTGAGGTAAGAATGTATTTGTGTAAATGCTTAGTGCAGTCCTTGTTTAGCCAAGGGGATTTTTGGGACTGCTGACTCAAGTAAAAGTTTGCAGGGTTGTTTGCAATAATTAGGGTTAACAGTTTCAGAAATGATTCTGGAACCTGTTTCCCTGTTGAAATGAAGAGGCGTTTGGCCAAGTGGTTGAGTCGGACCAGGATTTGGACTCTCAAAAACTGCCATGTTGATCTTTTTAACCCTTTATTAAAACAAATAATTGGAAATCAAAATATTTAATTGCTAAACTAGGAAAATTGCAAAATATCAAAACTTACATGCATATGGATTAATTTTCTTCCCTCCCTAAGGTTACTAATAGGAACCTGCTTCCCTTTTCAAGGCAGAGTGCAAAAAAATTTTATATATATAGTTTTGGTAGAGAATATTTTAGGTTTGAAAGAGAATTGTATTAGGTTGACAATTATAGATGCCAAGAGCATGTAGTACTTATTTTGGTGGTGGTGGGGGGGTTGACAGTACTGCAGCAGAGGAAAAAGAAAAATGTTTATGTTTTGGGGGGGTGCCTCCCCAGTGCAATTCCGTTAAAATGGAAAATGTTTGTGTTGATTTAGGTTCACATTAAGACAGTCAGTCCACTGATCCTAAGAGAAATCTACACAGAAATTTCTAAGGGACATAATTTCTTCAACTGGCATAAATAGTGATAAATAATGAGAACTCCAACAAAAATTCTGACATAAAAATGAGAAAATTTACATTAAATGTTAATGGTTTAAACAAGATGGTCTTATTTTCATTTTTACATATTCAGTATAGTCCTTGCTATCTGCACAGCTGAATAAAGTCTTCTAAAATGACAAACTCAGTTTTAGGAACATTGAATGAAATGCATTATTTTCACAGTGGACAGGCATAAGTTTCTGTAATGATATATTATTATGTTTACTTTATCTTACTGGTTAATATTGATGTCACATTTACTTCATTTCACTGTTCTGTAAACAAAGTAATTATGTATTGCATGCATTCTTTTATGTTGACTATTATTTTAGTCCCTTTATTGTGAATCCTGCTTTCCAAATGACATGCCCTGCAGATCTTCATATTTAGAAGATTAAAACAATCTTTTGTTGGGCCCAATCCTGTTTATACTGAAGGAAATAGCAAAACTTTAACTGAAATGATGCCAAATCAGGAAAATTTGTGTGTAAAATTAGATTTTCAGCAGAATTAAATCTTTGAGGAATAGCTAAAAGTGAGGGTTTGGTTTAAAACAATTTAAATAGTATGTCATTCACAAATCTAAAACAATAATAATAATTAATAATAAAAGAAGTAGTTGTATGACTTAGTTAAGGAATAGTCCACCAAGGAACAAATAAACAAGAAAGTGTAGATCTCATATCTGATGGTTTAGTATGACTTGTATTAATACATACATGTAGTAATTTATTTTGTTTCCAAGATTGGCACAAAGCATGGCAGTGTGTACAGTTTAGTTGTACATGAAAAATGCAGAAGTATCAATCTTTCATATTTTTCTTAAAATTAACTGGAACTATTATAAACATTTTCTTATTTGTGGCGGACATGCCTATATTATATATACTTCAGCAATTTTTTTTAATAATTCGTCTGTAGCAGGGCTTTATTCAAAATCAGATTTTTATTGAAGGATGCATTGCTTTTACTTCAAACCTACTTTGTTAATTTTGGTTTTTAACATGAAACATTCAAGAAATTTTTTTTCCCCTGCAGTACTGCCAAAAAGATCAGTGCGGTTCTCACAGAAATTGGACTTAATTTCAGTATTTTTTGCAACATATTGCATCTGGAACAGTTTCACTTCTAGACTGTTCCATGTTTAAAAACAATATGCCAAGCAAGACATGTAAAGACTTATTTGTCAATTTTATAAATGAAGGGCCAGATTCTGTTTTGTTACACTGGTGCCCTTCAGTGCAGTTATTGGACACCAGTATGAGTGAGGACCTGTTCAAACTCCACCTGGTGTTTAGTAGAAAGGTTCTAATTGGCTCAAAAGATAGAGCAAGAGTAGGCTTTGGCCCTATGTTTTCCAGATACTTTTACTAATGTTTAAAACTCGGTTACATATGTATGTTAAATTTATTTTTTCATTTAAAATATACTTTCGAAATGGAAGTGAAATAAACATTGCATGTGTAGCAACCAAACAAATGATATTTGTCTGTGCATGTAAAAGTGTAATATTAATAGCACTATTGTGGGCAGAAGGTTTCCAAAAGTGCTGTCCATTTTAATGTGGATTGTTTGCCTTTTATGTCTCAAATCAAAGTCAATTTTTTCAGCTGTTTGTTTGGGGTTTTTTAATAGATCATATTTCAGTGCTCCCTATTCTTTCAGATTTGGGTTTTTCTCTCCATCCTTTTTGTTTTGACCTTTCCTGTTGGCAAGCTGTTCACTTCTCTCTGGGCTGTTTTGAATTTTAATTATGGTCCTTTGACATATTGTAGGTTGGTGGGTACTCTCCAAAACTTTTAAAAATCCTTCACCTGATGCATTGTTTCTGACTTCATTCTGATGGATGTTGGGCTTCTCTTTTTATAGGTATGTTTACCATAGCTCTAAATGGATGGTGGCTGGTAATGCTGATTCGCCAGTACCACCTCGTGTTTATATTCACCCTGATTCTCCCGCCTCAGGGGAGACTTGGATGAGGCAAGTGATCAGCTTTGACAAATTGAAACTTACAAACAACGAACTGGACGATCAGGGACATGTGAGTATCATATCTCCTTATGGTACTAGAAACTAGCACATCAGTCATCACTAGGAGCTTTGTGGCTTTTATCTTCATGTTGATAAAAATGAGCCTGGCCTTATAAAACTGCCATGAAAGTTTATCAGCCTGGAGGAAAAACTGGCTTGCTTTTTACCTTGCTAATCGCTAACTTTAGAAGTGGAGGCTACTTTAATTGCCCCTCAAAAGCATAACACCTCTGGTAACTAGTTGTTTAGCCATGCAACAGTTTAATCTAAAAGTACAGACTTGCTCTATTTTTCTTCTCTACCCATAACTTGTAACTCCATTTTTTTTATCAGAAAACATACTTAAACTCACAAGTGTCTAGAAGAAACAATAATAGCATGTAATAATTTAATGTGACTAAAATACATTTAACTATCTCTTTAACCTACACATTTGTGTGAAATCCCATGAGATGTTAATAATTGCACTCAAAAAGGAACAACATAGGAGCTGGGTTCACTCTGATAATGATTTATTACATACCTTATGAAGCAAGACCCTTTCACAGCTGAGGCTCATTACTCCTGAAAAAAACTGGCAAAGACTT
>NW_017729027.1:5269381-5289896 GCF_001723915.1 Gavialis gangeticus
TTCCCATACATGCAAAAAGATATTCTTTTCAGTTCAGAATGGTTCTGACAGATACATCACCCAAACAACTGCTATAAGGCAGGGAGAGTAAAAGGAAGAGAAAGAGGGGCTGGGGGGAAGTACAGAGATGGGAAATGGCTACATTAGGCATACAGCTGAGATCTTGGAGAATGTACTGATAGCAAAGACTTATGCAGTATGAGTGCTCTGTTTGCAAGCTCTAAATTGTTTAGTTATGACATTATCTAATGTGACAAAATGTGTTATGTTAATATTTCCTTTTCTCTTCAAAACTGTTGAAACATGACAGATGTAAGCTAGTATCTTTCCAACAACCTCTAACATAGTTGTACTTGACACCTTAGCAAATAATTAAAAAACAAGAATTGTTTTTAGACAGGATGAAGTCTTTATTTTTTGACAGATCCCGTAATAAATGGGAAGTGTTGGCTTTCTTTCAAAAGGAACACTGATCTCAGAGTGGCTGGACTTCTAAGAACAGAGAAACAAGTTTGAGACAGGATGTTGATTATACTGACCCTTAAGTAGCCCTCCAAATTAAACAGGATAATTCCTCAATTACTAAAAAGAGTAAAAAAAAAAAAAATACCCAGTGCTTCATGAAAAGATACTATGTATGGCTATCAACACATTTATAATTTTGCAGTGGTTAGTAATATATTTTGTCAGTCTGGTTCTTTCCCTGTTCTCTACTTATGTCATTGATATGTGCAATTTTTCCCCCTCTTAGCTGCAAGAAGCCTCATAATAGATTAGCATCAAATGTTTCAGGACTTGGCATGCTGCTACACTGGAGATAGAGGAGTATAAAACATAGAACTGGAAGTGACCTCCTGGGTCCTTGAGTCCAGTCTGTTGCTACAGTAAGCAACCACATCATATAATTTGTGTTTATATAAGTTTATCAAGCTTCACCTTTAAAATCAATTGGGTTTTAATTTTTAAAAAATCAACATCAGTTCTATTTAGATTTAAAAAAACTATTTTACAGCAAAAGCCACATTTATCCAGCACCTTACAAACTGGCATGCTCTATTAACCGGCATGCTGGTTGACGCAGCAGAAGCGAAGCTGGAAGTGCCCACTGTGGCACTTCCAGTCTTGCCGAGCCCCCACGGCCTGGGGCAAAGCAGCCTGAGCGGGGCCCCCTTCCCTGTCTCCCGGCATGCTGACATAGTGGGAGGGGTGGCAGTGCGAACAGGCAAAGATGCCTGTTCGGGTCTCTCAGGTAACTGGCATATTTGGTTATCCGGCACACCCTATTCCCCATGGGTGCCAGATAACAAAGCTTTTGCTATACGCTTATTACCGTGGGGTCTGATTCTGTAATTTTTGAGGCTAGGTACAGACATCACACTTTTTACTGGTATACAGTATACACAGACTGGTTTAAAAATGGCAGAACCTGATCTAAGATTTTATCTCTCCCACCATATCAAGGAGCGAGTGTTTGCTCTGTTCACTAGTGATCTCAACTGCTGCTTACAGAAAAACCATGCAACTTGAATTGATTTTGCCTCACGCTTTTTTAATGTCTGTACTTAGCTTGGATGAGTAAATGTTATTCAGCATAAGTAGTTCCTCTGGTATCACTAACTAAGCTCCATTTAAAGAGTGCTGAATTACAAAGGACATTTCACTCTAAGTGTGTGTGTGTAATACTTACTTAAAGTGAAATGTCCTTTGTGCTTTATGACTCTGATTCTGTAACTGATGGTACACAGGCAGATTGCTGCTTATGTTAACTTCAGTTGAACTAGGGCAGCCTACTTGGATGCACTCAGCTGTATGATGTGGGGCTGAGACACGACCCTGGCTGCTGCTTCTGTGTATTTACTGGGGGACCAAAAATAGCAACCAGTGCAGCAGTGGCTGATTGCCCTGCTGCAACTGGCACCACGGCAGCTGGCCCTGCCCTGTGCCTTGCAGCCACGGAGCTGCCCTGCTATGCCTGTGCTCAGTTGCAGGACTGAGGCCTAGGATTAAACCTCCAAGATGTGGGGAGAAAAATTAACTAATGTACTGTACAGATCCAAATTTTGAATTTAGATTTTTTTCTGTGTAGCATTCATTTATTCATAGAGCAGCAAAATCCAAAATTACTGGAGTAATCTTCTTTAATAAATATTTCAATTTGGAAGCTAGTCAAATAACATTCTAGTGTAAGCAATTCAGGACACATTGAACTTATTCAGAGCTATAATGTCTCCCTCTTCCCAAAAATGGAAATTTTAAGTATTTAAGAAATAAGACAAAAGATGAATGACTGTAAAATAAATTCATATTTCTAAAATCTGGGAAATGGCAAACATGTCATTCATAATTACCAGGAAAGGCAAAAGCATAAAGCAGAAAAGTGCCTCTTCCAGTGGGTAAATTTGTTTCTTTTAAAGTTATGGTAGTGTGGAATGCTGTATTGAAATGGCTGTGTAGCCTCTGAGTGCCTCCAGCTATAACAAAAAAAAAAGAATAATCAAATATTTTGGGATGCATATGAAAAACAATTGTTTCAAATAAGTTGGAAGGACCCACTTTTATTTGGACAAGAGGGAGAAGTGGAAGATGAAGCATAAGAAAAGCTAGGAGGCAAGCCCATGCCTTTCCCAGAATGTAAATTTCCATATGTATGCTCTGCATCTTTTCTGACTCTTAATTTTGCTTATTTTCCTCTTGTTGAATTTATTGTCATCTTACTTGGGCAAAATGGCTTGAAGGAATTTCTGTTTGACCCTTGCAACTCAGCTGTCACTCATCTTGGATGGTACATGTAAGGCAAGCCAAAGTTTAGTTCCTAATCTTTACTTTTGGACATGCTTTCCGTGTTGCAGCTGATTCTGCATCTTTGTACCCTATTGATTTTAGTCCTTTTATCTTTCCAGAATTCCTATATTCTTTCTAAAGCTGGTGCAGAGTCTTTTTTATTAGAGTTGCAGGCTGGATTCTGATCTTACATCAGGGTGACCAATATCTATGGTATTAGAATAGTGTGAGATCATTTGGGACACGTTGCATATGCTGTCAGTCAGAAGTGACAATCCCACTTCACAGCAGTGTATAATTCAGGCAGAAAACTTAATGCTGTTGCAACACATCAGCTGATGTTGATAAGTAGTTCTAGAAAATGATTATAATGTGATAAAAGGTAAAGTCTTACAATGCCGATTTAGAAAAAAACAACGAAATATTATTCATACAACAAGGTTAGGATTCCTTGTTTAACTCTCAATAATGTGAATGGAGGTTTCATATGTGTACCAGCAATAAGTTAGCATTGTTTTTAAATATTTATATTATCGTAGGAATTCATGGTCAGCCAGGTCCAAGACCCATTGTGCTGGCATTGTACAGCATTATAGAAAATCACAGTCCCTGTCCCAGCTATTAGCCCTTTGTTTAAGAAATGCAGCTGTGTAGAGGTCTAATGCTTAGGGCCAATACTTAGCTATTTAAATATTTGCTATAATCTTTCGGGATCATTGCTATTTTCACTAGCATTTTGGGTGGAAGGTGTCTCTTCATAACTTTATAGTGTTGTATAAATAGATAGATAGAGATGCTCCATCCTCCCTCCCCATCACCACTCCCCAGCCTCTTATAGCCCTGGATGCACAACACCCTATAATGACAACATGTATTTTGCACGTAGATCAAATAGAGCAAGTGAAACTTATAAGTACATGTTTTCAGACTGGTGCTTGAGGGGCTTCCTGGAGCTTACAGCTAATTACCTTTTCAAAGCAATCAATAGGTGGCATGTTTTAAATTACATGGTGAAGTAAGTTCATTCACACCTCCCCCAACAAGTGTACAATGGCAATGAATAGCATTAATCAGATTCAATATGATAAAGAAAAGGAAATCTTGTTTTTACAATTGACAAAGACAAATATGGTGTGCTCTTCACATTTCTGTGCTTCCCCTTATGCTAGCTGGTTTTCTCCTCAAGCTCTGGAATAATGGCTTCCAGGTCAGGTCACTATTTTATGATTTAGAGATGGTTGAAATTTTTTTGGGGGGGGGGGTCTCAACATTTTTGGACTAGTTCCCCATATTTTTCAGTTAATTACCTTGGATACAAACTTATGTGTTTTAGTTGCTAGTGCAAAAATGGAGTCTTGCCTATGGTAATTCAGTTAAGCCTATCCTCCCCTGCTGGTTTTAAATGAATGCATCAGATAGTGGAGGCAGGCAGGCTCTTACTCTCCCCAAGCTCTGCTCTGCCTGTCACTTTTTAGAAATCGCTGTGTATTTTTGTCTCGGTGCTTTTTGCAATGAAAAACTGCAAATTTTGGCATTTAAATTTGCACCTTTAAGCTTAATTAAGGTTATAGTAGGCAGTTCACACTTGTTAGTTCCTCTCTGTGCACAAAGCCCGAGTACATAGGTTTGGCACTGAGAGTCTGAGGGAGAGCAGAAACTTTGCAGTGAGTAGAAAAGTGGCTGGGTCTTGTGTGCTGCTGTAGGGTAAGGGAAATGGGATTCCTGTTGTGCTGGAAGTGCTGTTTGTATTACAGTAATGCTTGAGGCAGCAATCAGGACTGGGGCCCCATTGTGGCAGGCACTCTATAAACACTTATTAAAAAACAATTTTTGTCACACAGGGCAGGTACAGACATTACACTGTTATATATGTGAGCAGAAACTGTTCTATACCTGTAACAGAACAGAAGTTCGGCACACGTAGACTGGTTTAAAAATGGTGGAACCCAGTGCTCACCAAAAGGCAAATGTGTTCTGTACGCTACCAGTCTAAATTACCCCACTTACAGAAAGCAGCATAAATTAGATTGATTCTGCCTCGGGCTTTCTGAATGTCTGTACCTAGCAAAAAAAGTTTTGTGTTGTCATGGGTCCATTCACCGTTACTGACCTACAAAAAACTAGAACTCTTGGTTCTAAAATGATACCTTTTATTAGACCAACTGGAAAATGGCAAGAAAATTGTCCTTTTCTGCAAGCTTTTGGGATCAAAGTCCCTTTTGTCAGGCTCTGGGAAAAGTGTAGATGGTACAAGATGGTAAAAAGTCCCCATAGGTAGGAAATAAACTTCATTTTTGCACAGAGGGAGCTGAAGATGGAAGGCTGTTCCTCTGGGTCCATGAGAGTGTCTTTGTGAGCTGCGTTGAGTAGCTCTTTGATGTGGTGACCAGGTAGAATTCCTTCCTTGGAGGTGTCAGATGGCAGGCAGGGAGGCAAAAAAACTTCCTTGTTGTTCTGCAATGAAGTTTTTAAAATTCAGAATCGGCTAAAATTCGGCATCTTCTATGTTTCAGGGGTGTACTTGGTAGCTGTGTTGGTCTGAGACAAAAAAGACATACAAAAAAACTAGAACCAAAATTTTGGAACCAAGAATTCTAGTTTTTTTGTATGTCTTTTTTGTCTCAGACCAACATGGCTACCAAGTAATTCACCATTATTGTGTACTGTCCCGCTTTGCTACTATAGCCCTTCTTTTCTAGACATACTCCTTTTGTGTGGCATGTGCCTCTAGCTATACCCATAGTTCCTGTGTTTAGGGCCATTCATTCCACAGTAGCTGCCGGTGTTTCTTCTTTAGAGCTATTGTTGTGTCCCTTCTGTCAGCAGATTCATTGCTGAATTTTTATTTTATTTTATTTGCATTTATCTTGCATTATCTTTTGCATTAACAATATCTTGATACTGTTGGAGTAGAAACTTATCTAGTTGTAAAGGAAAGCTTAAATTCATGCAAAAATTGTTAGTCCCTAGAGTTGTGACTTAATGGTATGGTGATTGCCACTTGCCACTGCAGGCTACCATCCTGTTTATTATGTTTGCTTACAGAGGAAAGCTAGCGGAAGTTTAATGAGGACCAAGACCTGGGAGTGGGTGAGGGTTTGAAAATAGAAGAAGAAATGAAATGTGAAGAAAATGCATATTAGGAATAGTGCTGTAAAAATTCTAACACTGGGAAGTTTAAAATTTAGTAATTTCATTAGTAACAAGAAGTCGGTTTGTTTTCTGAGAGCTAGAATTCCAGTGTGCAGTCCAGCCCAGAGTGAGGACTGGTGTGTTTTGCTGTCCATGGAACAGCCAGGGAAGCAGTCTGACTTGTCAAGTTTCCTTCCTGCTGCTTTGACTAGTATGTAAGTGGTAGAGGTTACATCCATTGCAGTGTACATCCCTTGATGTGCTGGTGCAGCTATGCCATCAGGTATGTTGGGAGAGAGCTGAGGGCAAACTCCAGACTCCTTCTCCCTTCTGCCCTTTACCAACCACTTGCAGAAGTGGGATAAAATAATGGTCCATATGCAAAAAGCAGTGGTATGCACCCTACGTGTTCACACTGTGAAACGAGCTATGGTTGACCATAAGTGAAGCAAACCAATATTTGACTGAAACACCTACGTTTAAATCCTGCAGTATATCTCTCTCTCTCTCTCTCTCCCTAAATTTGAGTGTGATTATCTTAAAATAACAATGGGATTATATAAGACATATATGTATGTTCAGGTTAAGCTGTATAATAAATGTTTAAGCAAATGTGGCCAACCTAAAAAAGTTAAAAGTAATTCTTACTGGATGGTTTGGGTTTGGTGGTTTTTGTTTTTTTTTCAGGGGGGGAGGCGGGTTGTGTTGGTGTGGGAGGAGAGTTTTCATATTTCTTGTCTTTAACGAAGATCCACAAAAATGGTGGAGACTGACTGGTTCCACAGGGTGAATAGTGTGCACTTAATTCATTAAGTGCTGTTAAATACATAAACTTAAAAGGGAACCCCCCCTTGCAGTTCCTTTTTCCCCCCACTATTATAGTTATCGCAGGTGTTACTTAGAACAATAGAGGTAAAACAATGTTGTAGTTTTTATCCTTTTTAAATTGAAAGTGTCACTTCCAGAGCCCAATTGATTATTGTTCTGTGCCTTGTATATTGATTATTCATATTGCTGTAGTGTCAAGAAACCCCAGCCATGGATCAGGAACCACTGGGCTAGGTGCTACACAAACATACACCATAAAGGCAGTTCCTGCCCTAAGCACCAGACAAACTAAGGGTTTGTCTACGCTGCAAACTGCAGTGTAGTGTAGAGCAACTTCAGCTAGCCTTAACATACTAGTCTGAGGAATGGAAGTAGAACAGCTTCCCTGTGCTTTTTTGAGGCAAAATGCTGGAATTATTGTTATAAGAGAGATTTGAACACAAGGTGCCAGCCTCCTTCTGGCCTGTCTGCAAAATTGAAGAAGTTTGGAAAGTCATCTCTTATTAAACCGTCCATAGGGTTCTAACAGCTTTTGGAGTCCTTATAGTATCATCGCCCAAAGTTTCAACTGCAGTATAATAAAAGCTTAATTATCCAGAAACATTGGCTATCTAAAGGGGGTCATTGTCCCGTAGTCAAGAGGGAATGTATTCAAAATACTTTTCTTAGTCAAACCTTCATTTATCCAGCCTAAAATAATGTTCTCTGTATTTTTAGGATAAATGAGACTTCATGATATCTGGCACTTGGGCTTAAAGGCATAAATGCTGAATGCAGTGCTTGATTTTTGTAGGTAGTCTGTGCTTGCTAAAGGAAGAAGAAATTTGAAAAGCTCTACTGAAATTTGATTAGAATTTCTACAGGCCAGTAGCCATGGTCTTTAAAAATAATAGCAAAGGATCTCATTATTTCTTTTTTTTTCTTTGAGAACTTCTTTTAATAGGGTGCTTAATAGAAATTAAATAGAAAAAAAAACCTCTACTCTGTTGTCAACTTCTTCGAAAATGCAAGGATATCATTGATTCTGTGAAAAGTATGCATGCTTAAGTTTATGCTCTGTAAACAGTTTTGAGATTCCTAAGACATGTAAGATGAGGCCTCAATCTTTACTAAAAAATGTCGCCCCAAAACTGGTACTTTGTATTGTGTGTGGATATATGTGTATGTAATTGTTCTGTTTGTCTGTACATACTACATAGTTTTGCTAGTGTTTGCTTTTGTGATATTTGATATTCTCCTTAAAGCTGCTGCTCCTGGAATCCTAAGTGAAGATCTCAGCTTTCATTTAAAAACAAAAACAAAAAAAGCAAAATATGTTTAGACCTTATGGTAACAGAAAAAAGCTTGAAAATATCCAAGTGCGTGCTAAAAGTTCAGAGTTCACACTGACTTCAGTAGGCCCAGGATTTCATCCAAGATTTTAAAGCTAATATCTTGGGTTTATTTTAAGGGGGGTGACTAACACAGTTTTGAACGTTTAGGGTTGACAGTCCTGTAAGTATGTGGGTGATTAGGCTACAGAAATGAAATCTTCCATATGTTAAAGAAACATTTCACTTGCAGGAACTGTCATGGTCAGCACTTGCAAAAATCTATTCCAAGCTTCTGTTAATACTGAAACGGCAAAGTTCATAAAGAAAAATGTTTTGCTGTATCCTTTCTGACAAATGTTACCTCTTTCTTTACCTTTTTTTGTAGATCATCCTTCATTCTATGCACAAATACCAGCCCCGTGTTCATGTCATTCGTAAAGACTGTGGAGATGACCTGTCACCAGTCAAGCCTATCCCTTCAGGAGAAGGAGTCAAAGCATTCTCTTTTCCTGAAACTGTTTTCACTACAGTAACAGCGTACCAAAATCAACAGGTAATTTTGACTTTTTCTGGTTAATAATTTACTAGGTCTTCAAAATATACCAGGCAGAAGCAAGACAAGAAAAGGAAAACCTTTTATTACAACACAAAATAAAAATAAGTAACTTTTTTTTTGTGGTCACAACTGATTACAGTCTCTATATAGTAGGTGCTGTATAGAGCAGGAAATGGCTCCTGCTCAGAGGAATGTGCAGTCTAAGAGGATGTAGGAGGATGAGGGAGTAAGGCAGAAAGTGTTTAAAATGTTAATAAAACCTGAGGCAGATGTTTAAAAACTTGGTATCTACAGGTGCAGGTTAAATGCCTTTGGTGGGATTTTCAAAGGCATAACTCTCATTGATTTTCAAAATGCTTCGCAATATTAGTCAAGTATTATCTGCAGTTTATGAAAGAATAACTGAGGCTTTCAGACAAAGTTAAATTTAACTGGAGCAGAGTATTTACTTGAAAGGGAGCAAAATTGGTGTGTGTAAATAAAAAAAAATAAAAAAAATAAAAAGTTCAAATTCAGCCTGCTCTGGAATTTAAAAAAACAAAACAAGAAACCCCTCTGGATATGGACAGATATAACAGTTATATTCCTGTTAAATGTTACTGTTACATCTGGGGATTTCTGTAGGGATACAAGTGCAAAAGACCACTGGAACTTTAACCCTTTTTCATTCACTGTTGAAGTTGCTCAGTGCAGGAGCATGCAGATGTAACTGTTCCATTTTAACAGCTGATGCATACACCCAAGTTGCAACTTCTCATTTTTTTAAAAAGGCATTTGTCCATAGACTCCTATCTAGTTGCTTGACTCTTCAGGTGTATCTGTACTGCACACTTCAGGGTGGTGTAGCAATGCTTAAGAAAGCTTTAAAAAAAGCTAATTCAAGTACTAGAAACCATAAAGATACAGGAGGATGGCGTTCTAACCTTTGAGCTCCAACCTTTACAGCAGGACAAATTAGGCTGCATGTGGCCATGTGCTCCTGTGACCAGGGTGCATCTGAATAGCCAGCTCTAACTTTGTGATTCTGTTCTAATGATTTGTCTAATTCATGATTAATTCATATTTTGTATAATACTATTTTATTTATTCTAAATAATTTAGAGTAATTATTTTGGGATGTATTATACGTTTTACGTGCGTGCGTATTGACCTGTGTTCTTCAGGAAGCAAAATCATTGAATGATTCAGTATAAATTTAAAGTAGGAGAGTCATACAACCAATTGGTGCCTGTTCTGTTAATTTAAAGAAATTTAAAATTACTTTTATATTTTGTGCTACTTTTTTATTTTATGTATATGTAAGCATTGCGGCCTAAAAATAATCTTTCTCATTTTTATATTATTTATTGGCCTATGTATTATTTAACTGTGTCTCGGACAACCATGCCATGCACTATCTTGGCTAAAGGGAGTAGCACTTTCCAGACTATTTTAAGAATCCTAGTCTGCCTTGTTGTAAAATAAACACCTTTTGACTTCCGTTAGGATCCACTTGGAGAATGATTGCAAGATTGGGCCCTAATTACTTTTCAAAAGAAACTGCACTGAATCTGTAAATAGGAAAAAAGATGCACTTCATTTTTTTTTTATACTTCTTAAAATGAGTTAAAATAGAATATTCCACTGTTAGCTCATATTTTGTGGATAAATGTGCTTTGCACATAACTTTGAATTGACAAAACTCTCATCATCCCTCACTCTAATCATATTTACAGATCACTCGATTAAAGATTGATAGGAATCCATTTGCCAAAGGGTTTAGAGATTCTGGACGTAACAGGTAAGCTTTGGAAAGTGTAAACTGTTCACATCAGTTTGTTAAAGGGTCTGAAAAACGGGTACTATCCTTAAACACATGAGATTTTTTCTGTTTCTAGTAAGAGCTAAGTGTTGCCGTGCTCAGAGAGGAGATAATGATTGTCAAATTACACCTAAAATATGTACACTAAGGGTGTGTGTAGATGAAATGGGGGCCCTAAATTGAAGCAGTAGGTTTTTAAAAACACTGCTTCAATTTGGGGCTGATTCTTCTTTTTTTTTTAACCCCAGTGTCATGCACACACTGTTAGGTGTGCAACCTGCCTCTCTGGTGGTGGGGTGGGGAGGACAAGCTGCTGGTGGGTGGAGCGGTCCCTGGGAAGGCTGGTGCTTCCGTCCATGGCAGTGGCGCCCCCCCCCCCTTCTCTTCCCCCCCCAAGGCAGCACCTGCCCACAGGCACCTGGCTTGGGCAGTCCCAGGGGCCATGGAGGGAAGCACCAGACCTCCGCACAGCTCAGGTAGGCAGGCAGGCTCCAGGGGGAGAAATAAAAATCAGGTCACTGCTTTTTTTCCCCCTCTCCTGGATGCAGTCTTCCTTTCTGGGCTGCTGCCAGGCTGCTTGCACGGGCCTCCTGCAGAACTCCTGAGCTGCATGGAGCCTGGTGCTTCGCTTCGTGGCTCCAGGGGCAGCAAACTAAAACTTTTCCGAGGAGTTTTAGTTTGCTGTGCCCCAAGTCATTTAACGTGCGTTACATCACCAAATTTCCTACAGCGGCTGGAATTAACGCTCAATATGCTGCTGAGGCGTACAAACACCAACATCGTTAAAGTGTTGCAAAAGCATTTAGCCCACTTTTAAAGTGTCATGCACACATGCCCCTGGTTTTGTCTACACACAGCCTAAGGCTGCTTACAAACGTTAAAAAAAAAACAAAAAAACAAAAATGCTTTACTAGATGCAGCAGCACATTAGTTCAACCCACTCAACTGCATCTGCGTAGATCAGGTGCTTCAGTCAATTTAATCAGCTATTAAATAAAAGCACCAAAAAAGCCTCACTAAAGTGCTCTATCTATACAGACATTGGGCAAGCTGGGTCCAACTAAAGTGATGCCTCTTCTGGGTATATGCTGGGCTTGGCGCGAGAGTACGTTGGGTTTAAAGTAAGGTGCCTTTTTTTTACATCTGTAAGCAGCCATAATGTACATGAAGCATCCTCAAATGTTCACTATTTATCATGATACATTTACACTCTTGAACCTTAATGGACATAGAATCCTACATATTAAATGCTTTCAGCTGAAAAAAGAAAGCATTAAACAACTGTTTCTGTGCTCACTCAGTATTTGGTTTTCTACGGCTAGTGTGTGTTTCTGGGTGGGGGCAGCGGGCAGGAGTGCATGTATGTGTATGGCCATCATTCTAGTGAAGTAAACTAGATGTTAGTAGAAGTATGTACTGGAAAGAATGCATTTTTGTCAACCAGTTCATAAGGCTTTTATTCTAGCGGAAGGGTGAAGTATTAGAGATCCTTTTTGTTTCTTCTAATTGGATTACAGAAGTTCTGAGATTTAATTATGGAGAACAAACTACCATATTTTTAATGCATGATGTTAGGAGAAGAAGAGGAGACTAACTTTTATGGAAAGTGGGAAATGGCTGTAAAGATTTCCAGAAATCCACTAACTAACATCTTCCTAATTAGAAACAATTGGCAAAACTCAACCTTGGGTGGAATGAGGCACCTCTCCATTTGCATGAAGGTACCAACATTCATTGACATTACTGGGTTTGTCACTGGATGCTGGAGTCCAACTGCAAAAGTCTAGTTGCAGGATTGAGTCTTTAGAGCCTTCCCCCCCTTCCCCCCCAAACCTTTGTCAGGGACATTGAGAGAATTTTTTTTAACAAAGAGACTGTGGTAACTTAATAGAGCGAGATGTGATGATCATTCTAGTAAAGAGGTTCCCTGTATATATTTATTTTGTATCATTTCAAAAGTTAATGGGATAGCTGTTTTTAGCTACAGTTCTCAACTAGGATGCCACAGCAGCCTGGGATACCTTGAGATCCTTTCAAGGGTACTGCAGAGTGCCACACAATCTTAACACTGTTAGGTGTGCAACCATGATTCATGGTCCCTGACTTCCTGCCCCTGGGGCAGGGGGCTGGACTCAATGATCCTCCGGGGTCCCTTCCAACCCAAATGTCTGTGAAATCTATGAAAATCTCTATGAAATAAACCCAGAGATTTCAAATAGGAATTCAGAGTGTTAAAAACATTCTGCCCTGTTGTGGTCTTTCAGAGTCCTTTGGAACAGAAGAGTGGCTCAAGTATTTTCATGTCCCAAAACAAGTGAGGACTATGAGCTGTCACTTTGAGGGGTGCCTCAAGTATAGCAAAGGGCAACTTGAGTATAAGAAAGCTGAGAACTGCTGTGCTAGAGCATTGCCTGTTGCAAAATGTACAGTGGCCTCTCTTCTCCTGAAAGCAACAGTGTTGTGCTGCTTATGCACCAAGGAACTAATCAAATACATCTTGGGGATGTGGCTCAATTTTAATCCTTTGTCCACCAGATCTTCCCACCATGTTTTAAATCATTCCAGACTAGTTTTAAAGGCTCCATTATTTATAACATTTTATGTAGCATGTCTACTACCAAGATGTGTTAATCCATAACAAAAGCTTAAAATACTGTGATATCATTGTTTTAAACTTTTTTAGGCCAAATAAGCACAGCATTAATTGTACATTGCATTGTACTAATTTTCCTCTCTCTAGCTAGGTAAAGTAATTCTGTTTAATTAAAAAATATTTCCTTTCAGGTCATTTATAGTCCTGGTTTATAGAGCTCAGTAGCTTCACCCTGTAAAAGCACTCTGTACGCTTACAAAGTGAAATAGAATTTATGTGCTGAGAATAGCTTCATTCTTCAGTTAGGCTTTAAGTTTGACCCTATAAAAACTTTTATTCAGGAAAGGACCAAAATTTCTTCTTTTTAAATACTTCAGGAAAAACATAACTGTTTTGTTAAATAAACTTAGCCATTTGATAGCATAAATTAGGGTGGTGATAAAATGTGGAAATTGTTCGAAGGCATCTTGTATAAATTATCGCCTTGGCTGCACTCCTCCAGGAGGTGACTTTTATCTCCACTTTAACTAGAAATGAAAAGTCACCATTACTGCAGAAAATGAAGGCTATTTTTTAGTCCAGGTTCAGCTAATAAATACTTTATAACTGTTTCCTGCAACATATCTGCTGTGATCCTGCTGGAATTGCAGTGTGAAAAAAGTAATATAGGAAGAGAATGTTGGTAGCCTTAAATCAGAGCAGTTGCATATTTCTATTTTACTAACTGTGCTGCTCAAAGGCAAGTACTCGTATTTGGTATGCACTTGATGTTGATGCTTAACAGGCCTTATGGGTGCTGCAACAAAAAGTAGCGGCAAATTATATCAATGCTCTGACTTAATACTCTTGTTTATAAGTTCATGGCAGAAAAAATAAGGAACATTTATTATTTAAGAAAGGGGAAGAATTATCCTACTTAGCAGATCTAGTTAGATGGCTGGATGATCATTTATTTCTGTTTTCTCATTACAAAAGCTTAAAGGAAACAAAAAGCTTAGAGAAAACTAACAAAGTTAATTGCTAAAGACACTTTTATCTAATATTGCCTGTGCACATTCAACTCAGCAGTGCATCCATGCATCACTCCTTGTGTAAGGACAGTTTTTGGAGACAAAAATAGTGTTTGCGAATCTAATCTTACTAGAAATTTGTTCTGTGGATCACTTTCCTTCTAATCAGACATGGCAGTTCATCCCTCTGGCACTTAGAGAAGATGTTTATCTGAAACAGCCATATTTTAAAAGTATTTAATGACATTCTGGCTTCTAAAAAAACTGACTTGGCAACTGCAAATGAGGAAGAGAGCCTGTATTCCAGGTGTCTCTCCAGACCACCAGCAAGTTCATTGCTGATCATAGCTAGTCCATGGATGGGGGCTGAGACAGAGGCACAGGCATCTTGAAAAGTTGCTTTTTGTGACTGCATGTGTGTGCGTGTGTGAGAGAATTTATCAGATAGTTAGAAGCAAAATACAGATGACTCTTCACCATTGGTTTTCTTGTTTTTGATTAGAATGGGACTGGAAGCTTTAGTTGAGTCGTATGCATTCTGGAGACCATCACTAAGGACACTTACTTTTGAAGATATACCTGGGATACCGAAACAAGGTAACAGTCTTGTTTGTTATTTTGATGATCTGGAAAACTCAAAGATAAAATTACTACTGTTCCTTACCTAAAAAAAAAAAAAATGACCCTTACAGGAAAAAAAATCTAAACATATATCATAATAGAGATGATATTTTATTTTCAGATATAGTAGCACCGCTAGTTTAACCACATCGGTAATGTATAGGACCAAGTAAGATCTGTTACTGAAGCTTACAATGTCCAGTGCAGAATAATTCAATAAAGTCACTGTCATCCATAAAAAATAAATGGTGTGTGTATGGACATATGAATATAGATCAGATATGCACAAGTGTGCACACATTTATATAAAACTGTGTACTATATATGATCTATATCATATCCATATATAATATATATTTATTATTGATAGTTTTGCATTGTGGTTTGAACTTCCAATAACATATTTTCCCTCCACCATTAAAAATACAAAATCTATCAATCTAGACTACGATCTATCATTAAGCAAAAAACCTTTCACTAATCTGGAGCTGAAGTTGTAATAAGAACACTGTGGGCACATCTACACGTGAAGCTATGTTGCCGTAACAACGCACTACAACGAAGTAGCATCAGCGGTCACAAACTGATGCCGCAGCTATGTTGTCGTAGCAACATGCTCCCTCATTATAGCTCATTGCTATGGTGATGTAGCAGCTAAAAATATCGGTGCACAGTGTGCACGGCACAGTACAAGCTGTTACTGTGCTGTCATTTAGTACTTGCCAAAGTACTAAATGACAGTGCAGTAATAAAGGCACTGTAGGGATGTGTAGATGAGCCTCGTGGTTCTCAAACTAGGGCAAGAAATGCCCACCCCTGAAATATTAGACAGGAAATTCAAAATAAAGGTTACATTGAAAAGTAAAGTGGAAGGGCAAAGTGAATGACTGGGGTCACCAACATTACTTTTAATTTAGCCCTTTTCTACACTACCTCTTGTGGACCTGTTATACCCTGTTTGCAGAGACATTTCTAGTGAAGGTTTTCTGTAAACAGGGTTTTGATAGGGATATTGAATTTATGGATAACTGTGTTGTATCAATCTCTATTGTACGTGGCTTTTATTTTGCATAAGAGTGACTATGAAAATGATTTTGAAATTTAAATCTGAATCTGTTCTGACCCATTTTGCAACATACTAGTCTCAGCCCAACCCATATAGGTTTGTAGTAATTTATCTTGCCATATCACAACACAGCATTTGACATTCCCTATGTCTGCAGAATTTCCCAGGATATGGTCCCTTCTGAAGAAGAAATGAAGAAAGCAAACTTCAATGACATAGAAGGGCATTAATTAAAAAACAGGCAAGAGGGCCTTTTAGTAATGATAAAGTACAGAGGAGGGTACTTCCATTTAAATGCAGCTTCAGTATACATCTAGTTTTTCTGAAAGAGTACTGTAATCCAGATGCATCGATTTCTTAGCTTTTGTTAACACTAATGTTATTAAGGCCAGCTCTGGACCTGTAACAAAGGATGGCCTTGGTCAAGCCAGCTGTAAAAGAATATATGGTCATTTGGGTTTGGGAGTCAATGCCAGCCAATGTGATGCTAGCCACACAGCATCCTTGTGTGTTACTGCCTCTAGAAAATAGCATGTTTCCAACTGGACTAGCTTGCTAGGCTTAAGCAGACCTTTGATATTTTTACTTGATTATGGATCAAGCCACAAGTTATTTAAAGACAATATGAATAGTAGGGCTGTGCAAAGCTTCAGGTACTAATTCGATTCGGAGGAGATTTGGCCTGATTTTTCTGCAGCTGAATCTCCAAATCCAGATTGAATCAGGAAACCGTTAAAAAGGTCCAAATTGATTTGTAGCTTTCCAAATCAATTCGGAGAGCTTTGGAGATTTGGGCAGTCCCTTCTGGCTCTTTTTTTTGAGAGCCCCTCCTCACTGACACTGACACTGCTGCCAGGTGTGTGTGTGGGGCGGGGGGAGCATCCCCAGTGCTCCCCACTGCATAGGGGGCTCTGCCACTAGCCCCCAGCCCTATTAATGACTGCCCTGTCCAGCCCCAGCTCCCAACTCTTTACAAAAAAAAACCCAACACTGCACTCACTGGCTGCTGCAGCAGCCATCAAGGTCTCTGGGGGATTGCCTCCTGCCATTTTTTTTGTGAAAGAGCTGATGCGCTGGGGGTAGATGGGGCAGCCATTGGGGGGGCTGGGAGAGCGGGCGGGGGTTGGGGTGCTTGTAGCAAAATCCCCCACACAGTGCAGGGCACTGGGGGGCAGCGGGGATCCCTCCTCCCCCTCCAGGAGAGCAGGCAGGGGATGAGGCCTGTCTGATTTGGAGATTTGGCTGATTCAGCAGCGGCTGAAGCTCTGAATCAGATTCGGCTGAATCAATTCAGGGCAGTGATTTGAATTGCTGAATCTGAAGTGAATACCAGCCGCTTGACAGAGGCCTAATGAATAGTCTCTTGCACATTTTCTACTTTTGGGATGGAGATGTAAAACAGAGTTACTTTATAGGTGACTTTCAGGTGTGCATTCCCAAACTGTTTCCTAGGTGTGTGTATGTGATTAACTTAAAAAAAAAACATAAGTGTGTGCAGGGATGTCATAAATATTGGCAGCCTTAACTTTAGCTTCCTCTCCAAGAAAGCCCTTAGACTTTTAAAAACATACAAATCTCTGAGCAAGGAGTCTCTGTGGAGGTTGCTGGGTCCCTAGAACTTGCAAAGAGGTGGAGACTGCTTCTTCCTATGTGGCTTTTTCTTCTTTCTTCTCTCCAAGCTGCATCACTCATTTATAACTCCATCTGTCCAATTTTTCCTGTTATAAGGAACACTAGGTGGTGGAAGGGATAGGGCAAGCAGTCTCTGGATCATTTCTTCTGCCCAAACTTTGTGTGTGTGTGTCTCTTGTCCCCTTTCAAAACAAATCTAGATCTTCCATGCTCTTCTGCATGTTCTTCTCACTCCCCAATGCACATGCACACGCACTCTCTCTGCTTGCCTTATGGTAGTTTTCCCACCATTACCTCTTTGTGGCAGTGTCATCAAGATCATGAGGAGTTAAATCTTTAGTGTGCATAATGCACATAGAAACCACTTTTAATAACTAGTTTCCTCTTCCTTCCTTAAAAAAAAATTGGTCATAGCTACCAGTTTTTGCCATTGCTATACAAAAAATGTGGAGTTTCTGTGCCAAGCCATTTTGAATTACAAAGAACCAAAAGGGCTAGGAAAATGTTCAGGAGGTGAGATCATTTTTCTTTGTTTCATTTAAAATTCCTTGCATCTCCAGAACACACAGTTTTACTTACCTCAGCCTCCCCAGAATAATTCCACGCTGGCATAAGATCACACATGAAACTTCAAGCAGGTTGGCTGAATTCTGGTGAAGTGTGCACATGTGTGCACGCCTATGTGGTGTGCATGTAAGTTCACATGCATGAAGGAATGAAATGAAAAGTTCGCTCCCAACTTAAAATCCATATAATATAGATACTTGAATATGTAAGACTCCAAAGGCAGTTTGCTTCTCAGGCAAATCTACCCAGGGGACTGATCAGCCTACCCACATGCCTGTAAACAGCAATGTTTTTCATGTGAGGAAGCTCATGTTAATGAACTTCCTGTTTCTAAGACATGACAGCTCATGCTCGTGTTTTCTGGGGCTTTGGATGCTGTGGAAGTTCCTATTGATGTTTGCAGGTGAGAGTAATGGGAGCTAGATTCTGGGCAAAATCTTGGATCTCCTATTTCTCAGTCTGCTTAAATGGGTAGCTCCTTTTACAGAGCAGAACCCAGATGATTTCTCCTTTGTTTAGAGTTCACCCCTTTTAGAAATGCATTCTCACCTTTTCTCCACGTTGGGGGACACTTTCAGAACGTGAGAGAGAAATAAATAGATAAAATTTTAGTTGGGATTTTGAGTGCTTTTTAGTGCCTGGTTGCAAGCAGAATGAGAGGAGGCAGAAAATAATTAACTGGAAATCTGGTATCTTTTTATTATATATTTGGTTATAGTTAAGGCCAGATTAAAGGACATGAGAGCCAAGTTATGCTTTGAATTGGAGCCTGGGCTCATGTGGGGCTCATGAACTGTCCCTGTTTTGGGAACAGTAGAATAACCAAACAGTGAACTCATATGCCCCCTCCTCTCCCCACGCACTGAGCTGGGAGCCCTATTCAGTGGCTTAAATGACCTATTGGTTAAACTGACCTGGTTCATGCCTGTCTCGAAAAATTGTTAGTGTATTGGCAAAAGCTGCCTCTGGCCTGTCTGATTGTCACATATGATGCTTGAATGGGTAGGCATATTAGATTCCTCCCCCTCTATGTGCCATTGGCTTTTAGTTTCAGGTGCTTGCTTCTCAGATACCTGCTAGGGAGAACAGGAAACTCCCCTAGCAGCAGGGAAAGTTTTGGTATCTTGAGAGCAGATGTACTACTTGGTGCAACCATTTTTAGGCTTATTCCTCACCTGCATTCATTGAGTAAATGCTTCAAAAAGAACACTAATTTCCTGATCATAACAAGCTGGAGAGTATAGTATGTCATAAATACCATATTTTTCTTGTATCCAATACACACATTACACCCCAGTTTGAGGGACCTGATTTTTCGGGGGAAAGTTTTAAGCAGGGAAGCTGTTTTCTTTGCTGGAAAAGGTGCACTCCTGGAGATGCTGTGCAGGCCATGCAGCTGCTAAGATGACAGCCCTTGTGTCTGCTCAGCAACCTGAAGGAGTGGAGTCCTGCGTTCTAATTCTCTCCCAGCTGTAGCTATTGGCTGAGCACTGTAGCTTGTACCTGATGCAGTAGGCGAGCTGCTGGTAGTATTTTGATGATACTTGTGATATGGAAACAACATTTTATTTACAGGAATGTATATAAAGAACTACATAAAATAAAGACGTAAGTCTTGCTACTGCCCTGTTCCTCCTGGAAATGCAGAGCACTGGCAGACATTCCAGAGGGGAAACAGCATGTTACTGGAAGAGGAAGTGCATTAGTTTGACCTAGCTCCCCAGCGTCTGTATAGATTGGGTACTTCAGCAGGCCTTTTTGAATCGGCATTAGATAAAAGTGCCAGTCAGGCTGGTTGCCTTTAATTAGATAAGGTATTTCTTCACAACTGTATAGCATTTCAGTGTTACATCCATCCTCTTTCTTATCAAACTTTCTTGTGTCAGAGCTTTGTAAAGAAAGATGCAAGTCGGATGTAAGTCAGTGATTTAAACACCATCAAGGATGTTCTCCTTTTGCAGTATGCTATTTATGTTTTAATATTCTCTTTCAGGAAACACAGGCTCCTCTACCTTACTCCAGGGATCTGGCAGTGGAGTTCCATCTACCCACCCTCACCTCTTACCAGGTTCCCCTTGCTCTTCTCCTGCCTTCCACATCAGTCCCAACACTAGCCAGCTTTGTAGCCTTGCTCCAGCTGATTATACAGCTTGTGCCCGCTCAGGCTTAACCCTTAACAGATACAGCACTTCTTTGGCTGAGACCTACAACAGGCTCACAAACCAAACCAGTGAGACCTTTGCACCCCCACGGACTCCCTCTTACGTTGGTGTGTCAAGTAGCACAACTGTGAACATGTCGATGGCGAGCAATGATGGTGATGCATTCAGCTGCCCACAAACCGGCTTATCCATGCAGATTTCAGGGATGTCTCCACAGCTCCAGTACATCATGCCATCCCCATCCAGCAATGCCTTTACTACTAATCAAACCCACCAAAGCTCTTACAATACATTTAGACTCCACAGTCCCTGTGCCTTGTATGGATATAACTTTTCCACATCCCCCAAACTGGCTGCCAGTCCTGAGAAAATTGTTTCTTCCCAAGGAAGTTTCTTGGGGTCTTCACCAAGTGGAACCATGACTGATCGGCAGATGTTGCCCCCTGTGGAAGG
>NW_017729027.1:5289907-5291136 GCF_001723915.1 Gavialis gangeticus
AACCATGACTGATCGGCAGATGTTGCCCCCTGTGGAAGGAGTGCACTTACTTAGCAGCGGGGGGCAGCAGAATTTCTTTGACTCTAGGACCCTAGGAAGTTTAACACTCTCCTCATCTCAAGTGTCTGCACATATGGTTTGATTAAGTCTTTAAGTAAAAGTACAGTATGTTTGGTGTCTACAATGTATTTCTTTTGCAATATAAAAGACACTTAATCTAGCTTGTAAATGTATATATAATATGAGAAGAAGTTTCACTGAATCTTTTGACTTGGTTGTGGCCAGCCTTGTTCTTTATTTTGAGTTACACTTGAGTTTGTTGCAGCACAGTCCACTTGCTTCTCTAGTATAATACACTTAATTGTATAACACGTTGGGACACATGCAACAAATTAAGCAAGGCTTCCTCTCCTTCTTCCCCTTCCCCCTTTCTTACCCTTTTAAGGAACGAAATGACACTTAAAGAATTAAACAACACAACAAAGCCACATACACTTCCCATAAAACCAGCAGATTTCCTTTAAATGTTTGTACAGTGCTGAGCTGGTGCACCAAAGGCAAGTTGCACGTTTCTTCTCTGTTATAAGAGATATGAAAGGCATTTGGACTTGGCTGTGTGAAGCATGTGGAGTCCAGTCTAAAATAGAAATTTAGCTATGGATTAGGTACAAAATAAATTTGAAATAATAGCTTTCTTTTTCATGCAACGCTTTTTTTAGCCTGTCAGAAGTTTGTCATTCTTATGAGGTTAGTCTAGTTTTGCCTTATAATGTGACCTCATTTAAAAACAAATGCAGATGCAAATTATGATGCTAAGAGTAAACTACAAGCAGTAACAGAAATACCAGCATTCCTCTGCATGGAGTCAATTTTGGGGAGATTAATTTTTGTCAAGGGAAAGGTTTGATCTATTTTTTTCTTTTTAAATGTTTTCTATAGAAATTCTCTATTTTAAAACTTTTGCAGGAAAATAGAATATTCTTATATATCAATTTTTTTATATATAACACCCCCCCCATGCAGACTTATTTTTTTAATGTTTTGCATTCAGTTTAAGGTAATGGGATGATAAATTCCATTATCAGTTATACCCCTCATGTTTCTTATTAAGGAAAAAATTTCTTTCCACTTCAGAGGCCCAAAAAAGGATGCTGATTCTTAAGCCTAAATTAAGCAGGTGGCCCATTTCTTCCCTCAGTTTCAGAGCTGCTATTGGAAGCAGAACTTGG
>NW_017729027.1:5291147-5304160 GCF_001723915.1 Gavialis gangeticus
TCCCTCAGTTTCAGAGCTGCTATTGGAAGCAGAACTTGGTAGTAGCTGCCCCATGTAACCAGAGAGAATTGGGATCAGGGTGATTACAAATCAAATTCTATGGTGCTTTGCTTGGGATTCCACAGCATGGCACGTATTACCTATTTCCCTCTCTTTGGGATCGTTCTTTCTTTGTATGTCCTTTCTGTCACTAAGTTACTCCTGCTTTGTTTCTCAAATGCTCTTCTCCATGGAATTTAAGTTGTTCACTTCCCATAGTTGATTTTAACTGATTTCTTTAAGTAGACAGGCCCCAAACCATTCCTGACAGAGTTCTCTTGGATGACAGCAAAGTGCACCTATGTCAAAAGCATAATCATTGGCAAGATTCTCACTTTGGTTACACCTGTGCAATCCTAGCAAAATCAACATTTTGCTACATGTTTGGAGATGTACTCTCGCCTACGTACCTACCAGATTTTTTTAAACCTGCACGTCATGGAGAAGATATTTCATACATAAAGAAGAGAGCTTTATATTTGCTACCACTGAGGCTTTTTCATATTACCTGAATGATGCAGAGATACCTTAAAGTGGGCACAAATGTCATTTGAGGACCCCCCTCATGGCAAGAGTTGTGCATGGGCAGTTTAGTATAAAAAGGAATAAAACTGTAAGTTTAGTGTTCTTCACTTTCAGCTTTCAATTGAAGTAGCTTGTTACATTTCTTAACAGAGTCCATGTCTTCTGGCAAATGCATTTTAGCTGGTTTAACTTTTAAGAATCACATTTTATAACTATATTACCTCTTCACTGGAATTGAGATAAAGGGAGAAAAACAGCTTCCTCCCCATTATTTGCAGTTGGGCTAGGTATTTTATATAATTTGTAAAAAGGGAGTCCCATCTACAAAGCTCCAGTCTCAAATTTGGGAAGCTTAAAACTCTACCATAGGTTTTGGGAGACATGGATTCACTATCCTGCTTCACCAGACTTCCTGCATAATCTTGGGCAGTTCACTCAGCCACTCTGTGCCTTAGTTCCTTGTCTGTAAAATCAAATAATAGCACTTTCCCACCTTGCAGGGTGGTGTTTGGATACATTCAAGAGTGTGAGGTGTTCCAGTACTCTCTCTCCCATAGGACTGGGAGAGATCAGTGGGACTTGGTGATTCTGATTTTTCTTTCAGCCTTTCCCTTGTCATCAATGCTTTCTGACAAAGGAAAGACAAATTGTGAAATGCTTTAAAATGCAGTAGTGATTACATCTTTGGTTGCATAAATGGTCAACTTCTCTGACTTCCATTTGCAACATGGTTTCATACCACACTTCTGGCAAGCATTTGAAATCTCGCCATTAGACAAAGCTTGAAATGGTTGTAATGCTATATTTACTCTTATGTTTTAAAGGGATAAGCAAGATATTTTTCACTATAATATGTGTCACCTTGAAGAACATTGGCTGAGTGGACGGGGCTGGTAGACTAAATCTTGCAAGTCCTTCCACAGGGACAACTCCTGTATTAAAGACTGCAGGATTATATGTGTGTGTACAGGTGCACATGTGCTTGAAGATAATATTTACATTGTAATTTTTTGGTGAATTTATTGGTACAATTTACTGATCACTTTTTTTCCTTCTTTCACATTATTTTTAGCATATAACCTCACAGTATTTTTCTGAAACATTTTTTTTCTTGTAAAGTTGAGTTAATATTGTAAATAGTGATTGGTGTGTCATTTCAAAGACTAGCTTTTTATCATTATAGTAAATGCTATATATGCATTTTGTCTATAATTATATATCTGTATTTTATAAAAATTGCCACAGAAATTATATTAAAGTGTGTATCTAAACACTTCTTTTAACATTTGAAAAATTAAAGGGGTTTTATTTTGGTCTGCAACTTCAACAAAGAAATCAGCATGAGGTAAGACCTCAAGTGCAAAGGCTTTGTCAAAGTTAGTAACATACAACTGAGTTGACAGTCAGTGGCGTGAAGGTAAACAAACCTACCGAAAAAATACTTTTATCTAGGATAGCCCTGCTTTCTATTTCTCTGTGTTATACTTACACTTGCTTTGGGGTACAAGATTAAAATAATACCAGATTGGAACAGTAGTCTTCTACCGATACTATGCGGTGTTGCAAATGAACACTATGGGTAGATCCTGCTATACAGAGAGGGGGAAGTATTTAATTGGTTATGAGAAAATGGTCTCCTTAAGATCTGTGGGACTTGACCTAATATTTTAGAAGTTTAACTCCTTGTTTGAAGGAAGGGGGCAATGAGTAGCTCTAAATTCATTATGTTGAGGTTAGTTCCAGCAAATGTATGCTATGAGCAATTCAGCAGTGGAAATGTCTTTCATCATTAGGATTAGCTTTAAAGCTTTGTAACCCAACTATACTTTAAAAAAACATAGAGGAGCCAATTGCTTTTTATAGAAACTTTTTAAAAAAATAAGCCACAAAATTACTGGTTTTAAGGATTTATCGTTTTATTATTTTACCGCAATAAATATAGCCCTTTTATGTATTGAAAGACTTTTTTCATTGTGTGCTGCATATTGTCTCTGACTTCCATGGCATGATTTTTTTCAGGTTTAGTTTGGAGTTCAAACATAAATTTCAGTTAAATAAGTTATCATAAGCCTTAAATTGCTAATATTTTTAGGCTTCCTCCTGACAAAATATATTGACTTGTCAGTGAGGCTCTGAATTTGTGTTAAGGCTCAGCTATAATACTTCTCTTCATACTTACTGAAAAGTTTGAGTATATATGTCTTATTTAATCTGCACTGAACTAAGTCAGCCTACATATCCTGCTTTATTTTCATTCTTATGAATTGGTTAACACAAGTAATTCAAATGTTGTTAAGCCAAGCTGAGGTGACATGCTCTTTTATCGTGGTAGCAATGGGTTAATTGATGTTGTCAATGACTGATTAGGGAATAAAAACTTAACAGGATTCATCTCATTTAAATACTTTTTTTTTTAAAACCATTGTTATTAAACTCCTACTTTGACGAAGAAAAATTCATTAGCCAAGAAAAAATAGTTCAAAGTAGTCATCTTCTGTTCCACTTAGTAGATCTCTGACATAGAACCTATGAAAATAATCTTGGTTTTATGGACCCTGGTACAAATGAGATACATCTACCAAAAAGTCTAAGGTTTTAGAAATGCCCTATATCCTTGCAAGAGCATTTGGACTAAGACAAGGAGCATCGTCAAGGCAAATTCACCGTGAAGCCTGAGGCCACTTGATCTGAATGACCTTCATGTTATGTATTTAGAATTTCATCTGAATATAAGTTTCTACTCCTTTTCTTGTGACCATAGACTTGCAAAAGTAAACCTATGCAAATTTACTGCTGCAGTTGAAGGTTTTTCATAGTTCAGAGTTCCAGACTCTCTCCCACCCATTTGCCTCTTGATGCTCTGAAAGACGTCAGATCAAGTTCCCAGCTGTGGTGTTCAGTATTTCTTCGGCTCCTAGTGACATGAAGATAAGTTTCTCCTGAACCAGCTTCCTGCAACTGAACCAAGTTACTTGTCTGGCTAACATGATCTTTAGCTACTAAGAATGGCAAAGTGATTCAGAGAACAAAAGGTTAATTTTTTTTTAAAAGCTCTTGCATAATTAAAGTTCCATCAAACTTCAAATAGATGTAAACTGAGACATTTGGGAAGATGGGATGCAGACTCCTAAATTACCTACAAGGAAATTTTACTTGAGATCTAATCCTGTTTTAGATACTGATTCTACTCTGTAGCTTTTGTCTAGGAAGACACAGGCCTAAATTCTGATATCTGTGTTGAATTAAGCATTTAAAGTTTGAAGGTACTTGATTACATATGCT
This sequence comes from Gavialis gangeticus, assembly GCF_001723915.1. Classification (NCBI taxonomy): domain Eukaryota; kingdom Metazoa; phylum Chordata; order Crocodylia; family Gavialidae; genus Gavialis; species Gavialis gangeticus. Next base: position 5,294,994 of record NW_017729027.1, read on the forward strand.
ATAAAGCTTGAAAAAGTTGTCCTTAATTTATCTGTGCTTTGGTTTCCACAGAGCAGTTGTGGCAAGTACACATAGCTGATATTTGTGAAATGCTTTTAGATCTTCCAGTCCAGGAGAATGCACATAACCAACCACTCTATCATCATTCCCTGCAGGACAAACTTGGCTGACCATGGCAATTCCAGCTTTCTTGCATCATGGTAACATGCACAGTCCAATCCTATGTCACACTCCCACAAAATGACAAACAAGCAAAGACTGCTTGATGGGGATAAAAACAACATCTAAGAATCACCATCTTTCTCAAAGAAAAATTGTTTCAGATAAGTGCTATAATATGAACACAAGATAAGCTTAATGTGTATTGGAAGAGAGAACTTCTGTAGTCAATGTGAGTTTTGAAATGGACTTTAATGGGGATTTTACTACTTGCTTTTTAAGGTTCCATGTTTGCTAAACCTAAATCATACACCTTTTTGTGCATCTATATGTTCAGGTATACAGTTGTGTGCTAATATCTGGCCCTTTTAATATGAGGAGGTGATTTCAAAATCTTAACCCAAAGCTTTAATTAGAGATCGGTCCCTAACTAGAGAGGACTAATTCCATGCTAAACTTGATTTTTTGCCCATACAATCCAGTTATTTTTGTGGTGATTAAACCAGGGAAGTCTGAAAATGAGTGTTGAGGGGGTTATTTTAAGAGACCATTTATTTTCACTTTACTATATAACTCAGACAAAAATCAATGGATTTCCTGAACATTTCTGAGAAAAAGAAAAAGTTGCCTGTGCACTGAAATGTAAAGTTGAAAGTTTCAGCCCCAAAAGATTTTTTTTTTCAGTTAGGAGCATATGGAAACATAGTTAAATAAAGACTCTATAAATGAAGTCTGGGTATAAATGAAAAGTAAACATAGTTTTAGTTATTTTATAGTATTTCTGATAATGTATAACTCTTTGATGGACCACTTATGTTCTGTAGGGGAAAAAAAACTTTTAAGATGTTCAGCAGTAGGGAATTGTGGTGAGAAAAAGAGAAGTGGTCTATGAAATGAGCCCTTCACTGATGATATGGTTTTCAAATGACATGGTTTTAGTTTGGTAAATGAAAGACTGAAATGCATATAGTAAATTAATGTTGAATGTACACAATTTTTAAAATTTAATATATCCTTTTGATTTTAAGATGTTATTAGTAAAGATGAGTCTGAAGTGGAAAACATACCTCCAGATGTACCCCCAGACTTTCCTTAAAATGAAGTAGTGTTGCAGTATTATTGTAGCCATGATAGCCTAGGAAATATACAAAGGAAAAGGTTTTCAGTGACATCTGTTGGACCAATTGTTAGCTGGAGACAGGTTTGACAAGATTGTGGGCACAAACCACCTTTCTTCAGGTCTGCCTTTTCTTATTTAGATAAAGAATTTTCAATCAGTCCATTATGTAGAAAATTTTTTTTTTTTTTTTTTTGTTTTTTGTTTTTTTTTTGTTATGTTGCTGGACTTGGCTGTAAAATTTGAACTCGTATCTGAACCGTCCTAGCCTCTGATGAGGTTTGGTCCTCTAGTAACTTGTAGCATGTCGTATAATTGGCCTCTCTCTTTCATTGAGAGCTAGATAAAAAATTGATATCTATTTTAGACTGGGTATATTTGGACCTCAGGAAATAATCCCCACTTCTGCATTACATTGCTTTAGCCTTCCCTACAAAGCAACAGCAGCATTTTACATTTTAGTTCTGGGTTAACAGTACTGCAAGTGTAGTCTAAGATTAATTGGAGACCCACTGCATAGCACTTGCACGTAGGTCAAAGCTGCTCAGTCATGAGTTGATGGTTCCTCTGGTATAGAGAAGTATACATTATGTACTTTGTAACATTAGGTTTCTTGACAGCAGTTGCTGTGGCTGCCCCAGGGATATTTTGTGATAATGAGGGGGAAAGGAGATGGTCTGTGTTATTGCCAATGGGAGGTGCTGAGATCCATAATGTACTCTGTCATGATCCACAGTATAAAACAGTTCTGAACCCCTGGCTAATAAGTGCTTGTCAACTATCACCATTCCAAGGACTTTCTACCTGTAGTAACAGAAGCATCTATGGCAAAAGCTGGACAACTCTCCTGATCTATTAATGGTTGGCAGAGTATTTGATGACAGTTGCAAGAATTTGATGCACAGCAGTATCCTTTACAGCAGTTTAATCTTTGTCATCAAATCCCTCAGCAACCATGATTAATAGCAGCACTTGAGCTTGTTTTGGGAGTTGTATATTTGGCAGCTATGAACTTTGATCTGGTGGTTTCACTTTAAAGAATCATTATGACACAAACTTTTCCTGTAATCCTTCCATCTAATTAAACCACACACAAATAGTATGTAGGGAAATCTGATGCTATTGATATAAGCTGTATGTTTATTACAATTTTAGGGCACTTTAATAAAAGTGGATAGTTGTTCCCAGCAAGATAATAGATAAGCTCCCCAAAAACAATAACATCATCCAAAAAGAGTATATAAGAGAATTTCCCAAGGTCAAAGTCTATTAGAAACTTACTTTGTTGATTTATACTATGCCTTTGTTCCAGTTAAGGGCTGAGACATTTTAACCTGATCTAAAATTACTAATATATAATGAATCCAGCCTACTATGTGTACTTTTCCACAAAATGTTTGTCTTTGTTCCAGATACTAAAAGGATTTCAAAATTTAACATGATATTTTGCAGGTTGTAGTAATCAGTTATTTACTATTTGGATTTAACATCATGTGAAGATTTACAGAGAGACGCACAAATCTCTCCAATACGTATTTAAAGCCACGTAAAATCCTATCATGGAGTTTCAGTGACACTAAATCAAACCTCTCTTGCTGGGTTCAATCCTGCTCTACTCCATAACCCTATGGAGTGAAACTTCCTTCACTTACGTGTGTTTCCAAATCTGGTGGATGAGTTTTGAGAGACGAATATAAGTATTACCTCTGCCCCCTTGTGGAACACAGTTCCTCCCGTTGGTGTATCTTACCAAGAAAATGGTCCATCCATTTTCTGGAGTGTCCTGAAAGGGCACTTTGTGCCCAAAAGCTTTTCTAAAAGATCACAAAAACTCTTGCTTCTGAGCTTCTAAGTTGTTTTTACAGTTAGCCCAAGTACAGCTAGGCATGGTAAACAAGCCAAGAGATATTGGGGGTAGCAGCCCATATTGAGATCTAAGAGGAAGAAGCATAGATTCTTTGGTAGCCATAGATGAAAGAAGGTGCTTCTGGCTTATGATATGACCTGAACAGTGATGAGGGACGTGATATTTGAAGGCTGTGGACCATCCTGACAATCAATACTGCCAGATCCCCAGAATTTATATTTCCTGATCAGCATCCTCTCCATATTGTATGCACTGACTTTCTGCCAGCTGGCGTCCACCCAAAACAATTTCTGTGAATATTGGATAAACTTGGTGACCAGAGTGTCTGGGTCTGGTGGAAAGGAGACAAACTGCTAAGTATAATCAGTGCACTTTGATGCCGTCATCCCTATTACTTCATGAAATCTCCAGGGACTTCATCTAAATGCTGAACAGCTGAGGGAAAATGGGATTGAGCTGTAAAGGATTTCACAGCTGAGCATCCTCAAGAAGAAGAAATACTTGCCCGTCATCACCCTCTGGAAATGATTAGAAAAGAATGAAGCAGAACTGCTCTAAGGCAATTGCATCCATCCATAAGGTCCCATGCTCTTGTTATTAACTTCCTGTGATCATCTGTATCCAAGATCACTAAAGCAGACTCATCAGGGTTGTCTGGCCTCTGGTCATTGTCATGAGAGGCTTACCAACTATGAGGCTTGTTGGTGGCCTAAACCTTATTTGGGCCTGAACAATTAAGTGCAGGGAACTTAGAGGGCAGATATTGAAGTTGGCCTGCCATCTTTTCAATGCTTATTCTCTGAAAAGTATATTATGAGACTGAACAATAGTTGGCAAGGGTAATTTAACACCTTCTTGAATCTGTTTAACTGGTTCTTTAACAGATTTTTGGTCATGCAGAATGGAGGTGTCTCAGTTCTCCTGGTTGGATTCAAAGTGTTGGAGATGTAGTCACCATTAATTTAACATACAGTCAGCATGAAACTCTTGTTTAAAGACCATGTGAAAATTCATAAGGATTTTTATTAGAGCAGGGACTTTTTCTCATTCTTATTGAAGTCAATGGGAATTTTGCTACTGATTTCAAAGTCAGTTGAAACACACTTTTGAGGACTCACACACTTATGAGAGTACACAGCTACATATCTAATTTGTATCTGGAATTACTGTGGGGATTTTTGGTTTTGTTTTGTATTTTGCATAAGTATTTGCATAGACAAGAGATTTTGTCAGATTTTTACTAGGAATTTGCAAATGCCCAATTTTCTCTATGAGCAATTATAGATAGTGTGCCCAAAACTAGTTATGCAGCTAAACTTGCATTTTTATGGGGACAAATGTGTTCATAGAATCTTTGCAGATCACATTAGCTTTTTTATTCTTTCCAAAATGAGTCATGTGACTGGCAAATAGGTTTCACATTTATTTCTTTTAAGTAACAAAAAATCAAACAAAGCAGAGTCTCTACAAGTTGGCTCAAACAGTCTAACCCATATTATACAAATAGGAAAACAGCAAGTTTAAATATCATTCAAATTTAGGAATTAAAACAGATGATACATAAAAACAAAATTACTAAAACTCTAACATCATTGTAACAGGGAGCCCAAGGCTCCTATTACTCTAAGAGGGTGCTGCTGGCTGTGTGGGGCTGCAGCAGAGAAGCACAGGCTGACTCTTAAGTGAAGGAGAAAGTCCTGTGTGTGGCTGGGAAGACATGACAGGAAGGGGCAGTGCTTTGAAGTATATGAGCCCAGGACCTGAAGCAGAGGGGGCAGTCTGGTCCTGCGTGCTGCAGGGAGAATAGCTTCCTGGGAAGATGACCTCAGGAAACCACAGGCAGCAGAAGGCAGGGGCTAAAGGGGCTTAGCCCCCACAAACTTTTCATGGTGGTCAGGGGCAGCAGCAGTGCCTGGCACTGCTCAACATGCAGCTGATCCTCTGCTGCCGCATACAGCACCAGTGCGCGCTGGCCCCACAATGGCCCTGTGGGAGGGAGAGGCAGGGGTCAAGGAGGGCCTCCCCAATACTATTTTCCCCCACCATTTATGTAGAAAAAAGGCCCATGGACACCCAAGCTACTGAGACTGAGACAGCTAAGGAGGAAGTATAGCTTGGTGGGGTATTGACTCAGGGTAGTGGGGAACTTTGATTGAAAGAGGTTTGCTTATATGTTACGCTTAAGTTTAAAGCTAGAGGACTGGATTGTGGCTATAGGGGTGGTATGAAGGCCACAGGGTTGCCTAAAGGGCACCTAGCATAGAGGTCCCTTGGCAGGGTCAGGGACTCCAGGGGCTGACACAAGAGACCAGGGCCAGGGACCTGGATCCTAAGAGCCACAGTCTAGGACAGTGGATATGGGTTGGGGGACACAGCTGGAGAAAAAGTGCCAAAGCCAGGAAGGCAGAAGCCCCCAAAAAGTTTTAGGCCTGAGTCCAAGTGCAGTATTGGGGACCTCCTCCAAATACTGGGTGACACCTGTAAGACAGGGGCATGGCTGTGGGGGAGGATGGAGGCCATGATTATAGGACCTAAGGCATAACTAGGGTTGTGTTAAATGGGAAACACATTCCATGGGGCTTGGGGCAAAGGAGAAGGGCAGCCAGGAAAAGACTACCCAGGCCTCTGGAGGCAGCCTTCCCAGTTAAAGGAACTTAAGATAGAGTAGTGGCAGCTGAGAGACAGACAGTGAGGGAGGTCAGGGAGCATGGGCAAGTGAGTCTGGCCGCTAGGGGCCATCAGAAACCAAGCAGATCATCTGAGCCTGTCACAGTCCCTTTTAAATAAATAGCCTAATATTCATTTTTGATAATGTCTGCATCACAGCCACTGCTGATCTCCCCATCTCCAGTCATTTTCAGAGAGAGGAAAAGATTGGTTGCAGCCCCTGTGCTAGCATGGAAACAACTGCTTGTGCTTATTAATTAGGAGTTAGAGTTCAATCTCAAATGTTGGAAAGATAGGAATCGCCTTGCTAGAAGGTCATGGCTATTTAAATAAGATGATTTGGTGTGAGCATGGGAGCAATTTTGCTAATGCCTGTTAATTCTAACCAAACCCTGTTTAACTAGATCAGTAGTTCTCAACCTTATTAGACTTAAGGCACCCTTCAGAAAACATCAGCTCTTATCTTTCACTTATTTTTTACTATGAAACAACAGTAGAGCAAACCTTTTATTGCAAAAACTTAGAAATTTAGCTTTTGATACTATGAATTCCTATTTGAAATCTCTGGGCTTATCTTGTGAATCATATACAGGTGTTTGCACACCTGACAGTACTAATACTGCAATGGCACCCTTAAACGGATCTTGCAACGCAGCAAGGACCCTGATTGAGAATCACTGTACTAGATGTTTCTGAAAGCCTGTGCAGAGTCAGACTGTACTGAATGTATGTACAGCTAATGAGCTGTGTGTACGTTTCCTGAAAAATCTGATTCTAGAGAGTTTCTTCCACCGGATAATAGATCTCACTTTCAGAAGATCTTCTCACACAGTATCTTTAAATTTCCACACTCTTAATATCATTCCCATTTTAGTTATAAATCATATGTATGACCCTAAAGAATTCCTCTGTTCCCCTTTTACAACCTTTGGATATTGAGGGACCATTATTGTGGTGGTTCTTACTAATCACCTAATCAGACCTCAGAGATTTAACTCTGTTATTCTTTCCACATCAATTACTGAAAAACACAATCTATCTAGTAGGTTGCTAATCTCACAAAGATGACAACTCATGGGCTAGGGACAGATGATCAAAAAGCCAGAACCTGAATTGTTTCAATTTTTGCAGGTTAGTCTAACCTGCAAAGATTGAACTGATTTGCAAGTGCACAGACATTCACGTTTAGTTCTGGAAATGCAGGCACATGCCTGAAGTGGCTCAGGTTAGAAGCCAGAGGAGCTAGAGTAGCCCTCCCTTCCCATTGCAGTTCTCACAAGGCTGGAGGGAAGCTGACCTGGGGGCATGGGACTAAGTATGATTGGGGAGGGATTTATCCCCCCAACCTGGCCTGTAGAGATCCCAGGCAGGCTGTGCCTGGAGGGCTAGGGGGGAAGCAGCCCTTGCCAGACTTGTCCCAAGGCCAAACACTGGCCAGGTAGTGCCTCGAGCAAAAGGGGGAATGGTGGGGTTTAAACTTCCCTGTCTCCAGGCAGGCATGGGAACCCTAGTTGGGGTCTGCCTAGCAATTCTTCCTGCTCCTGCTTGGGTAGCAGGGGGCCCGGCCAGAGCTATCTGGCATGGCTTTGCTATCTGCCCAGGGCTGGAATTGCGGAGATGAGCCCAGCCAGCCTGTGGATGCTGCTGAGGGTGGAGGCACAGGGGCAGCGCAGGCTGGGGCCATGGGCGCTATGTGGACAGCTAGCTCCCTGCACCCAAGCTGGGTGGGGCTGTCATGAAGCCCCAGCCCATAGGGCCAGCCCATAGGGGCTGCATGACAGCCTGGCCCAGCAGCACAGGTGGGGGCTGGCTAGGGACAAGGCTTCCCGGACTAACTCAGAGGCACCAGTGGGCCGCAAGCCCAGCAGTTGCCACCGTGCCCCCTGTCCTATGCAGCAACTGGGGCTGCAGTTGCACAACCAGCAGCAGGCTGTTCAGGGCTAGGCAGGCTGTTCTGCCCCCTTCACCTCCAGCTGCCACATCTGTACCCTGCCATACTGTGTGTGGGGGAGGGGGCGGGAAGCCCTGTGGCTTCTGCCCAGTGTATGGAGCTCCAGCTCCTAGACACCTTGGAAGGTAGAAGGTGTCTGGGTGGAAGGTGTCTGGGGGCTACAGCTGAAACTCCAAACACTGGACAGAAGTCGCCAGACCAGGCAGGGCTGTTTTTCTTCACGTTTCCAGCTGCAGCTCCTGCTTCTGTTGCACACCTGCTCCCTTTGCCTCAGTGGCCCACAGAGGCATGATGAGACAAAGGGGCAGGGCCAGCCCTGCTCTCTGGAGCAGAGAACACAGCTCTGCCCAGGACTGCAAAGCATGCTGGGATATTGGGGGACTCTGATTTTATTTGAACCAGGAGGAGGTCTGGGACAGAAGTTTCATAAACCAATTTGACCAAAATCAGTCAAGTCTGATGCTGCATTCAACCAGGTTTATCCTAAACCAGTTTCAGTCATTTTGAAACTGGTTTATGTGCACTAAACTTATGTTCTGTTATGGTTTTAAACCAGTTTCTGATCACTTAAACTGGTTTATGTGTACTTGCTGTCCCTAGCCATGGTGAAAGAGAGTATAGCATATCATGGAGTAAGGAAACTTTTTTGTAAAAGTATGGATCTTTTATAGAGGGAAGAAATCAACTAGTAAAGTCCAGTGTGTGTTTTAAGGGGCTTTGGTTTAAAATGTTTGGGTAATTCACAGAAGAATTAACATCTGGTTGTTTATGTGAGCTGAGCCTAAATTCTAAATCTAATGAAGTTTCTTCTTTGTAAAGTTATATGTTAGAATTTTATGTAAAAACTCAGATAAAATTTCACTGATGTGAACTCTTAAGAATGGTTTCTATATATGACTGTGTTTGAGGCTATGACAGGCTCTTAAGATGTCCTAGCTCAGCCACAAAATATGTGTTTGATGCAGAAATTACTAGGCAAGATTCTGTGAGCTGTATTATGCAGGAAGTCAAACAAGGTGAACATAATGGTCCATTAAAAGCTATGAAAGATCAAACATTTGCTGGAAACTCAATCCTGAGAAGTGTATTTGGAAGAAAACAATAGTGGCAAAATTATTATATTTGAAACCAAGTTATGATTAATCCAGTGGTGATGCATAGGAGGTACACCCCCTGAGAGCGCTGGTGCACCCCCTCAGAGTTAGTGTTCCTGGGCAGGGGGGCCAGGTGAGAGCACTGGCTGGGGAGTGGGGCTCACCTGGAAGTGCCAGCGCTCACCCAGAAGTGTCAGTGGGTCAGCGGGACTGGCTGCGGGGAGATCCCCTCCCCAGTTGGCAGGAATGGCCACAGGGGACTGCCCCCCACCCTGGTTGCTGACTGGCCACTGTGGGGCAAGTGCCCCCCCC
>NW_017729027.1:5304406-5314133 GCF_001723915.1 Gavialis gangeticus
AAGAGACACCAGTTGTCCATGGATTAATCTAACAATAAACACTGGAAACTAGAATAACGCTGTATTATAGTTGTAACTCTGACTGGGGATGACTTCTAAATGTTATGTGTAAAGATGGCTTGATGTTTAGGATTTTGGTTTTCAACACACTGCATTAGTGAGGTTTTTTCATTAGTTGCATGTAGCCAGTTCTCAGTAAAGGGAAGAATGAGTTAATAAACTGTTTTGCAATAGCCCATGCATAGCACTTTCCAAAGAGATAGTGAATCCTGAGCAGAGGGAGTGATATCTAGGCCTAGTTAAAGAAGCAAGCTTTTAAAAAAGTATGACCTGGAGAAAAGACTTTTGCTATTGAGTGGCTGCTGCATTCTACCAGGCTTAGGCTGAGATGAGCCTCCAAGTTTGTATGATTGTCCTGAAAAAAAAAAGATTTTTTTGCTGGATATTTAGTAAATAGATGAAAGAATTATTTTGGGGCAAGTGCACGTGAATGCGTATGTGCATGTGTGTGGTGTGATGTGATGTGTATGTGCATGCGTGTTTCACAATTTCTTACTGCAGTGTTAAGAGAATTTCCCAATTTGCTACAATTAAGTAAAATTGGAAGCATTCTTAAAAGAATCCATGTGCCTCTGGCCAATCCAAGTATTTCTGTAAAAGGGCACTGATCTGGCAAGCACTTGTGTTTGGGAATAATTCCATCAAGTTAAAACAGGCTCACTTGAGTTTTTAGGAGCAAGGTCTTAAGTTATAAAAACAACCAGGCGCTGTAGAATTTTGGTTTTTAGAAAGATTGAGAGAGAGAGAATGAAGTGGCTTTCTAGATAAACAATTTAAAGGAAAATGGGCCAAGCAGGACTCTGCATCAGTTCAGAGTAATATTCACAGTTCTGTTGGATTTAGTTACATGCCTCTGGCACTCTCCTGTTGCTTATGGCTTAAGCAAGAATATAATCTAAATCCTGATTTTATATTGGAACAGGTCTAAAGGTGTGCCTATGCAAATGTAGGCCCCCAAAAGACACCACAGTAGCACTGGGATCCAGGCTAATGGAGGATGATGGCCTTATGTTGTCGATAATTCTGCTTTCATATAAAAGAACCAGTAACTAAATGTGCTGAAGTTGTGCACTTTCACTGGTGAAAAGTGCAGTTTTCTCACGTTGCCAAGTTAGACTTTTTTCTTATGTTGTTCTGGCCACTTCCCTCTTGCAAATGCTCAGAACTACTTCTACATTTCCCTAAATGTAAACAAGAAGGAGAGTACACTATGTGACTATATATTATCATCTGTTATGTAGAAATCCAGAATACGCTCTACATATGTAAGAGCTGAACAGGGCTCTCTTCAATCGGCAAAACAACAACACATGTATTTAAATATCAGAGCCTGAATGAAGTCTGTTTCTTTTCCCACACCTCTGTAAAATCAAAGTTTGAAACACTGTAGGAGTTCTTTTAAAATATCCTGGCTTCCTTGCTGCAGACCATATGTTGTTCCAGAAACAGCAACTGCAAACTCTAGTAATTGCATGACTTGCATTGTACTGCTGTAGACTGTGCTTCGCTGGCTTCAACTGGCACTGTTTGGTAGCTGTTACAGATGCCACAACTCATTTCTTTGAAGTCTGTGTATTAAAAAAAGAAAAAGAAAAAAAAAAACTTTCAAAAGATTTGGCTTGATGTTCTGCTATGAATAAGTTGATATTTTTTGCAACATCTGTCACAGTCACTGCTACTTTAGCTTCCATCCTCCCCAGAAGTCTAGCTTTCTAACATTAATTGTGGATTCAAACACAAAGCGAAGCATAGCAGAGTAATAGGATAGGCCCATTGGGAGCAGGGTGCTAATTACCCTCAGGTTCTTCAGACCATAAGGCCTACTCCTGCTCCCAGGGAAGCTCATGGTTGAAGGATCAAGCCTATGGTCCTGCACCTTGGGATGCTAGCGGACTTTCACATCTGCCCACAGACCTTCTTCCAACAGTGTCCAGGGCTGCAGTTTTTTCTTCATCCAGGCAAGGACTTGTGAAATAGCATGTTGTGCACCACTGGACTCCCAGTTTGGACCAATGTAGCAAATGCAGTGGTGCAGTCAGTGGCAATGCATAGGGGGTGCACAGGGGTGCACATGCACCCCCTGACAGCACTCATGCACCCCCTGACCGGCCGCACTCCCCACTTAGGTGATGGGCGGGGGGGGGGAGGCAGGCAGAAGCACCAGTGCAGCCTCCCCCATGCCACCTGTGCTGGCTGGGGCATGGAAGCAGCAGATGTAGGCCCCGGCCACTTCCGGAAGCACCACAGTCACCTCTGGGAGTGCCGTGGCCACTCACTGGACAATAAGTTTTGCTGTGTGGGGACCACCCCCGTGCCCCCCCCCCCAGTCACCAAGATTGGTGGTTGCTGACTAGTCGCTGGGGGGGGCACATGCTTCCCCTAAGGTGGCACCAATCGCCCATGGGTACAGTTGGCCTTGCTCACCCTACAGTGCCAATTTTGGCAGCTTTAAGCACACCTGTCAAGCCAGTCACCAAGCAGCCTTCTGCAGGCTTAGGAGCACTGTTATTCCAGTATGAGCACCACAGAACATTCACCCATGCTATACCCCCTTCTGTTTGTTCAAATCACATCTGTCAAACTCTTAGACGTGATCTGTGTAATCTTCTTGACCTTCTGGGGGGGTGTGATCAGTGCCATCTAGTTTTAAAAAATAAATATTACCTATGAAAAAAAAGTCCACATAAGGTTTGAAACATTGAGTACTAAGAAGTCAGGAAATGCATGGACACTTTTAATTCTGGAAACTTCAGTTTTGGTACCCTTAAGCATTTAGTTTATGATGCAGTCCTGCCCATGACCAAATTTCTCTTTCCCCTGTTAGCTCCTTCCACAAATCCTCTGGGCATATTATTATTAGGCATCCAACCTTAACACTTATGCACTGGTTAATAGTCTAATCTGGCATTTTTCCAAGGGACTGACTGTTGCCTCATGATCTCTATTTTATTTGAATTCTAGGCTACATTGCCCTGATTTCAGTCAGTCTTAAGATTTTTGAGAGAGCACTCATCACTCAGAGTCTTATTACCTTTGTACAACTATAGATCCAACAAAGAGTACCTGCATCCCAACAACCTGAAATATCAGTGTCCCATACCTAGCTCTTCTATCCATTTTCTGTGCAGGGATACTATAAAATCATTGGCTGTTCTCAAGTATCATGTAAAAATATATACTATTGCAGGTGATTCTAGTCCAAGTCCTGAGGAAGCAGTCCTTTCAGTGAATAAAGAGGAACTATGTGAAAGCTCTTTATGCTATTTTTATACATTTCAGATTCAACTTCCTCATTTCTTTCCAGCATATCTTTGTTTTGTTTTATTTGCTTCACAGCTGAAGAGGGTTAATAATACCCTGAGTTGTGCACACTTCTGGCTTAGCCATGGTGCAACTGATGTTTTTTCTACACTGTTGGTCTATTTTATAGACAATGGGGAAAGGGTCAGGGCAAACATAATTAAAATGCCAGCACACAAGTAGATTTTGTCCACATGTTCTTAAGATCATCTTGTTCTCAGGTTAGCTATTTCTATGCACCATGTGGTAAAACCAAGTTATATTAAAGGAGTTAAAAATCCATTTGATGAGGCAGATAATTAAAATAAAACTACCTGAGAGCCACACTGTCTTCTACTGATGAGGTTAACATGGAAAATAGTTATGTAACTTTACTCTTAAAAAACTAGACATTGTGAAGCATTGAGGGCTTGGGAAAGACAATAAATTGCAGCAGATACTGTTTTGATTCTCTGTCAATCATGATTTTGGGGATTTTATATATTTTGGCCATTTAAAATCCTGTTGAGCTGAAATCTGACCCAGCCTTGATACTTTTTTTAAGAAGTGCTGTACATTAATCTTATTCCCAAAGAGTGGCAAGAAATCCCAGCTGAAAGAAGCAAGCAAACAAATGAATAAAAAATACACCAAAAGACAGATTTCTTGCACACAATTATTTAATATGCTTTCAAACAATTAGCCCTTTGTTAACATGGTGGGGTGGTCCTTCACATTTTGATAGAAAAATGTTTTGAAACATCAATATACTGATGTTTAGAAAATAGCTACAGAGCACACGTTGCATTTTTCATAAGGATATCATTATCTGTAAAAAAAAAAATAAAAAAAAAAAATTAGATGCTGCTCCACGGTACTCGCAAAAAGTTTAGAATAAAAGTTAGGAGCATTTATACAAGCTCCTGTATTTAATTAAAGATCAATACAAGAAGGAAGCATGAATGTAAAAGTAGTTAGAGGCAGAGAGGATTTTTTTTCCTCCGTGAAACACTAAACCATGCAACACCTTTGGTGCTAATCCTGCATATTTTTGCAAGTAAGGGGCACAGAATGTCTACCCAGACCGGCACATGGGAGAGACCTGCCAAACAAAAGATGTAGGCTTCAGCTGCTTCCAGAATGTGAGTATCCTCTCCAGCACACCCTCCAGGTTGTAGGGGGCAATCTGGGCACAGAACTGGGACAAAGGAGCAAGGTGGAGACTGGACAACCTAGCTCTATAGCCAAATAGGTGCACGTCATGCTTCAGATAACTATCAACATGGGCTGGTGCCATTTTCAATATAGACCCTTCACCAACCAGGGGGCGTGCCAGGTAGAATTCTCTGATACCTTGATGTTAGGGGCCAGACACTGTGCACATGACTTCTGTGGGGTTCATGGCTTCCAGAAGATTTGAAAATTTGTCCAACAACCTGTTTTGTAGTGGTGGGAGGGGAAGGTGTCTCTTTATCACAGTTGCTCATAATTTTTCATATAGGTCTGCAGCCTATATCCCTCTCGCACTCCTTCATGAAAGGAAGTCCATCTGTATCAGCAGTCTGCAAAGCGCTATCAGCTAGATATAACTCCTTTTATACCCACAGCTGCAGTGATGGTTATTTCCTTCCTACAGATCTACATGTAAAGCCTCTCCCCTTCTTTGGCTGTGAGTGATTTTCCTTGTTGTGTACATATGATGAATATTTCAAATACTGATCTGGATTTCTTTTCCTCTATTGTGTGCAGAATTTAAAAATTCAGTTTCTCGAATGTCAGCTGAAGGATGATTCCTCAATTGCAATACTGGAAAATAACAGTCTTTTCCATCACAATATTGTCAATTTCAGGCTGTCTAAACGAGGGCCCTGATTCTCATTAGTACTAAGTTCCCTTTACATAACTCTCACAGTATAAAGGAGCTGTAAAATTGTCTAATTTAAGGCCCTTTTACACTGTCTGAGAGTAGTTAAGAAGTCTTAGTATAAAACTCCATGGGTTTTTTGAGTTTTCTCTCTCTTGACTGACTACAAAGCTGCTGCCAATATTATGGTAGCTAATATGGCTCTCAAACCTGGGTGTGTCTCCTTGAGATGCTACTGCCCAGTCGTTACTGTGCATTTATTTAGCACTTGTATTAGCAAGTATTAAATAAATGTAAAGTAACCAGAGTTACTGTGCAATAGTGCTGGCGAAAGTTTTTTTTAAGTGACACTACTGCACAGTAGCATATTAGAAGTGACCATGCTATGAAGCACTACTGCACAGTATTTTTCATCTATTGCTCAGTCAGCATCTTGTGTAGATGCACCCACTATGTTCTAACTTGGTTTAATTCTCTAGTAGAGACAATTCTCCTGTGTGTTTATTTGGGTATAGATATACATATTGGCAGTTGCAATTAGGATTCAAATGAAACTTTCCATTATCATTCGTATTTTTGTCACCAATTTATAATATTTGTAATTTTTTTCCAAATTTGGCTTGGTTGAGATGACTGAAAAAAAGATTTATTTGCATTCATTTGGGAAAACCTTTGCAAATTCACTCATGTCTTTGCCAATCATGAGTAATGTGGTCCTTCCAACTTCAGATCAATGTCCATACAATCTGGTACTTATATATCAGTATAAAGAACTGATAAAGGAACACACTTCAAGTTTAAGCTTCTAAAGAGGTGTGATGTTAGAACTCACTGTAAAAATTACATTCAAACTTAAAACTTGACTTTTTGTAAGATTTTTTTACAAAACCAAAATCCAGACCAAGTTTATCAGAATGAATGATTTGAGCAAATACGTATGAATGGTTTGAGCAAATACGGGTCAGTTTATTTTTGGGAAGGAGGATAGCTGTATCTACAACACAGAACTATGAGGGTAAGATTTGGCTTTCATTACAAATAGTTTGTTCTGTTTTGATAGCAAGTCCTTGGAAATTTGAAAACAAACTTGATTTCTTCTCGTTTGCCATATTTAAACTGCATTAAGTTCAATGAACAATATCTGCTGTACCTTGATTTACTTTAAGTAAGAGAAAAAAATGTTTCCTTCTTACTTTTGTTTCTCCACTGTCTTATGTTTTAGATTTGTCCCTGGACAACCAGCACACAAAAAGTCACCGCAAACATTTCTTCAATCAGAACAGTCTATTCACTTGAATGCACAATATCTCTTTTTAACACACAAACACAATTTTGTTCATGAGAACATTTCCAGAAAAGGAAGCGTTCTAAATAGCCACTTTTTACCAGAAATACCTGAGTAGTCATCCTGAGAGGATTCTGTGGAGTCATCGAGTCCAAGAGTAAAAGCATAAACTCAGCCAGTCACACTGTACAAAGAATAAATTATGAAAAGCAAGCACTTGTACCGATAGTCATGGCAAATATTTTGGGGAAATCCCTAGACTACAACATGTTCACATGACCATGTGCTGGTGGGTTAATTCTGAGTAACAAACTAGCTAATAAAATAAGACTAGTTTTGGATATTTGCAAACAGAAATAGAAGCACTGAATGAATTCCTCTCTGTTAATAGTGCAAACTTAATAACCAATGCTACCCTAATTACATTGCTCCTTTTTCTTTTCCTTTTTTTAAGGAAGATTATACCCAGAAACACTGTAGTATATAAAAACTGTGCACTCTGTAGAAAGGAATTTTAAGTGAGAAGAGAAGCAAGCAGGGGAGCACTTCAACTGTGGCTCAAATATAGCTTGAACCAGAGGTGTAACAATGCAACCAGGCACTCAAGGCAGCTGTGACACATGGGGGCAGCAGTGACTTCTGGCTGCCACCAGGCCACTGGTGTGATTGCAGAGCTGCAGTGGCAGTGGTTCCCCTTTCCCCTCAAGCCCCCAAAGTCCTCACTCTAGTTACACTACTATTCAGAATAGTCCTGAAACTAAAAATGAAATTCAAAGGTCTCTGAAGCTGACACAGTCTGGACAAAATGGTTAATTTTTTTTAATAAGTGTTTTGAATTGTGTATGTATGTGTATGAACTTTTGCACCTGAAAGCAATGGCCTTCTTCATTTTCAGGGGGGATTGTGCCTTTTGGCAGAAATATTTTTTTAATCTTTTTACGGAAGGAGCAGAGAGCTTTGTATCGTGTTAATATTTTTTTTAAATCCCAGAACTTGTTTAAACAAATCTATAAGGCTGCTGCATCAGTAGTTTTTGGCAATTAAAGTATATGTCCCTGTTCCAAGGCAGAACCATGACTGACTGGAAAGGTTCCATGAGGAACTATAAGAAAATTAAGTGTGGGGTTTGGAGGTGAGAGGCTACCCTGAAAGAGAAACAAGGCACCCCTAGAAAAGTTCTTTCTCTTTGACATTAGGGCTATACGATTTACCAGCCCCTGTGGGTTGTCTGCAATTTTTCTGATGGGTGGGAAAAGCAGTTAATAGTTAGGAAAAGCATTTTGCCAAAATGCGATGCTTGACAGTTTTCCATCCAAGCAGAACTGATGAAAATCCAAATATTTGCGCGTTTTGATTTAGATGCAAATGCTTTACACAGCTTTAATTAGAAACTGAGATCCCAATGGGATTTTGACTTGTGGCCTCCCTCTGCCACCAACATTCATAGCTCAGTATTCCATACATTCAAACTGCATCTTGTTTAATAACTTCCTAAGTGGATACATTTTAAGGACATTTTATGATACATATTTGTAAAGTGCTATGTATTTTAAAGCAGATTTCAGGGGCTTTTTGTGGTGTGTGTGTTTTATGTCCAAAAGAACAAGTAGAAAAAATTACTATTTACCAGGAGACAGCATTCACATATCCAAACCACACACTTGCTGGCCTTAGGTCAATTTTGCTATTGATTGTCTTATACAATACTAAACTCTAGAATGAAAAATTCCAGAGCCTGAAACAACAGACAAGTTCATGATGCCATTAAAAGGCATCCAGATTAGCAGAAAGTAATACTGTCAGGGCCTCATCTTTGCCATTGTCTATTGTAATGAAGAAATCTGTATCATGCCATTTATTACAGTTCTGTAAATTAAAAATCGGAGCTGATTATCAGATAGCAAAACATTTGTGAACCAATCCTATTTTTTTAATGCATCAATTATTCATAAGTCTGCATAATATATTCAGTGAATAGAAAAATGGTTTAGTCAGTGTTCACATAGGTTTGACTGGGGCCTTTAATGGGGTGACTAATTTTTTTTGAGGAACAAACATAGCACATAGCAAATAATAAATTAATAAAAATGCATTTCTTCTAGGAGTTTTCAGATGAATACATTTTTATGCGACAAGTAGTGAAAATTTTGAGATCCACATGAATATTCAAAAGCTGCCCCTAATGCTCAAGGAGCCCAAAATGAGTGAAATAAGCCTCTTTCTTCCAACCATAGCAAACCTAATTTGACATTTCCATTCATGAAACTACACACAAAGTCCTCTAAGGGCCTTGACCCAACTCTCAATGAATTCAGTGGGAATTTTTCTATTGATTAGGATGCCCATAGTTATTGTTCCACTGGCTTTCCTAAAAAAAACCCAGCTCCATGGATTTATAGTATTGATCTGAAGCACACTGTTTAATCACATCACATAGGGCTATATTAAGAAATGAACTGGGCAGTTTCTTATCCAATTCTCCTTTCTACCTCTCCCCCAGATCACAGGAGCCTGACCTAGCAATCATGGAGCAAACAGGAATAGCAGCACTGCCATCAATCCTGACACAAGAAATACAGAGTTGTTGAAATGACAGACATGATCAGTATTCTTGTTAAAGAGATAACCACACTGACAACTAGAAAGAGGAGCAGCAAGAGAAATGAGCAACTGTAGTTAGACACAAAGGGATCTGTCTTTGTGACAGGACCTGGTGATAAGGAGTTCTCATCTGGCAGACAGGCAGAAAACATCCCCACGTCCAATAGATTCCTGTGAAACAAAGAAACTGAAAATAAAAGAGTTTGAAGCCAGATGAATTTGAACATTGAATTTATGTAACGTAATGTAATCAGAGGAAGAAATTATAGAGAGAGAGACAGTGTGACACTGCTGTTTTAGTACCTGCACAGTTCCTAAATAAAGTTGCCTGCTGTGGAGAAATGTATTATCAATATTTCTAATGCTTAAATTTTGTACTGCCTGGCAATCAGTGATCACAAACAAGAAAAAGACATTTAAAGAACATAGGCAGGCAAGGTTCTTTGGATGGATGTGATATCTTTTATTAGACCAACTGTATAGTTGGGAAAAAGTTATTTGCAAGCTTTTGGGCACAAACACCCTTCATCAGGTCTAGGGGACTCTGCTGGTATTATGTGTTCTCCAAAGTAGAAAAGTTCTGCATAATATAATATAATATAATATAATATAATATAATATAATATAATATAATATAA
>NW_017729027.1:5314211-5320816 GCF_001723915.1 Gavialis gangeticus
GAACTTGGCTAGTCTGCTTCTGACTCCAATGTCCACATCATTAATGAAGATGTTGAACAATATGGGTCCAAGGACAGAGCCTTGGGGGACCCCACTGGTCACAGGACACCATGATGAGTGACTGCCATCAATTACAACCCTCTGGGTCTGACCACAGAGCCAATTTTCCAGCCAGTGGATTGTGGTGGACCCAAGGCCACAATTGGCCAGTTTTGCCAAGAGGTGATCGTGGGATACCAGATCGAAAGCTTTTTTGAAGTCAAGATATGTGACATCGATCTCTTCTCCCTTGTCCAGGTGATAGGTCACTTGGTCGGTGAAGGAAATAAGATTGGTCAAGCAAGATCTACCCACAACAAACCCGTGCTGGCTATCCCTTAGTATGTTGGCATTGGCCAGTCCATTAAGGATGGCCTCTTTAATAGACTTTGCTAAGATCTTCCCCTGGATAGAAGTCAGGCTGATGGGCCTGTAGTTAGCTGGATCCACTTTCCTCCCTTTCTTGAAGATAGGCACCACATTGGCCTTCTTGCAGTCTTCAGGCACTACACCAGAGTGCCAGGAGTTTTCACAGATCCGTGCCAGAGGCTGGTCTATGATGCTCGCCAGCTCCTTAAGTACCCTGGGGTGTAGATTGTCCTTAGATCAACATGGCTACAACCAACAACTCTGCATTTAAAGAACATAAAAAGTTATGGTGTATGACTGCCCACTGTAGACTCTCATTTTAATTTTACTGATTTCAATGGGAGCTGCCTAATTTGGGGCAATTAAAGTGTATCCCCCCTTATGGGATTTCCTGACTCGAGTAGAAATTGAAAATTTGAACATTTTTGAAACAGTCTATATCAACATTTCTGACATGAAAAGCTTTGGGTTTTAGTTCAAAATGACTTCTTGTTTTAAAATGTTACAGTACTTAACTTATTTTGAAGGTTTTAAAAAGGTCACAACAAAGTGAGATGCTTCAAAGTTATTGAAACAAAACATTTCAGTTGACCCAACTCCATTATTTTTCCAGATGATTAGTTCAAGAAACATTCTGAGATTTAGTCTTTTGGTCTTGATTTAGAATGGGGGATTGCTATTTTTTTTTTAATCTTAAATTCTCACTATATGGAAAATGCCTTTCCTTCTCATCTATGATGAAGATGATGGAAGGATTGGAAACCATAATTTCAAGGAATTCATTCTATTTAGCTTATCAAAATGAAGATTAAAGTGTGATTTGACAACAGGCTCCGAACATTTACAAAGGGAGCAGAAATTTGGTAATACAAGGCTCTTCAGTCTAGGAGATGAAAATACAACACGATCCAGTAAAAGTTGAATCCAGAAAAAAATCAGACTAGAAAAAAGAAACAATGTTTTATTGGTGAAAAGTAATTTACTCTTGAAACATTATCAAGGGTTGTGGTGGATTCTCCAACATTGGACATTTTTAAATAAAGATTAGATGTTTTTCCAAAAACATGTTCTAGTTCAAGTACAGCTATTGGACTTGAAGCAAGAGTTAACTGTGGGGAAGTGCCCTGGCCTGTGGCATTCAGGATATCTGACTTGATGAGTAATGCAATCCCTTTCATATCTCTGTGCAAGGGAAAAGTACCCGTGTCACAGAAAGCTCAATGACACTAAATACTCATCCCAACTGGAAGACTCAGCTATCAGATGGATTCCACTGAACTTGTGCAAGCAGGAGGCCATGATGGATGGGCCAGCACTGGGATGGGAGTGAAGGGGAAGTTTGGAGGAGGAAAGTACCAGCTTATGCCTCCCTTATTCAAGGTCTGTTGAGAACCTGTATGGATCCTCGTGCAATAAAAGGAAGCCAGAGCCCTAAGCTTTGTTTCTCAGATAGAATAATGAGGCAAAGCTTCATCTGGGCTATCCAGCTGAAATAGGTGCTCCAATCCAACAGAAACCCTGGCTTGCTCTCCACTGTGGGCTTTACTTCACAAACATCCTTATTCCATCAGCCTATTGAAATTAGCAATCAGCTTCTCCAGAAACCTGTAACTGATTGTGTCCTATCAAAGCAGAAAGAACTAGAAGGAAACCAGGAAGAAAAACATATTTGATTTTTTTCCAATTAGCAGCTGACTTGCTATTTGGAGCCAGTGAATTTAGCTTTGGAGGGACTCCGTTTTTCCACTTATTGTTAAATGGAAGTGATGTATACAAAAAATCAAAGAAAAAAACCACCATGCTGTTTAGTGCCGTCTCATAATTTTATTTTGCTTTAATTTATGAATGTGTTAGGACTAAAAGATTGTTGTGGGGAGCTGGGTGAGAATCCAAACTTTTGACCTTTTGGTTGCCAGTTCATGTGTATCATAGTAGTGCCTGGAATTTCTTCTAATTTGTTGGCTGGTTGTTTTGTTGTTTGTTTGTTTGTTTGTTTGTTTGTTTTTGGGGGGGTTGCAGATCTGTGTAGTTCAAGTTAGTTGACTTTGATCCATTTTGTACTGGAAAGGTGTCCATATTGCACCAACAACAGCTACAGTTGGTCATAATTGGCACCCTAGGTGCAGTGTGTTTCTGTGAACCTTTTCCTTTGGTTGAAGACCAAAACATTTAGAAAGAATCAGGCTAACAACATTCTGGGGATACCAGTGAGCACTCCTACTGTAAGTATTTTGGGGTCACATTAGTGACTGGATGACATCAAATTAAACAAAAAATGGATCATGTGGAGAGAGATTATGATGAAGTGATGCCTGCCCTAACTGTTATATAATAGATTCACCGATACTGTAGACTAGTACACACAAAGCACTTTGACATTTGCTGATGTCTCCAGGGATATCTGAAATGATTTGTCATCTGCTTTTTAGGAAAATGAATAGAAATTAATTCACTAAGTGGGAGAAACTTGTCCTCACAGTTAGAATCCTTCAGAGACAACCAGTACATCACAGTCTGCTTTGTTTGCTTCCAATATGATTGACCCATATTTATATTTTAAAAATTAGGACTGGATAAAAAATGGCATAACTCTTTTCAAGACTGTTTACACACCACTGGGTTGTTTTATGTTTTGAGTGCTCAGCTTCATTCTTAATTAACATGTCATAACAGTCTTTGCTACATGGAAAGATTAAAAATTGAATCAATGTTGTGAAAAATGTGTCATATATTAACAACAAATTAGCAATTTCAGATCCAGTGCGTGATTTTACATACACATTGGGACTGGTATAAATCAAAAATAACTCAATGGAATCCAAAGTTGCTATAAATGCATGGTTGACAGCCCAGAGGTCACAAATTCAAGGCCATAGCAGAAGCGCTCATGGCATAGCCTGGCAGATTCCAACAAATCTGAGAATCCTGCTAAATACCTTGTCACAAGGATGTGAAAAGGAAGGAAGAAAGTAGAGTATGCAGCCTCTAGGAGTGTAATTTTTCATGTATTTGCCAAACTCAGCCAGAACTTTTTGTGTCTTGAAACAAGCAAAAAAAAATTAAAAAGAAAAAGGGAAAACTTTCTGATTTTCTGAGACAAAGTGGAGCGTTGCGATTGAAATAGTGATAGGTCACATCCCCAAACCTTGCAAACTGTGTGTGAAATTTTGGATTTAAAATAATCCATATGAAATTCACATCATATTTCCAATTTTCCAAAGTATCACAAAGTAAAACTTAGAAATTTTCCCAAAAATATTTGGAAAGGAATGTAAGTAGTGCAATGTAGCCAGAGGTGGATCACAGAGAGAAGGGGGTTGTCTGGTCATGCAGCTCTACCCCTCTTTGGCAGTGTGCTGTATGCACAGTGAGATTTCTGAGCTCACTAGCTTTGGTGTGGGTTAAAACCCCTGCTTTCACATAGCTTCTGAGCCCAGAAGATGAGTGTCACTGCCATTTGCTTCTCACCCCCTCCAAGATAGCTCACTGGCATCCCAGGACTAGCAAGGGAAGGTGCAGCCACACCCTCTTTGGCTATGTGGCACATGAGCTGTCTTCACTGATGTGCCCCTGGATCTGCCCAGGAATGTAGTCATTTAATTTCCAGTTCCTTTCAGAAACAAACTCCTGTACTGAAGGTAATTATTAGCATCTTCTTTTCAAACTCCTGGATACTATCTCTAGTTTACCCCACAAGGGACACTTCCTAGTGAACAGACTGAAAAGCAGCACAGAGCTTCATGAGGACATCAGATGGACACGGGACATGTAAGGCAGAGGGGTCTTTGTTGGCACCTACTGGTAAGTAAAGGGTAATGGCCAAATGAGCCAGGCTGCTTTTGCATTTTGTATTATATGACAGTCTTGTGTAGTTTACTGAAAAAGCCATGTTGCCAACAGTTGCAGATTCCTTACAGTGGTGGGACGTTGGCTGTGGCTGGCATGCCAACCTTAATGGGGAGCTTTTGCATGCCTGGGGGAGAACCCCACTGATTGTCTTCCTGTCCTACTGTCCACCTTCTGATGTTAACCATGTCAGGACTGCTCAGGCAACAGATGGCTCTCTCCCACTTGGCTGAACCGAGGACCCTGATACTGTTCTTACAAGAGCAGATGTGGGGAAGAGTGAGCAGAAAGAGTTGCAGGTCAGGGCAACTCCATTCCTTCCTTCTCTGAGTTCCTGCATTTGAGCAACAGAGAAGGCTGTTTGGCTGTCCATCCCTATCCGGCCCCTCTCCTTGCAAGAATCATTTTTGTTCCAAGGATCCAGCTGCAGCCATCCCGCCCCTGCCTCCTATCAGAGGTGAAGAAAACAAGGAAGAATTGAGGTAAGACTGAGGCAGAAAAACGGGAATGCCTGGATGGGCCTGGGGTGGGACAGAAATAATTGGAGTTAGGGGCAAAGCTAATGGGGTGCAGAACTCATGTTCTGAGGACAGGGCTGAGGCCTGGTAGGGACTGGACAGATGTGGGGCTGAGGGACAATGGTAAGGGAAGGGCAGAATTGATGAGGAGAATGGGGTCACATTTGAGGTTGTGAGGACAGAGTTAATGCTGGGCAGGGGACAAACAGTTGTGGATAGCAAGAACTCCTGCAGCAAAAAATAATAGCCTTTTTTGATAAGTTTTTGGGAGGCTGAACAACACTGGTGTTACATGCACACAGAGGATGTGCGGGGGAGTTAAACGTTGGAAGATAATCCTTAAAAACACAATATGATCTCTCTGAAATGTTTCATGATTCTGGAGGGCAATCTTGTGATTCCTTGGAGTCTGGCTCATGAGTTTTGGTCTCTGGAAGTTGGCAATATTTCAAGCATTCAATTAAGTTTTAAGTGTGGGCTGATAAAGGACTAGAGAGAACTACACTAAATGTCTCTGTCATGGGTCACTCCACTTGCAAGGCTCCTCCAGGACTTCCCAAGAAGAAGCCTTGTCCAGTCTCCCTCTCCTGAAGGACGCTTTGAAGCCAGCCTTGGTGTGGCTTCTGGAGGGGCAAGCCTCTGGCTTTAAGACCCTGGCTCTTCTCTCCCTGGTTTCCCCAGCACCTCCACCTAAGAGAGTTTCCTCATTTTGGTCAGCTCCCAGAAAATGGGGTCCTTCAAAGAGGGTGGGCCAGAGTGCTGATGTCCAATACAACACAGCAGACAGCTCAGCTCCAAACAGCCTTTACTGTGTCACTGCAGTCTGTCCTTCCTGGGACTGCCCCTTCTCTCCCCAGAACATCATCATTTAATCATTTCTCCTCTGGCTCAGTCAGCCACACTTGCAACCAAACTTTTACAAAAACTCTAGTATTAACCCAGGAACTAACACTCACCCAATCGAATGAAGCATAAAGTTACAAGGAGCCAATGAAGGAGCAGACTGCCATCTTCCCCTTGGGTGAAAAGAGGATCTAGATGTCCTACTTGTAAAACTATTTACAGCAAAACTAATTCACACTGAGCCCCACCAAAGTCTTGCCTACAAGAATTGCAGGGTAGATCTTAGTCCACTTAACCTTTTTCATCACAGTCTTAATGACAATTGCCACAGTATGGTGTGCTTGGGAAGGAAGCCCAGAAAATTTTTCATGAGTAGTGGGAAATATGACCATAAAATTTAGCTTTATGGGGTTGTCTACCACTTGCCTGCCCACTGGGCTGCTTAGGAAGTGGGCAGAGATCTTTCCCTCATCTCAGCTACCCACCACTGTTCTCGAAGGTGGGGAGAAGGGAGTGAGGGAAAGGAAGAGCCCAGCAGGTTAGGGCAACCTCCTCCCTGACCCCTCCTGTAGGAGTGCGGAGGGCTCTTCTGCTCTTCCTTTGGCCCTTTGCTCAGCAGCCAGCCTGGGAATGGGACAAGAATAAAGGACCCTTGGAGTAGTCCCTTAACTCTCTTCAAAATCCATCATCCCCTAAGTTGAGGTAGGACAATGGGAGCAAAGCTGAGGCTAGGGGAAGAGCATATCTTGGGGGCACTGTACTGGGAGGGAGCTCCTGGGTCACAGAGTATAGTCCCCTGCAGTCACAGACAACTATGTCATACAGGACTTTGCATACATCGATTAAGCTCTATTTTAAAACTAGTTAGGTTTATGTCTGACTGGAAGAACCTCACTGCTATGACGTATTTATAGAGAGCAGTCATATCCTGTCTCAGTTTTTCCTGTGCCAAAGCTAAAATAGCCAAGTGCTTTTCATTTTTTCTTGTGT
>NW_017729027.1:5320827-5322145 GCF_001723915.1 Gavialis gangeticus
GTCAGGCCCTCTGCTCCCCTGAACACCCAAGCCCTTTGCACCCATTTAAGTTTTAATTAATCTTGAACACAGGTGACGTGCATACATTTCAGATGAGTTAGTGCCTTGCATAATGGCACTAATCCCTGCCCATCTCTACTGGAAATACCTCTTCGGATTCTAGATTAGCATCCTGGCACTGCATTTGCCCTTTTCACAATTGCATCATCTTTGTAGCTTATAGTCAGCCCATGATCAAGTACTATAACCACAGGTTTCTCTTTTTGAGTCATGTTTCATCTTATAACAGATATTCTTGTTATTAGTCCTTAAGTGTGCACCTTCCTCAGACTGGGACTACCCTTTCTTGCCATAAAACTGTATCCCTTTCAGGGAAGGATCCAGTGGAGCTTACATGCACCCCTTTCTGACCATGTGGCAAGAGCAGAAGCTGGGGGCTGCTTTAAGCCCCAAAGAATGCAAGAATTCCCCCCCCCCCCTCCTTCCCCTCTGTGCTCAGAGACATATCCCTTCACCTTCACTGTCCTCCCCTCCCACTTCACTCTCCCTGTCCTGCTGCTACCACTGTGTCCCTACTTTCCTGAGAGCAAGGGGAGTTCCTGTCTCATTGCAGCGGGGCTGTGTGGGAGCTGGGCTCAGCCTGGGATGGTGACAGCAGCGACAGCGGATGGGCTCATTTCCCCTTCTTCCCTGCTCCCCTAGATGTTTCCTGCCAGCCTGGGAAAAGGCACAATGAGGGAGAACTTGCCTACCCACTGCCACTGCTGCTGCCACTATACTGGGCTGAGCCCAGCCCCAGCAGAGCCCAGCAGGAGTAGCTCAAGAGCTCCACTCACCCCCAGGACAGCAGGAACACCAGCAGCAATAGGCAGAGGAGAGGCAATGGGAGAAGAGAGGAAGGGAGGGGAGGGAACATGACTCTGAGCATGGGGAGGAAGGGAGGGGGAAACTCTTACCTTTTTTTGGAATTTGTTAAAGTCCCTGGGTGCTGCTCCCATAATTGTGTCTGCTCACCATGTTGGGGGTTAGGGAGCAGAGACTGGGAGCATGGATGCAGCCACTCCTGCAACACCAGTTGCTGTTCCTACATGTCCATTTGTAAAATTCTGGATCTACCTATGATCTCATTTACCTTACTGCAGTCCTCAAGGTCACCACTTCTTCCTGTATGATAACTTGCTCCCCCTCTGATTTAATAGTCCCAATTCTGCCATGAGCAGATTTCCTTAGGATATGCCTTTTTGTGTCAAGGTTATTCATGAAGCTATTCAATAAGGTTGTGGGGGGAGTAGTGAGAAGGTATGGTGATTTGAGGGCA
>NW_017729027.1:5322156-5331035 GCF_001723915.1 Gavialis gangeticus
CTGAGAGCAAGGGGAGTTCCTGTCTCATTGCAGCGGGGCTGTGTGGGAGCTGGGCTCAGCCTGGGATGGTGACAGCAGCGACAGCGGATGGGCTCATTTCCCCTTCTTCCCTGCTCCCCTAGATGTTTCCTGCCAGCCTGGGAAAAGGCACAATGAGGGAGAACTTGCCTACCCACTGCCACTGCTGCTGCCACTATACTGGGCTGAGCCCAGCCCCAGCAGAGCCCAGCAGGAGTAGCTCAAGAGCTCCACTCACCCCCAGGACAGCAGGAACACCAGCAGCAATAGGCAGAGGAGAGGCAATGGGAGAAGAGAGGAAGGGAGGGGAGGGAACATGACTCTGAGCATGGGGAGGAAGGGAGGGGGAAACTCTTACCTTTTTTTGGAATTTGTTAAAGTCCCTGGGTGCTGCTCCCATAATTGTGTCTGCTCACCATGTTGGGGGTTAGGGAGCAGAGACTGGGAGCATGGATGCAGCCACTCCTGCAACACCAGTTGCTGTTCCTACATGTCCATTTGTAAAATTCTGGATCTACCTATGATCTCATTTACCTTACTGCAGTCCTCAAGGTCACCACTTCTTCCTGTATGATAACTTGCTCCCCCTCTGATTTAATAGTCCCAATTCTGCCATGAGCAGATTTCCTTAGGATATGCCTTTTTGTGTCAAGGTTATTCATGAAGCTATTCAATAAGGTTGTGGGGGGAGTAGTGAGAAGGTATGGTGATTTGAGGGCAGAAATGGTAGGGGTCAGATAATTACTGTGGGGAAGAACTGATATGAGGAGTTGGGGGAGGATAACAGTGATGCAGAGGCAGAAATGCTGTGGAAACAGGGAAGGACAGGTTTGACTTTGAAGGGGGACAGAACAAATTGCTGAGCAGAAGATGAAAAGTATGGGCGAGCACTCCTACAGTAGAGGCTGAAGTAGTGCTCTCAGTGCATTTAGGAAGGGATGCAATTCTAACTGTAATGCACAGAGGCAATGGGCTGTGGGCAAACCAAAATAACCTGTCTTAAAACCACTTCCTGATTTCTATAATGGTATGATTCAAGAGATTTGAACCTTTGGGTTTGGCAATAGTGTACTCACTTCCACTGGGTGGGGTGTCGCAGCCCTCAGGGCCAGTGACATGCCGTGGGGCTCTGGCACCCGGGGACCAATGCTTGCATTTGCATTCCTTCCTGCTCCCCCGCCCCACCCCCGCCCAGTCCTTCTTGTAGCAATACTTAAAGTCATGTTGCATGATAAGTACTCTGAAGGGCCCGACCGGCACCCCCCAAGCCAGCGCCTGGGGTCCATAACCCCCCCTACCCCCCCATCAGTCCCCCAGTGCTCAGGGCAGCCAAGGCTGCATGACACATTGCAGCTGGACACAGAATTTTGGATTCCCCCAGCCTTGAGCAACAAACTGTACACAGGCAGGGGAGCCACTAATGCTAGAAGGCCTTGCTCCAGTCCCCAGTTTCAATCATGGGAGGAGGCCTGAGGGTAACAGTAGTGCCAAGACATCCAGAGGGGTAGGGGTATGAGGTAATAAGTCAACAATGTCTAATAGCTAAGAGCTTTCCTGAGTTAATTACCTGCGCCCTTGCTCCACCCCCAGACTCTTATCCCTCAGTAATACTCTATTTAAAACCTCTGTCTTTGTACGTATTACCTATTAGGTATACCCAAGTGTTGTACTTTGGGGTATGTCTAATTAAACAATGCAGAGCCATACAGAGATATAGAGGCATAACAGGGTTGTTCTGTGCACGGGGCGGTGGAAGCGGCTGACAATAGTGTGGTGGCCAGCTAGCAGCAGCTATTTTTGTGCTCCCCACTAAGTCAGGCTGCTTCCCTGGTTGCCCCTTTAGTTACACTACTTCAGAGATACTCAAGCTAACTGTAAAATGATCAATCTCAGACACCATAAGCAGTACTGCTGTGTTAGTGTGGTGCTCTGCCCAGGCTAATTTATCCTGCATTAACCCCAGGGGCAATGCAAAATTTAGGTATCTCCATGTGGAACTGTATTGCAAAATGTTCATATAACTCTACTTTTCCCCATTTTCCAGAGGGGAGCAAGGCTTAAACTGGTGGTATTTCATTTTTTGGAAGGAACTCTTGATAACTGAATCTTGTTCTTTTTGCCTCCAACAAAATCTGGCAGACAGATTACATGCAATGAGTTGATCTAAAGCTATAACATATCCTTTCTGTTGTAATTCCTTTATTTCAAGCATTGACTGTGCTTACAATAGGGATCAGAAAAATATTCTCTTTGGTGCTCACATTATATTGAAATGCACTCATATTTCCATGGATTAGTAACGAAGCTTTAAAAAGCCAATCACAGTACAGTCTTGATACTATGCATGACAACTCTAATTGTAATTTGTGCTCTACTAGCCACATGTTATTAACAAGTAATGAAAACGTGACTGTTTCTAAATTATTTTAGTTATAGGCAGAAATAAAGGTAATTGTGGTGTAAAATTGCTACCTAAGAGCAACTGCTATGTAAGAGGTAAGAATCCATTTCTCTCAGTGGAAATTAAACCAAAACTCTCAAACTGGATTGATTTTATATTCACAACCACCTGTTAATAAAGCTATATTCTGTACCCTACTGGAGATTTACCATCTTTATGCCATCAGTCTAATTGCAACATGACATGCACAAAGCACACACATACTTTTCTAAGGGAAATTCAAGTTTTGCAGAATAAGTCAATAATTTGCAATGTAATTCTATAACACCTAATGGCACCATCTAAATAATATGATTATTATGTGTATACACAAATCTTGACACACATTGTGTATTTACAATACAAACAATGTGATCATTTGCACATGTAGTAGTTTGCTACAGTTCTCTCACTAATGTCTAAATGCGGTTTAAGTTCATTTGCCAATTTTGCAGCTTTGCAACAGGAAATACAGGCAAGAATCACCATCAGGTTCCCATTTCTAGTGATTCAGTTTGCCCTATGCTATAAAACCCTTTGATACGCATAAATATGCTTTCACATGCATGCAGAGAATTGTTTTCAAAGTACAGAATGGTCCCATAGACAAGGAAAACTGCTTGAACATGCTTCAAAACATGGACAAATTCAGACCTGATGGAAATAATTGCAACTCCGTTCAAGTAAATAAAGTTGTATCCACTTACACCAGGTCTGAATTTAGCCCTGTATATAGTTAAACTGAACAAACAAACCCCAACAAAACCCAAGCTTGAATCTATTAAGCAGTTATTTAAACTATTATATACTGTGAGCTAGATTGTGGGTCTGGAGTGAGCTGAACAAGATGCTCTTCCTCCCCATAAGACACTGACAGATATGCAGCTCCCCACTCTAGCTCATGGGGCTTCACATCCACCTGCCCCTGCTCCAGCTCAGGTCAAACAAACCCCAGCCCTAAGCTCCCTCCTCTTCCCTTCTCCCCACTCCCATCCTGCAGACAGCACCATGGGTGCGGATGGGGTGCATCAGCCCAACCCCAATCATGCGCAGGGACCAACAGAAGTTAATGATGGTGCTCTGCTTTGGAGCATTACAATGAGAGATAATTTGTCATGCGATTGGGCACTTTTAAAGTGCTCTACAGCTGTGCACCTCTGTCAGGACACGGCTATAGAGTGCTTCCAGGGGGTGATTGCATGACAAACATCACTTCTGCCAGTGCCCATAGGCAGCGAAATGCTAAAAAGGAAGAGGGTTGGGGGCAGGCCCTCTTCCTCCCCTAGACAGGCCTGACAAGCACATGAAATACCTTTAAGAAGGAGCAGATGGCTCACCTATGTTAATAAGTAGCAGCATGAAGACCAGTTTTGCTTTCCCTGCAAATGAGACCTTAATACAATAGAAGGAGGGAGGCAAATGATATCCTAGTCCTTTCCTGGTGACACAAAGTGAAAGCTAAAGGGAAAGGATTGGTTGTTTCCCCCCTGCTGGAGAGACACTGATTTGGATATAGCAAGTCACTGGATTACCTCTTAAGATGAAGACAAGACAAGAGGTATTGGCAGAGGTGCAATAAGCAGGGTTTGTACCCTAGGCAAACCCAGTGGGAGAGAGCGGGGATGGGTACAGGAGCAGGTAAGTGCCATTGAATGCTAGGGGAAAGGAGTTCTCAGAGTAGTGGGAGGAGTTGCACAGGAGTCTTACCCATGCTGAGGACTCAAAAACAGTCCCTGGCTGCTTATGCTACTGCTGAATGAATAGCAACTTTTGGCTGAGAAACCAAAAGCTGCTGCTAATTCAGCTGAGCACAGGTTAAAACTAGGTTTTGTTGTCAGAAGAATGTAGTCTGGCCCTACAATCAGGGTTCAACCATGATTCTGGAGAAATCTTTTTTTTTTTCAGTTTGCCTTCCCAAAATAGAGTATGTTTTATTGAGGGGCATGTGGTATACAAGGAAATATGGTTGCTACCTTTTACTTTAAACAGAACCATCTGAGCCAGTGATACAACATAGTAACTGAAACAATGCTAGTACATTATTGTTTAACCATTTTGAATCAAGTTGGGCATCACAAGGATGTAGATTAAAAATAAAAGTATAAAGTGAATGGTATCCTATAATTAAACACCTATGCCTCATACTTCCTGAGGAGCCCATGGTGATCATTCTGGTAGGTCTATATATTTCCTAAGCTGTGAAAGTGATCCTTTGCTAAGGGAGCACAGACTCTGTAAGCCATGTTGTTCCCATGCACACCAGCTGCTATTTGTACGCAAGTGAGCATATATATGTTGTTATAATTATATTGTTTGAAATGGTACAGAAGTATTTTGACCACATACTCTTGGATACAGAAGTAAAATAAAAATGGTCTGTGTTTAACTGCATTAGCAAAAGAAGATAACTATCTCTTTATTAAAACTTGGCAATGTGTTTCTTTTTAATATAAACAATGAGAAGAAGAGTATAAATTCTTAGTGAGCAATGCTCCAAATGTAAATTTGATTTTAATGACGCGTCTTTAGGGAAGTTGACTTTTTTATATATTTTGGATGGGAACACTTATATTTTTGGCAGGAACCTACACAGAATTTGCATGTTAATATGCCAATAGAGAATCTCTGTCTTGAAGTAGCAGACACTAGAACTTACCGTGTTTTTATTTGAATCCCTACAACAACTTACATGGATGAGTTTTTATAATGGCATCTAAGAGTGAAACACTATTCAGCTTCACAATTTCTTAAAATCTTTTCACACCAAGTGGTATCAAATTGCATAACATTCCTAGTATTTTACACTCTGATCCATGAGACCTGAAAACCTGCATAAGAACATGGAGAAATAATGCACTCAAATGCATTATTCAGTAATTTTATAATTTACAGTACTTTTCATTATCATTCTTGGTACTAGCCAACCAAATAAAAAGGTTTACTTTAACTGTGACAGCTTTTTTAAAATGCCAGACTTATCAGGCATCACTTTTCATTATCCTTCATCTATCCTATTAGCATTCCATGGTTTTATACTTAGAATGTTTATTTGATTTTTTGGTAGACCAAAGAATACAAGAAATTTGAAGATCTAACACAAAGATAGGCAAGAAAATTGTCCTGTATCTTTTGCCAGAAGTTCATCTGAGTTCTATTTTAATTCCATTTTCACGTGCTGATATATTTTAAATTATTTTTGTCAGAAATCTTTTATGCTTAATCCGGACCCAAGAAGTCTATGAACCCACAAGAGGTAAAGCGCTGCTGGACCTGGTACTGGCTAAAGGGGATAGACCTAGTCAGTAACCTAAGGATCGAAGGAAAATTGGGAGACAATGACCATGAGCTGATCACTTTTACTATCCATCGCAAAGCTAGCAAGTCAGTCAGCAATGAAGAAGTCCTCGACTTTAGGAAAGCTGACTTTGATAAGCTCAGGAGGCTTGTTATTGAGGCACTAAGGGACCAAGACTCGGCACGAAGAGGAATCCAAGAGGAGTGGTTGCTCCTTAAAGGAGAGATCCTGGAGGCACAAGGGATGTCCATCCCATCTCAGAGGAAAGGTAGCAAAAGGGCACAGCAAACCCTGTGGCTCAGCAGGAAATTTGTGGACCTCCTACACCAAAAAAGAGAGGCTTATAAAGGATGAAAGATAGGAATCACCACAAAGGAAGGTTACTCTTCACTGGTCTGTACCTGTAGGGAGTGAACCAGGAAAGTCAATGCTGCGACTGAACTCAGCCTGGCTACACATATCAAGGACAATAGAAAGTCCTTTTTTAGATATGTGTGGAGTCAGAAGAAAAGCAAGGGTATCATTGGATCCCTGCTAAACCAAATAGGACATCTGACAACCAACACCCAGAAAAAAGCTAACCTGCTTAATGGGTACTTCAAATCGGTTTTTCATGAACCCAAAGGGTCCGCCCTGTCTAGCAAGATGCGGAATGGCCAGGATAAGGGTGAAATCGTACCCAGCATTGGTGTAGGCCTTGTAAAAGAACACCTTGAGAAGCTGGAAACTTTCAAGTCAGCTGGTACTCACAGAATGCACCCCAGAGTAATTAAGGAGCTGGCAGGTGTCATAGCCCAGCCACTGGCAAAGAGTTTTGAAAACTCCTGGTGCTCAGGTGAAATACCTGATGATTGGAAGAAGGCCAATGTGGTGCCCATCTTCCAGGAAGGGAGGAAAGTAGACCCAGGGAATTACAGGCCGATCAGCTTGACCTCAATCCCTGGTAAGATTCTGGAAAAAATCATCAAAGAGTCCATTCTTGACAAGCTGGCTGATGGCAACATCCTGAGGGACAGCCAGTACAGGTTTGTTGCGGGTAGGTCTTGCATGACCAATCTCATCTCTTTCTATGAACCGGTAACATATCACCTGGACAAGGGAGAAGAGATTGACATCATATATCTGGACTTCAAAAAAGCCTTTGATCTGGTTTCCCACAATCTCCTCTTGGAAAAATTGGGCAACTGTGGTCTCAGCTACATCACAGTCCAATGGCTGGGGAATTGGCTCCAAGGCTGGACCCAGAGAGTGGTAGTCAATGGAAGCAAATCATCATGGTGCTCCATGACCAGTGGTGTCCCCCAAGGCACTGTCCTTGGACCTGTTCTCTTCAATGTCTTTATCAATCACATAGATACAGGTGTCAGAAGTGGACTGGCCAAGTTTGTCGATGATACCAAACTTTGGGGTAGAGCATCCACACCAGAGGATAGGCTGGTGATCCAGGCTGACTTGGGTAGGCTGAAAAAGTGGGCAGATAATGACTTTCAATACTGACAAATGTAAGGTATTTCACCTTACGAAAAAACCCACAGCATGCTTATAGGCTCAGCAGTGCTACACTTTCTAGCACCAAGGCTGAAAAGGACTTGGGGGTCATGACTGACCACAAGATGAACATGAGCCACCAATGCAATGTCACAGCTGGTAAAGCAAACAAAACTCTGGCTTGAATCTATAGATGCTTCTCAAATAAATCTCAGGATGCCTTTGTGAGGCTGCAGCTGAAGTAGTGCATCCAATTCTGGGCTCCACAATCAAGAAGGATGTGGAGAAGCTTAAGAGAGTGCAGAGGAGAGCCACATGCATGATCCAGAAGGCAGGAGAACAGGCTTATGAAGAGAGGCTGTGAGCCATGGGACTCTTCAGCCTGGAAAAGTGCAGGCTCAGGGGTGACCTGGTGGCAGCCTATAAGTACATCAGGGGTGTGCATCAGGATCTGGGGGAATGTCTGTTCACCAGAGCGCCGCAAGGGATGACAAGGTCCAATGGTCACAGACTCCTCCAAGACCTTTTTAGGCTGGACGTAAGGAAAAACTTATTTACTATCCAAGGCCCAAAGTCCTGGAATAGGATCCCCCCAAAGGTGGTGCAAGCACCTACTCTGGACTCCTTTAAAAAGCGTTTAGATGCTTATCTTACTGGGATCCTTTGACCCTAGCTGACTTCCTGCCCTTGAGGCAGGGGACTGGACTCGATGATCTCCTGAGGTCCCTTCCAGCCCTAATGTCTATGAAATCTCAGCCTTTTATTGTTTTACTACTTAATTTTTTATTGTGCCATTTAAAAAAATAAAAATCGAGCCTGAAAGTATTTCTTGATAGGCTGCTCCCTGAAATATCGTGGACTTTTCAAAATTATATAATAGGGCATTTAACACTTGACTTGCTTTGCAGATCTCAGTAGGACTTGCATCTCAAGAGAGGCTTGAGGATATTTAAGTATATTTGAAGTTATAAAATTAAGTGATCAATTTCACACATTTGCATTAGAACTTCTTCTGTTATTTAAATGTAAGCCTCACTTTGAGAGATGCTCCTTATGTCACATGTAATATGCCTGTAATATATAAGAGTGCTGACAAGAGAAGGATCTTCATTTCCTAGTTCTAGTTACTTAACATGAGTCAAAGTTAAAATAGATTAGGCATGGCAGTCCCACAGAAAGTGTCATTATTCCCTATACTGACTACTATTACAACTACTATTACAATCTTTTCAATTAACACACCTAGCTAGGAACAGTGTTTAGATTACAGTATGTTAAAAACCAATAGTAAGGCTCCATAAAAAAAGAAGAAAAGGAAGTTCTGCATGTATCCCAAGGGATGAACATTGTGGCTTGACTGAATAATTTCCATGTTATCTTTAGGTCCTTCAGGCTTAGCTCCTTGATTTGCAAAGGGAGACAGTATGAAATAAATCATGGAGTCTAGCCATTAAACTTAGAATCTGAAGAATTAAGCTGCTGCTTATGACAGCTTATGCATCTCTGATTTTGTTAGTCTACAAGGTATAAATCTTCTCTACCTTAATTCAAATTATTCCTTGTGGGTGTCTGTGTTAATTAGTCAGTAATACAGAAGCCCTCAACTTCAGGAAAGCTGACTTCAACAAGCTAAGGAGG
>NW_017729027.1:5331657-5332102 GCF_001723915.1 Gavialis gangeticus
GGGGCTGGACACGATGATCCTCCAGGGTCCCTTCCATCCCTAGTGTCCATGAAATGTATGAATCCCTACGTGACTCATTTCTACAGGCTTAATCCCTCAATTAATTAGCTGCTTAATTCAAATTCTTTTCAGTCTTAACACCTAGAGACTTACCTTATCTTTTGAAGGAAGATGAGATTATGGAAAACAAGAGAGGTGCTTGTTTGTGATATGGACACATATTCGATGATACCAAGTCCTGGGACCTCTCACGTGCTGGAAGTTTTGCAAATACCATGCTGAATTGGGGCTTAGAGCTAAACTGTCATGCATTTTGGCCTATTTTACTTTGTCTCTGCCTTAGCTTGAATAATCAGAAGAGAACTCTTCTATCCTGCCAGTGAGTGGACGTGGCAGTCGGCATGAAACGTGCATTGCGGAGACCAACTGGCGGCTACAGGAATGG
>NW_017729027.1:5333296-5350954 GCF_001723915.1 Gavialis gangeticus
AGCTGGGCAGGCCCTATGAGGAGAGGCTACGGGACCTGAACCTGTTCAGCCTCCAAAAAAGAAGGCTGAGGGGGGATCTTGTGGCCTGTTATAAACTAGTCAGGGGGGATCAGCAGGCATTGGGGGAGTCACTGTTCCCCCGAGCACCGTCAGGAGTGACCAGGAATAACGGTCACAAGCTGGCAGAGGGTAGATTCAGGCTAGATATCAGGAGGCGCTACTTCACGGTCAGGGCGGCTAGGGTCTGGAACCAACTTCCAAGAGAAGTGGTGCAGGCTCCTACCCTGGGGTTTTTTCTAGAGGAGGTTAGATGAACACCTTGCTGGGGTCATTTGACCCCAGTACTCTTTCCTGCCATGGCAGGGGGTCAGACTAAATGATCTGCTCAGGTCCCTTCCGACCCTAGAAACTATGAAACTATGAAACTGGCCTCTGGGCAAGACATTCAGGGATAATAAAGGTTGATAAAAGGCCAAGAAGGATAGTGAAACTACTTCTTTAAATGCTTTATTATTCTCCTCCCTTAATCTGACACTTGCCATTTTAGATTATGAGCTGTTTGGAGCATGGTCTGCATCACATCATGTGCAGAAAACACTTAGCAGGTAGTAGATCTACTATATACCATTACCTAGTATACTGTTGTTAGTGTGTGTAGAACTGACTCCCTCAACTGAAGACATTTACTGTTTGATTTTTCTCCCTCAAACCTATGTCAGAGCATTTGTCTATTCTTCCCTACTGGAAGTTTCAACAGAAGTGATTTCTAGGTTAGTGTTAGGCCTCCTCTAGGTCAGTGGTTCTCAACCCTTTTTGTACCAGGACCCATTTGTAAACATCAATGGCCAGTCCTGCCCCAGTGCCCTTCACTCCGGACCCAATCGCCTCCCCCGCCCCCCCCAGGTCCCAGCCCCCTCCCAGTGTACAGTGTGGGTGTATGGGGCATGCGCCAAACAGCCCCTTGCAGGCTGGAGCTCTGCTAGCCTGCAAAGGGAAAGCCACGTTTCCCACGTTTTTCTCCCTTGAAGGAGAATCCATTTTAAAAGTTTATTGATCTCTCTTAAAGTTTGTTCATGACCTTTTCATATATTCTTGCAATCCACTTTTGGGTTGCGATCCACAGGTTGAGAAATCCTGATAGCTGCAAAATTATTTGCCTAGGTGCCCTTTAGTAATCCCAGTTGGGTCTGTCTCAGGTCAATCACTCTGATCATTAGGAACTGACTATTTCACAAACTCAGGTTCCTTCTGAATTTCTTTGAAAGTAAAGAATTGGTTGAGTTAACTCTTCTGCAAAGCAACTGACCCTTTTTTTGAGAAAACTCCTTTTTACTAAGTGACATTAGGAAGTAACTCAAAAGTGTCTCACACAGGTATTTTGAAGGAGAGAGAAAGAAGAGTGAGAGAAAAACTTCTTGCAGGCTTCACCTATTTCATCATATGCATTCAGAATAGGAAAGAGTGGAAGACATTCAAGCTAAAGGAGAACAGGGTGAGAAAATTAAAATGGCTATTCACAGGTCTTTAGGAACAATACTTTTAAAAATTTATGAAAACATACAACTGGGGAAATAAAACCTCTGCTTTTTATTCCCAACTCAAGGTGACAGATATTTTAAAAAATTGAAGACTCATCAATCTCTTGGAAAATCACTTTTTTTCCTAAGTTCCAACCACCTGTCTACTTCATCAATCTCTATCTCTTGTATAAAAACAGTCTAGGCCTGATGCAGCTATTTCTACTTACCTCAGTAATTAACCTCAGTAATATATGAGTAATGGTTGCAGGACTAGGTTCACTATTACTTCTCTGTCAAAAATGTCTGTGTCCTCATGATTATAGAACCCTGAATTATTGACTTGTTTATACACTTTGGGAAAATTGTAATTTATAAAAGCTTGTATTGCATCTTATTACATCTGTTTTTGTCATGCTATTTCTTTCTGAAGTACAGTTGTTGGGGCAGCTGATCCATTTTTATTGCAGAGGTTTGGAAGTCATTGCTTCTGATAGGTTACCTTATAAAAGGAAAAGCACTGGAACTGGTTGTACATTCTTTGTTACAATAATTTATTGAGTAAAGCCAGCATGTGCAGTTCACCTGGAAACAAACACTTGTATAATAGAGTAATGGATCTGGGATTAATTGTGAGTTTTCCTAGAAATATTTCCACAACACAATGGAATAATCTTTAAATAAAACTAGGATAGGGAGAAAAAAAAGATTTTATTTAAAATTCCAAGAAATATGGAACACTCTGCAGAACTCACCACATATTTATTATATTTTCTATGCATGTAAGTTTGATATTGTGGCCAAAAAATTAAAAAAATGTAGGGTCTCCTCAAGAAAATGATGTAGGAATCCTGTGTGCTTTTGTAGTACTGTAGGCTCCCCTCCCCATCTCCTATAAACCTTTTAAGTGTAAAAAATTTAGACATCATCCAAAGGCAATCAGCATTGCACTGTGTATACTGGAATAGATCAAATATAAATAGAAGAATAATGAAAATAAAATTCCAGTTGAAATATTTGTCCATGAATAGTCTGCCCAGCTTTAAAGGTTACAAAAGCCAGAAAAGTCTTTTCAACACTAATATCATATTTTCAAATTATTTATGCCTTCCAAGTGATAACATTGGTTTAAATAATAATATTTACTGTCCCCTGAGTGCCAGGAGTCAAACTCTTTGGAAATTTTATTTTTAGTTCATAAATAACATAAGGCAAGGTCATAACCACCCCATTCCCTCCCAAGGTCTTCTTTCCATAGATTGGAGGCACATTATTGCAGGTCTCTCTGGGCTATACATACTGTGTTTTATGGCTGCTTAATTCCACTGTTTAAATGGGTCATTAAGGGGCCTTAGACACATAACAGAGATAAGGAATGGTGTCATGGGGAGGGGAATGCACATGATTCCTCAACAGAGAGTATTTTTTCTTACTATTAATTTAGTCCCAGGTTGAATTAACTTTTATGTTTATTTTCCTCCTCCCTACCCCAGAGCCTTCAAACTAGCAGGAGTCTTTAGTCATGTAGTGTAATAATGCCAGGGAGCTGGCAGAATGGGAGGTTGAAATGGCTTACAGGGCCTCCACATGCTTGGCCCCTGACTTTCCCAAGGATCCCCGGAAACCTTCCAGATTTCCAGAGATTTTTCTGTGGAAGGTAGCTGGAAGGCAAATATTATGTCACAGATAGAAGGACAGAAATTGCTTAAAGTAGATTCTTATGAAGATTTCCTAACTAAAAGTCTCCTTCTGTGGATTTGACAATAGAACTTACCATATTTACTCAAATACAAGACAAGATTCCCCCTCCCCCCAATCAGTATTGCAGGGGGGTGATGGGGCCCTTCGTCTTACACATAGGAGACTGGTAGGGAGGGTTGGGGGGGGGGGCATGTGCCCCCCTGACAAGGCAGCCCCCACCGCCACTGGCGGCTTCTGCGGGTGCTCACCAGCCCTGTCCCCTCTCGCGGCGGCTTCTGCAGTTGCCCCCACAGACTCAGGAGGCACCAGTCACCCATGATCTTATATCCACATACAAGAAAACCCCATTAAATATGTTGTCTATCATTAAACTGCTGCCAAAAGAATCATGTGCTCAGTAATAGTAAGCAACTAGGAAGTTGATTAAATGCAGCCAACAATGAGCATAACTATAAAACACATTACCCACAAGGGGTAGACATGCTAATGGCAACCTTTTTTTTGTTTGTTTAGCCCTTAGAAAAAAAATAGGTGGATGTTCCCTCCATGGGAAACTGGCACCAGGCCTAGAGGTACTGCAATACCAAGCCAACACCAGAAGGACCAGAAATAGCCCTGACAGCCTCCCCTTGGTGCTAAAAATGCTTGATCTTAGCTAAAAGGCCAAGATGCTGATGGGAACCTACCACATTTTTAAAAAAAAAAACATATATATGGGTATGTGTGTATATATAGAGAGAGAGAGAGAGAGAAAGAGAGAGAGAGAGAAAAAAATATATATTTTATATATTTAGCTATACCTCTTCTGACCACTGTGGTTCACTTGACAGTCCAAAACACACCTGTACAGGTATACCATTCTCATTCCAAAAACCACACTGTACACCTACATTCCTACTTACCTGTCACCTTTAACAATCACAATTACACAACGGACAACCTCAGTGCCCTCCCCCACAACTCCCCTGTCTGTTTCCCAGTATTTTGACTCATTATTGTATAAGTCAGTACAGCCCATCTAAATAAGACACACGGCAATGCCCACTGAGCACAGTTCCCCTCAGTATCAAATACATTTCAACTTGTCTTCACTCCCATAGCTAAGCTACACCTTTCTTTCCTGTTTCCAATGATTCCTGTTTCTTTATCACCCTTAAATGTCTGGCAAACATCACAAAACAGAGCCATAAAGAATTCACCCAAAATCCCTTTGTTGAATTGTCTCTCAACCTATAACATATGATTAGTGTAACTCTGCCCTTCATGAGGTGGAGCCTGACCAGGTTGCCTTGTGTCTCCTCTGCATATACATTTTTGGAGTATCCCTGGATTTCTGACAAGAACACCCAGTTCCAGTCATGAATGGAATCTAATTAGCACATGGATGCTTTATGGGGGGTATCTGGAGTGCACATACATACTGGGCGCATCTACATGAGCTGCTTTTCCACACAGTAGAGCAGTTTACTGAACAGTAAGCATCCGAGACTACATGTGCAGATGCTTACTGTGCAGTAAAGTGCTCTAATTGCAAGTAAATTTGCTACCTGCAAATGCAAGTAGCAAATTTCCTTGAGGGTAGCTACTGCACAGTAGTGCACATCTAGATGCTGACCAGGAGCAAATTTTCTCCCAGTCAGCCCTGCCACTAACTGGCCCCAGGGCTGGGAGTCTCTCCTGCCCCAGGGCTGGGCTGGCTCTATGCCTGCTCCAATCCCTTGCCCTTAAAAGCCTATGAGGATGCTGGGGCCCAGGAGCATGTGCTGGTAGCCTGTGAATACAGGCTAGGCCACTGCATTCACCAGCACAGCCTGCCCTCAATGCCATGTGGCTGCCAGAAACACAGCACCAGCTGTACAGGAGATGGCAGGCACCTGCCAGGCCTGGCAGCACCCAGGCCCAGCAGCAGCCAGCTTCTGGCCACCAGGGCCAGCTCCATCTGGCTAAAGGCAACCTGTATCAGCCTGCCCTAACTCTGTAGCTACTGCTTCGCACCGCCTCTCCAAGTGCCTGCCAGTCCTGTGCCATGCCCCTATGCTGGGTGCTGCAGGCAGCTGCCCAGGCCTGGCAGCACTGGGACTGCTGCATGAAGGCCCAGTGAGTTGTCAGGCCCAGGCTTTACTCCCTGATGCCACATGCCACCTTCTGGGGCCACAACTGGTCCCAGAGGAGACTGCAGACCTGATTGTTCTGTGGGGTGAGGCTGAGGTCCTCAACCAGTTTGCGCAGGGTGGGTGCTCCAACACCCACATTTACAAGGGCCTGTCAAGCCATTTGTGGGAGCCTGGGCTCAACCAGTCAGCATGGCACTGCCACATAAAGGTCAAGGCCTTGCAGGCACAGTGGATCACTGTCACTGGCCACAACTTACAGGTGGGGACTCCCCTCAAGTCCATGCCCTTTATGTAGCAACTGAATGACTTTCTTGCACCCTGGGATCTTGGCCACAGCTGTGCCGTGTATTGAAGCACAGGGACCCTACTGAAGCCCCTGCTATGGACTGGCACCTGCAGTGACATGCCACCAGAGGAGGGCCCCTCAGGCTGCCAGCAGTCTGTCCCACCAAGCTTCCCACCCCCAGCATTATCCAGCAGCTCTGGGAGGCCAGGGCCAGTGCCTGCCCCACCAGCTCCGTGGCCTCAGCCCTGCCCACAAGGCCATCCCAGTCATGGCACTGCTGCCCCCCAGCAGCTCCAGCTCCTCCCCAGAAGGGGCCCCTGCCTGGGCAGCCAGACACCATGCCCCTGTAATGTCGGACACTGCCAGGAGCCACATGCCCTTGCCACCAGTGGGGACTGACCTGAGCCACTGGGCACACCAGCCCTG
The DNA here is from genome assembly GCF_001723915.1 of Gavialis gangeticus. Classification (NCBI taxonomy): domain Eukaryota; kingdom Metazoa; phylum Chordata; order Crocodylia; family Gavialidae; genus Gavialis; species Gavialis gangeticus. Next base: position 5,339,341 of record NW_017729027.1, read on the forward strand.
CCCACCTGGTAAGCCCCACATTCGGGGCAGGGCCCTGCTCAACCCAGGCTCTGCCCCAGCCCCTGACCTGGCCCTGGGCCCAACCCCACCTCCCCGCCTGGCCTGCCTGTGCTCCCCTGGCCCCTGGATTTTCACCACACAGCACACAGGGAGGCAGGAGACAGTGCAAAATTTTATTTGGCAGCCTTTGCCTCTGCAGCTAGGTGGGTACAAGTCTCTCACGCCAAAGAATGTGTTGATGCCAATGGCAATGTCCTCCTCAGCTCTGAGGGTCAGGAACATGAAGTGAAGCCACAGGTAGCCCTCCAGTGGTGGCAGAGGTTGTGTGGCAGTGCAGCTTTGCCCACCACACCATCAAAGATTAGGATCCTGTGTCAGGTGCCCAAGTGTGCTGAGGGCACCATGGCCATCAGCAGCAGCAGGGAGTTGTGGGTTGGACACCCCTGAGTCCATTCAAAGAACTCCTTGTGCTGTGCCTGGGACACACACAGCAGGGGCATGCTCAGGGTGCAGTGCCACTGCCGTGGGGAGCTGGCCCTGCGGCACCTCCATGGAGAAGCCCCTTGTGGGGAGGGTGGAAGTGCCACCAGCTCCACGTCCCAGTTTTCTAGTAGCCCCATGCACCCTGAGCCTGGGAGCCATGGGTACCATGGGTTTGGCAGCAGCACAGGAGACAGGCTGGCCTGCAGGAGGAGGAGAGGGGGAGGAGTGGCTCTGGAGCCATGCCAGCCAGTGCAGCCAGGAGCTAGGCCTATCCAAGCCTGGGAATGGGGTGGGGGAGGCAGGCTGCCTGTGACCAGCACCCAGAAGCTCACCGGCCCCTGGGAGCAAGCAGAGATGGGGGCCTCAGCCAGCAGTCACCTGGGTGGGCCCAGACCTGCCCAGCCAACTTACCATGGTACCTGGGCACCCATGCACGTACAACTCCTGGTCTCAACCAGGCAGCACATGGCCCTCTAGTACAGAGCATCTTATCTTAGAAATATTGCAAACTCTCACAAACAGCCTCTTTCTTCTGGCTCTGCTGGTTCTGCAGCTGCACACAGGGGAGAGGATCCAGTTAGCAGGCAGGATGGTGGCTCAGGGTCACTGCCAGCCTTGGTTGGGGCCCTGTGGATGCGCTGGCTTCAGCAGAGGACCCAGGATCAGACCCTCCTGCTGGACCAGCTGGTCACGGAGTCTGAGGAGTGGCTAGTGGACTCACAGGCATGGCGGCTGGTTAGAGAAAGAGAAAGGCCTAAAGCATAATGGGGGAAAAAAACATCATGTAATTCAGGGGAAGAAAATATAGAGATGAGCTACTGAAAGCATTAGATACTATACAGAGTCAGAACTTTTTGTTTTAGAATTTTTTTTCATGGCAGAGTACTATTTGAGTATTACAAGTGAATTGTGCCTCATTGCCAAGCATATAAAAAAAATGAGTAATTTGACACTTTTGGTTAATATTTCAAATGTCACCAGCAAAAGCATAAGGAGGTCTTTGAAGGACCCTGTTCACTTCCTAATATTTATAGCCCTATGTTAAATTAAGAAGACTTGAGCTTTTAAATTCCTGCCAGCAGAACTACAGTTTGCTGTATTCTTTGTACTTTGTCCTTTCAGAAAGAATCTAGGCTGCTTTTTACTATGCTGGTATGGTTTTTATCAAAAGCTACAGAAATAAGTCACTGTTTGCCACCCAGGCAGATGGTTGCCATGCTGATCTGCCAATCAAACAGAAAAGGCTGCTCTCAAATCCATCATAGTTTGGACACTTGTGCAGTGTCAACTAATTTTAGTTACTGAAGCTGGAGATGATGTGAAGAGTGATCAGTACGGCACATGTCCAAGACACAGCAAGGGATATGGCCATCCTTATGGCCAGCAACTGCATAAATATGAAACAGGCTGAGTTTGTGAAAGTTGTTTCCACAAATTATTTGAAGTGTGAGGCTACCTCCTATCTGTATTTATTATTTCAGCTCTTGGTGTAACACTGATGAAAACTCTGTTTACTTTAACTGTTCACATTTTAGGGGCTGTTACATGCATTCTCCCCCTGCCCTTCACCTTTCCTTCCCTTCCCACATCAACTATGTTATGCAAGCACTTAACGTTTACTACAATTTTAAAAAATCTGTTTAAGATGAGAGATTTTATTTGAAATTTGCCATTCTAAAAACTCTGTATATGTATCACCCTGCAGTTACCAAAACGCTAATGATATGACCTAAAACAGACAACATTTGTCCATTTCTTTCAAATGTTGGGCTAGAACAGCAAGACGAAGGGAACCCCAAACCGTATTTAGATTTTTCTGAGGACTATCAGCCTTCCTTGGCATATGTGTAGTTTGGGAAAACAGCCCACAGGACTTCAGACAGCACAGTGAGAGCTTCTGTCTAGGAATCCCTTTGTGAAAGGTTAGGATAGGTCTAACGTATTTAAATGCTTGCTTTCATTTCAGGCAATACTGGCAGCAGATGACGATGTACAAAGAGACCCATTTAGGCAAGCTTTATTGTTCCAGTCATCTGGCATACTCCCACCTGACTGCTATAGGCTTGGCAACCAGAAAAAGGAGGTTCAGAGAGAGATTTTACTGGTTTGTTGTCACTGTCAGTAAGGAACAAGTCTGTTGTTAATACCCAGCAATTGGCTCCACCCATCATTTAGCAGACATCTGAGTAAGCACTTTTTTAAGCTAGCAGATGGATGACTACATTACATGATCTATCATTGCCAGGTTTTGTGCAGTTCCATGTGTGTCATTTTAGGCAAATTTTCAGATAACTCTTTAAATGCGTGTACTTGTAGATTTGTATCTTACCCTAAATGTCACCAATATATTGACACTGTCATGAGCTGAGGCTGAGGTAAGACATGACTTTTCACAAAACTTGACATGGATGTGTAAGGATATCTGGGTAACAAACAGGCACTGTTAAGGTTGTCTGGGAAGTGGAGGGAAGCTGAAATGGCTGGGTTTGGAGAGAGGTCTGAGTGGAAGAAGGGGATGGCTCGAGAGTATTAGCAGGGCTGGGAAGTGCCCAGGGAAAGAGAACTAATATTTGAGGAAAACTAGGTTTGCGGGACTGAGCTGGGATTTCCTGGGTATGACCAGAAAGGAGTGCTAATGTTAAATGCGTTTGTGAGAGGTATCTGAGAGAAGGAAGATGTGAGAAGGTTTACTGGCTGAGGGAAGCTAGTGTAGTAGAAAGCTAGGGTCAGCTATGTGTTGCAGGGGATGTTCAAGGTGGCAGTTAAGGAAGAAAATATGTGTTTGAGAGATGTTCAGAGGGTGCAGGGTAGGTTGTGGGAGTTTCAGGTGGGTAATAGGTAAGGGCCACTGAGGCTTTGGGCAGGGAGACGGGTTGCTAAATGGAATGATTAAGAGATGTATGGATGTTAGCAGTGGATGGGACCCATGGGCAGGAGCAAAGAAAGGATTTTGCTACCCTAGGCAAATGAAATTTTGCTGCCCTCCCTTGTAATGCCCCTGGGAACTGGCAAGGGTGAGCACCAGACAGAGCCCCAGAGCGGTGATTTGGCAGAGCCAGAGCGGCCCTGCTCATTTCTGCACATGCCCAGACTCTTGAGGTGGCCCCCAATGAGCATGTGTGAGGTGTATGCACACTGTTTTTGCTGCCTTCTTCAACTTGCTGCCCTAGGTGACCTCCTGTGTTGCCTGGCTGATTACTTTGGCCTCACCCATGGGCAAAAATAGGACATACGTGGTGGGCTGGTTGCCGGAGGTGTTGCGGGGCAGGACCAATTTATGTTTTCATTGTCTTCTGACACCACAGGCCAATTATTTTTTCTACAGCACTCTTCCCTGTCCAGGGGGTCAGACATAATGATCTATTGAGGTCCCTTCCAACCCTAACTACTATGAAACTATTCTTGGATCCAGGGGGGATGCACAGAGATACAAGCTGTTTGGCTGCCCAGCGCACACCACAGTGGCTTCTGGTGGCCACATGTCACAACTGCAGGCCATTCCTGAAGGCCAGTTAATGCATGACATCCCATCTGGGCGGTGGGAATGCACGAGGGGCAGCTGTACGTGTGATTGTCAGATGAGATATGTTACGCTCAGCAGGTCTGCAGAATCTATTCTTGGCTGCTGATCAAACTGACTTTTAGTACCTCTAGTAGACTTTTAGTAAAGCTATATATGCTTGTTCCAAATTTACCCTTGTAATGCAAATGACCTCATGAATTTGGCCTAGAATTTCTAAGTTGTGCTGTTTATAAAAATAAGAAATTTAACAAAAAAAGGGTGAGCCAAATTTATTTATGACTTTTGCTAAGTGGCCTTCTCATTCAACAAATAATGCTTTTTTGGTTTTGGTTTCTTTACCAAATGGAAAGTGCACTCAAAAGTGTTTTCCTTATGATAGTTGGTGCCCAAGAACTAGTATTCAGCACTGCTACCTAGAATAGAAGATCTAGGTTCAAGTAGTTTCTTGCTTCTTCCCTCTATGCACTCAGCAATTAGTGCTGGGAATGCTATAGAAAGGTGGCTTTCAAACTTGTTTTAATTTTCAACAGTGGTTTTCAACCTTTTTCCTAAAAAATTTCAAGTGGAAGTGGACCCCTTTGGAAATTTTGAATGGAGGCACAGACTCCTTTGAATTGTAAGTGTGGGTATTCATATACTTGTGATTGATCATAATCATCTTTTGTAGACCCTTTAGATATAGTCTGCAGACCCCCAGGGGTCTACAGACCACAAGCTGAAAACCACTGCTATTGAAGAAAAATCTGTTAGGTTGTTGTATGTAATAGGATATGAATCCTTCTTGGCAGGTGTGGCCTGCTTGCTGCAGCCGTTGAGGGGCAACTTAAAAATGGAGAATACTGGGAACTATGTGCTCCCTATGGCCATGGGATGGAAGAAGCTAAGAGTAGGTGAGTTCAGATTATGTTTAGGCAGAGATTAAAGCCGATGTCTTGGGTGTGGCTTTTTTGAGATATACCCTAAAGTTGGATACCATGGTGATGGGTATGGTATAAGAATCCAAATAGGAAATATTATTTCAACTAAAATATAGGAAAGAAAAACATACATATTGGTCTGTTACATACAAGATCTTATTACCTAGAGGTTGGAATATTTATTTTAATTTACTTTCAGATGAGTGACTCATCTAACATTATATGTTGTTAAGCCACTAGGTCACTAATACAGGATAATTCCATTTCCAGCTAAGAAACACTTCATTCGGCAGTTAAGTGACTTGCTATCTGGCAGTCATTATATCTGTGATTTACAAGGAACATACAGATCTGCATTACCAGTGTCAAAGACCACCAATATAAAATACAGCAAATGGGATTTTTATCTTTCAGCACACTACAGAATGGATGCATAAGATACACTTCTCAGTCTGTATGTAATCAATCTAATGTAAGCCATTATCTCCAAAACAGAAGAATAAACTTAAGACTACTTTACATGTCCATATCTTAAATATGTTTGACAATCACTGTTCCCTCAATATCTTACAGGCTCTTTGGCCACTGCAAGATGTTCATCACCAGCATGAAATGGTTACCGATGTGAAATAAAGCTATTATGTCAGAGGAGCCTGCTGACAGGCTAAGGAGGGAACACTTAACAAAAATCAAAGTCCATTTTTATTTTGTGTTTAAATCAGCCTAAAAATGTCCTTAAGGTGAAAAAATATGTTCACCAACTTGAAGCCTTAGCTAGTGTAAATGAATGAATCCCTGAACTGCCATAAGCTAGGGGCAAGGAAACTGCCAAAATATAAGGTAAAAAAACAGGTATTTGGTAGTGACTATAATTTCTGTATTTTGTTTAGGGTTTTTCAATAGTGGCAAAATATTCTGAGAGAGGCAGGAAGAAAACAGAATGTGTCATGTTTTGCATATAGGACAGATGACAGCATTCTTACAGGTAACAGTTTCCATGGGTGCATTATAGCAGGCACAAAGCTGCGTTTTTTTTCCTGTGTTTTGGAAACAGCAGCTAGTATAGATTTGGACCAAGAGCACCTGCATGCTTTGCAACCTGTCAAAACTACTGAGCATGCAGAGTTCCCACTGAAGTAAATGGGGACTAGCAAGAGCTTATGCTAGTCAGGCCATTGATTCCTTCTCCCACTTTGTATTTGATCCTGCACGCGCTTAGGAAGGTGATTAACAGGGCTCTGAAAACAACTGGTGTTTTGGTTCAGCTGCCAAATTTAAAAAATAATTGGTTCACATTTAATTTAATTTAATATTTTTTTGTAAGTGAAAATGAAAAAAAATCTGTTGAATAAAATTTTCAACACAAAACCAAACATTGCATTTCAGGCCCATAAGAGAAAAACAAAGAAAATGAAGTGCAATAAAGGGGACTCAAATTGTCTCCTCCTCTCCTTGGTGGAAATCTTTCTGCAAAAAAACCCACATTTTTACAGGCCAAACAACTTTTAAAAAAAATTACTGAAAAATCTTCTTGAAGACTACTCTATGTAAAGTAGGGATGTAGGTGTTTGCAAAAAAAAGGCACTTACATACACACTTAGTACAATGGCACAGAGATCCAGTCCTAGTATAAGCAGTTGTAGCAATATTTTTTCCTGTTTATGCTCATGTGCAAACATTTTCAGCTGTTATATAGTAGGACAAGTTTATCCCTAGTGTTAGCACCAATGACATCAAAGGATTTATACCAGGACTGAATTTGGTTCTTTTATGTTTTTGCAAATACTTCTTAAATGTTCAGTGCTGGAGCATGAAATTAATGTGTCTCCTGATCTCCATGTTGTATATTTATCACTTAGGTTAAAGGTGACATCATAAACATTCAAGAAGTCCTTGTACATAGAAAAACTGTAAGTGGGAGAAGGCTGTTGACCTCCCTTTCACATCAAGTACACTCAACCATAGCATCAAAGGTTGGTGTCAGTAACTCAAGAGATTGCTTGAATCAAATGTTTCTATACATGGGGAATTTGTGAAGAGGGATGCATTGTGTCTGACTTAGAGATAACAAGTTTTGACTTTCTAGATCTAGATGCCTATTTTAAATTTTCTCTTAAAGAAAGAAAGGAAGGAAGATTCAGGGAATTACAGGCCAATCAGTTTGACCTCAATCCCTGGAAAGATCTTGGAAAAAAATCATCAAAGAAACCATCAACAACAGGCTAACAGAGGCAGCACTCTCAGAGATAACCAACATGGCTTCATTGCAGGTAGGTATGACAGGTAGAAGATCATGTGGCCAGTCACAGTGCCGGCCCATCCCTCTGTCTAGGGCCGTCTACCCTGTGTTGCCTGCCACAACTTGCTGTTCAATAATACAAGATGAAATAAGCGAGAGGCTGCCCCGATGCTATGGGGTCTATACATGGCTCCAACCTTCCCATACCATGTCCCATGCCTCACAGATGGCATCCAAAATTGTAGTTGCTCCAGCTAGAAGCTGGGCCAAACTCTGCCCCTTGCTGGGCCTCTCACACTCATCTCATATATTCTTCCCCTCTCACAGGGCCTCATTCACTCTGTCCCCTCTCACAGGGCCTCTTTCATGCCACCCTTCACTGGGCCTCTCCCAACCTACCCTGCTTCTCTTGAGCAGCCCTTTGGGCCATCAGGTTTGCCTACTTCAATTCCGGGCAATCCCCTTGCTCTTTGGGTGCCTCCTGCAGCCTACTCCGTGTGTGACGGACCTTGCACCTAACACTAGACTGACTCTAGCCACTAACCCTCACTGGGCACTAGACTCTTGCTGCCCCCCTTTCTGGGGCCACTCTCTGCCCCCTCACTGGGGCTGACTCTATGCCCCCTTCCTAGGGTTTGGGGTATTACACCCCCAGGGAGTGCCTTTCCCTCAGCATGCCTGGCCCCACTGTCTGTTTTATCACCACAGACTAATGAGGGGTAGAGTTATAAGGCGCCCCATACCCACCTTTCACTGGAGAGGCAACTGGCCTGACATTTCTGGGGATCCACAAGCCCCATGAGGATCCATAAGCCCCATGACCTGCCCCCATAGAAAGGAAGGGAAAGTTTTCCTTACTGCCCTTTTTGAGACAATTTGGGAGGAAAACCTGTCTTCCATTAACTCTTTTCCCTGACTAATATTGCAAAAGGCACAACTGGGGCCATATATTTATTGGGACTGAAACCCAGTTCTGCACATTTCATAGATTTTATAGACTTTAGGGCTGGAAGGGACCTCACAAAATCATCAGGTTCAGCCCCCTGCCTGAGGGGCAAGAAGTCAGCTGGGGTCAAATCAAATCCTATTGAGGTGTTCCCACAATAATCATAATAATCCTGCTCTGAGGGAGTCTTCCTGGCTAATGCTTTGGCAAAGTACTTAGCTTCTCTGTGACTCAGTTTCCCCATTGGTAAATGGTGAGATAATCCTACCTTCCAAGTTTGTTGTGACACATCATTCATTTATATTCATAAAGTGCTCTGTGACCCTTGAAAGGAAAGATGTCAGATTATAGCATAATAATTACTGATGGAGGTAATAAATGCCATGTGGTTATAAGCTATACAACTGTGCCCTATGCAGAGGCATACAGGACATATTTGCTGACGGAAGAACTGCATTTAATTCTTTTTACTATGCTCTCAAATATAAAGCTTTCAAAGTGTAATGAGAGAATGACATGAGTACCTCCAAACATCAAACCAGTCTTTCTATCATCGCTGCAGTTTTTCTGAGGTGCTGAATAACAGCCAACATTTTAGGGAGGGTAATTAATGGTGAGACCTAGTCTGTACTTCAGTCACCTGCCTATCAATCAAATTCTGGGAGGCCAGAGTTCAATTAATTGATGACACCCTTGAGGCAACCTTAGCAGTTAACAAATCAGTGAGATCTGGTGGAGAAACAAGCAGTAAGTTTTTTGTTGTTTTTTTTAAAGCACTCCAATAACTTTTGTGGCTGTGTTACAGCTTTTACTTGCCCAGCTCCTCATAAGACCCTATCAGGGGTAAGTGGGAGGGGCCTGCAAGGTAGGAGGGCTCCATTCCCCAACCCCAGCTCCAACCATGATAAAGCCAAGCTGGCAGCTATATGCTGCTGCTGTCAAACGGCTGGGGGTGGGGAATGGAGCTCCCCCCTCACTGCCTGAGCCCAAACCAGCTACCTCTGCTTGCTCTTGTGGGGAGAGCCAGGCTAGGCCCATGAGCCAGGGGGGCTCCATTTCCCACCCCCGCCCCACCTCCCAGTGCTGCAGCCAGGAGGCTGCCACCGTCAAGTAGCTTGTGCAGGGGTCAGTGGGGAAGGGAGCTCCCTCACCATGCAGGCCAAGCTCAGCTCCCAAGAGACCTACAGCAGAGGTAGCTGGGGGCTGTGCAGCAGGGAGCTCTGTCCCCTCCTATCCCCCCAGCCACTGGTGACAGTTGCTGGCTGGGGTTGGAGGGAGAATTGATCTGGCAGCCTCCTGGGAGGCTGCTGGATTGCCCTCACCTGCTGCTCAGGCTGGTGCAGGCCAGCTCTGAGCCCACCCCCACCCATGAGCAATGGTGCTCTAACTGTGGTGCAACAGGCTGCCCAAATGTGTGCACACTGTCTTTAATAAGAAGTGTGAAAGTAACCCAGAGAGATATACAGAACGCGGTGTTCTCACCATGTAGATCTGTACAAATGTTCTGTTTGGTGGTTTGCTCTTCGACCAGTTTGCTTTCAGCTAACAGTTTGTTAATACCAGAAACTCAAAACGAGGTACAGCTGGAATTGCAAAGTGATATCTTTTGATATCAAAATCCCACAAACCCACAAATCACACGAGGATTTGATATGTAACCAGATCACGTGGCTTTGTCTAGAAGTTTTCACATGCACCTGGAACTGCAGCACGCTGAGCTGGGTCAGAGCAGCCCCAGCTGGCAGGGGACCCACGGGAGTCAGCCTGCCAGTCTGGGGCAGCTCTGACTCGGCGCAATGTGCTGTGAAGGGGCTGGCTCAGTCACAAGGGTGCTGGCAGGCAGCCCCTACTATGACCTAATTGGGCTGCATGTATAGATACAGAAACTTTACTATGGAGCTAATTAGGCAGCTCTGCAGAAAACGTCTCGTGTAGATGTGCCCACTTACTCATTACAACCCTGATCCTATACCACTGAAACCAATGGAGCTTAGGTGTTAATTTAAATGGACCCAGAATCAAACCCTCTAAGAACCCATATATGGTTGTGGTACCAGAAGCCATTTTTTGATATACTGAATTACAAGTCTTCATATTTGTTCCCATAATGCCTCACTGCAGTAGCATATGCATAAGCTACTGAAAAAGGCTGATATGCTGGAGATGAAAGTGGTCCCAAGGTAATCTGGGTCCTCTTCATTTACAGCCTTAAAAATAAAGGTGGGAGGAGGGGGATGAGATTGTTGTTCCTGCTCTAATCCCTTTATCCCTTCATAGCAAATTCTAAAAGCTCAGGTTCCAAAGGTGGGAGGCTTCCCCCAGTTCAGGCAGTGGAAAAGACAGCCTCGAAGAAAAGAAAAACCTTGGTGTAGGTGCAGAGGGAGAGCCCAGGAAATAGATTGGGGTAAGAGAGCCCACAAGACTGAAGAGAGGGCAAAGAGAGCCCATGGCCTAAGCAGAGGAGAAAGTGAGCCCAGGGAACAGGGCACAGTTGAGTAGGGCACTTAAAGAAAGCTACACCCTGAGTACCAGAAGACAGTCTCCCAATATTCCTAGTAACGTCAATGTCATAGCAGGTGAGAGTGAGGGACATGACCAGTGGAGTACCCAAGATGCCTAAACAGATCTTGGAGAGGCCACTAGAGTGGTTTTGGGAAAACAGCAGCTTGTTACACCTCATACAAACCCCTGACCTGGAACAGGAAGTGTCCATGCAATAGGGCTGAAGCTGATCCAAGATTGCTTTGCTGTTCCCTCTGGCTTGCTCCCTGACTCTGCTCTCTGCTTGTTAGCTTTTCAACCCAGTTTGTTATCTGACTCTGCTTTCTGCTTGATTGCCTGGCTTCTTAACCCTGCTTGTCCCTAGATTTTGCTCACTCCTCCTGATTCTGGTCAGAACTTCAATCCCTGAGTGGTCCCAGACCTGGCCACCCACAACCTGGTGTGACACCCCTCAGGATTCTGGGTACTGACAGCTGATGCCCCTGGGTGTCACTGATAGCTAGTGCTGAAATCCATATCACAATGTCTTCGCCACTCTTCCTACCTCAGTTATCTAGACCAGTAGTGCTCAACCAGTGGTGCTCAACCATGGGTCAGATCTGGCCCACAGAGCCATGTCATCTGGCCCATGGGTCTGCCCATGGTTCTAAAAAGTTTGGTGTTGGGGGAGTGGTGGCTCCCCTGCTGACAAATTTCCAAACCATGAGCCAACTGACATGGCCCTGTAATATACTGCACTGGTGTGTGGTGTGGCTGTGGGGTTTGTGGGAAGGGTTTGAGGGTATGTGGGGTATGTATGGGTGCCCCCCCCGCATATGCCCCCCAGAACCCAGAACCCAAGCGCTCAAGGGGTAGGGACTGCCTTTCCCCTACCCCACAACAGCACAAGTGCTCTGCGGTACCTCCTTGCCACCACCAACAGCACGCAGCCCCAGCGTGCCCTGTGCCTGCTCTGCACTGCCTGGCCACATGCAGTGGTACTGGTGGGGTCCAGTGCGCATCCA
>NW_017729027.1:5355954-5365027 GCF_001723915.1 Gavialis gangeticus
TGGTGGGGCTAACACATGGGATCACTTCACAACCAGTTCTAGCAAGCAGGGTTGGCTCCAATGTGCAGCCAACTCTGGTGTGTGGGGTTGCGGCCAGATTATACTTGCAGCCTGTGAACTGACCCTGAGCATAAGATCAGTTGCACACCACTCATCCAGCCTGCAGGGCTCAAAATTTTGAGCACCAGTGATCTATACTAAAACTAACAGGGGTGTGTATACCAGTACAATAATCATACCTTTGTTTCTCTGTACTCTTGCTGCACCTTTTGAGAAGCAATACTTGATGTCATCCAACAACTGAGAGCATGCACTTAACTAGTGGCTGCCATTGGAATATAGAGATTTATGTAGGGCTGTGTGAAATTTCACCAGCTGGGCTGAGTGCCTTTCCCTAGCCTGATGGTCAGACAAAAATTCAAAACAGCATCGAAACAACCTCACTCTTTTGACAAAGTGAAACAGTGAGGCTGTTTCAACTTGAAATCAAATTCAGTACAAAACACTGTTCCATCCAAACCTCAAAACTGAAGTCAGAACAGAACAGTGCCATTTTGCACAGCCCTAATTGTATGCTCTCAGTAAATCTGCACTAGTTGCTAATTTTTAAAAATAATCCTTTCAAGCCCAGATAGTATGCATTGCAGCAGTCCAAGCAGTGTTAACTCCCCTTCTGTATGCTGATCTCAGCTACATGATGGAAAAGTGGAGTGATTGTAGCTGAAATGCATCATACCTGTAGGTCCACCTCTAACATGAAAAGGGATATTGTTACAGTCAAACTAGTTTATCCAAGGAAGTGGTATTTATGCATTGGGGGTTTGTGCCGACAGAAGCTTGAAAGTGAGTACAGCAAATGAGCTGAAGAAACTGAGAAGACATTTATAAAAAGGTAGATTCAGGCACACTTTATGGACCCATAGTATTTGGAAATGTTCCAGGTAGTACTACCTCACTTATTTTCTGTAGCATGGAGTAAAAAATGGGGAATGCTGTACTACTTTTAAAAAATGACAAAAATGGATTCAGTGGTCTAGAAAATCCACCGTATCAAAACTGAAGCCAAAGAATTTGCAAGTTAGGAACTGTTGGAAGAATGTAAGGGAAGAAATGTTTAAGTGACTATGTAGCAAAACCCCACAGTTTTTCTATTTTTAAAAAAAATGCATTCCCTCCCCTTCCATTTCTAACTTTCTGTCTGACCTCTCTATCCCTTATAAGTAGCTATTAGTAGTATTAGGTAAGCTAGGTTCTTATATGACAAGCTCCTTTTTTTATATTGTAGATAGTGTTTGGCTAGGTTTGTATTGATTTTTACTGTTGTATATTGTATTATTATCATTTTCGTATTGATTTTTATTGTTTCATATGGATATGATATGGTTTAGGCTTGTGTTTGTAAGTGAACCAAAGTAATGTCAAGTTTCCATTTTGTATATCAAGCCTCCATCTTGTGTCCTCTGCCTGGGCATCCCCTGTGTTGTAACTGTGTGACTCATGTACCCCTCCCATGTAAACTGGTTCCTGGATGAATGGGAGTGAATGGGAATGATTGAAATACAATGGTAGCAGGCCTCTACTGAATGGCCTGTAATAACTAGGGCATCACCTCATATTGATTCATCCAGGAACCATGGACCTCACCCAGGAACAGAGACAAGAACCCAGCATTTGAAAGACAAAAGACCCTGCAGAACCAGCAATTGTATCATTGTACCCCACCATTACAGACACCCAAAACTGCACATCCCTACCTGATGCACACATGCTCAGTACACCAGGGGCTAACCCTTGCCTGGGCATGCCTCCTGTCACTAGGTCTCACAAGGTCTGCCCCTATTAAAAAGGGCAGTGAAGACAGACCCAGTGAGAACATCATTTCTAACTGAACCAGACCAGCTGCATGTCACACTGCCTATCCACCCCAGAGGCCCTGCCAGTGACCCCCTCTGGACAACACCAAGCTGAAGGAGACCCCAACTGGCCATCGAGGACCAACTTTCAGCCTGGGATAGGTAGATATCACCTGCACATTTCCTCCTTCAATTTGGACTCTCTCTCTCTCTCTCTCTCTCCTCCTGGACTTCAGCCCCTGCACCAAGCCTCTTTAACCCCTGCTGCCAGTGTGTGTGTGTGTGTGTGTGTGTGTGCATGCGTGCGTGTGCGCAAAAGAACCAATAAGATATTGTGTCACCATCTCCCCTGTTCGATAAAACCACTGTTATTTGTAACCCAAAGTTGGGTTGTATTTTACTGAGCCCCAGTCCCTTCCCCATCATAAATTCTGGTCTCTGTCTCTGTCTCTCAGCTTTCCCCTCACCTTTTCCATGCCATCTCTCAGCTCCTCTCTGTCCCTTCTCTGTTCCCCTGCTGCAGCCTCTTGGCCCTGTTGCTTTCTGCCGTGTCTCAGTCCCATTCCTGCCTTCCACAGCCTTCTTCCCATGTCTTTCCACAGCCCTTCCTGTCATGTCTGCTGCTTCTAGCCTCCTGACCCCGTTTCTGCTGTCCACCACCTCCTTCCCATGTCTTCCCGCAGCTCTTCCTGCCACTTTTTGCCTCTCCGCCCCACTCATTTCTGCCTCCTGCTGCCTCTCCCCATCTCTCTCTCTGCCTTCTGTTCCCAACCTTTCCTGCTCCCCCTCCCTCTGTGTTCTCCAGCTTTCCCCCACATCCTCTCTAGCCACCCCTTCCCTACCCACCCCCAGTCCTCTGGCCTGCCACCAACTTCCCCACAGCTCGTTTGGGCTTCCACACAGATTTCCTGGCAGCCGGAGCCCTTTTCCAGCTCCCGGCAGCAGCAGCCCCTCTTCCTGAGCTCCCCAGAAGTCCCTCTCCAGCACCCCTGGTTTCCTGAGCTAGCCCCCAGTTTCCTCCACACCCTCTCTAGCTTCCCTGCACCCTCTGTCCCAGTTTCCCTCTCCCCACTTACCTTTTGGCTCCCCCATAGCTCCAGCTTCAGTCCCAGCCTCTGTGCCGGCTTCTCTCCAGCATCACTCCCCTGCTCTGCAGGCTTTGGGCATTGTCCTTTAATCAATTAAGGTCAATTAACCTAAAGTAACCCCCAAGCCCCAGTTCTTCAGCCCAGCTCTTTCTAGTCTACTGGTCTAATCCCGGTCCTGGTAACTTTCACTCCCAGCAACTTTCACTCCCTACACTTCCACTTTCTTACCTTAACCTTTCCCCAGATATCCCAAGCACACCAAGCACATACATACATACACATCACAACACCCAAGTTAGGAACTCACCTGTGTGTATGTGTAGGTGAGTGATATGTATGTGAACTGATATACATATATGTCACTGTGTGCATGATATACGAATTAGTGATCTGTGTGTGTGTATTGGGTGTGCAGGTATTGATAATTGATTCTGGTCTAATTTTTGATCTGTATAGTGTGTGTAGGTGTTTGAACTGGTGACAGGTGTGCATATGCCTAGGCTGGTAATTGACTCTGTGTGTGTATGATTGATTTCTGTGTTTGTGTATGTGCAATTTTACACTGCGCCCTCCTGTCTAGCAGTGAAATTTTGAGATCCTGGGAGCTGACCTGACCCCACACGGCAACAACTAAATGAGAAGGTCTAAAGGCAAGACAGAAGAGAGGCAAGCACCAGGAATTTGCAAGCTGTGAGTGGTCAAGCAGGATACAGAGGTCATGAGAAACACAGGTTATAAGTGTGAAATGTGTGAATGTGTTGAATCTGCACGTGTAAATCTAAAGTTACTTTCTGTTGAATATTTCTTTAACTGCAAGAACATCTGCTCTTATTACTCAGTTCACGAGTATCACACAGAATGAAATGTGTCTTCTCCATTAGAAGTTGCATTAGCTTTAGTAGACATTTCTTTGAAGTGGTTAGCCATGGCAGAGCTTTCATAGGGTATGTACAGGTATCACATTTAGATCAATTTAACTAGGGTTAGGTTAATCTAAATTCCTAATCATGTAGGCATTCAGAGGGTTTAATTCCACCAAAAAACAGCACTCCTGATCTAAGTTAGTGCAACTTCTGATCAAGAAAGGGTCAACCTGATCTTGGAAGAGGTTAACACCTGCACGGGTTTGCAGCTCAGTCCAGGGGCTGCAAAAGCCCAGCCATTTGTCTCAACCCCAGGACTGTGCTATTTTCCCTCATCCCTCACCCTGATTGAACTATTTTTAATCCCCACCCTTGATTATCCCCCCAGACAGGCAACTTGCCCCTTCTCACCCCATGGACCCACCAACCCCTTGCAGACCTGCCCCCCCCAGCTCTGCCAGCCCCCCTCCCCAGTCTTGCCAAGGACTCCCTGCACCAAGTTACTTAGATACAGCACATTGCTTCCAGCAGCAGTGAACTCCTGTATGTACCACTCCCAGTCGAGGCTTAAACAGCTTAAAGTAGGCTCCCTAGATGTAGACTGGGTGCAGCAAATGCTTGCTTGCACCCATTGGCAACAACCTAGTTTGTCAGATGCTATGAATGTAGCATCTGATAAACTAGGTTGTTGCCAAAGAAAGTTCGTGCCTCTCTCAACCAGTTTCTCTCTGAACCATTTTTTTCAGTTTCTTATTCATGCAAGAGCCCAAACTTCCATAGTCTGTACTAGATATGGACCAGCTTTCTGAATGTGCATATTGACAGTGAACACGGAGACTTAGGAAATCTTTTCCAAATGAGGTTTGGTGTGTGTTCAGCAAATGAAGCTGAAAAATACCCTTTCATCTGGAAAATAACTGCTGGGGATATCTTACTAGAATTCAGCCCCTGCCCTAAGGAAGAAAGACACAGAAGTCAAAGAAAGCAATAAACAATTAGAATAACTTGAAAAACAAACTGTAATATTTCTTCATTTAGCTTGGCAAACTCAGACATAGTGGATATGCTTTGTGCGCCTAACTGGACTCAATGCCTGTTTAAGTACTCTACTTTTAATTCCTATAAGTACAGACAGTCAAAAAGGCCAAGGCTGAATTGATTCAATCTGCACAGGGTAGTCTAAGCTGCATAGATTGAACCAATAAGCAAGTGAACAGACATTCACTTTATTCCAGAAATCCAGCCACAGCTCAAACCAGAGACTGGGGGGCGCTAAAGCATGCCTCCCTGCTCGGCTGTAGCAGACAGCTTGGGCCAAGGTTAGCCTGCCTACCCTGTGAAGGGTTTGTGAGGGAGGTGCAAAGCATCCTGGGATACGGGGGACTGAGAGTTAACTTGAATCTGGAGGGGAACTGGGACAGATGTTCAATAAATCGATTGAACCTAAATTAGTCAAGTCTGATTCTACATCCACTCAGATTTATCTTAAACCAGTTTTGGCCATTTGAAAATGGTTTATGTGCACTGAACTTCTGTTATATTAGAGATTTGAACTGGTTTCCAATCATTTATACTGGTTTATGCATGATGTCTGTCCCTAGTGTATATGGCCCCTTTGCAGAGCTGCATTCTTGAATGATGGATCACTTTTCCTTGTGGACTGGAAAACTAAGGTTACAGCTTCCCAGGATAAACTCCTACTAAAGATCAGTGTTTTGTTATCTGTTTATGAATTGAAAAATGTTGACCTCAAAAAAACACTCTTGAGATTTTTTTATATCTAAAAAGTTTGATACATTTATTTTTAAACATCTCTGCCAGGTCTTTATACTCTGTACCAGTTCCTATAAAAAGATAGCTTACCACTGTATATTATTTTACCAAAATAAAACTCTTGCATCTTCAGATAATGAGAAAAACACATGCAATGTAAAACAAAAATTTTTTTTCTTGTCACTAAGAATTAATTCGATGAATGCTGGTCATTTTTATAGAAAAAAAAGATTTCAAATTCTTCTACACCTTCCTTTAAAGTGGCAGGAGAGACTATTTCTATGGGTGGCCATTTGAGGTTTCCCATATCTCATTTATTTTAATCAGGGGAATAGTCCTCTGATCATGTTTATTTTACATTTCCATCTTCAGCACTTGAATTCTCTGTCTTTACATGCGTGAAGGTTGGTTGTGCACTTTTTGAATATACATTAATCTTCTTTTACACTAAAATAATGGCACCACAAAAAAACACAAAATACTTCTTGCAAACGATTCATTTCACACTTGTGTTTACCACCAAACTGCCTAAATTCACAACAGTTTTAAGTGCCCCTCAGGTCTTTTTGGGGGGGAGAGGGGGGTGTTCGTTTGGTTGTTTTTTGTTCTTTCTTTTTTTTAAAAAATGGTTAAATAAAAAAATAAAGACTCGTGGACTTCTAGAATATTCCCCACATGAATGGAAGCATTACACTTTTACTAAAAGAATGACTGTCTCCTTCAAAGTCCATTTCAGACCTAAAAAAGGGCTATCTAGAGGGAATGATGGTGGGTGTATTCAGATTGTGACAGCCAGACAAAGAGAGAGAACTGTTTCTCTGGTAGGAGAAAGAGTAATCAATGAATAAATGGTGAGATATGAATGATGGTTCTCCAAAAAGAGAGCTTGGGAATTTGCTAAGGATTGGTTATGTAAAAGGGTCTGTTAAAAGGATATTTTATCCTCTAGGGAGAATAAAATTATGGGAAGGAAAAGCATAAAGTATAACAGCAGCGTGAGCTCAAGGCTTGTAGTCATAGACCAAGACACTCAGAGGGAGTGGGAACAGAGCTGCTTAGAAAAGGCCATAAACAGTTTTGTGAAACATTTTTGAACTCTGTTTTGCTTTCATGTGTTTCAAATATTTGTACTCTCCCAACTTTTTCATTTTCTCCATCTTCCATCCTCCAAAATGTAGCAAACTTAGTTTTCCATAAGCAAAGCAATTTAACAATTTTTGATACATTTGATCTTCCAATGAAAGAAAAGCAGGGGACGGGAAGTGGCGTTGCCATTTTTCTTTGGGGAAAATGACTGATTTTGAATTGTTCAATACCTGAATTTTAAAAAGTCTTTAAATAAACTTGCTATGCACAAATTTTTAGCCAGGTCAGTCCTCATTCCTATTCACTCTCCTGCTTTGATGGGAATAAAAGCTGTGGCCAAGGAGAACCAAAGGACGCCCTGTTTATCCTGGAGAAGGCCAATGAACTGACTCACCCTGTATCAAGAGAGGCATGCTTGATGAAGGTAAAATATGTTAATTCTTTGTAAATGACCTAGAAAATTGATGCTATAGAGCAGCAAAAGATCTTTCTTTTGCATGCTATACCAGAAATGAGGTGTGAAGCCACTTTGAGGGGTCTCCCTCAATATTGTGCCAAGCCCTCCAGAGACAGAGATTGTAAGAGTGGCAGTGGGAGAGTGAACCCTAAGCTGCTTCACTGCCTCATTTCTGGGTTTGGTGTATGCAAAGCCAGTGGCTGGGCAGGCTGTGCCTCTCAGAGGTAGGTATGGGAGTGCTGTGGAAGCACTGCAAACATGTGGGATGAAAACAGGTTGGAATAGTCTTTTGTTTTCATTGGATGGCCCAGTGCACTAAAATTACCAGAGGGGGAACCTACTAACAGAGGAAATGAATTTACCTTATGCCAGAGCAGGACTGTGAACTAGGGCCGCGTCTACACAAGAAGCTGACTGTGCAGTAGTTACTGCACAGTCATGTACTACTTGCATACACAAGTAGTAAATGACTGCACAGTAACCAGTGTTGCTGCCCAGTAGCATCCCCAAATGGCTTTTTGGTGATACTGACTGCACAGTAGCTCATTCCTACTGCGCAATAGCATTGTGTCATACTTTGTGCACACGATGATACTGTGCAGTAGTAACAAGCTACTGCACGGTCAGCGTCTTGTGTAGATGTGGCCTAGAAGGTGAAAAGAAGTGAGGCATCAATATTATACAGCTACATCTTGTAGCAGTCTCACATCTGGGTAAGAAAAGACTGAAAGTTATGGAAAACAAAATGCATATTTCTGAAACAGGCTGTAGTAACTCTGAAAACAAATAAGCATCTGTCTTTGGATGTAGATAAAGTTATTAGAAAGTTAAGGGGTAGTGTAGACCTCAGATTCAGGACTATGCTACATGCACAATTTTTACTTTTTCATGAATACTTTTAAGAGAGAACAATCTTTTTCATTCAATTCTTACCCCTTGTCTGTTTTTAATAAGGAAACAATTGAAGGCATTTGTTTTGCTAAATAGATAGAAGTTTTTATTTCGGTTAGAAAAAAGATTTTCAAACTGGATGTTTTGTTTTCCTATCACTGTAACTTTTTATGTTTTTAATTGGCAGAGGTAGCGTTTTTCTTTTAATATGGAGAAAACAGACTACTTTTCCACTGGAAGTTGGTGCAGGGGAGGGGTGGGGAGATGATAATTTTATTTTAAAAGCAAAGAATAAAATGAGAGCAGTTGTAGTTTCTCACTTCATTTTTTTTCCTATTAGAAAGGAGGAAAATTGAGGGCAGTTAAAATTTTAGGTTATTTTTATTTCAAATTTCAATGAGATGTTGTTGAAACATTGTTCATAGGAAAATCTCACTTTCAGTGCAAGTCCCTTCTGATTAAAAAGATTGGTCAAAATAAATACATACATATATAGTTTCATAGTTTCTAGGGTCGGAAGGGACCTGAGCAGATCATCTAGTCCGACCCCCTGCCATGGCAGGAAGAGCACTGGGGTCAAATGACCCCAGCAAGGTGTTCATCTAACTTCCTCTTAAAAACCCCCAGGGTGGGAGCCTGCACCACCTCACTTGGAAGCTGGTTCCAGACCCTAGCCGCCCTCACCGTGAAGTAGCGCCTCCTGATGTCCAACTTAAACCTTCCCTCCGCCAGCTTGTGACTGTTGTTCCTGGTCACTCCTTGCGGCGCTCAGGGGAACAGGGACTCCCCCAGCACCTGCTGATCCCCCCTAACCAGTTTATAACAGGCCACAAGATCCCCCCTCAGCCTTCTCTTCTGAAGGCTGAACAGGTTCAGGTCCCGCAACCTTTCCTCATAGGACCTACCCTGCTGTCCCTTGATCATACGAGTGGCCCTCCTCTGGACCCTCTCGATGCTGTCCACATCCCTCTTAAAGTGCGGCGCCCAGAACTGGACGCAGTACTCCAGCTGCGGCCTGACCAGTGCCGCATAGAGGGGGAGGATCACCTCCTTGGACCTGCT
>NW_017729027.1:5365304-5388003 GCF_001723915.1 Gavialis gangeticus
GCAATGACCCCAGCCAGTTCCTTTAGGACTCTAGGGTGAAGATCATCTGGGCCGGCTGACTTAAAAATGTCCAGCCCCTCCAGAAGCTCCCTAACTAAATCCTCACTCACTCTAGGCCCAGGTGAGCCTCCCCCCGGGGAGGTATGTATATACATACATACATACAAGAAGAAGAAAAAATTGAGACTTCTAAGTTTTAGGTAGGTGTGATAAGCAGCTGAGGGACTGTGCAAAGCAGGGAAAATCTTCATCTTCTGGCAATCTCTTGTTCATGCATCTATGTAGTATCTCTTATAAAACCATCTCTAGCCAAAGAAACTGTCCTTCCCACATCACTTTAAGAGAAGAAATTAGTATAGTTCTCTTTAAGAAGTGGTAAGGGGGTAAACCCCCCCCCCACTATGTTTTATCTTGTGCTTTTATGTGTGACTTACCAGTAGAAGCATTTCTAGAGGGGGATTCCCTGGTATTCTTTCAATGTGTTAATGATAGCTAGCTGGTATCTAACAGGCAGCCTCTCAACCTCTAGTCCATCACATTAGTTAAGATCAATTATGTAGCTCTTGCTGTCAGTTCCTGAGGTTAAACACTCTACAACCTGTGAAAGGGCTTTCTCAGTTAAGGGCCACAAACATGAACTTTCTCACGAGCGCAGATATTCCAAGGACAGCCCTACTTCAGAAAGAGACTCACACCCTTTTATATCATAGATTGAAGCTAACAGAACTTGCTGGGCCCAGCTGATATTGTGAGTCAGCAAAAATAGCTCTGCTTCTCTGCCCTGCGTCCTAGAAACATACAGCTTTTTCAAACTAGATTTATTAGATTTACAAAAGTTACAATGGAAATAAGCACCTACTTCTTACAGCCACAGGTGCTTCAGAAGTTAGCGCTACCATTACCTAATCATATTGATGAATATAGACACTGGAAATACAAGGCTGTGTTTCTTAGAAGAATCATAGCTCGTGTAAACCTCAATATTGTGGTTTGTCCTGCTCTGTATTGCACCTGACAAGAGCCAGCAGCTGCTCTGTTAGATAAGTTTTAACAAGATGTAGTGATGCTCTAGTCCTCACCCCTTACCACCAAGAATGCTTCTTATCTGGGGATTTTCCTTAGGTAGGTCACATCCTCACATAGCCAGTTAAACCAAACTTCTGTTATCAAAGCCACTAAATAATCAAGGAAGACTTGTAGCCTTCTATTTTGGAAATAGGTCCAAAAAAGGTATAGTTTTAGATTTAGTATTAATCCTAACATTTGGTTTTCCTTGCCTTTTGAGAACTTAATTTCTCAACCTAAAATTGTTGGAATGTTTAGAAAAGATACTCTGTAAACATGGCACCATGGAAGCTCAGTAGCTATGATTTCTACTACTAAGTTATGCATAGTATGGAAAAAAGTGGTATTTCCATCCCTGCTGCCTCCTAAATTCTGCCTTGGAACTGCAAGTCAGAGTGGCTCCCCTGTTTTTTGCACATCATCCTTTGTAACATAGCTTTTGATATGAGTAGTGCTAAATGGAACCCAGTAAATTGTTGGAGGCACAAGAAGTAATAGAATGCCTTCATAGATGTGCAGGATGCACAGTACCGAATTAAAAGCAATACAATCTTACCTTTATCATAAAAATAAGTAGCTAGAACTCTGAAAACCACACGGAGCAGACTTTTTGAATACGAGAAGGTACTATTTTTATACAGGTAGAATCACATTTCAAAGTTGTTTTAGAGCTATCCCCTCCGCCCCTCCTCCCCACTGACCTTTTTCTAGGAGTGCAAAATACATAGTTATGTATTCCAAGATTTTGGAGCTCTTGGTTAGCCAAATGGAAACAAGTTTGAGATTTGCATGGGAGCCTTAATAAACATTTCTCCTATCATTTTATCTTTCTTATTTATTTTAATGTTAGTCACCTTAGTTTCACAAATCCCTTCCATAAGCAATAGAGTTAAAGATGCCTTATTACTGCTGGCAATTTTAGCACTTCCTTCCTTATAACGTAATAAGAGAGAGCCTGTGAGGCTTCTCATTAAGGGACGAGTGCCAGATACTGACAGACTGCAGAACTTACCCTCAGGCTTTTAACAGTTGTCCACTAATTATTTGAGCAAAATGGTAGCTGCAAATTCACAGTCCACATGCATAGTTGAAATGCATGTGAAGTGGTAAAGTTTCCTTAGTGAAATGATTTTCATTTGCAAGCTAGAAATAAAGGAACATAGTACAAGGTTCAGTTCAGTTCAATAGTTCTATTCAATTGAATAGTTCAGTTTCAAATGTAAAGCTTTCCATCTCTTCTTCTAGATATATAAGAGTAGTTGCAGTTGAATTATTTTTCTCCTTGAGAACAGGAAAGAGTAGACCCCTTTTCTCATGCCACCTCACATATCATGCCTAGTGCAGTTAAATGCTTCCCCTTTTGCCTGTTGGGGCTTAGCTTTAAAAGGACTGATTAATGCTACGTCAAGTTTAACAGAGACATCCACCTACTTCGTGGCGATGCCTTGTCCCTACTCTTTCTGTTTTATGGTGTTAAAGAGGAATGGTAATGCCGACTCTAGGTTCTTGTCTTTATTACCCTCCTTAGATGTTTCCGTCACCCCCAAAGCATGTAAATGTGACAGTGAGAATCATTCATCTACTTCATCATGAAAAATGTGACCAAAGAGCTCTCCTATCTAGAGAATTTGGAATGCGTTTGACCAGGGTTGCTTGCAGACCATGATTTAAATTGCACCCTTTCATAAAGCTATGCCAGATATTAATTCTCATACTGCGGCACAGGAGACAGTTTTCTTTTGATTTCCCTTACCCTGGAAAAAACCTACCCAAAGAACTCCAAAAATCTCATGAAAGTGTTATTAATTGCAAAGATCATACTATGGGATTTTGTAGCATGTTTATCCTCCAAATATAAAACAGACATGTTGTGTTCTTTTGTTTAGTGTAAAACTAGGGGATCGGCTCCTTATTTGCTTTAAATCTACAGTGCTGAATCTGTAATGCTGTAATAACTCTTACCTTCCAAAAATAAGAAAATTGACTTATTTAGAATATTGACTTATTTAGCTGCTGATCTCATATCAACACTATATTGAAATCTTTTAAGGAATACCAAAATGACAGCTTCCACTCGTATTTTGGTCAATAGTTTCTTTATGGCTACATTACTGTAATTATAACATGCCTTAAAATATTTTGTGCACAATAGATAACACGTTAAAATTAGCAGTTTTCTAGGTTTGGGTGTTTGTGTGTGTGAGCAGCACGTAGAAGTTTTATTGTATTTGTCTTGGGTATTTGCATCAATAATTTGTTTTTTCTCCAGATCATATTGGACAAATAACTTTAAAGGAATGTCAGGCATGTCAAACTCCTATAGTTGGAAACCCAAAACTTTTTACATGGGTAGGAACTACTTCAGCGGAGATAGTATAGTTGAAAGGATTACAAATGTTTCCTGAAGGCTGATTGCTCTGAGATTTTTGTGATTACAGGAGATAGCAATATCGAGGATAAATGTAGGCTTTGTTTCTGAAGGCAGTTTATTTTTTCTTCTTCATCCTCTGACAAGGAGCACAGAAACAAGGTGGGAGACTTTATAGACAGTCATGTGTTTTGCCTACTATTTCCTGTCCTAAGGTTTCCCATTTCTAAGGTTTAGAGGGAAGTTTCATCTTGGAAACTTGCTTCTTTGTACCTCTTGATTTCACCTGCTTCAAATGAAGGTGAAAAGCACAACTGCTTGCAAGGGTTGCCAACTGTCTATAAAATTTCTGTCCATAAAGTCCATAAAGACTGTAAGCAGTGAGCACTAATTGAAGCTCCAGGGTGAGCAAGAAGCTAGCTGTAGTGTTGAAGGATGGACAGAGCATTCAGCAGTAAGCTGCCCCCTGTTTAAATTTTACTTCATACAGGATAGAAATAAATACATAAAACCGTTAATATGGAGTAGCTGATACAGAGTAAATCCCCGTTCACCCCTTAGGTCAGTATAATTTGTTCATCTGTCCATTACCCTACATTTTCTTGAAGGGCCATATCACTGCTCTTTATTTTTAACTTAATAATGTTTAATCAGTTTTTCTATAGATATTCTAAATACATAATCACCTACTCAAATATATCTTATCTAAGAAAAGGAAAAAATGTTGCAATCAAAGCTATGACTTCATAAAAAACACCATAAACAGAATAATCCATCTTATGTTAAAGTCATTAAAAGGAGTTGAAAGAATTATCCCCTTATTGGCCTCAGGTGATCTGTTAATTTTTTATGGAGGGTGTTTTGCATGGGATTGTTAAGGGGATTTCAGATGAACACTGGACAATGGAATTTGAATAACTCAAAGTGCTACAGTGCTTCATCTGTCTCCTCGTTTCCATCAGCAAAGATTGTCATTTTCACATCTTGTTAAGTAAAAAGGATGTGTACAGATTCCTGAATTATTTATACAGGGAAGTCTAAGGTGTGACTGGAATTTGATGTTGGAGCCTTGTCAGGACAATGCTCTTTCAGATGACCTAAAAGGGACAGCTCAATGATCCCCTTTATCTTTCTCACATCTGAAATAAAGGGCCAAATTGGAGAGTGAGACAAATGTAAATCAGAATGTAGTATGATCTCTGCTAACTTGGCATTTCATGTCAGTACAAAGTAAATGTAACTTTATTCCCCTTTCAGAATTTGGTAGTAACCAAAATAAATCTTGACGGAAGCAAATGGCAGATTGTGTCTGTTTATATGTAGGCTGAATCTTGTCTCCGAAGTGTTTCAGATGTAAGTTAAAAGGGGAAAAGCCTATACTAATGTATAGTTTCTTGTTCCCATTACTACACCCTCCTTTTTACACCTGCAGCATGAGTTTTAGGTATAATTGATCCTCCTTTAGGATAGGAGTTGAATTATGTGACTCCTTGAGGACCCTTCCAGTCATAGTTTCATTGATTATTTGTATTACCTACCTAGGAGTGTTTCAGATTACCATATTCAGCACATTCACAATATGCCCAATAGATGCAAGTTACACCACTCTCCCATTTATAATCATTATATGAACAACATGCATCTAATGTGCAACTAGCACTTCTCTTTTATCATGGTACAATTTAGCTTAGAGCCGTCAAAGTAAGCTACAGGGCTGAATTTAGTCTAGAGTGCCCTCCAGTTTGGAGAGACATGAAATACAAAGGCACAGCTGTATGTGTCAGCTTAATTTCATGCAGATGTAAGAGGTGGAACCAGATCTCGGCTGACCCCTTGTGCATTTAGCCTGGGAAATTAATTAAGCAGAGTTAATTCCATTTTGTGAGGATCAGTATGTTATACACATTGTTACTCAGAATGTCTTAGGGCCAATAATTCATACATAACTCCCTTAACACCAAGGGGTGTGGAAGGCCTAATTGCTGAATAGTACCTTATTCCATAGGTGGGCCAGCTGAAGGCAGTGGAGCCAGCTGTGATGTCTGTGAGCATGAGAAGGAGTGTCAGAATCTGGCCCAGAGAGAGACTAACCATAAGGCTACCAAGAGAAAAGAGTAAATAAAATATAAAATTCCTACACCTAATGTAAAGGAACTGGCTTCTCTCACAGCGTGTTATTTAATGCCATTAAGAGGAGGCAATGATAACATGATTCTATTTATCTTAATTTCATTTTAATATGTTGTTTTAAACTTCCATTAAATTCAGAGGAGATAAACTTCCTTTGTTCCTAAAGCTATAAATTACCACAGCAAGAGGCCTTTCTCGTTTGAAGTTATAGTTTACATCTTAACTAATTTTAAAGAATTTGAGACGTAAATAGGGATTTACAATCCGAGAGCAGAGTGTGAGATGCCATCCCCAGCCAAAATCTGCGGCATTTGTTCCTAACAGCACAACTGAGTGGACAGAGTGGTGTAAAATATCTTTGCTGTGTTTTACTAATTACTGCATGGCTGCCAAAGATACAGGCTGAGAGATAGGACTTCAAGGGATGTGCTGGTGTTAAACTGCAGAGCCTCTTTCTGAAATTAGTGAACATGAAAGGAATGTGTTGTGAGCTCCTATCTACTGTTTATCTATGAGGGCTCAGCAGATAGTGAGCTTGACAGTGAAATTCTAGCCCTGAAACTGATGAAATGCCAAAGTTTCCTTAGTCCCCAGGACTGCACGGTGTATCTTTTCTTGCTTCATAAGGGAGTGACTGGTATTTGAGTGCTGATAACACTGATCTTTCTGGTGGTGCTGAGTTAGAAAAGACATTCCACAAAAGTAAACAGCAGAATGACTAAAAATATATATATTTTTTGTGAGTAGCAACCTGTATGCAATCAAACAAGACGCCAATTTATTCAGCAGGAGAGCGAATCCAATGGCTAGCTAAAAGCTTTTTTCAGGAAAAAAAGTACGATTAGTTTATCTTAATTTGTTAGAAATGAGAGGCGTGGATGGTTAAGAATGAGGGAAATGTGCCTTGCTCTAGGCCTTCAAAGTTGGTAAAATTACTGCAGTTTGAAGATCAAGTTCTTACACGTCTGGTTTAAAATAGTCATGTATAGAACATGGAAACAACACTGAAAATAAAATCTGACATGCACTAATTATAAGGAAAAATCCATTGAGTGATAGTGCAAAAGACACTCTCCAGCACCTTCAGTTAACATACCTTATGCAATTTGGCCTCCTTGCTTTAGACTTTTCATGCACATCACCTTAATGTATGGGGTAGGTTCTTTATGGGTAACTGAAGGTTGTGATTATTTCTTACAGGTACATGAAATTATTTTTTCTTTTTATAATATTGTGATAAATACCAAAATACAGATAGATGTATGCATTAAAAAGTTACACAGACATCTTTCCTTGCCTATTACATTTTTTATAAAATTTACTCTTGGTCTGTGGAAGAGTGATCAAAATAGTCCACTGCTGGAGCCCAGTTCTCTTCAACTGTTTCCATTGCATTTCTCAGATAAGATGAAACTTGTTTAATCTGTAAATGAGATTCTAAATCTTCTATCCACTCCAGTACAGTAGAAGCAATGTATCATACCTTGTTCACTTAATTTATTTTGTTGTTTGCATAAACTAACCTACTATCTTATAAAACTTACTAAAAAGAATGCTTGTAAATTAACCTCAAGCGTAACATTTAAGCAAGTAATACAGAGATATGTAACACTGTACATATCTCTATCCAGTTCTCTTTTATTACAAACCTTGGCTAGAACAGGTGGATGCATTTCACATTTGACCCAACTGTTCTGTGTCTATGTGATTTTATGTTATGTGAAGGGTAACATGAAGGGTAAAAGTGGGGAATACAGGGTCAGTGTACAGGAATATGTTTTATTTATCTAGTTTATGACACTGAACTGATTTACATGCTTCCTTTATAGCATAAAACCATTTTATCTCAGATTCAGTTACACAGTCACTTCTTTTCACTGTTTTTACTTAATTAGAAAGCTACAAGAAACTTGGCTTCTTTTCCTTTGTTGACCTGTAAAATCTGCTACTCAAGCCAGTCGCTAATCAGATAGTAGCTCATAAAGAAGTACTTGGAAAAATGATGTGCAATGCTGTTAAATATTCATTTATATTGCTATCCTATAATGGTACTAGCAAATTCCTCCATCTTTCCACATAGAACTAGTCTATTCAATGAAGAATGATATTTAATTGAGCTAGTATTGGGGGGATGTAGCTATTTAACTGAAACATTTTAAAGCTCATCAGGGTTGTTGGTTGTAGCCATGTTGGCCTAAGGACATAGGCAGACAAGGTTCTTTGGGCATATGTGATACCTTTTTTTAGACCAACTAAATAGTTGGAAAAATTGTTCTCTGCAAGCTTCTGGGCACAAACGGCCTTTTTCAGGCATAGGGAAATCCTACCCAAGAGCGCACGCAAAATACCACCAGACTCTCCCTATGCCTGAAGAGGGGTGTTTCTGCCTGAAAGTTTGAAAGGAACAATTTTTCCAACTATTTAGCTGGCCTAATAAAAGATACCACATTTACCCAAAGAACCTCATCTACCTTAAGGCTGATCAGTGTTTTATGAATTTCACAGCAGATGAATTTCAATAGAAGTAGAATTTTTGCATAAAAGTTGTTCCAGATCCCAAATATAGAATAACTTTTTTATCAGACAATCCTAATTTTCCTGTAGCGCTAACAGACTAATGTAGTATCTTATTAATCTTGATGTCTTCACTGTCCTTCTTTTCCTTTATTAAAGATGTTTACAGGTCTATAAAAATATAGAAGAAATAATTAATAATACTTTAATAACAGTTTTATCAGTGGAACTCAAAGAATTTTACAGAAACACACCATTTATCTCCCATTTTACAAATGGAGTAATTGAGGATAAAAAGGTGAAGTGATTTGCCCGAAGTCACCAAGAAGGCCACTGAGAGAGTCATGAACAGTACCCATGTTTCCTGCATTCCAGTCTACTACACCACAATGCCCTGCAACAGTGCTGAAAAAAGAGGCAACCTAGTCTGATCTCCTCTGCAGTTAGTTGTAGGGGTTGATGTTAGACTGGGGAGTCAAACTTTTTAAGATAATAAAATACACTGATTCTCTACACTTTTACAGTAATTTTATGCCACTGCATTTCACTGATTTCAGTTACATTGGGCGCACCTACATGTGCACAGTTATTGCGCAGTAACTTAGGTTGATGTGCAGTAACCAAAAGTTATTGTGCAGTATGGGTGCATGTCTACATCTGCACACTCATACTGCACAATAATTATGGTGACTTATGCCAAGTTGGGTGTAAATTTGCTACCTGCATGATACAGGTAGCAAATTTATGCCCACTTAGTTACTGCACAGTAAGGCACGTGTAGACACCTTACTGCGTGGTAACACTGTGTGCACTCAGACTTGGCAGTAATTTTACTCCCAAGTCAGAGGACACACAGCACAGACTTGGGAGTAATTTTACTCCCAAGTCAGAGTACACACAGCACTACTGCACTGTAATGCCTACACATGTAGATGCCAATCCAAAAATGGCTTACTGCACAGTAAGTGCACATGTAGACATGCTGATGCTGATTTGAAAATGTTGCAGCCATGAAGGATTAAGTCTATCCTATATTTTTTATATATAAGTTTTTATTTTACACTTGCAAATTAAAAGTTTCATAGAGCCAGACAGACACATGGCCAACAGAACTCCCACCAATCAACTGCAAAATCTCTTTTGACGTGAAAATGTTCCAGCTGTCTGAACAAAATTAATTTAACAAATTTACAAAAATCTTAATGACAGAAAAGCAGCTTCAAAAATATTTACACCATCCATTGGCAAGCATTTATCACTTACTGAGTAACACTAAAGCTTATCCTCTGTCAGATTCCACCGTGTTTTCTGACAAAATGCATAACTTCCAAGCACTTATTCCTCTACTGTGCTTGTCTATGCCCCTGCTCACCTTCCAGCTGACATGTAGGTGAGGGTAATATTAGTTTGTAATAGCTGTCATTTTTGGTACAAGTGATGTAAACAGCAGCTACCAATTTTAGCCTTTTATATTTGGAAGCCCAGTGGTTATACTATATTTATCGTTTGGGTGATGTGCAAATCAAATGCAAGGCAAACCAAGCTGTATTTAAATAAAAAAGAAATATATACATTTTTTTAAACTGCATATTTTTATTAAACTACAAAACTGAAATGCAAATAAACAAAAAGTTACTAATCCATGTTGACCTTAAGTATCCAAGAAGATGACTGTATGGAAAGGAATATTTTGTAGAAAATACCAACTGAGCTAAAAACAGAGGCAGGAATATTAAAACCCCATCTCCATTTCTCACTGAAACATAGTACATGCTTGAACATTGACCAAAATAAAGTTTTGCTTCCTCAGAAATATATCTTTAATATAACACATATGATGACTAATCTGTAAAAGATTATTCTGTCCCCATTCAAAACTTGATACCTGATACCCACTCTAAGCAAACTGGAATACTTAAACCTGTAAGTGAAGAGATGAACTGTAAGTAGAGCTAATGTGACATTATCATTCATTCAAAGAATGAAGTGCCATGATGCTTCTTTAACAAGGTCATTTTATGTCTAAAAAGCTCGGTCAAAGCTGCACTTATCCTGGAGTTTTGCACAAACTAGATTCCAGCTGGGCCAAACAATCACAAAATAGCTTTATAGGCCACATTCAGAGGAGTGTGGACATGCGGTATGTGGTGCCACAAACACATCTGCGGCACCACATACTGCACATTCAGCTGTTTTCCACACTGCAAAAGAGCAAGGGCGGGAGGGGAGAGGTTGACCCCTGGACATCCAGGATTAAAAGAAAGCCGTTCAAAAAAAAGGTGGAGAGGTGCATGCAGGGGTAGCGTGTGCCACTCAGAACTGGAGCCTAGCCGTCCAGAGCCACAGTCCGGCTGCCAGTCAGGCTTTGAGCAGCAGGATTGCTGCCACTGCAACCCCACGAGTCCCCCCAGGACCCCAGGTAAGGCTGCTGGGGCCAACCCAGTGCTGGCCCCAGCCTCCCCTACCCCACCCAGCATAACTTGCTACATGCCAGAAGGAACACGGCACAGGTCGCACAAGGTGTCCTGCTGGTAGTTGTCCCCAGGGTACCACACATCCACGCTCGTGTGGACGTGGCCATATATTGCTTTTGAAGACCAGATGAAACACAGATCACTGCATATTAATCTCCATCACATACCCTCACTTACAGTTTTGACCAGTTTATACCCAACATGTAACATAATTAAACCGCACTGAATGTGGCCCAATTTGCCTCTGTATCACATCCCCACCTTTTCTGTCCCCATGGTAACATATTTGTTCCTCTCCAATAGCCCATAAATAGTATAGAGTAGGCTGGTAATTCATGAAAAATGTATTTTTCTACAATAATTGGGATTGTAAATTAGATCATAATATAGGTAAACAGAGGCTGTGCTCTTCTATAAAAGCCTTTATAGAAGGATTTTTTAATCAGGTATAGTTTGGACTTAAGTTACATTTTGAAAGGATATGTGTGGGGCAGGGAATAATCACTCTGTTATTTGTAAGAATTCCAGAATATTTTTCCTCTCCTTCAGAGATTTATATTTTGTGATAGGCCATTAAAATCAGCTAATTAGAGAGCTGAGAGAAGCAAATGCCTCTCTGAGTCACTTCTTCCAAACACCATAAAGCCAAGGGCTTTCTGAAGAAAAATATTTTTTGAAATGTTCACAACTTAGTCACTCTGTTAAAACACAATTGACATAACCTCTCTCCCTTTCAGACCTCTCCAGTAACAACAGCAGTTAAATACATGAGTCAGACATGAAGACTCATTTTCCCTCAGTTTACTCAAGTATAATAGGGTAATTGTCAAGGCTGTCATTAAACTGTTACCATTCAAGACCCTACAAATACTTAAGCATGTGAGTAACTTGACATACCAGAGTAATCTCATTGATTTCAGTGGGACTGGGGGTTTTTTGAGCCAAGTTACTCATATTGAAGTCTCTGCAGGCTTGAATCCCTTTTCTGCTTGATTGAAAAAATTCCAAATAGTAAAAACATGAAATTCTCCAGCAGCTGAAAATGTAGAAAACTGTAAACACAACTGATGAAATATTGATAGACATTTGAAAGTAAAACATAATTTCACTTGCCCTTAAAACATCGCAGGATAGTTAGCCCTGCATTTAAAGCCTGATTCAGCAACCCATGAAAATGAAACCAATTGTTGCCTCAGTGCATAAGCCAGTTAAATTTACCGGAATTAATCAAACAAGGTGAAGATTGGGCCAGACTATATGAGCTAAACAATAACTAACTCAGTTGCTACTAAAAATTATATAACATCTGCATGACACAGTTCATACACTACCTGTTGTTAAATGCAAGAGCCACAGCTCTATGAGATGGTTCTTGTGTACTAATTAAATATGGTTTGATTCCTGAAGGTCTATTTGCTACAAAAGGTAAGTAATTCTGCTTGCCTCAGTAAATATTTACAACCAATGACTTGATGAAAATGGAATCTCTGCTTCTGGGAGGCTAAATTGAGGATGGCCCCAGTTTTGTACAGAGTGAACACAGCTCCTGAAGCTGTCCTCCTCTTTTTTTATATGAAAGGACTAGCCAAAACTGAGTTTTGGCATTCCTCTAAGCCCAAGGAATGCTCCTGGCTAGCAGTGCCAAATGGAAAGAAGTAATGTGAAGCCATGGCTGGGTGCTCACTGCTTCTGTTAGGTTATAGATTTGAACGCGTTTCCAATCACTTAAAACAGTGTATGTGTAATTTCTGCCCTCGCCTAGAAGTTCAGTGTCCATAAACCACTTACAAAATAGCCAAAACCAGTTTAAGATAAATCTGGATGGATGTAGTATCAGCCTTAACATATTTAGGTTAAATTGGTTTATTGCACTACTGTTCCAGATCTCCTCCAGTTTCAAGTTAACTCAGTCCCTCAGTATTCCCAAGATGCTTTGCATCTCCCCAACAAACCCCACTCACAGTGTGGGTGGGCTAGGCTTGGCCCAAGCTGTCTGCTGCAGGGAAACATGTTTCAGTGCACCCCTGGTTTCTGGCCTGGGCCACTGCAGGTGAATGTCCGTTCACTTGCTCTGCAGTTCAATCTATGCATCTTAAACTAACTTGCAAAGATTGAATCAATTCAACCTCAGGGTTTTTTACTGTCTGTACTTACCCAGAGTGTGGAATAATGGAGGGGAAGCGGAGGGTATTCAGTACTGTCTCACTGCCATAAACTCAGATGTAAATGGATAAGGGTGAATCCTTTATCATTGACTGTCCTGTGGCAAAATTTGAGGACCTGTTTTAACATTAGTTATTGCCTATTGATCCACAACCAATGGAAAAGGATGACTGAGGTTTATGTATTCAGTAGCTGCTGCAGCAGACATACAAATGATAAAATATCCATTATTTTAGGAGAGGTAAAGGCTGTAGACAGCCAGCTATTCAAAATATTTCTGCAGAAAGTAATTTGCTTAGGAAACCTTGACATGACCTTAATTACTACTTGTAGATTAGGATTTTACAAAACTGCTCCATAGTTCCCAGCACCTAGAATTCTAAAGTTGTTTTCCCTTACAGACTTGGGCTACTTAGGAGATAGAGATAAGAAAATATGAAAAAGTATAGCAGAGGGCAAGGCTATTAAGAACAGAAAAAATAAACATGTTTCCAAGAGGAAAGACAGTTTGGGGATTAAAGCACATCCTGAGAAGACGGGAACTATTTACAGGACTGGCTGAGACTTCCTATGTGGCAAATTGCTCATACAGTATTGCCAGCTTTTGCAATAGGATCGTAGGGCTGGAAGGGACCTCACAAGATCATGTAGACCAGTCCTTTGCTCAGTGGAGGATCATTCCTGACTACACCATCTGAGCCAAATGTCTGCCCAACCTGCTCTTGAAAACTTGCAAGAATGGAGGTAGAACAGCTTCTCTAGGTAGCCTATTCCAATGTTTGCCCACCCTCATAGTCAGCAAGTTCCTCTTAATCTCCAGCCTGGATTTCCTCTGCTGTAGCTTGAGGCCATTTGAGAAGACTGGAAGTATATGTTCTTTGACCTGTCCCCTACAGCCACAGAGAAAAAAAATCTCCATCCACTCTATAAAAATTACCTTTCAGGTATCTGAAGACTGTTATCAAATTTCTCCTCAGTCTTCTCTACTCCGGACTAAATAACCCTAGTTCTTTCAGCCTTTCTTCATAAATCCCAGGCCCCTAATCTTTTGTGTTGCTTTGTGCTGGACTCTTTCCAAAATGTTCACATCCTTCTTGAATCATGGGGCCCAAAACTGGACACAGTACTCCAGGTGAGGCCTTACCAGCACTGCTTAGAGAGGAAGAATCACTTCCTTTGATTTACAAGAGACACTCCTGTTAAGACAACCCAGTAGGCTGCTGGCTTTTTTGCAACAAGAACACACTGTTGACTCACATCCAGCTTATGGTCTACTAACCCCCAAGACCTTCTCTACAGTACTGCAGCCTAGCCAATCATTCCCCAATCTATATTTGGGGAATGAAGTTATTCTGTCCTCAGCGCAGGACTTCACACTTGTCCTACTTGAATCTCATTTGATTGCAAACCATATATCTAGTCTATCTAGGTCATTCTGGATCCTAGCCCTTCTGTTGCACTTCTCATTCTTCCATCACATTGGGATAGCTTGTTCCTGTACCCTTAAAAGGGTTTCTTAAAGTACAGCCTGCTCTCCTGGTCTCTTTTTCCCCTCAAAATTGCTTCCCAATGGATCCTGCCCACCAGTTCCCTGAATTTATGAAAATCTGCTTTTGAAGTCCAGTGTCTTTATTCTGCTGCTCTCTCTCGTGCCTCACCTTAGGATCTTGAACACTGCCATTGTATGGGAACTGCTGTGAGGGTTTGACTGGTAGGCCATTAGGAGCAACTTGGAGGTCAGCAAAGTGGGAGCATACCTAAGCATTGGGTCAGGGTCTGGATCAGAATGGTGAAGAGCACAGGGATCCTATGACCCCAGCTGACTTCCTGCCCTTTGGGCGGGGGGCTGGACTCAATGATATTTGGAGGTCCCTTCCAGCCCTAATGTCTATGAAATCTATGAAATTAAGTTCCCAGGAAGGCCAAAAGGGGAGATCTGCCTAGGCCTCCATCCCCTTTATCTTTGTCCCTAGAGCCATGAAGTCACTTTTCATCTTCTCAAGATCACCCCTGGCTGTATTATTAGTGCCCATGTGGATGAGCAGCATGGGATAGAATTCAGAGAGCTGACTGAGTCTTGGCAACCTTTCTGTGACATTTCCGATGCGGGATCCTGGAAGGCAGAAGACCTCCCAAACCAATAGGCCAGGACAGTAGATGGATGCCTCCATACCCCAGAGGAGGAAGTTGCTAACCACAAAATCATCACTTCCTCTTGGCATCAGTCGTCTTGATCATCACTTCTTCTTGGCATCAGTGGTCTTGATCGTGGCATCCTCTTGGTATCAGGGGTGCATGACCTGGCCTCTCTGCTGATGCTAGGGCTACATGTTCTTTAGCTGGACAGCCATAGGTTCAGAAGAGGAGAGCTGTCTATTGCCAGAGGTGACAAGCTGACAGCTTCTCCCTTCTAGAATACCTGTGTCTTCTATGTCTCCCAGTGCCTTCTCTGGCTGCCCTTCTTCCATGATGTGGGAAGTCTTTCTGTACATCAAGTCAATGAAGGCCTTATGCTCACAGATGCTTCTAAGCCAATCCACCTCCTCTAGCTGCTCCCTTATCTGATTCTTGAGAGAATCCACCAGGAGGCCCCTTTCACACCCTGAATACTCCTCCACCTGGCTGTCTTTGGCAGGGTCATGCAGGCCAAGGTCTCTGCAAAGCCAGAGCAGAACCTAGGTGGAAGCCTTCATTGTCAGTGACTGTGTTTGGACAGAGCCTGCACAGGTAG
This sequence comes from Gavialis gangeticus, assembly GCF_001723915.1. Classification (NCBI taxonomy): domain Eukaryota; kingdom Metazoa; phylum Chordata; order Crocodylia; family Gavialidae; genus Gavialis; species Gavialis gangeticus. The sequence continues at coordinate 5,380,750 of NW_017729027.1, forward strand.
TGGCCGAGAAGAGCTGGAACTGGCTTTGGTACTGTGATATTTTTCAACCATCCTGTTGATTCTTCCTCTGATTCCTTCTTCCTCTTCTACTGCTATGCCCTAAAAAAGTACTATATTTACTCAAATCCAAGATGAGGTCCTCCCTCCTCATTTATCATGGAGAAAACAAAGCCTCATCTTAGAATCAAATATCACACCATAGCAGCTGTGAGCTAGGAGAAGCTGATATGCAGGACATCAAGCTGGAGCAGGGACAGCATCCGTGGCATGCAGATTCCTGCTTCCAGCTCTGCCGCCTGCCTAGCTCCCCTCCCCTCCCCTTCCTTGCTGGCAGGGAGCCAGACAGAGAAAGAGGAATCTGCAGGCTGCTACTACAGTCTGCAGCAAGCCAGCCTTCCCTACCGGGTAGCTCCCCACAATCCCCAGCTGGAGTGGTGGACTTTCAGCTGTGGCAAGCAGGGAGGAGCCCCAAAGCCTGTAGTGGTAAGGGTTAACTCCCTTATTAAAGAGCAATGTCATCCACAGGAAGGGGTCAGTTGACCATTTTGGATCCCGGGTTAGTTGTTACAATAAAGGCTTAATGAGGACAAAGAGTCTTCCTACTTCTTCCTAAGATCCAAAATAACACATGGTGTCAGAAGTGGAGAAACCTGCCACAAACAGGAAATCAAACAGGTACTTCCCTACTGATGGATCTAACTAACAGCAGCTGAGTCCAGCGCAAAGCAGAGCTGGGTGCCTTTACCTGCAGCAGAGCCCAGTACAGTACTGAGCCTGGCTACAGAGATCATGCAGGCACTCAAAGTTGCTCCACCAAAATAGTTTGATTTCTCATCCCCAGGAATGTGGCCTCTATGGACCAAGAGTTTTAATTGCTTCAGAGAAGTGTCGGGCCCGGACAAACAGAAGCTTACCATGTAAGTACTCTTATGTCCTCTATGGGAGATGAGGCAAATTAAATTCTGCTGTCACTGCCTCTTACAGAAGCAGAAGAAAAAGCAATATGCTGCAATGATAGAAGCAGTAACTGTTCATTTTCTGGGCAAAAGATATGTGATTTATGAATGAGCTAAATTCAACATCTGTAAGCAGGAGCCTTCAGAACCTGCGGACAGATTCATCACATCTTTGTATACAATGGCCAAATCCTGCCAATATGGGGAGCTTAAGAAGGAGCTAATTAGGGACTGCCTAGATGTGGGGCTTCATGATACAGAGCTCTCACAAAGATTACAGTTGGACCCTAATTTAACGCTTCAGAAAGCTATCACATAGGCTCACCAATTAGAGCTAGTTAAACAGCAACAAAGATATCAGGAGTGATTCTCAGTCCTATCAGGCATTAGTTAATATGGATGCAATGCACACTGTAAAGAAACTACAAATAAATACAAAAAGAACGGACAGGCACAACAAACACAGGGACTGGTATCACCAGTGCCCACAGTGGCAAACAACTCCAGGACAGTTGTGCTCAGTGTCCTGCTATGGAAGAGACGTTGGCAACAGAAATGTCACTATGCTTCAGTTTGTCACTCTACCACCAGAGTCTGTGAAGTCACAGAACAGGATGCAGAGGATTGCACAGTACTTTTAAATGAAGTTACAGAGTCTTCATCAGATCCAGGACTCTGGATAACAGAAGCTGAACTCAATGGACAGCCAATGCCATTAAATATAAATACAGGAGCAGCAGTCTCAGCTATCCCTGATTCTTACTACAGCCCACATGGGGATGGGATTCTCCTTACTCCTATGAAAGAGCTATGGGGACCAGGTGACACTACCCTCAAAGTACTGGGATCCTTTAATGTAAAGATGACACTGAAGCAGAGATGTATAGACCAGGAAGTTTATGTGATTGGTAACCTTGCTGTGCCTTTACTTGGATTACTGGCTATACAGGCACTGCAACTTGTCCATTGACTAGGTGAAATAGTGGACCAGAAATCCTTGGAACAGTACTACAGAACAAATACCCATCAGTCCTTTCAGGTCTGGGAAAAATGTTAGGTATATATCAGATATGCCTAAAAGCTGATGCCATTCCATATGCATTAACTACTCCAAGATGGGTACCATTAATGAACAAAGTTAAAGAAGCACTAACACACGTGGAGAAAATGGGAGTAATTACAAAGACTGAAGAACCTACTCCTTGGTGTTCTTGGATGGTGGTTGTGCCAAAACCCAATGGTAAGATTAGGATATGTGTTGACCACACACAACTGAACAAGTACGTGTGCAGAAAAAGACACGTTCTTCCTTCCATGAAACACACCTTGGCTCAACTTGCAGGAGCCAAAGTTTACACAAAATTGGATGCTTGGGCAGGGTTCTGGCAGATTCCTCTAGACTCTGAATCATCCAAGCTAACAACTTTTACTACTCCATTTGGACACTACCGGTTTAAATTGCTACCTTTCAAAATCTCATCAGCTCCTGAACTCTTTCTGTTTTGGATGTCACAGATATTAGATGGTCTAGAAGGTGTCCTTTGCCATGTCAATGATATTTTGATTTTTGGGACCACCAAGGCACAACATAATGCAAGAGTGGATGCAACACTCAGAAAACTCCAAGAACCTGGAGTTACACTTAATGAAAAGTGCATCTTTGCTTCACAGCTCAGGCAGAGCAGGGTCCCCTGTGCTCTCCCTGGCAGATCCAGAAGTGGAACAGAAGTGCTTCTGGCCCGCTTTCAGGTCTGCTACAGAGCATGCTGGCTGGGGACCCCCCATGCTTCAGTGGGATGCTCCATCCACCCCAACATCTCAGTATTCACAAGCCTCCTGGTATCTTGGGTATGTAGAAAAAACATTTAAACCTGTGTCTATGTCCGAATCACTGAATCTTTCCAAATCTCTCTGAATCGATTTGGAGTGTTCCGATTTAATTTGGAGAGATTAATGGGTCTCCTGATTCAATTCAGATTTGGAGATTCAGCCACTGAATCAGGCTGAATCTCCGCCAAATTGAGTCAGCGATTGAAGCTTTGCGCAGCCCTACCTCCCAAGTATGATCAATGACTTGGTCCCAAAACTTGTCAATCCATAGGAATTTCATAAGACAAACAGATAAAGGACCATCAGAGACAGAACTATGACACCAGGCATGCTTCCAGAAACATACCTGCTCTTTCCCCCCAGCAGGAAGTTTGGATCCCAGATCCAGGGGTCCAAGGCACCATCCAGGCAAGGGCAGATACCCCTCATTCATACTGGGTGGAGACACCTAGTGGTCTTCTCTATAGGAATCAAAAACATCTCTGCCAATTCCACCTGTTTACCACACTAGGTCTGGACACACCTCAGTTCCACCGAAGTGATTAGACCTGTGAATTAGTGGGGTCTAAGTGAATGGACTTACCAATGTTTCTGATTTGTTTAGGTTCCTTTTGTAACTGTGTATCCAGTTTTCCCTTAGGAAGAGGGGTGTAGTAGTAAGGGCTAACTCCCTTACTAAAGAGTGATGTCTTCCACAGGAAGGGGTCAGTCAACCAGTTTGGGTTAGGGGTTAGTTGTTACAATAAAGGCTTAATGAGGACAAAGAGTCTTTGTGCTTCTTCCAAAGATCCAGAATAACACAGAGCCCTCCTCCTCTTTTGTGCTGGGAGCCCAGCTCTGCACTGTGCAGATTTCTCCTTCCCTGCCTTGCTCTCCTCCCCCTTTCCCTGTCTCCTCTGCTGGCCAGGAGCAGGCTGCCTGCCCCCAACAGCAAGGGAGACAAGGGAAAGGGAAGAGAAAGGAGAAGGGGAGGGGAGCAAGGCAGGAAAGGAGAAGTATGTGCTGTGCAGAGATGGGCTCCCAGCACAGCTGCTCTTTGCAGCATAGGGCAGGAGGGCTCTGGGGTCAGGATCATCCTATGCCAGGATCATCAGGGAGATCAGTAGAAGGGGGAGGAAAGTGGATTGAAGGTAGTCACCAGGGGAACAAGACACAAGAAGCGGGGTGCCTGCTTCCCCTCCCTGCTTTCCCCCTGCCTCTGCTTCCCCACCACCAATCCCTGCTTCTCACCCTTGCTTTCCCTACCACTTACCCCCACCTTTGCTTTTCCCACTGTGAGCCCCTCTGCTGCTATTTTCCTGTCACAGCAGTGGGGAGAGGAGGAACAAAATTAAGATGCCCCTTGAAACGGGACATTCTAACACATTTATAATTTTCCATGTCTAGAACCTAATTTGGGGGGGATTATCTTAAATTTCAAGTCATCTCGGATTCAGATAAGTATGGTACCTTTTCCTCCTCTAACCCCTTAGCAAGCTTACAGTGAAGGGAAGATAAGAAAGTAAGTGTCCAAGCAAACACCCCAGTGAATTCTCCATTCAAACTCCCCTTCAAACTCCACTGTTTGCTGGTCTGTTCAGTTATCCTGTGTCCAGCTGAACATGGAACCTGTATCTTGCATTTGACATCTGCTGAAAACCACAGCTTCTGGAACCATGTAATCTCATGGGAGCAGTTTGTTAATAAGAAGTAGCACCTGTGCACATCCTAAACATTCAAAAAGCAAATAAAAAGCCCAGCACTTATTTAGATTTTTTAAACAATCCTCTGATTTTTGAAGCTGAAACACTTGAGATTGGCAATACAGCTCATGCTCTGCTTCAAATTCATCCTCTCCAGTGGTGAAACTAGGCTGGGGTAACTGGGGCAGTTGCCCTGAGCACTGACCTGGAGGAGCAGGCATAAAAAAATGTCTTCCACCACAGCAATGTAATAGCACCAGCAATAGGAAGCAGAAATCATCACTGCCCTGTTTGTGGCAGCTGTTGTGGATGTCCAGCTACATCATTATTCTTCTGCTCCTATCCAAAATAATAACTCATAGGAGCTTAAGGCTATAATTAGTGGCATACCAAATTTACAAGTTTGCAGTTTTCACAGAAACTGCCAATTTGGTAGGTGCCTCATGAAAAGTCCCGATCCCCATGAAAGAGCGCAGGGACCATGAAAAAGCAGGAAAATAGCAGCAAGCCAGCTGCAGGGGGAAAAGGGCAGGTGAAAACAGAAAAGGGTGGGAAGTCCTAGCATCCTGGAGCCAGGGGGAGGTGGGGTTGGGGAGAGAGGGAGGAGGGAGAGATTGGCCAAGGGGCCCAGGAAGTCCTTCCCCCCATTAGAGATTGACAGATGGCCATCTGTGAATGTCCACAGAGGGGTGGGAGGCTTTCCCCCATGCCTCCGATTGGCCAAAGGGCCTTGGAAGCCTCAGTGAATTAGATTGGTCCCTAGCTATAATATGTCCTACTAAGTGTCCTACTGAAGTGAATGTGACTTCTTTCTGTCTGTGTAAGGTATAAAGTTTGCAGAAGCAAACACGTATTAAAATCTGTTGCCATAGAATGAAAATTCATTTTTAGCGACTCCCACATTCTGAAAAGCAGCATGCTCCATTTTTAAAGCCAGGTTACCTGTGCTTTAAACTGCTACCAAGCAAACCCCCTCAATGTTTGACTTTCTACATTTAAAATAAGTTCTTCTGTATCTACTATCAACTCAAGGGTACTATATTGCCCAGATTGCCATGAAAAACAAAATCTGACCACCTTCTGAACAAGTCATGCTTGAATGGTCTAATCTAAATGTTGGACTCCAGTATGTGGCTGCAATTACATTGCCAAAATACTCTATTGTCTCACATACTACACACCCTCAAGCAAGAAACATACCTCATTTTTGGAAGGTGGAAAAAAGAACTCCCCTGCCCCCCCAGAGTCATGGCCTAGAGTTGGCTTTCTTATGGAGAGACTATCCTGAAAAATGGCTGGCCCTTCTATCTAGAACAGTAAGCAAGTCCAGTGTTAACCCTTCACAGCTGCTAATAAATTGGCTGAAAAGTCTGCTGCTGTCCCAAAGAGACAGAGCAGCTATTCTGCAACACAGTGAGCACATCTACATGTGCAATTAATGTGAAGCATTAAACTCCAAAGCAATAAACTCTGGCGTTTATTGCCATTTGAACATGCACCCAAAACCACAGCATACTAAGCTGGGTCAGAACATCCCCAGCTCGCAGGAGGCCTGGGGAGTCAACCTGGTAGCCTGGGGTTACTCTGTCCTGGTTCAGTGTGCTGTAGAGGGGCTGGCTAGGGCACAAGGGTCCTTCAGCTCACAAGTAGCTGGCAGGCAGCCCCTACACTGAAGCATCTTTGTGCCCTAGCCAGCTAGGGCAGGATCTACATGCGCATTGCTATGGAGTTTTTTACAAGTACTATCCTGCTGCAAAGTAAGTTAGTTTACTCCAGCCTAATAGGGGTGCACGTGTAGACACCAATATGTTTACTGCACAGCTAATTAGACTACTGCACAGTAAACATCTTATGTAGACCTCCCCAGTGTCTCCATGTTTCTGCTCTTCTGTGCTTGTATACTAGTGAAGAAGATTAGCTTCTCTGCCCAAGATTAGCACTCCAATTTTGGTGGGCCAATTTTTGAGGAATGCTGCATGTGTTATACAAGTAAATCACATAAATAAAACCTTCCTCTTCCTTTTAGAACTATCCTGAAATAATCTTTTTCTCCCATATGGCTGCTCCTTCCTAGAATTGATTCCTTAGCCCTTTCTGGTACACTTCCACTCTTCTAAAAGGAAAAAGAAAATTCTTTACATGACACTTTTCATAAATGCCTATAACTGCACCTTTCTGATATTCTCGCTAGCCTTCCCAACCCTTTCTGTCCTGTAAACCACCTATCATACTGGTGATATTATTAAGAATAAATAATCCTGCTTCATCTTTAATTTAAAGGAACACTAACTAACTTCAGGAGAATTTTAAAGCAGAAATACATTACTTTTCTCAGCATTTTTTCTCCTACCCTCCCTCACCAACTATTTTATAAAGGCTAAGAAATATGCATTTGTTTCTTTGCTAATTATACTACTTTAACCATGAGGAGTCAAATTAAAATGGAAGAAATACAGTGCTTGTACTTGTATTAGAAGGAAATGAGTTCTTCAGAGGCACTAAGAAGATGGCTACATGGGGCTATCATCGTCACTCAGACCCAGGGATATTACTGTTTTTAAAACAATCTGGATTATTAATACATACAGATTCACAGCTATTTAATTAAGGTGACAACAGAAATAGTTGTTCAGTTTTTTTTCCGGCCATTACTGTCTCTTGTCACATCATCCCTTTATTTTCTGCTACATGCATTCTGCCAACAATGCTAACTTTGCTTGGTCAGGATTGGCCTGATTTTTCCTGCAAACATTTTTACCTTTTCTGCCATACCCCCTATGTATTTA
>NW_017729027.1:5393003-5395121 GCF_001723915.1 Gavialis gangeticus
GCTAACTTTGCTTGGTCAGGATTGGCCTGATTTTTCCTGCAAACATTTTTACCTTTTCTGCCATACCCCCATGGATCCTTGAACTGACCCAGAAGACTGCTACCCTTCCTTTTTCTCAAGTCCTCCCACAAGATTTATGTCCAGAAGCCTACCAAAAATCACCCAACTAATAATGGGTAGTTTCCTACGTGTCATATATTTATCATCTTAGCAGTAATATTCTTTAGCATAGGGGCTGTGCCATGTTTTGCTTATAGACAACACATAGTGCTTAGTAACTGCTAATTTAATATAAAAATATGTCGTTGTGATACAATTATTTATTGCTATATCTATTTGATTAAACTGCAGAGTTTTTTACAGATGATCAACTTTTCAGTTATGCCTTTTCATCAACGTCAAAAGCTACATCACAAAAATATGCTGAAAGAGTGCTTTTTTTTCAAAAAACCCTTTTTAATTCTTTTAATTAAAAGAATTACCCTTCTTCCCTAAGGATCAAGAAACTAAAGATTCTAAATATTTCTTGAAAGGTGTGTGCTCTGTATCTTTCCACTAAAGTCCTATGGTTTTCGAGTTTATGAAGTACTTCATCACCGCACTTACAGGCCTGAAATTAACCAGCAGTTATTGTTTGCATTAATACAGACAACCTACAGCTCAGGAGCCAGTATGTGGTAGACAAAGTATGCACTTTGCCACCAATCACAGGTGGTGACAATACAGTGTACACTTCACTGCCTGCTGTCATCACTCTCAACAAGACATTACAGTGGTGTTGAGCTTTGAAATCAGATTTCAAGGCGACAAGAGCGCTCAGGATTGTGGAATTTAAAGTTGGCCTTTATCTTCAAAGCGGTCTCTGCTACTAATGGACCATATTTTTTGTTTATGTTAGTGCTACATCTGTAACTCTAAAGATTTGCCAAACTGATCACAAGGTAGAAGAGAACAGAGAGATTTAAGTAAGGATACATTTCCAATATGTTGTCTATTAAAAACAAACTTGCCTTGGCTATACGAGGATCTGAACATGGCAGAGCTCTGTCAAGTGCTCTTGTGACACTGACATGTTGAAAGCCACATCATAGGCAAGTCAGTTCTCCCTCACCACAGGGGAGCGATTTCTTCATTCAAGTATTCTCTCCAGCTTTCTTTTGTTCACTGTGTTTGAAGGCTTTCACCTCTCTCATTACTAGTTTCAAAGTGCAGCAGGAAAGATAGGGTTACAAGAGAGCATAGGCCACTGTTATGGGCCACTCGCTCCAGAATGTGCAGCAGGGAGCAGAACGCCAAGGCAAGGAGCCTGGGGAAGGAGGGAAAACTCAGGGTAAAATGAAGTTTTGGAAGCTACTCATTACATACGATTGCATATTGCTAGGAACATAAACCAATAGATCTTTAGACTGAAGCACTGATCACATAAAATTTGGTGAACAATGAGAAGGCTGGGGGTGGGGGGAGGGCAAGATCTCTCATAAAATGATAACTCTATTCTTGGTAGGTTTTCCTTTAAGAGGAAGCATTTGCTTTTTATTGGTATAATGAATTATAGCCTCCATTGCAGGACATGGCAGGATCTTGCTTGAAGTCTGTAACAAGTTTAGTGTTACGAGGTACTGACTGTGAGGGACTGTCAGTTGTTACTTAAGTTGTGTGCAACCTAGATTTCTCCGTAAACAACTGTCTGTCCTTGGGAAAGCGGTAAGATCATACAGTGTAACCATGGCTGCCTGGAAAAAAAAGGGCAACACGTGGGAGTTTTTTGCCAGAAAAAAATGTAGTTTGTCAAAACTGAAAATTACTAAGGAATGGCATCAATAGTACACAATAATGCATCACTTTTGATTTAAAAAGAAAATCAACTTTTTTTGCTTGAGTGGAACTAAAATTGGGTATTTTATTTCATTTTACAAGCCATTCTATTTCACCATAATCTACCACACATTGCCTTGCATATTTATTTGTACTACCTGAAAGCATATTATTTCCCGATGTGTGTTGCAAACAATGTGACATTTTGACACAAAATATGTCAATGAAATCTTTCAAAATGTCACATCTGTGTCCCAGTTCAGCACGGAACAAATGTCAGAATCAGGATTGGGGGCGGGGGGG
>NW_017729027.1:5395286-5399313 GCF_001723915.1 Gavialis gangeticus
GGGGGGGGGGGGGGGGGGAGTTTTTTGCAATATAGAAATTTCAGAATAGAGATTTGTATAACATCAGGGAATGGAGGGCAGGAAAACATTTTAAGGTGGTTTACAGTCTACGCAGGGGGTGTTTGGCAGGAGTGGAAAGTGTTGGTAAAGAAAATGGAAAGTTGTGATTTTAGGATTGAAGGAGTCCAAGGTAGGGAGTGGAAGAGAGAGAATGAAAAAGAAGAGGTGAGCTCTTTGGGGGACTTGTGGTAGAGATGTAAGGGAGACAGCAAAAGAGAGAGATTTCCTGGACAGCAAAAATCCATCCTTGGAAAGAAGAGTTGTAGGTTAGAGGATTTGAGAGGACCTACATGTGCAACAGCGAGTTAAAAAGGGGAGAGGGGGAAGAGACACAGAAACCTTATGAAACCCTGTCAAGCATGAGCCATGTCAGCGCTTATTTGGAAAATGCTAAAAGGAGTGAAGAGCAGAGCATACAGTGGTCTCCATAGTCTGTAGAAGGTCTCAGAGCCAGAAGTAAAGCAGGATGAGTAGGGATGGGGTTGTAAAGAGGGAGATCAAAAAACTACAATGAAGAGTGGAGACGGGAAAAAAAAACATAGACCTAGACAATACAGAGGGTATGGGAGAGATCATGGCAATGTGTCATGGCTTTCTTATTTGGAAATGGCTACACCTTAAGTCCATGCTATATTTAGATGGTTCTGTAGCAGTATTTGGGCATTCGTACACTGCATCAAATTCCAGAATCTGGAATCAGAATTTCCCTTCTTTCTATTTTGTTGGGTGCAAGTTACATAATAATCCTTGTTCCTCTTCCCTTCCTTTTTAAGACAGAGCTTAACTGCTCAGCCCTTCTCATAGACAATTCTGCCAGGTGTAGAAACAATATACAATTTAGGAAGCTGCCATTGCTGGAGAGACTTTGTTGCCATTTGATAAATTTTCTCTTCTGTATCAGGGAGTGTTGAGGAGGGTTAGTAACACCAGCGGTAAACGTTACACTTTAAAGATAAACAAATGCATTCAGCTTACTGGGAGTGGACCTGGGTGTTCAGTAATGCAACAAGGAAGAGGAAGACAAGAGTAATTACCATCGATTTTATGAGGGAAAACACTGAATGTCAGTGATGAGAATCGTGTATGAAGTCACCTTTAACTGAAGGAGTTGATACGGACACCATTTTGTTCCACATACTGTTGCCAGCCTATTGATCTCTTTCATGTATCTCTTGTTCTTAGGCCTTAATTTTATATATCGTGCCTCTGATTTTTCATAGGGACCTGGTCTATATTACAGTTACTTGTTTGACTGCTACATATACCGTCATGAAGCAGTATCTGATACATGCTAATCATTTTAGACAAGTCTCATACAGTTCTGCCATTGGCTTTATTATCTTACTCAGTTCTGAGATGCCAAAGTGACCAGTGCTTGAGAAATACGGCATATTCCACGTGTGTGCATACCAAATAAGGCATATAGTTCATTTAAGTTAGCGATTCCCAGCCTTGGGTTGCGATCTAAATGAGGGTCACGGGGGCAATGCCAGCAGCGGCGCACACAAAGAACAAGCTGCGCCATGTGCCGGGAGCTCCCCCACTCCCTCCGTGGGGTCATCGCCACTGCCGCCCTCTGCTCCCAATGGCATGCTGTGGCAAAAAAAAGTTGGGAACCACTGATTTAAGTATATAACACCACAATAGTCCCCCTCCCCCTTTTTTTTGCCCACTGCTTACATCATAACAAATTTTGGCTATCTGTATGCAAGGATGCATAACATCTTTATGTACAGAGCATCTTCCCATCCAGCTGCCTGCTTTGTAATATAATTGGACTCAGTTTATATGCATAATAATTGTCACCAGAAATTGTGGAGGGGGAAGTTCTCAAAGCCAGCTATTAGAAGCCTTGAAATTGCTGGGAGCTGATCAACTTGGGGCTTTGCTGCTGCTGCTTTTTTTCACCTTGGAAACCTTAAATATATCCTCCTAAATCATTATTTTATTTCAGAGGAATTGGGGGAAATGGAGTATCCAGGCTGTGTCCCACAATTGGGTAGCTCCTAGCTTTGGTGAATATGTGCCCCTCTGTGACACACAGCTGATTTGCTAGGATGGCTCTGGCTTGTTCCTGTTCCATTCTGCCCCTCTTCTGTTTTTTCATAATACACTGAATGAGCTTTTCTTTCCTTCCCTAAGGACCTTCAGCTCAATGGATGAGCCATTTTGGCTTCAGTACAGTCTGCCTATTGGCTATGTAAAATGTAGAGTTGTGCATTGGGTCCTTGGTGGTATTCAGTAGCTTTGACTGTGGGATTCAAACAATGTTATCGCCTATTGTTACTGCTACTTTAAACACTGAAACTGTCTCAGTATCACCTTAGGAAGAGAATGAGAGAAGAAATAAACCAATATGGAATGGCTTTTAAAATACTACTCAATATTTTTAATATTTGGGGGGGGAGAAAATAAAAATTCTGACTCTCCTTTCATGCAGGCATATGCTGCAGCACCCATGCCTAATTCTGGCCCTGTGTAGTAGGGCTGTGCAAAACTTCAGTCCCTGATTCAATTCAGCAGTGATTCAGCCCAATTCAGTGGCCAAATCTCCAAATCCAAATCAAATCAGAGGACCCTTTAATCCAGGGGTAGGCAAAATGCAGCCCAAGGGCCAGATGCAGCCTACCAGGCCATACTATCCAGCCCGTGGAGCCCCTAAAAATGTAGAAAATGAATATCTATCTGCCCTGGCTGCCTGTCATGTGGCCCTCAATGGCTTACCAAAACTCAGTAAGCGGCCCTCCACCCGAAATAATTGCCTGCCCCTACTTTAATTCTCCAAATTGAATCAGAACCCTCCAAATCAATTAGGAACGATTCAGACATAAAAACAGCTTTAAATGTTTCTTCTCCATACTTCTAAGTAGCAGGTGGCTCATGAATGCTGTGATGCTGGGGTGCATAGAGTGTCCCACAGAAACATGGGGGGGCTCCCCAGTGTGCTCAGCAGCAGACCTGGAAGTGGACCAAAAGCACTTCTGGTCCACTTCCGGGTCCACCAGGGAGCGTGCCGGGGGGGGCCTGCACCTCCCCAGCTCAATGACCAGTGCCTCCTGGGTCAGGGGGGGAGCACCTCAGGGACCCCCCTGAGAACTCCCTGGTGGACCTGGAAGTGGACCAGAAGTACTTCCGGTCTACTTCTGGGTTCACCGCCAAGCACATGGGGAGCCCCTCTGCTCTCCTGTGCCCCAGCTCCATGCACCCCAGCATCGCAGTGATCATGAGCTGCACCTGCTACCTCAAGATATATAGAAAACACTTTTAAAGCTGTGCCTGTGTCTGAATCACTAATTCTCCAAATCAGCATCAAATCTGCAGATTCAGATTCAGCCAAATTGAATCAGGGACAGTGATCTGAATCAACAAATTGAATCACTGTCCCTGATTCTGTCCAAATCCAAATCCAAATTGAATAGGGCCCGCTTCACACACCCCTACTATGTAGCCCATAGGTAGCCTGCAAATCATTTTGATACTTTTTCTTTCTCCCACACTGCCCTCCATTTGTACTGCATGCTTTCCTTTTCTACACCTTCTAGTACCTTGAAGTTCTAGCTATTATTTCTCTGAAAGGCTAGCAAAATAAATCTGCGACCAGTAGACCAAGCCACTTCAGAGCTCTGATGAACTCAGAAAAATATAGGACATTTTTAGGGAAAATCTTTTAACCCCTATGGAGAACATTCTGGCTTTATTGAAATCTATTCGAATCTTTGCTTTTGACTTAATGGATCCGCAGTTTCACCTATAATTTATAATTTTCTGCCCTCAAAAATGTTGTACTGAGATAAAAAGCATGAAACTTCAAGAGGAACTGGCTTCTTCTGGGGGAATGCTGGAGGGATTGAAAATTAGGATAAATAATGGAAATGGTCCATCCTTTTAAGTATCATTTTCCCACAGAGTTCTGAGTCACAAAGACAGGCTTCACCTGTGGAATTTTTTTGGGGGGGGGGGGGGGGGG
>NW_017729027.1:5399640-5411170 GCF_001723915.1 Gavialis gangeticus
GGGGGGGGGGGGGGTTATTTTTTTTTGGCTAAATAGAAAATGGTTAGTAGGAATTCCTCTACAAGATGCACCAGTACAGATGCTCTTGAAGCTGCTACATCTGCTTCTTTGAAAACTGTTTCTTCCACATTCTCTGCAATGGTGCCAATGTACACTCTTGGGAGATGGATAAAAGCACACTCCAGATTTTCACATGCCAAGATGGGAATAATGATTCACTAATTAATCCCTCCTTAACAAAACAACAGATTCACTGAGAGAAAAGAGCACGATACATTATTAGTCCCCCTGCAGTATGAGCGAAGTTCTCTTAAAATCTGGGGTGGGAGGGAAGGGTAACATCCTGTAACGTCAGATATTGGATGAAAACAGGGTAAACTTTATAAGTTGGTATTTCCCTTTTAATATATAAATTGTTAAAGACAAAACATGTGAAGCTTGAAAATGCATCTGTTTCAAAAGGTATGTTTGTATTTAAACCATTGAGGGGGAAAAATGGCTCAAAACCAATTTCTTTATATAAAAATGTGACCCTTATAATCCTCCTAATGTCAGTAAGACCTATGATGATCTACAGAATAAGTGTTAGCTGCACAAATTAATGCTGGCTGAAGGCAGTTTTAAATTACATATTCAATTTTCCCCCAACTTCAAAGCATACCGCAGAATAGAATACATGAAACTTGCTTGTTTGGATCAATGCTTCCCTTTTATTCTTCACTTTCTGTCATCCTTATATTGGAAATTTTCCAAGGTATGAGGCAATTTCTTGGAGGGTGAACACCATTGCAAAAAATCTCAATGAAAAACCATGTGAGCATCACTTGTTTCAATGAAATAAGCTATGAGTAATATCTGAGTAAAAGAAGATCTGAGTCCTAAACATAACAAATCAAATTCTGTCCCCTTGTGAAAAAGTAACTGATTGGTTCTCCTCCTTGTTGTAACGTATTTTTGTGGGCCTGTCACTGTGCTGCCTACTTGCACTTGCTCTATAGTCTAATATAGCAAAAACACTGGCTCTCAGTTCAGATATAAATCCATCTATCCTGTTTTTCTGGTACACATATGCTATAAACTGGAAAATGTGTTAAATGTTCTAGTCCATTATTTTATTGTTGATATTCCCTACCTGATTACAAAGAAACCACCCACCAAAAAAAGGCCTCTCTCTGTAGACAAAAATCACTAGGCTGTCCATCAGTCCAGCCGAGAGGGCTGACAAGACATACTACATTTAAATGTAAAACATATGGCTGCAAAACACTTCGTTTCCTGGCAATAATTAAGAATGCTACTTGGCAGGTTGGCAGCCACATAAAACAACTGTTAGTCAGCTCTAAATTTATTACTTTCCCAGCTTATTGAAATGAAACCCATATTATAAATGTATGTATGAAACGAAGCCTCAGATGATGAAGTGACACATGCATAAAATCAAGACACACAAACTGTATCAAAAGATCTTCAAAAGTCACTGCATCCTAAAAGTGAATCATGTAAAGTGCTTCTTCTTTGTTATGTCATAGGAAAGTTCACCTGACTGGTAATTGTTAACTTTTTAAAATGTCCTTAGGGCAGAAGGTATCAATGTGCACATGAAATTCCTCATTGAAAAATGAGGGAGAGAAAAATTCATTCATCTAAATTTCAGTAGACTTGTAAGGTTCCTATGTGGAATGAACAAGTTTGCTTTCATCTTTATCCAGACTCAAGACACATACAGCATGAATACAAAAACTACCTTATTAGACTTTGTGTAGTCCCTAAACCCAGAAAATTGTTTCAGAATGCCCTTCTGGCCACCTCTAACTAAATGTCCAGATTAAATCTTAAAAGCAAACTAACGTAATGGCCCTTGTAAGACTAAGGACCTTCTGTCCATTCTGGCTCATCATTAGCGTACCTTCATATATTTTTCTCTCTCTCCAAGTTATGGGAACTAGACTTTGGTTGACTTTGTTAGCCCATGTTCTCACTCCCCTTTTGTATCTGATGTGATGCTGTGGGAGGGGTAGGCCTGAGGATCACATTTATATTTGCTTTGAAGCCATGGAATCCCATGTCCTACTCCTTTGTTCCTAAAGTGAGTTTTGGATTCGTGGGTCTTTTGCTAAGGAAGCTCAGTCTTTTTCACGTGAGCATTTTTGTTCCATTCTTCAATATTTACTTTTATTTACTTGATTGATGTGCCACTTTTCTCAACAAATGCTTAGGGTGGCTAACAGTAAGAGACAAAATAACTTACAAAAGTAGGTAAGATATTCAAATAAGATTTAGAACAACCCCCTCTCTCCCCCGCAAACAACATCCCAGCTTTGGTTTGGCTGACCTTAGGGAGGCATAAGGAAAAAGGCAGTGCAGACCCTGGCTCCCCCTGCCTCTCCTCCTCTCCCTCCCCTTCCCACCTAGTACCTGTTCTATATGAAGCCCCTGAAACAATTTAAAACATTTTGACCCAAATACTGCAAACAGTTCACCGTATGAGTAGCTGTACTCACAGGGAAAATTTTAAAAGCCCACCGCTTAAATTGAGGGCCCCCATTTTGTCTACACACACCCTGGGTGTGTAAATAAGTTCTTGATGGTTTATTAGTTGGTGTATCAATTTACTTATATATTGGTTCCTTATTTAGGGTGGATAATTTGTATGCCTTCCCCTGGTGTGAAGTGTATCAGAGAAGCATGAACCCTTAAGCCACTATTGGCAGGTTATGTTGTGTAACTTTATTTGTTTTATTGCATTAGTTATATGTTATCTTGCAAATGATTAAATTCTATAAATAGTCTTATAATGGTCTACAAGGTTGTTTTGATTGTCAGGGGAGGCTCTCTGCTTGGGGACCCTGCAGCAGCCACCCAGGGAGCTGAACGGCAGCACCAGCCACTGGGTACCCCAGGTTCCCACCATTCAGGTGAAGGCACAGGTAACATCGTGCCCAGGGTTACACATTTAAATGTCTAACATCCAGTAACTATATTACTAAACTGCCTTATGCTTCATTCCACTGGAAAGTTTACTAAAAAAGCGGTCAGCAACCTTTTCAAGTTGCAGGCCAGAATGGCCCAGCTTGGATCAGAGATGGGTAGGTGGCCGGTGCTAGAACCCAGCCACTGTCACCACTATTTCTGTCCAGGCACAGGGAAAGCTCCCAGAGTCACCACTTCTCCCTTTGGAGACATAAGGAGAGCAACTGCTGCCAAAACCCCCTATCACTGAAAACCACAGAAGCCCAATGTCCACAGGCCAGATAAAATGACTCCACAGGCCAAATGTGAAGAAGAGAAAATCACAAGGTAAGAGGAGGATTGTAGGAGAGTACAAAATGGGACACTGGAAAAGCTAGGGAGAAAAAAGATAGCAAAAGGAATGAAAAACTGGGGGAAGAAACAAAACAAGGAAAGAAAGAAACATGAAAGAGTCATAAATTAATTTATTATTTTTATTTAATGAGCTTAATGCCAGAAGTTACAGTAAATAAAAAATGCACAAATATTTAATATATATATGCACACACCCAAGTGGACATCTTGAACAGCCCATAAAATTGTACCACAGTCCCCTTCAATAAACCACAACTGTAAATTGCAAACATACACATATGGTTGTGGTATATCGAGGCCAGCTATGACAGAAATTTGTCAGCTGTTTTAAAAATACTGCCCATGCTGCTGTTAGCCTGATTCTTGTCCTGCTGCAGCAGAAGGAGGAGGTATGACTTTCCAATAAGTTTAGATGGATATTTACTTTCATAAAATCATCTGTCTTGGGGCCCTGAAATATGTATTGGGAGGGGCAAAAATGTAAGTGAATCAGGCCCTAGTTGTCCTGAACCCATGGAAAAAAGAAAGAAATGGGGATGAGAGAGAGAAAGAAAAACTATTAATGCTATAGGTCAGTGGATCTTCAACAAAATGGCCAAGGATTTACAACAAGAATATACCATTAGGTCTTTCAGACTCAAGCTGTATGCTTGTACCTAGCAAAATGTAGCCATACTATGTTTGAATAAGTACTCTGGGTACAAGTGTAGCAGTACAAATACCAAATAAAGGAGAGGAGGAGAAAGGGAAAGCACAAAGGAAAAAGAATATGTCCATGTTTCCTTTGTTTTTATCCTCCCAGCTGGAGCATTTCCATTTTAATACTATATTTTGATTTGCTTCTTATGCTTGCAGTTTTGACTTTTCAGTCTGAAATTTTCCAGGTCTCATTTTTCCCCCTAAAAAAACAAGAGTTTCAGTTCTAGAAGACAGAAGGGAAACAATGAAAAATTTTAAGGTTTTTTTCCCCCATTCAGACACCTGAAAAATAATAACCACAAATGAGCAGTTATGGGGAAAAAACATTTATCCAAAAAAAAAAAATGAAAACAATTGGGCATTCCTAACTATTAAAATGCATATTTACTCTCATAAATTAGGACCCAAGTAAGAGAATAGATTGGGATTTGAAGGAACAAGAATTTTACATATTGTGTGAGCTTAGTTTTTTTTGGGGTGGGGTTCAAATTTGATGCTAGTTTCAGTGTTTCTTAGTAGCTTTAGGAAGGTTTTTTTAACATAATAATCCTTTTGTTGCAAGGGCAGGGCTTCTAACTCCATTTGTTTTAATGAAATCTCTGAAATCATCTCAAATCCCACAAGATCGACCTTAATCTTCTGACATTTTCAAAGCTGCCAACTTGAAAAGTCCCATTTAGGATCCACGCCATTCTAAAACATACTTATACAACAAAAGTTTTAATGACATACTGTACACATGTGCTACTAAAAATTAGCAGCTTGGGAAGTAATTTGTAACAAACTTTGTTTTGTTTGTAAATTATCTACAGATCGATTTTAAAATGTTTATTATTTACACGTAGTTTGCAATTTCTATAGGTCATTTTGATAAGTACCTGTTTTGCAAGAAGTTTGTTATAAAATTTATAATTTGAGCTGTTTTAACATACACTTTATACAAATTTTAAATCTGTGTTTCCAATTCTGAAAAGGTTGTTTTGCTTGCATGGTTTTGTGAACATTCCTACCAATATTTAATATTTAAAAATATTTATACACTGAAAGTGCACAGTTTAAGAGAATTCCTTTAAAAATTTTGAACAAATACTTTCAGAGATCTGTTCAACTCTGTGTAGGAGTGTTATGCACTGTAGTAAGATTTTTAGAGAGTTTTGTATTGTATTTAAATTAAGACATTTGAACTCAGTTTTTAATTTTCTGAGAGAAAAGGAACCTACAGCAACAGGATCAGTTAGGGACAGAAAAGGTATATATAAACACATGATATATTGAAAGGCAGGGGTGTGTGAAATGGGTCATATTCGATTCAGATTTGGCCCAAATCGGGGAACAGTGATTCGATTAGTTGATTCGGATCACTGTCCCAATTCAAGTCAGCCGAATCCATATCTGAAGATTCAATGCTGATTTGGAGAATCAGTGTTTCAGTTATAGACACAGCTTTAAATGTGTTTTCTACATACCTCAAGGTACCAGGCGTAGCTCGTGAACGCTGTGATGGTGGGGTGGATGGAGCATCCTACAGGAGCATAGGGGACCCCCTGCATACTTGGCAATCAGCTGTGGGGGACCCCAGGTGCCCCCCCAGACCCAGGAGGCACCAGTTGCCGAACCGGGAGGCAGCGGTGAGGGTCCCCCACATGCTCCACGGCGGAGCTGGAAGTGTACCAGAAGTGCTTCTGGTCCACTTCTGGGTCCACTGCCAAGTGAGCTGCAGACCCCCTGCCCCCTCCCTGTGGGACACTTCATCTGCCCCAGCTTCTCAGCATTCACAAACCACCCGGTACCTTGAGGTGTGCAGAAAAAACATTTGAAGCTGTGTTTATGTCTGAATCATCAAATCTGTCCAAATCTCTCCAGATCGATTCTGAGGGTTCAGATTTGATTAGATTCAATTCAAAGAGATTAAAAGGTCTCCTGATTCAATTTGGATTTGGAGATTTGGCGGCCTAATCAGGCTGAATCAAATCAGCAACTGAAGCTTCACACAGCCCTTAATGAAAAGACTAGCTAAGAGGAACTTAATAAACTCTAGTAGCTTATAATATTCTATAAGAAAAGCAACTAATAACCAGCACCGTATCTAGACGGCTGGTGGTCCTGAGTGAACTTTTAGTATCAGGCCCCCCTTCACCAGAGATAATGATAATAATAATTTTAAAATTACCATTTTAGGGTCTCCTTTCTGTCCGGGCCCCAGGTAGCCACCCAATTCACTCATGCCCGTGTCTGGCCCTGCCAATACCATGTAGTGAAGGCTTCAGGGAAATCTGTTTACAATTAGTATCTCAAAACCAGATAATTTTGCTACATAACTTTAGCTATAGTGAAGAATTTAGTGATAAAATATTAATGTTTAACTCAATAGTTATAGGTAACTCAGGTTCTCAATCTATTTTCCCTCCTAGCTTTTAAGTCATAACTATAGTAACACTGCATGTATTACCACACAGAGCTTACCAATGTTCCTCTGCCGGACCATGGCAAGCAGATTCTGCTAGGTCTGGGACCAAGCTCTGGATCCTATGTGTTTCTAAGTATAACTGGGTGGACACAGTCAGTTGCAGAAGCACCCATGTTATGAGTTTTGTCTGTATGCAGCTAGGGGTGCAGGGCCCCAGAACCCCCCTGCACCTATATCCTTAGCAGCTGGCAGGCTTTGTGGCTGCAGCAGGGGCTAGCAGGTCTGCAGTTTTCACCCCGCTGAACCTTAACACACACAGGGTCATCTATGTCACAAGTTTTGCCTGTCAGCAGCTTGAGGTGCAGTTCCCCCCAAACCCCTGCACCTATCTCCTTGACAGCTGGCAGGTTTTCTGGCCTCTCCAGGGGCTACCACCCCTGCAGTTTTCACCCCCACCCCCCCATGGTGTAACACATACACATGACATGTTTTGCTTCCAAGAATCTGAGGTGCAGTACCCCCCAAACCCCTCACCTATCTTCTTGAAACTTGGCAAGATTCATGCTCTCAGAAGAGGCTACCACCCCTGCAAGTTTCATCCAAATCAGACAAAAAACAACCAAGTTATAGATATTTCATTGATTCCTCATTATACCCCATGGCTGGATCTCCGAAATGGCTCTGAAGCTTCGGAGCCACTTTAGCAGAATCAAAGTGGGAAACCGATCCGGATTGGATCTCTGGCATCTGAAGCGGCTGGATCTGAAGCTGAATCAAATAGCTGCCTATTCACACAGGCCTATTGTCCAGCCTCATCTTGAACATCTCCAAGAAGGGTAACGGTACTACCTCTCCTGGGAGTGTGTTCCAGATTCTGGTGACCATTACAGAGAAGAAGTTTTTCCTTTGTCCAGCCTGAATTTACCCTCTATTAGTTTATGTCCATTGGTCCTTGTCTTCCCTTGAGGTGCCCTCCTGAAGAGTTGCTCTCCTAGTTCTTGATGCTCCCCCCTGACGTACTTGTAGGAAACTATCAAGTCACCTCTCAGCCTTCTCTTACTCAGACTAAAGAGACCCAGTTCCTGGAGTTTCTCCTCATAGGGCTACTCTCCATGCCCTTAACCATACAGGTGGCCCTTCTTTGTACCCTCTTGAGCTTGTCCACATCCTTCTTGAAGTGTGGTACCAGAAGTGGGCACAGTACTCCAGCTGAGGCCTCACCAAGGCCAAATAGAGAGGGAGGAGTACCTTCTTGAATCTATTGGCCACACTTCGGGTGATGCATGCCACAGTTTTATTTGCCCTTCTGGCAGCCTCATCACACTGTTGGCTCATACTCATCTTCCAGACAATCATGATTCCCAGGTCTCATTCAGATGTTGTGCCAGTCAGTGGGCCATCACCTATTGTATGGTTGTGGTGAGGGTTCTTCCTACCCAAGTGAACAACCTTGAACTTCTCCCAGTTAAATCCCACCTGATTCCATTCCACCCATAAATCTAGTCTGTCAAGCTCATCCTGGATCTTTTCCTTATCCTATAGTGTGCCCACGTTTCCCCACAGCTTGGTATTGTCTGCGAACTTGATCGTTGAGCTTTCAATCCCTTCATCCAAGTCCAGCCCAGTACTCTCCAGTTTGTTAGAGAGAATCCCATGTCAAAGGCTTTACTGAAGTCTAAGTTGATGATGTCAACCTCATGTCCCCCATCCAGATGGTTAGTTACCTGGTTGTAGAAGGACACAAGTTTCATCAGGCATGATCTACCCTCGACAAAGCTGTGCTGGTTGCTTTTCAGCACCCCATCTGTTACCAGCTTGTAATTGATGGCCTCCTTAACAAACTTTTCAAAGATTTTACCCAGGACTAGGTCAGACTGATTGGTCTGTAGTTTATGTGGTCAACCCTCTTCCCTTTCTTAAAGATGGGCACCACATTGGCCCTCTTCCAGTCATCTGGGATGACTCCCAAGTTCCACAGCTCTTCAAACAGCTTGGCCAGTGGCACTGCTGGCCAGTTCTTTCAGGACTCTTGGGTGCAGGTTGCCTGGCCCAGCAGACTTGAAAATGTCCAAGTGTTGTAGAAGATCCCTCACCTGTTCTAGGCTGATTTCTAGGCTCTTGCCTTCCCCCTGTTCCCTGGAACTCTGGTCAGGTTAGCAGTCCCCACTGGATTTCAGGAATACCAACGCAAAGTATGTATTTAGGAGTTCTGCCTCTTTGCGGGAATCGAGTATGGGCTGACCCTGGGTATTCAGTAAGGGTCCCACAGTGGAGCCCAATTTTTTCTTGCTCCGTAAGTATCTGTAGAAGGACTTTTTATTGTGTTTTATACTGATTGCCAGTTTGATCTCCATTCCTGCCTTAGCTTTCCGTGTCTCGTATCTGCAGGCCCGATGATACAGGTGTATTCTTCCCTGGTTGCTGAACCATTCCTCCATTGTATATATACACTTCTTTTTTTCTTTTTCAATAGTTCCCTAATATCCCAGTGGGTCTCCTGGATCCTTTCCAGCTTTTTGCCCACATGGGGATGGCCTGTTTTTGAGCTATGAGAATTGCCTCTCTAAGGAAGCACCATTGTTCCTGCACTCCCAAACTGTCCAGTTGCTGATTGCAGAGGGACTCTCCATTGAGCCTCTTGAGTTTGCCAAAATCTGCCTTCTTGAAATTTAGGACTCCTGTTCTGGTGACTAACTTCCCAGTCTTACAGTGGATGGTGAACCTTATCAGATCATGGTAACTGTCACCCAGAGTACCACCAATCCTCAGGTCACCTATGATGAGGACATCATAAATCCAGGGTGGCCATGCCCCTAGTAGGCCCTTCCACAACCTGTGTCAGAAACAGATCATCTATTGTTGCCAGGAAGTTGGCTGACCTGCCAGAGGCAGCTGAATGGTCTTGCCAGCAGATGTCTGGATAGTTGAAGTCACCCATGACAATCGTGTCTCTAGTGCTAGCTGCCTCTGTCAGTTCTCCTGAGAATGCTTGATTGCTCTCTTCCTCTTGGGAGGAAGGCCTGTAGTAGATTCCCACCATCAGGTCTTCCTCTCCTGGTTCCCCTTGTAACCTGACCCAGAGGGTTTCAAGGGACCCTTCCCTGCTATCAAAAGTGACCTGCAGGGAGGAGTACTGCTCTTTCATGTAGAGGGCCACACCTCCTCCCTTCTTGCCAATCTGATCCTTCCTATAAAACCTGCAACGTTCAATATTCACTGCCCAGTCATGTGTATCATCCCACCAGGTCTCCTTCAACCCAATCAACTTGAATACCTCATCAGTCAATAGGAGTGCCAGTTCCTCCTGTTTATTTCCCATAGAATCAATGAGTCGGAAGGGACCTAGACAGACCATCTAGTCCGACCCCCTGCCATGGGCAGGAAGGAGCATTGGGGGTGGGAGGGGTCATAAGACCCCAGCCAGGTGCCTATCTAGTCTCCTCTTGAAGCTTCTAGCATTCCCATAAAGACGTCTGAGCTCTCCCTTAGTCACCTCAGGTTTTCTGTCACATTGTCTGTGTCTCAAGATGTTAGCACCTATCTGGACATCTGTTGTTTGAACATCCTCCCATGTGTCATTGTGACTAGTGGATTCTGATTAATAAGTGGAACTTTCTCCCCAACCCCTGGACGTGCCTAGTTTAAAGGCCTCCTCAACAAGTCAGTGGCTGTCATGGTGAGGAGCTTCTTCCCTCTGGTCATGAGATGAATACCATCCCTTGCATGAAGGTGGCTGCAGTTAAACTTGTACCAACGTCAAGGTATTGAAAGCCCACATGGTGACACCATCTTCTAAACCTTCAGTTGAACTTCTTGATACACTCCTCCCTCCTCCGGCCATGGCTCCTGACTGGGAGAATTGCAGAGAAGACAGCTTGTGCTCATAGGTCCTTGAGCTTTGCCCCCATCGTCCTGTAGTCTCATGATCTTCCCAGGGATACATCTTGCTGTGTTGTTGGTGCCCACATGGACAAGGAGCATGGGGTAGCAGTCAGTAGGGTGGACCAGTTTAGGGATACTTGCTGTAATATCACAAATCTTGGCTCCTAGAAGGCAGCAGACCTCTTGAGCAAAGGGGTCTGGCCAACAGATGGCTCCCTCTGTGCCCCCCAGCAGAGAGTACCCCACAACTATCACTTTACATTGTTTCTTTTCTGGGGTTGGTTGATCTCACACAAGTGCATCGTCTATCAATGATGCGAGAGCTTTGTAACTGTTGTGCAGTGTTATTGGTGGGATGACTGATACACATCATGGCTTCAGTCCTGACATGGCCAGTTTCCACCTGCTATCAGTTGGGGTATCTTTTTCAGGCCCACTCATCAGCCCGGTCTCCGTGGTGTTCTTCTCCAGGTGCAGGGTGAGCAGTAAGCATCAATCTCTGCCTCATGCTCCCTGATGGTACACAGCCTGTCCATCTCCTCTTGTAGCTCCAGAGCCTCCACCAGGGAGCACATCGCACAAGTAGGAGAGCCTGTGACCCAGCTCCCAGCATCCAGCAGACGTGCCAGGCAGCCATCACAGCCTGGAGTCAAGGGTTCCATCTGCATGGAGGCCAGAACCATAGGCTCTGTCTAGGTGGAGGCCTCAGAGGCACTGCGGGGGAGGAAGGGCTCCATCCAGTTCATGAAGGGTAGGGGTGAGGCATGTACCCATCACCATGTTGCAGGGTGACCCTGGTTACATGGCTGCCTGGGTGCATTTATGAGTAGGAGACCAGGTAGGTGTTATTGCTCCCATGTGGTCCTCACCAGGTGCTGCTCCTGCTGTAATTTGGCAAGCCAGCTCCAGCAGCTGCCTGTAGAGGGATCCCCTATCTCCCTGGCTTCCTGAGTGGCCAGGGGATTCCCAGGGTCCCTGGGTCTCTCCCTGGAGTGGGGGAGAGTTGGGCTCTTGTCTCCTTTACCTGGTGTCCAGCTCCAGAGCACTGGAGGGTGTGCTGCACCACTTGTCAGGCAGCTGAGGGGCAACTCAGAACTGAGGGCACCCACCGGGCTGCCCTTTCACACACCCTCCTGTGCGAATTCCCATGCAAACTCGCACACCAGGCCCAAAGCACAGCTGTTTGCATGGCTCCCTGGGGGGCTGGGTTAAGTCGGA
>NW_017729027.1:5411380-5414758 GCF_001723915.1 Gavialis gangeticus
GGGGGGGGGGGCTGACCCTCCTCGGCTCCACTCACCTGCCCCCACTACGTAATGCCCACCCACTGCAGGCCCCGCCTACCTCCCAGCTCCACACTGGGGGATTGGGTCGGAGTCCTCTGGAGGGTCCACTGGTGTCCTGGGCTTACAGGGGCACAACAGATTTTCACCTGTGCATCTCAGTTGGACCTGAATACCACTTTTGGCTATTGAGGACCCTTTTTAAAATTCTGTGGACTCCGACATCATGTGGGCTCAGTTCATGCGCAGACCGCTGTGTTGCACTGTGCCGATTACTGGGACCAGTGTCCCTGTCCCTGCCTCACCAGAGAAAGAGAAGGGGACAAGTAAGTGCTCCCCCCTTCCCCTAACTTCTGCATGGCTTTCTAGGGGGCTGAGCTAACTTGGAGCCGGGGGGCAGGGGGCGTGATCCTCCTCAGTTGCCCCCACCACCTAATGCCCTCCCACCATGGGCACCACCTACCTCCCAGCTCTGCACATGGGGGATTGGGTCAGGGTCCACCTTCCCTCCTGCCACCACCTGAGCACATGGAAAAGTTCCTTAGAGTTCTGCTGGCAAAATGATATAGGATAAGCTAAGACTTAGACTTACAAAAAGGCCACACTAAGAAAGCACAGTCTGAGAGAATTTGTTTAAAAATATAAATGTACACTTGCATAAAAATAGATTTTCCCAGCTATGCTAATAATGATAGTTCTAGGATTACTTGTCCTTCTTCAGTACAGCACTATGCCACCTCATTTCAAAATGATATAAGGAGCCCTGAGAAGAGCTTTTTCCCTTAAAACCATGTGATCAATGGCTATAAAGTAAAGAATGCCTTCAATCCTCTGCAATGTATCTGTATGTACATATTTCAGTTGTAGAGTAATGAAACATAGAGGGCTTGAGCTAATATACTATGTAGTATATTTCTATTTTTCAGGTTAGTCTCCAATACGTTAACTACAGGCCATTCAAGTTGCTGAAAATGTTAACAGAAGGAGGTTGATGACTCTGGAGCAGCCAATCACCATATCTGAACAAATAAAAGAAGAACAGGAGGGACAGATGGAAGCATGTCACACTGAGTGTGCATATAGATGGGAGGGACTGTTAATGAGATCCAATATTTCCAGAGTTCTAGGAAATGTTTAATGTCTATGCATGTTTTATGTCAATCAAACACATAAAACACCGTTACTGTTACTGTGACTGCATAAACCCATAAAGATGCACTTTTAAACCTTTAAAAGTAAGGTACCATAATTACATCTAATAGAACTTTTGAGTCCCAGGAGTGTCTTTCCCATTTTTAAGATACCCAAGGTGGATGAGGTAAAGAAAAAAAAAAAAACCTTTTAAATTTCTGAGAGTGGAAAAATGTAAAAGCTGTCCAATTTTCTGTGTAAGATCTCTCCCATTCCTTGATTTATTAGCTTTAATAACTGTGGGATCTCTCTCTGGTTTTTGGCTTCAGGAATTGAAGCCATTATATTGTGAGAACTTCTTTTTCTAGTGTAATCTTTGCTAGTGCCAGTCATCTGGGAAAGCCAAAAAGCTTCAGTTTTATATGACTTGTGTAAAGTTCTCTAGAATTTGTTTTAAATTGAACATTTTCACTTCATTCCAAAGCATTCTCTTTTCACAGAAGACCTTTCAAAGGAAGCAAAAAAGTGTGATTTTCACTTTGGAACCATAGAGAGGATTTTTGAATTGTGGTGCAGAGTGCCTCTACCATATGTATGGTGTATAGTAGTTTTATGATGCAACTTCCTGCTTCTGGGGCAAGAAGAATTAAATAGTTACTTTCCCAGGGGATATCTGAAGAATTACTTTATTCCTTTTCCCCCACTCCTGGAAATAATAATGACTTGTAGATTTAGGATTTCATCCAAATTAGGTACCTAGATTGAGGTATAGTTAAGGTCTGACTGCAGTGTAGAATCCAGAACCTGAGTGAGGGGCTGAGCTTGCCTGTTCAATCCAGGAGAGAAGAGTTGCCTCAGAATAAATCAGAAAATCACAGAAAAGCAGGGTTGAAGTCCAGAATTATAGCAGAAGGCCTCTACAGAGTTGCTCATCACTTCTTCTTCCTGCTTCCAGCTACCTCTGGGATTTGTAGTCCACAGTGACAGCCAGCAGTAAGTTTTTAGCGGGGCAACTCTATACTTGGGAGAAGGGAAGCTTAATACTACCCCACTCCTTGGCACTAGACCCCCGCCAAGGCTTGCCAGGGTTGGGGGCAGTTCCTGCCTCCTCCCACCAACCTTCCTCTGCTGAAGCAGACAGCACAGCAGAACCCAGGGCTGGAAAGCATGCTGGGATCCTGGGGGACTGTGATTTAACTTGAAACAGGAAGGGGTCTGGCATAGAAGTTTCATAAACCAATTTGACCCAAATCAGTTAAGTCTCTGATACTACATTTAACCAGGTTTATCTTAAGCCAGCTTCAGCCATTTTGAAACTGGCTTATGTGCACTGAGCTTCTGTTTCTGATTACTTGAACTGGTCTATGCGTAACTTCTGTCCCTAGCCTAGAGGACAGTGAGCACAAAATCTGCTAGAGGTCATTCTTTTCTCTTTTAAAAAAGCTGGAGGAGGTGCTGCTATTGCTCTAGTCTTCCCTTTCATGGTAAAAGCACTTAACCCAGGTCTTCTATCATCTGGGTCAATACCCTTTTTTGTTTGAGGGCATTCAACATCTGAATCCTACAGCTTTCTAGGCTCTCCTAGCAACCAGGTTATGGACCCTCCATCTCTTCCATTGAAGCTTTACCACTTTGAAGGCTGAGGGATGACCTGGTGACAGTCTATAAACTCACTAGGGGGACCAGAAGGGTTTGGGAGAGACCTTGTTTCCCCTCGCGCCCCCTGGCATAACAAGGAATAATGGCCACAAGTTGTTGGAGAGTAGGTTTAGTTTAGACATCCATAAGAACTACTTCACAGTTAGGGCCGCTAGGATCTGGAACCAACTTCCAAGGGATGTGGTGCTGGCTCCTACCCTGGGGGTCTTTAAGAGGAGGTTTGATGCCTACCTAGCTGGGATCATTTGAGCCCAGTTTTTTCTCCTGCCCTGGCAGGGGGTCGGACTTGAAGATCTATAAGGTCCCTTCCGACCCTACTTCTATGATTCTATGATTCTATGAAGAAAAAAATACAAGGTTTTCATGGCCAGAAAGAGTAAAAGAAAGCCTGGCTCTGTGGCCTAGTATTTAGGGCAGAGAAGGCTAAGGATCCAGTCTCTGCTCTAAGGACGGTTCCTGCATTTTGCTGTTTACATGAAATAACCATTAAATAAAGTTGTTAATCAAGGATCCATGCTTGAACCAAATTCATAGTTTCATAGTTTCATAGTTTCTAGGGTCCGAAGGGAC
>NW_017729027.1:5417601-5424149 GCF_001723915.1 Gavialis gangeticus
CTGCCACTTAGCAGTGGAGGGCTCTTCTTGAGGTGCATCCTCAGGGTTCCCCCAATAATTTTTAGCAGGGAGAATCAGAATCAGAAAAAAAGGTGAAAGCTGGTTTAAGCCTTTTATTTGAGCTATTATACGTGGTCTATCCAGGGGACTACATATTAAAATCAGATCAGCCTTAGTGCTGTTTTAACTTGTGTTTTTGTTGAAAAGGCTCCCCATAGGCCACCCAACAGCCAAGAATACCTGTATTGCAGCTTACTATGAACAGACCCCTTCCCTGTCCCTGGTATGTGTTTTACTTCTTTACATTCAACTGTTTATTACCCTCAAATGCCATATCACATGACATTTAGATGATACATTCTTTGATGCAGGAACTATGCCTCTTGCTTGATTTTTGTGAGGCAAGTTTTAGTGCATTTGGACAATCATATCTTTAAAATTAAAATCACTTACCTGATATTCCCACTATTAATTTCAGGAGGAGTTAGAGTTGTCCTATACCTGATAGAACTGGGTATCATTATCATTCATTTGTATGTTCAACTCAATGTATTTATCTGATAAAGTTCCTTATAGAATCATAGAAAAGTAGCACTGAAAAGGACCTCAGGAGATTATCTAGTGGAACCACCTGTTTAATGTATGATCATCTGTGTTTAAACCATCCCAGCCAATTGTTTGTCTAATTTGCTCTTAAAAACTCTTAGACTTCCAAAGATGGAGACTCCACAACCTCTCTAAGTCATCTTCTCCAGTTCTGAACCACCTTTAAACTAAGCCTGCTGGGGAATGGGTGGATAACCTCCAATGCAAGCCTACTAGGCAACTACTGCATAATTAATAGGTTAGGGCACCTAAGGGAATCCACACCTACACCAACAGTGTCTGCCAGGGAGTGCAAGGAAATGTAGGGCTTCCAATGGGACACTTACATGTCTGTATACCAATGCCAGGAGCTTGGGGAACAAACAGGAGGAACTGGTCCTCCTGCTAAGCAAGAAAGACTATGATCTCATAGGGATAACAGAGACCTGGTGGAACTCCACCTATGACTGGGCCACAGGTATAGATGGCTATACCCTGTACAGGAGCGCTCATGCAGAAAAAAAGGGTGGGGGTGTAGCTCTCTATGTCAAGGAAAGCTACATGTCCCTGAAAATTGACATTGGCACCCAGGAAGGGTGTCTGTAGTACCTCTGGGTTAAAATATGTGGGGAACATGGTACAGGGAACATCATGCTGCGAGTCTACTACAAACCTCCTAACCAGAAACAAGAGCTAGACCAGGAATTCACCAGGGAACTGGCTGAGGCTGCATGCTCTCAGTGCATGGTTGTCATGAGAGACTTTAACTACCTGGACATCTCATAGGAAAAGCACTCAGCCAAATCCGATCAGTCGCAAAGCTTCCTCACATGCGTGGACAAGCTCTACCTGACTCAAGTAGTCTATGGGCCGAGAACAGGTAAGCTTTGCTGGACCTGGTACTGGCCAAAGGGGATGATCTAGTCAGTGACCTCAGAATCGATGGAAAGCTGGGTGATAGTGACCATGAGCTGATCACCTTTACTATCCATCGCAAAGCTGGCAAATCAGTCAGCAATACAGAAGCCCTTGACTTTAGGAAAGCTAACTCTGACAAGCTCAGGAGGCTTGTTGTCAAAGCCCTAAGGGACCATGACTTGACAGGAAGAGGAGTCCAAGAGGAGTGGTTGCTCCTCAAGGGAGTGATCCTGACAGCACAAGAGTTGTCCATCCCATCTTCGAGGAAGGGTAGCAAAAGGGCACAGCAACCCCCTTGGCTCAGAAGAGAACTTGAGGACCTCCTTCACCTAAAAAGAGAGACTTATAAAGGATGGAAGGATGGAATCACCAGCAAGGAAGAGTACTCAGCACTGGTCCATGCCTGCAGGGAGCGAATCAGGAAAGCCAAGGCTGCAACCAAACTCCATCTGGCTTCACATATCAAGGATAATAAAAAGTCCTTTTTCAGGTATGTAAGGAGTCAGAAAAAAACAAGGGTAACATTGGACCCCTGCTAAACCAAATGGGACAACTGATAACCGACACCCAGGAAAAAGTAAACCTGCTTAATGGGTACTTTGCAGGTCTTTCATGAGCTAAAGGGACTACCCTGCCTAGCATGATGCGGAACAGCCAGGGCGAGGGCATATTTATGCCCAGCATTGATGTAGAACTTGTAAAGAAACACCTTGAGAGGCTGGACATCTTCAAGTCAGCTGGTCCTGACAGACTACACCCTAGAGTACTCAAGGAGCTGGCAAGTGTCATAGCCCAACCATTGGCAAAAATCTTCAAAAACTCGTGGTGCTCAGGTGAAGTACCTGAAGACTGGAAGAAGGCCAATGTGGTACCCATCTTCAAGAAAGGGCGGAAAGTAGATCCCAGAAATTACAGGCCAATTAGCTTGACCTCAATCCCCAGTAAGATTCTGTAAGAACCTACATGAGTGGCTTGTTTTGGCCACCTGCTCCTCCCAGCAGATGTCCAGGTAATTTAGATCCCCCATGACCACTGCCTCCCTCACCTGAATGGCATCTGAGAGCTGCCTGGAGAATACCTCATCTAGCTCATCATCCTGGTGAGGAGGTCTGTAGTAAACCCCCACTACCAAGTCCTTTTCCCCTGCCCCCCCCCACCCCAGATCCTGACCCACAATGCCTTGGTATTCCCCTTCTCTACCCCTGCCTTGATGATGGAAGATGTGTACTGCTCCCTAACAGAGAGCTACAACTTTCTTCCAACTTTATTCTTATAAATCATATTTCCTAAAGCTCTAATCATCTTTGTTCTCTGATAGATTCTCTCCAGTTTGTCTATCTTTCTTGAACAACTGTGCTTCAAACTGGGTACAAACTTGTAGCACAAACTGGTACCCCTGCTGAGGCCTCACCAGTACTGAATAGAGTGTAAGAACCTTGGCACAAGTTAAAAACATCATAAAGGCATGAGCAAGTGGTGTTAAACTGCCATAAGTACCCTCTAAATGTTTTAAAGATAAGCCACTCAAAAGGAAGTTTATCTTGGAAACATTTTACCCATGCCATTCCAGAGCATTCTCTGACTGGTCAGGGAAGGTAAAATGCTTTATTTTCATTCCTCCAGCATCCCAGGATGCACAGCTCCCAGCCACTCTACCTACAAGTCTAGTGGCTCTTTCTTCTTTCCCTCCTGCTGAGAGCAACTGCTCTGAGCTTAATTGCAGAGAGACCATGGAGCCAGGGAAGCCTGCTTCCCCCAGCTGCATGGTGTAGCTGCATGAAGCTCAATTCCAGCCAGAGCACAGAGCCCTAGGGAGGCTGCTTCTCTTGGGCTCTGTGCTTTGGCATGGCCTCATCAGTTTTAGCAGAGCTCAGCCCCAGAGAAGCAGACATCCTGTGACTCTGTACTCTAGCTGAAACTGACACGGCTACATGGGACACTGGAGCCAGGGAAAGCATGCTTTCCCAACACCAGGGCCTCGCCAACCAGGCCGGGAAGAGCTTCCCACCTCCCAGCCAGCACAACCCCTGCTGCCTCTAACCCTGTTCCCCTCTCTGATCTAATCCCAATTCACTAAGGCACATGTGAGATTTGAGTCCTTTAATTTTTTTTAAAAAAATTCACTTCTTTCTCTTTATTCTCCCCTGCCTCACTTCAAACAGTTTTTCAAGATTTCTCCCCTCCCACCCTCTGCTCTGGCTGGGCTCCTGCTGGATGTGGAGGGAGGGGAAATCCTATGCTGGTTTCTCTGCCTCCTAGCTATATGCCACCCTCCCCCTCCTCTCCCACCACAGGGGAGGAATAGAGTTCTGGCTCCTGGCCACTCCCCTGCTTACCAGACCTCTAGTGGCAAGTCATAGTCATTCAGGTCTGAAACCTGAGACTACTCCAAAAATGCCATAATTTATGACATCACAATATTCAACGGATTTCTGATGTTATACACGTAACCTGGGCCAAAGCCCTAAGAAGCCGTGAGTTGCAAATTATTCTCCTGTTAATACAACCTAGTATGCTAGTGGCTTCTTCTCTAGAGAGAGCACACTGTTGGCTCATATTTAGCTTGAGCTGCACTAGCTCCTTTTGTGCAGTACTGAAGCCTAGCCAGTCATTGCCGAATTTGTGTGTTTGATTTATGGTCTGGATTTGTCTGTCTGCTCATGTGATAAGTTAAAACCATAAGTTGAAGTCAGGTGAAACTCCCAGACTTCAGGATGATGATTCCAAGGACATGTTTGTGGTCACAGCTTGATTGCACTTTTGCTGAATTCCAATGGGCTTGAAGGAAGCAGAAGCAAGACCTTGGAAGTGGCTTCTCAGCCTACTAAGTCATGGAATCATAGAAAGTGAGGGTTGGAAAGGACCTTAGGAAGTCATCTAGTCCAAACCCCTGCTCAAAGCAGGATCATTCCCAATTAGATCTTCCCAGCCAATGCTTTGTCTAGCCAGGTCTTATAAAACCTCCAAGGATGCAGATTCCACAACCTTTCTGGGTAATCTGTTCTAGTGTTTTACTACCCTCCTCATGAGAAAGTATTGCTAATATCTAACCTAAACTCTCCTTGCTGAATCTTGAGACCATTGCTTCTTTTCCTGTCATCTGCAACCACCAAGAACAGTCTAGTTCCATCCTCTTCACAACTACCCTTCAGGCAGTTGAAGGATGCTATTAAATTCCCTCTCGGTCTTCTCTTCTCAGCCGCTTGTACATTTAATGGGGGTTTAGTCCCCCTAAATTGAAACAGTGAGTTTTTATTTGGTGGGTTTTTAATTATGACTATTAAAAACCCACCATTTCAATTTACAAGCTTCTGTCACTGTTATGGTGAGAGACCCAAACCTTTTTTCTTTTTGGCAGACCCTGCTCACGGTCAGGGGGTGAGCTGTCAGTGGGCCCTGAGCTGGGGAGGGGGTGGAGCCCAGTCCTTCCCTCTCACAGCAGCAGTGCCTCCTGGGGCTGCCCAGGTGGGCTACTAGAGGACCCAAGGTGAGCAACCCCTGAGCTGTAGGGGGCCCTAGTGCTTTCCTCCCTGGCAGCAGCACCCTCTGGGGCTGCCTGGGTGGGCTGCTAGCAGACCAGGTGCTGTCTCAGCTTGAAGCCAGCACCCAGCCCGCTAGCAGCCCACCAAGGCAGCCCCAGGGGGCACCACTACCACAGAAGGAAAGACCAGGGGCCACCACAGTTCAGGGAGTGCTCAGCCTGCTAGCAGCTCTTCCCCCGCCCCACCCCCCCCAGCAGCGGGCAGGCTCCACCAGAAAAAAAAAAGAAGAATTGGGCCCCTTGCCACTTTTTTTTTCCACCATGGCTTCTAGCACCCCATGCACTGTCCCTGCTGCCTTTTCACCACCTGGGACCACCCAGGAATGGGCTGGGTTGCCCCTGGGGCAGTGTGAGGAAGCAACAGGAGGGTGGCTGGCTGTGCTAGTGACTCAAGAAGGTGGCAAGGACAGTGCACTGGGAGCTGGAAACTCAGGTGTCTCAGGAAACTTGGGCTAGGTGGCCCGCCCTCCTGCCACCTC
Organism: Gavialis gangeticus; assembly: GCF_001723915.1. Lineage (NCBI taxonomy): Eukaryota > Metazoa > Chordata > Crocodylia > Gavialidae > Gavialis > Gavialis gangeticus. Next base: position 5,423,125 of record NW_017729027.1, read on the forward strand.
CCCATGCTGGACACATTACTGCAGATATGGTCTCACCAGTGCTGAATAGAGGAGAATAATCACTTACCTCGTTCTGCTGGCAGCGCTCCCACTAATGCAGCCCAGTATGTTGTTAGCCTTCTTTGCAAAGGGGCACACTGTTGGTTCATATTCAGCTTATTGTCCACTGTAACCCCCAGGTCCTTTTCTGCAGAGTTGTGGCTTAGCCACTCAGTCCCCAGCCTGTATCAGTGCTTGGAATTGTTCCATACTAAGTGCAGAATATTGCTTTTGTCCTTATTGGACTTTGTGACATTTCTTGCAGTCCAATCCTCCAGTGTATCTACTACTCTCCCCAGCTTAATGTCATCCATAAACTTGCAGGGGGCACACTCCATTCCATATTTCTAACCATTGATGAAGATATTGAACAAAACCTGCCCCAGGACTGACCCCTGGGGTAGTCTACTTGATACCAGCTGCCAACTAGACATGGAGTCATTGATTACTACCTTTTAAGCCTGACCATCCATCCAGTTGTCTATCCATTCATACAACCCATACTTCCCTAGCTTGCATGCAAAAATGTTGTGGGAGAAGGTATATCATGTCCACTGCTCTTCTCACATCTACAGAGCCAGTCATCTCATTGTAGAAGGCAATCAAGTTTGGTCAGGCATGGCTTGCCCTTGGTGAATCCATGCTGACTGTTCCTAATCACCTTCTTCTCCTCCAAGTGCTTAGAAATGGATTCCTTGAGGACCTGCTTCATGATTTTTCCAGGGACTGAGGTGAGGCTGACTGGTTTGTAGTTCCTCAGATCCTCCTTCTTCCCTTTCTTAAAAATGGGCACTATATTTTCCCTTTTCCAACTATCCAGGACCTCTCCCAATTGCCAGGTGGTTTCAAAGATAATGACCAGCACTTGTGCAATCACAAGAGCCAACTCCCTCAGCAGCCTTGGGTTCACTGTGTCCAGCCCTATGGACTTGCACATGTCCAGGTTTTCTAAATAGCCCCTTACCTGTTCTTCCACCACTCTTGGC
>NW_017729027.1:5429149-5438121 GCF_001723915.1 Gavialis gangeticus
TGAGGTGATGCTGACTGGTCTGTAGTTCCTTGGATCCTCCTTCTTCCCTTTCTTAAAAATGGGCACTATATTTTCCCTTTTCCAACTATCCAGGACCTCTCCCAATTGCCAGGTGGTTTCAAAGATAATGACCAGCACTTGTGCAATCACAAGAGCCAACTCCCTCAGCAGCCTTGGGTTCACTGTGTCCAGCCCTATGGACTTGCACATGTCCAGGTTTTCTAAATAGCCCCTTACCTGTTCTTCCACCACTCTTGGCTGCTCACCTCCTCCCCAAACTGCGCTGCCACGTACATTATTCTGGGAGCTGACCCTGCCTGTAAAGACTGAGGTGAAAGGGACATGAAGTACTTCAGTCTTTTCCACATCATCTGTCACTAGTTGCCTCTCCCATTCAGTAAGGGACTCAGACTTTTCCTGATCTTCTTGGTGCTGACATACTTGTTGAAAACCTTCTTGTTACCCTTCACATCCCTTGCTAGCTGCAACTCCCACTGCTCTCTGCCTTCCTGATTTCATCCCTGCATGCCTGAACAATATTCCTATACTCCTCCCTATTCATTTGCCCAAGTTTTCACGTCTATATAGAATCATAAAAATTAAGGGTTGGATGGGACCTCAAAAGATCATTGAGTCCAACCCCCCCTGCTCTGGGCAGGAATACTGCTGAGATCAAATAATCCCAGCAAGGTGTCTGTCCAGTCTCCTCTTGAAGACTTTCAAGGTTGGGGACTGCACCTCCTTGGGAAGTCTATTCCAGATTCTGGTCACCCTTACCATAAAGAAGTTCTTCCTTACATCCAACCTGAAGCCATCCTCTAGCAGTGTAACAGGTTGCCCTCCCCGTTAGCATTCTAGTGGCCTATGCAGGGCATCCTTGAAGTCCTTTAATACTTCACTTCTGTATTTTGTCTTGTATCCCACCTTTACTCTCCTGCCACGTCTTGATGTAAATATTGTTTAGATGTTCTTACAAGTGGGAGACTGTCTATTGTACTTCTATGTTGGGGTTCTCAGCCACCATGGGCTTTTCATTCCTGTCTTTCTCCAGCTAGGCCTACCAGCCTAAACCCACCAGGTAGGGTTTGACTCTGAGGCTCTAGCTCCTTAATACTCTCTGGGCCTGTGGCCCTCCTTTTTGTGCTCACTATGGCACCAGCCCTTCTGGACCCCTTTCACACTGCACCCCTGGGTGCTGAGTTGTTGGGTCTTCTGCCTCCTCAGGTTTGGCCCCTTTCTTATAGCTCAGGCTACTGACCAAGATCCATCCACTGGGACCCGGCTTCAAAGTCCTGCAGCCAGCTCTGGGCCACTCGCCCTATATGGCTGCATGCACTAGTGCACTGGGCCCTTTGGCCTTTTATGACTGCTCCTCACGGTGCTAATTAGGCCTCCTTCTCCCCTACAGCTTCCACCGCAAACCACCAGACTACCAGTCAAACACAAACAGTACGCCCATAGCCTACAACCAAAAAAATAAAGTTAAGGAAGGCAGTCTGTCAGCTCACGTTTTCCATGGCTCTGTGCTTCTGGTTCCCACTGTCTGCTATACTCCTTCTTGTGGGGCTGCCACAGCTACTCTGGGAGTCATCAGGAGTTCACCCCTCCTGCAGCCAAGTCCCTTTGCCAGCTCAGCCTACTGTTTTTATAGTTCTAGCCTGCCCCCTTCCATCACCTGAGTAGCCAGCAAGGCTCAGCTTTTAACCCCTACCCTCCCAACAGGCTGTTCCTGGAAAGTTCTGGTCTTAAAAGACTGCTTTCTGGTAATAGGGCTAGGGTTTCCTGTTACAAGCAGTTTATGGCCATTACTTCTTGTCCCCTGGGACACTCTAGTAAACAGTTTTTCTCCCAGATCCCTTAGTCTTTCCTCATAAGGTTTGTACTCCAGGCCCTTAATCATTCTTCTGGCCCTTTGCTGGACCCTAAGATTCTCCACATCTTTTTTGAAGTGCAGCACCCAGAACTGGTCACAGTACTCCAGCTGGGATCTCACTAATGCTGAGTAGAAAGGAAGTATCACTTTCTTAGCTCTGCTTGTGACACGTCGGCTAATGCATCCCAGTATGCTATTAGCTCTGTTGACTACAATGTGACACTGGCAGCTCATGTTCATCCTGTGATTAACCACAAGGATTAACTTCCTTTTGGGTTTTACCTCACTGAAGACTTCCCTCCTAACCCAGGCTTGTCTTCTGCTATACTTGCTTATCTGCCTGCATGTTGGGATGGTTTGTTCCTGTGCTGTTAGTAAGGTTTCTTTAAAGTACAACCAGCTCACCTGGACTCCTTTCCCCCTCAGACCAGGCTCCCAGGGGATCCCGCTCATCAGTTCCCTGAGTTAGTCAAAATCTGCTTTTCTGAAGTCCAGGGTCCATACTCTGCTGCTCTCCTTCCTTCCGTTCCTCGGGATCCTGAAAACAATCATTTTGTGGTCATTGCTGCCCAAATTGCCATCCACTTTTACATTCCCCACCAATACTTCCCTGTTTGTAAGGTCAGAAAGAGCACAGCCTCTAGCTGGCCACTCTAGCACTTGCACCAAGACGGTGTCCCCAACATGCTCCAAAACTTCCTGGATTGCCTGAGTATTGTCCTCCCATCAGATATCAAGATGATTGAAGTCCCCCATTAGAATCAGGATCTGTGATTGGGAAACTTCTGCTAGTTGTTTGCAGAAAGCCTCATCCTCCTGGACTGGTGCTCTATAGCAGACACCCACTATGATATCACCCTTGTTGCTCTCCTCTCTGACCCTAACCCAGACACTTTCAACAGGCCTGTTTCCAATTTCATACTGGAGTTCTGGACAACTCGTACAGCTCTTTTACATAAAGCACAACTCCTCCTCCTCTTCTCCCCTGCTTGTCCTTCCTGAACAGTTTATGCCCATCTATGGCAGTACTCCAGTCATGTAAGCTATCCTACCAAGTCTTTGGTCTCCATTCCCTGATGAACCTAGTTTAAAGCCCTCCTCACTAAGTTAGCAAACCTGTCTGTGAAGATACTCTTCCCTCTCTTCATCAGGTGAGTTCCATCTCTTCCTAGCAATTCCTCTTCTTGGAACATCTCATGGTCAAAGAAACCAAAACCCTGCTGGTGATACCATGTGTGTAGCCATGCATTGATCTGCAGGATGTGTCCACTCCTGTCCAGGCCCTTTGGCTTTAACAGAAGGATCAAGGGAGCATCACCTGAGCCCCTGTCCCCTTCACCGTTGCACCCAGAGCCTAGTATTCAGTGATCTGCTCAGGTCATCCCTGGTAATATCATTGGTGTTCACATGGATAAGCAGCATGGGGTAGTAGGCAGAGAGCTGGATGTATCATGGTTATCATTTTGTGACATCTCAGATTCAGGCTTCTAGTCATTTCTATGCAAATTCTTTTTCCTATTTCTGAAATGAGTTGATTAAAATGCAGGAAATTTGAGGCAGTATAAGAATAGTTGAAAGTGAAAAAGTCTTTAATGTGGCCCCTGGACAGATTAAATGAAAGTAAGTCTAAAATATCTTTAAAAATCTTTAAATTATCTTTAAAAAATACATAATAAGAGAATGGTGATAGAAGCAGCCTTACAGTATCCTCAGGGAGAAAATAAAATATTTGGTTAAATACTTGAAAAATTTGTGTATCTTTGCAAGAAGTGTAAGGAATTGGAAGTCCTAGATAGAATCAATTCTGATGTAATTGGGATTATGGGGATGTGGTGGAATAGGTCACATGACTGAAGTACTGGCATGAAAATGTATAGCTTGTTCAGAAAGGATTGGCAGGGGGGAAAAAGGAGTAGGTATATATAAAGGAGATGTACACATGTTCTCAGGTGTAATATAAAGTGGGAGGTAGGCCTGTTGAAAGCCTCTAGGTAAGGTCAGAAAGAAAAGTAGCAGGGGAGAGCTCACTGTGGGTATCTGCTAAAGGCCACCAAACCCAAAGGAAGACATGGATGAGACCTTCTTTAAATAACTGACAGAAGCTTCCAAATTCCTGGACCTGGCTCTTACAAGGGACTTTAATTACCATGCCATATGTTGGGAGGGGGATACAGCAGTACACAGCAATACAGCAAATCCTTGGAATGTGTTGGAGATAAGTTTTTGGTGCAGGTGGTAGAAAAGCCAACCGGGTGGGGGGCAGGGGCAAAGAGCTCTTTTGTCTTGCTTGCAAATAGGGAGAAATTGGCCAAGAACATGAAGGTGAAAGGTAACTTGACTGGCAATGCCCACAAAATTATAGAGTTCAAGATTCTAAGGGGAGGAAGGAAGCAGAACGCCAGAACAAAGACATTGGGCTCCAAAAAAAAGCAAACTTTAACAAACTAAGGGGAATGTTGGGCAGGATCCCCTAGGAGGTAAATCTGAGGTGAAATGAACTCCAGGAGAGGTGGCCAGAAGCAGTTTTAGGAGTAGACAACAAGAGCAAACGCCCAGGGCAACCTGGTCAGCAGTGGCAATGCATAGAGGGTGCACAGGAGTGCACATGCACCCCCTGAGAGTGCCGGTACACCCCCTGACCAGCTGCATTCACCACATAGGAGTGCCAGTGCCCCCCTGTAAGTGCCGGCCAATTGCTGCAGCCGGTCCCAGAAGTGGCCACAGCCACTCCCGGAAGTGGCTGCAGCGATTGGCTGCAGCAATTGGCCGCAGGGGGACCCCCACCCCTGGCAGTTAGATCAGCCATGGGGGGACCCCCTGTCAGCAGGACTGGTCACAGGCAGGGCACGTGCCCCCCCTAAGGCGACACCAGTCACCCATGCTAGTCAGAGAGGTGACAAACACATGCACACACGTGTGAGTAGCCTGCATTCACAGCCTTGGTCTCTCCCTGCCCTGCCCTGGCTGATCCCCACCTCAGGCAGGAGGAGCAGTGCCCAGCCCAGCCCATCGCTCACCTCCAGCTGCTACTTAAGAGGAGCTGGGCTGGGTACACGTGGGTGGTGTGGTGCCTGCTCCAGTCTGCCTGCCTTGCTTTTGCACAGCAGCAGTGGTGCCTGTCTGTCTGCCTGCCTGGCACACCATGCCACTCCGCCTCCCTGTGAGACTGCCCCATGCCCCTGCCCACGTGCCTCTACCTGCAACAGTGCAGCTGACCTTGGTGGCTGAGGGTGTGGGAGGGTGGAATGCAAAATACAAGTCCACCCATGGCACCATTTTCCCTAAGGATGGCTCTGGAACTGGTTGTACTTTAAGGAGACTGTGTTAGAAGCTCAGGAACAAGCTAACCTGATACAACAGGAGAATGGGAAGCACAACAAGAGACTGGCCTGGTTAGAGAGCAATCTTTTCAATAAACTGAAACTCAACAAGGAACTCTACAAAAAATGTAAACTTGTTCATATTGCTAGGGAAAGTTATAAGAGTATCACAAGGGCATGTAGGGATAAAATTAGGAAGGCTATGACACACTTTGGGATGCAACTGGCAAGGGACATAAAAAGTTACTCTTCAAGGAAGTAAAAAATAAGAGGAATACCAAAGAAATCATAGGACCCTTAGAGAATGCAGAAGGCAACCTAGTTCTCAATGTTGCAGAGAATGCTGAAAAATTTATGTAATGCCTTTTGTACTTCAGTCTTCAATAATATCAACTATGAGATGATGAGCACAGTTAGAAGCAAAAATAAGGAAGGAGACAAGCAGCCTGTGGTAGTAGGAAAACAAGTTAGGAATTACTTAGATAAGCTAGATACTTTCAAGTCAGCAGGGCTGGATGGGATGCATCTTAAGGTACTGAAGTAATTGGCTAAGATAATTTCAGTCCTTTTTGAGAACTTGTAGAGGTCAGGTGACATTTTGGATGATTGGAAAAGGGCAAGTATACTGCCCACCTTTAAGAAAAAGGAGGAGGAGGATCTGGGGATTACAGAACACTCAGCTTGACCTCAATACCTGGAAAGATCATAAAGCAGGTCCTCAAGGAATCTACTGTGAAGCACCTAGAGGAAAACAATGAGATCAGGAACAGCCAGCATGGATTCACCAAGAGCAAGTCATGCCTGACCAACCTGATTTCCTTCCATCATAAGGTGACACTGTGGATGGGAGAGAGTAATGGATATAATATACCTTGACTTTAACATGGCTTTTGACTCTGTGCTCAACAAGTAGTCATCAATGGCTCAACATCTGATCAGGAGGAGATAGCAAGTGGGGTTCCATTCTGGGTTCAGTATTATTTAGTATCTTCATTGAAGATTTGTATGATGGGATTGAGTGAGTTCTTAGCAAATTTGCAGATGACACCGAATTGGGTAGAGTTGCAGATACTCTGGAGGATAGGGCTACAATCCAGAATGACCTGGAGAAACTGGAGAAATGGTCTGAAATCAATCAAATGAAATTCAACAAATGCAAAAGCCCTGCATTTGGGATGAAATACTTGCATGCACAAATTCAGACTTGGGAATGACTGGCGAGGTTGCAGTACTTCAGAAAAGGACCTGGAAGTTCAAGTGAATCATAAATTGAATATGAGCCAACAGTGTGCTTTTATTGCAAAAAAAAAAAAAAAAAAAGCTAACAGTCTACTGGGTTGTGTCAACAGGAGTGTCTCTTGTAAATCAAAGGAAGTGATTCTTCCTCTTTAACAAGCGCTGGTGAGGCCTCACCTGAAGTACTGTGTCCAGTTTTGTTACCCACACTTCAAGAAAGATGTGAACTGATTGGAAAGAATCCAGCAGAGTGACAAAAATTGATTCAGGGGCCTGGAAAGCATGATTTGTGAGGAAAGGCTGAAAGAATTAGGGTTATTTAGTCTGGAGAAGAGTAGACAGGGTTGATTTGATAACAGTCTTCAAATACCTGAAGAGTTATTAGAAAGAGGATGGTGATAGCCTTTTCTTGGTGGCTATAGACAACAGGAGTAGGAGTCACGGCTTCAAACTGCAGGAGAGGAAATTCAGCTTGGGGATTAAGAAGAAATTTCTAATTATGAGGGTGATCAAACATTGGCACAAGCTACCTAGAGAAGTTGTAAAACTTCCATCCCTGGAAATTTGCAAGAGCAATTTGGACAGATGCTTGACTGGGATGGTTTAGTGAAGGATGATCCTGCCTTAAGCAAAGGGCTGCACTTAATCATCCCATGGCTAAGGACAGCAGTTACACATAAACCAGTTTAAGTGATCAGAAACTGGTTTAAACCTGTAACAGAACAGAAGCTCAGTGCACATAAACCAGTTTCAAAATGGCTGAAACTTGTTTAAGATAACCCTAGTTGAATGTAGTATCAAACAACTGATTTGGCTCAAAGTGGTTTATGAAACTTCTGTCCCAGACCCCTTCCTGTTTCAAGTTAAATCACAGTCTCCTGGCATCCCAGCATGTTTTGCACCCCTGGGCTGGGCTGTCCTGTCTACTCCAGAAAGCAGGGCTGGCCCCATCCCTCCGCTCCCTAGCTGGAGCAGTGAGGACTGGCTGATAAGGGAGTAGGGCGGGAGGCAAGACCAGTTGCGGATGCAGCCCAGGCGGGAGGGGAAGGGGGCTGCCTACCCCTGGCAAACCCCATCCCCCGCTGAAACTTACTGCTGGCTGTGAGTGTGGACTACAAATCCCAGAGGCACCTGGAAGCAGGAAAAGGAAGTGACAAGCAACCCTAAAAAGTCCTGGTGCTGTGATTTTAGACTGCAAATCCCAGAGACCTAGGGGACAGCAGAAAGAGGAAGCGAACACACAGCCCTCACTGACTGCATGCCAGAGAGCCATGCTGTAGCACCCCCTAGCTTCTGGCCTGAGCCAAGTAAATGACTGGTCACTTCGTTTTCAATTTAATCTCTGCAGTTTAGACTAACCTGCAAAGACTGAATCAATTCAGCCTCAGACTTTTTGATTGTCTGTACTAGCCCATGAGATCCTTTCCAGCCCTGCTTTCCTAGGATCCTATAATCTCCATAAATGAAAATTTGGCACTTGGCAGGATCAGTCCTTGAAATCTAAGGGTATCTATACATGTGCTCCTGGGTGGAGGAGGGGACGCATTAATTAAAGTGCCTGCAGCGTCATGTGTGTTCAGTGTCCCATTCTTCAAAATGATGGTGGGGGTGCTTGAACTAAAGCTTCTTTGACGAACTTTCATTAAAATGCCTCTGCCGCCATTTTGAAACATGGGGACAAAGAAAAAATGTGACTCGGAGACTGCTGGAGCAAGTTAATTAGCACACTCCAGCAGACTCAATTAATTAATCATGTTAATTAGCATGCATCAGTGCAGATGTCTGGCACATGTATAGGTGCCCTAATGGTATATCTGTACTGTATCCCCATCGAACTGCTCCCATTTGTATGTGCCACACATGGAAATGCCTGGTGAAGCCACTCTGGAGGCACTTTGCTCTGCCTTGTTTGAGACCTTGTTTTCCAGCATGCTTGAGAATGGCTGCTATGCATGACCCTAGAGTAGTTTCTCTATTTAGTTTCTAGGTTTGCCACCTGTAAATGGATGTGGTTGGGCACCAAGGCTTTCCCTAGGGGGGCGCAAATTGGGGTGACCACCCAGGGTCCCACACTTGTGCGGGACCCTGGGTGGAGCTGGGTGGAGCAGCCACGGCAACTCCATGCTGCTGCCAGCTTCACATCCAGCTGCTCAGCCTCCCCACCCCCGCCACCAAATCCTGCACCTCCAGCTGCTCAGCACTCACCCCTCCCCCTTGCCACCAAATCTGCCACCAGTTTTCTTGTGTCTGGGGGTGGGGCCCTGCATGGGCTGATTTGCCCTGGGCCACACACCCTGCTCAGGTGTTCTGGTGGGCACAGGAGGCTCAAGAGCATCTGCACTGGGACATACTGAGGGTGTACTGTTTTCTACAGTGCAGAACTAAACTTGGCTTGGAATGTGTTAATTAAATGATTTTCCATTGATATATGCTGGTTTGTCACAACTGAAACTTTTTATAAAAGCATATCATAGAATCAATGAGTCGGAAGGGACCTAGACAGCTCATTGAGTCCGACCCCCTGCCATGGGCAGGAAGGAGCA
>NW_017729027.1:5438132-5450590 GCF_001723915.1 Gavialis gangeticus
ACACCTGGTTGAGTTTTTTCTTGCTCCTGTGGATCCCCAGGATATGTTAAATCCACATTTTCATTAGCAAGGTATCTTAGGTCTATGATGGAATTTTAGGTCCAATGCAAAGAATGAGAGAGACTGTGTGCTCCAGAATAATGTGGTGCTTAGGACACCTGCCTGGGATGGAGGAGACTTGGATTCAGGTCCCTGATCCAAATCTTGCAGTATAGGGATTTAAACTTGAGTTTTCCAAGTCCCAGGTGAGTGTCTGATCTCTAGGCCATTATTTTAGGGAATGTGCCATCTTGACAGAGGGTTGGATTTTTAATTAAAAAGTTATAATAAGTCAGTTTGTCCTGAAGAGAATGGGAAAATTTTTGAAATCCCAGAATGTAATGGGATAGGAACGCTATTTCCCACCTAGCTCCATGCTTGCGTGAATGCTTTGTTGGCACTCAATAAATAATAAAAACTCTTTTAAAATATGCCTAACTTACGTTTGTAGCTGATCCTCAGAGAGTACACAAATCTGAATGCATAGTGAGAGAACTTATAGAATGAACCACAGTTCTCTAACCACGGCTTGTTGTTTTTAGGAAGAGTGAATTGAACGAGAACAATCAAAGCCTGGACATTCCAAGCAGAGGATCTCTGCTGACGGTACATCTGTCACTTGCATCTCGGTATTCCTTTTCATTTCCCACAACAGCAAAAGTCATAATTTATGGGGGATTGGCTTTAAATTTGACTTCCCATTTTTTGTCAGTGCCTAGTACAATTTTATCATTAAAAATGTAATTAGTGGTTTAAATATATTGATTAGCTATCTGGAAACTAGCCTTGAGGGAGTGTATGTGGCTCCATGCCATTCAATGTTAGTTACAATGAAAGTTCCTACACATGTGTGGGTCTCAGAGTTACACTGCAGCTGAACCAATGAGCCAGTGCTAACCTTCCCAGCAGAGAGATCAAGATATATTGTACATCTTCCTTTTCACTAGGAAAGAATTCTGCTCTTCTCATTTACCAGATTTCACTAGTCTCTAACTGCACCATTTCTCAGGGTTTATTTGCTCTATGTGGTAATCTAAATTCCTCATGAACACCTTCTATCACCTGCCCAGTGATCCGTGCCCTGTTCTTTTGGCTGAATTACATTTTAAAGCCCCCCTTGGCTTCACTTTACTGGGCTTAATACTGGCTGCTGTGAATGACCCTTGTCCCAAATGAACATCATTCATGTGAGCCCTAAAGAAAAAAGAAAAGAACAACAATGTACTTATAGTGTTAAAGCAAATAAGCCACATGTCATTTTAGCAAATATGTGAAGTTAAAGATCAGTAGACCAGAAAGAGCCCATCTCATATTGTCTTATGATTCATATTTGAATATTTCTTTCCTCAAAGGTGGAAACTCAGTCAGATACAGTCTGTGTGGCCCTTTCCCACCAGTCCTGAGTGACCAATAATTAATTTATGCTGAATGTAATTACTCCCTTGTTAACAGTAGTTTTTCTGCACTTTCTCTCAGTTGGCTCTGGAGACGTACATGTTGAGTGTGATGTATGACTCCTGGCACGGAATGAAAACCCTAGCCCTGTGAAGAGACATAGATAAAGTGAAGTTGCTCCATTACCCACTAATGAATTTACGGGCTCACCACTCTTATCTGAAGTACAGCAAAGAAGAATTCTTAGAAGCTATTAGTGTCATCTTGAAATAAAGATATTCAAACTTGCATTTATCCATCCCTTCCAGTCTTGTTACCTCAACGAGCACTTTGAAAAAACAACAACAAAAATTAAATGAAAGAGAATGAGACAGACAGCTGGTATGCACTAGGCTGTATTTTGGCCAGGAAACTCCAATGCTGGAAAGTCAAGTAATAATGAAAATACTTCCCACATGATGACTCATTATTCAAGTGAATATGAATGCAGTTACACTGTAGGACAAGAAGATACATTGCAATAGTACATTGTTACAGTTCTTGTGTTACAAAGCAGTACTCATGCTAATGTAGTGTTGACAGACCACATGGTGTCTTTTTGGAAACATCAATGATAGTTTCATCAAAATTAAAATCAGAATATTATTTTTCTACTGTTTTTATGTAGATCACAGGGCAGAAACCATTAAGTTTCAATCAAAAACCTGTATCAAACCCAATGAATTTAGTTAGGCCAAATATTTCAGTTCTAAAATACATACCTGGATGTCACAGACTGAAAACAAAAGAGGTCAAGATGTCACAAAAGCCTGAAATCTCTGTGATGGTGATCCTGGTGGGACAGCCATACCCCATGCTACAGAGGTTAGAAAAAGAATGACGGCTAGGGGTCTTCAAGGCTGTTGGAACAGAAATAGCTTATTTTAACAAGCTTCAACATTCTAGAAATAGGAGGAAATGTTTATAATTGAAATCAGTAAAATGTGCTTTAAATTGTAAATATTTATGGGGTACAGTTGCAACCCCTTCTTAGACATTGTTTTTGTGAAGGTCACGAAATGACACATACATTGTGAGAAGAGTGGTTTGTCATTATAGCTGCTACCCTGATTATGTCTTGAGACCCAGAATCTATCATCATACCACTGGACCTTTGACACTGAGATTTGGACTGACCAGACAAAGCCTGGAAGTGAGGGACCCAGATGATATCATCACCTTCACTATTTTCAGCAAAACGCTGAACACTTACTGGATCGTGAACATGGTCAAGATCATTCAGCCTTTTACCCAGCTATTATGAACCCATGATCAGAAATGCATCTAAAAACAATATCTTACACTGACTGACAACGGTAGAAGTTTGTCAGGTTCCCAAGTGGCTGACATGTCTGTGTGAGCTGGTCCTGTATTTCTTCGGCGTACAGTTGCAAATGATTGCCAGCACAAGAGACAGAAGCTGCCTTTTCCATCTTGCTGTTCTCTTTCCTTTTCCCTTTTCTGTTGATTTATCTTTAAAAAGCACAGAATGGACTTCAACTGCAGTGCCTGCTCTAAACCATCTCAAATAACATTTTCTTTTCTTCAAAAAGGACAGAAAATAACTTTCTGAGAGTCAAACAGACTTCCCCTTTAACAAACCTCAACAGCTAAATGGAGCAATAAGAACTACTATTAAACTGAAGGTCTTGCCTAAAAAGGTACATTTCTAATGCTTTAACTGTTTTTCCCCTTCATTTTCTGTATCATTAGTAGACTATTAAATGAAACACTTAATGTTAAATAAGTTAAAGTGATTCTAACAATAGAAATAATCCAGGAATAACTTGATATAACTCTCTGGAACATATTTACCTATTTAATGATGTAATGATAACAACCAATTTCATTACCTGAACATCTGATCCTCTGTTGAGCTAAACTCCTTCCTTTTTAAAATAATAATGCATGATATATTTTAATGGGGTAAACGGGTTGCAGCAGCAATAGCATCTATGTACAGAGAAACCACAAGTTGCTATAGAGATTACAGTGGCAGGTTTCTGTTATGCCTTTGCAGAAGATGGAAGGAGGAGATTTGTGGGTGGGCCAGGGATGTGGACTGTCAGTCTATGAGTGGTCCGAGTCATTGTGCCAAATCCCACATGAGAGGAAGTGGTAGACTATGCTGCCTTCATGGCCTTCCCTGTGTACCTCAGTATCAACATGTTTTCATAAACTTAAGTTATTTTTTTTTATCAATGGTGTGCTCCTTCTCTAGGACTTGGCTCTTAGAAACCAGGTAAAAACTATTTATACTTGGAAGTACTTTCTACAGAATGACTGAACATGCTGGAGTCTTTGGAGTGGTGAATTGCAGGGCTCATTTCCAGCAAAGATACAATTGAATAGCAGTGGATTAAAGACAACTTGTTTTATTGTTGTTGCTCTAGCAGAAAACTTCTTGCTTCTAACAAAGAGCTAAGAGTAAGGCTTGACACAAATACTCATAATTATCAAACATTCATTTGACCTTACAGGGTGAGAAAAAAGATGAAGCAGTTCCTGAATTAACTACAAAGCACTCCCATCAGCAGAAGTGAGGGATTCAGATTTGGCAGCTTGCTTTTAGTATCTGTCATCATTTGGCCTTATATAATTAAAACCATTTTATTTGTTTAAAAGTAGATGGATGGTTTCACTGTGCAGAAACAGAATTAGTTTGGGGGAAAAAAGCTGTTTACTCTTATTTATTGACTGTAATTAGCAGTAAGTTATGAACCAGCTCATAGAAGATCCCACAAAACGCCAGCAAGTAGGTTGATAAAACTGACCCAAGGAGTCATGTTTAGAAGCTTTATACAAAAGTAGGTAAAATTATACTGAATCTTATTTAAAGAAAATAGGCAAACCCTATGTTGCCTACAGTGAAAACCTGCACTGGGAGAATCCCATTAGGAAAGCAGAAAGCAAAATATGCCACACTTGCACCATTCCTCTCCTACCAGCTGCAAAGCATTTCAGCATAAGACTTTTTGGTCTCTTGATATTGACTGAAGTTTACAGTTTACCTGGGCTAGGGACAGACATTACACATACACTGATTTAAGTGATCAGAATCTGGTTTAAACCTGTAACAGAACCAATGTTCAGTGCACATAAACCAGTTTCAAACTGGCCAAAACTGGTTTGAGATAAACCTAGTTAAAGGTAGTATATCAGACTTAACTGATTTGGCTCAAACTGGTTTATGCAATATCTCTCCTAGACCCCATGCTGGTTTAAGATAAACCAGACTCCCTCAGCATCCTAGCATGCTTTCTAGGCTGGGTGGGGATCTCAGCTCCAGCCACAGAGCTGGCCCATCCCTCCACTCTCTAGCTGGAGCAGGGACTGGTCCTTGCAGAGACACTGGCCAGCATGGCCCTGTTAAGGCAAAGTGGGCAGGGAGAGGGTTAATTCTTCCCTCCTTCCCCTCTTCCCCAAACCGCAGCCATGGTCAGCCTGTCTGCCAGGGAGTAGAGGGCTATAATGGTGGCCCCTGGAGCTGGCAGACTCTGTGCAGAAGCAGGGGATGGGGCTCTCTCCACTCCCGGCAGAGGGACTTGCACATTGGGGAGCAGGGGAAGCAGCTGGCTCTGTGTGGGGCTTCCCCCTCTGTGAGGGCTGGAGCTGCAGGCTCAGTTCTCAGGAAGCAGAGCTCCACTCGCTCCCCCTATGCAGTGCTGGCTGGAGCCATGCCTGCGCAGGCCCTGACATCCCTGCCTGCTGCTGCTTTCAGGCAATGGGGCTGCCCACTATGGGAGGAGTGTGTGGGGGTCCCTACACCTCCCACCCTCCCTCACACCGAAACCCTGCCCAGCTGAGCTGCATGCTCCCACTGCCCCTTTGAGAGGAGGAGGGGGAAGAGTTCCCCCCAGCATGGAACAGAGCCTCCCCCTGCCCTGGGGGGGTGGAGAGGAATGGAGGGAAGAGTCCCACTCTGGGGCTGGGCTGCTCTGTTCCCCCAGCATGTAACAGATCCCCCCCTGCCAACCTATCCATCATGGCCCCATTAAAGTGAAGGGGGCAGGGAGAAGGGTTAATTCCTCCCTGCGTCCCTTCCTTGCAGCCAGAGTCTGCCATCTCCAGAGGCCACCGCTGCAGCCCCCTCTCCTCTGCTCCCTGGCAGACAGGCTGACCATGGCTGCAGTGGGGGAAGAGGGGAAAGAGGACAGAATTAACCCCTCCCTGCCCACTTGGCCTTAATGGGGTCAAACCAGCCAGCGTCTCTGCTCTGGGCAGTCCCTGCTCCAGCTACAGAGCAGAGGGGTGGTTCAGCCCTACGACTGGAACAGAGAGCCCCCCCTCCCCACCCCACAGTGATGGGGAAAAGCAGAGGGAAGGGTTCCCCTCTGTCAATGATGATGCATACAGGATGCATGGGGGTGCATGTGCACCCCCTGAGAGCATCGGTGCACCCCCTAATTGGCTGCGCTCACTGCTTAGGTGATGGGCGGTGGGGCAGGCAGGAGTGCCGGTGTCCCTCATGCAAGGGCCAGCCAATCACTGCAGCTGCTCCCAGAAGTGGCTGTAGCCACTCCCGGAAGCAGCTGGAGCGATCGGCCACAGCGATCAACCATTGTGGGATTGGCCACAGGGGGCCAGGCAGTGAGATCTAACACTGGGGGGACACCCCCGGTCGGTGGGACTGGTCGCAGGGAGGACATGTGCCCCCCCAACTAAGGCAGTGTCAGTCACCCAAGCCTTCTCGGGCCAGGCAGCCTCACAGAGCCCCCTCTCCCCACCACAGGGGGAGAGGAGGAGGAAGAAGAGCCCCCCAACCCAGCACTGAACTGGGTCCCTCTCCTGGTGCCACGGTGGTGGGGGACAGGGAGAAGGAGAAAGAATTCCCCTCTGGGGCTGGGCAGCCCTGTGTGCCCACATTGCTCCCAGATGTCAGGGATCTTCTGGGGCAGGCCTGCCGGGACCTGGCCACACCCTCCCTCCTCAGCTCAGTTTACCTGTGGAAGGGTGGGCTGCTTTAGAACCCCTGGGCTTCTGGCTTGAGCCACTCTAGGCATGTGCCGAACATCTATCCACTTGCAAACTAGTTCATTCTCTGCATGTTAAACTAACCTGCAAAGACTAAATCAATTCAGGCTCAGGTTTTTTGAATGCCTGTCTCTAGCCTTAGAGAACATGTTGATTAAAGGAGACCATATAGTTTCATAATTATTGCATGAAGACACCTTTCTTTATCTTTCCATCATATATCTGGAATACTTAGCTAAACTACCAAAATTTTTCAGCGTACAATTACTCAGATAGTAAAAGGAGAACACATGGAGAATATGGAATCTTTTCCATTTACCTAAAGCTGGAGCCTAGCTGAATTTTTTCTTAACATTAATTTTTCTGAAAAAATCAATTTTCATTTTCACATGACTGTAGTTCTAGCTGAGATTGGAAACATAATTGCATAAATCTCTGGAGTGAAATTCTAGCTCCACTGACCTAAGTGACAACATTCCCATTGACTTCAATGGAGCCAAGATTACACCATTTGAATATTTCCATCTCAGCTAGAGGCAAGAAATACTAGAAAGCTCTTGACAGAGCCTGATATTTCAGTTCAGTTTTCCAGACCCTCTTATTTTGGGATTGTTTAATTCGCACTGTAAGTATGCTAGGAATACTTTGTGTTAGGAATATTTTTGGAAGGTAAATGTAGAAATAGAGATGATATTTAGCTAAAGGGGGAAAAAGATAAATGAGGTGACTTCATGTAAAGAATGATAAAGTGAGTTTTATTTGGCATTATTAACTCACTATTACATAACAGAATAGTTGTAACATTTTGTGGAAATGATATATGAGCTGGTATTTTACATTTATATCATTTTCACTGAACATAATTCTATATGATGCAGAAAATAAATACTTCAGAATCATTACCATGAACTGTTGAGCTGTTCTTAAGTGCTACAGCATCATCCAGTCCAGTACCACTGCAAGGCATGATTTTACAGACAAGTATTGTTCTTCTTATAAAGAAGATTAAAATAAAATATAAGCCCTTTGTTGTGAAGCTCCAGAATGTGACCAAGCTCTGTACTTCCATTTGTTGATGATTAGGAGAGGAACAGTAACCAATCTCCTTCATCTGCATATCAAATTTACACACAAGTCCAGATGCACAAAAGCTGCAGAGGAGAAGATGTTCTTTACTCCTATCTAGTGAGAAAAAGGGAGAAAGGGATACAGTGGGAGCTTCATTTCCAAAAATGTTCTACCCAGGAATCCTCAAGTAACATTTTCAATGTCACCAGAACTGTAAAGAAACTCTTCAGATTTAGAAAATTAGTAGTCTTTCTATCATAAGGATTATCCCAAAGGACTGGTTCCAATCTACTGAAAGTGCTGTTGAGAAGACTTTTCAATGTGACCCTCTAGCAGCTGAGTTATCTCTGATGAGGCTCTAATCTTTAAGATTTTTAGCTACAGCTCTTGTCTAATATGTTACTTTCCTGAGACCACCTTCTTGGGTATCTTCCAACTACTTTTCTTAGGTTAGGACTGGGGCCTTCCTCAAAGCAGCCAGGTGCCATCTTGGCCACCCAAGTGGAGGATGAAGGAGCTGACTAGTATGCAGGCTCTACTAAGCCAGCAGGTGTCTCTAGGTGGACAGTGCTTAAGGATGTCCTCTGGCATTACCTTTTGATGATGAGGTTAGGGTAGAGGGTCTTTCTTTTTGTAAGGTTCTTTTGAATGTAATGTTGTGTTTCTTAGGGAGAGTTAGGTGGGGGGCGGGGTTGGGGGAAGAGCGTGACAGCTACAGCCCCTCTGTAGGAGACGGTCTATGGGATTGCAAGGGACATGGGGAAGGGGGTCAGCTCTCCCCTGGGGGTAAAGCAGGGGAGTGAGAGTGGAAAGGCAGAGAGTGAGAGAAGTAGGATGAAGTTTCTTACAGCTGGAAATAAATAATGGTTGGGAAGCATGGCTGGAATTGGCAAGAAAGTCTGTCAGTATGGTGGTTTAAGGAGGAAAGCAGCAGTTGGAAGAGTAGTGGATTTGGATTTCTCAAATTTTTGTATGTTGTTTGGGGAATCCTAACCATGGGTTGTTTGTCTTTATTATAAGCTGCACGGAGGCTTCTGGACAGGGTTAGATATAAATCTAAAAAAATGAATAATAAATAAGATTTTTTAGTCTGCCTGAACTAGGGTTTTGGGGTACATTGCCTTGTAGTGCTTGCTTATCTCAGCAGATCTGATTATAGTTCAAAACCAACAGAACTGACCAGTGACCAGTTGATTTTCACAAATCACAGTGCTATATATTTAGAATGAAACAGAACAAAGTTATAACAAAGCAAAGGAAGCAGGTTATGTGTATGCCTTACATATGTGCAATGTTATGTTAACAAGGCCAAGTTTCATATGTAAGGTCTGGTATAACAGCTCTGATCTGAGGACAGGTCCATCTTTTTTTATAGTTTTCAGGTCTTTCTTCATTAGGCCTCATATACCATAGAAAGAAATTATATGCTGTTTCAATTAGGATATGAAACTTCCATAAGTTTTTTATGTGTATTTGGAATTTTCATGTATTGTTCCTTATTTGTTCTCCAACAGGAAATTCTCATTTCAGGTATAGCATTTCCAGCCAATCCATAGTTGTGACAACCATCAATCCTCCTGGAATCATGGTGTATGCAT
Organism: Gavialis gangeticus; assembly: GCF_001723915.1. Classification (NCBI taxonomy): domain Eukaryota; kingdom Metazoa; phylum Chordata; order Crocodylia; family Gavialidae; genus Gavialis; species Gavialis gangeticus. Next base: position 5,447,246 of record NW_017729027.1, read on the forward strand.
GAGGGCCACTCAGACCTTTGGTGCATATGCCTGGGCAGGAATCTTTTGGAGGAGTGGAGGTTGCCCAGATCTCCCATCCCCCTTTAGGCCACTGAGACAGAATCCAAAGACCAGACTGAGTTCAGATGTTTGGTGCCTCTATGGCTGCAGTTGTATAAGTTTCTAAGAACCAAACCCAGGTCTCCTGTGTGGTAGACAAGGATTCTACCTCTGAACCACAGGGGACTCCCTAGTAAAGCCATAAATATAAATATATTTCAACTAATAACAGTAGTACAGTCATTTTTAAAATGTCTTGTGCCCATATTATCTATCACATCTCAACATAATATTCTTTGAATATTGCACACTACCAAAGTACTACATCTATCATTTCTCCTCTGCAGTCACTAAATTAAGATGAAATTATTATGGCAGTGATTAGATGGTGGAACCCCAGAGCTGGGTCCAGAGAAGACTTCCTGAGGGCCTGGGCACAGGCTTGCCAGAGCCCTCTACAAAACTCTCAGACTACACTACACAATAACAGGAAATCTGAGTGGAGCTTAGCATATGGGAAAAGGGAAAGTCCATCTTAAAAGGATATTTTCCTTGGACATTCATCAGTTACTCCTGCACTGACCCCAAACACCTTATTTGTAGATCAAGAGACAGAGAATCAACTACTTCCATTGCTAATTTGTTCCAAAAATTAATCAGTCTACCAGTTAAAAAATGCTACTTATTTCCAGTTTGAATTTTTCTGGCTTTTGCATCCAGCTATTGATTTCTTCTCATTTCTTCCTTGGCTAAAGAGTTCTTGACCACCCAGTATTTTCTCCCAAAGAAAGTATGTAGACACTACAGTAAAATCACATAGTCTCTTTTTGATAACTTAAACTGATTAAACACTTTTAGTCTTTAATTGTAGGACTTTTTCTTAAACCCTTAAAAAACTTTCAACCTTCTTCTGTACCTTCTTCAATTACACACAAACTGATAAAAGTGATTGGAAACCAGTTCAAATCTGTAACACAACAGAAGTTCAGTGCACATAAACCATTTTCAAAATGGCTTAAAGCAGTTTTAAAATAAACCTGGATGGATGTCTGTAAAGGGGGAAGACACTGCCAGCAAGGTTTTTCTCCACTTTCCCCTTCCCCAGTGAAGAGTGGCTGGGAAGCCTCATGTGGCTCGATCAGGGAGTGGAGCCAGTTGTGCGCTCCAGCAAAAACAGCTGGGAAGCCGCACGCAGCTCACCACGAGAGCTCAGCCAGCTAGCACCCTGGTGAAGAGAGGGCTGGAGGGGGGCCCAGAGCCCCAACAAGATGGGCAGCATTGGAACCCAGAGGTACCTGGTGAGGAAGAGTGGGGACAGGAGCAGGAGGCAGTGAGAGGCCTGATGGGGAAGCCCCATTTGGCCCTGTGGTGGGCCTGAGCCTGGAAGGGAGTCACTGGGGCAGGAGCAGTCTTTGTGGAGGACTGAGGCCCTAGAAACAGGGCAGGGAGCGAAACCACAGATGGCATCAAGGCCAGAAGCAGTGGCCAATGGGACAGGATCTCAAAAAGGGCCCGACTGGAACAGAGAGCACAGCAAAACACTGAAGAACTCCAGAATTCAGTTTGTGGCGAGAATTCGGCAGCCACTAGAATATACAAGTGGAAACTGGTCAACTTAGCTTTAAGTTAGTTTTCCTAAGTTATCATTTAAAGAACTGTATTACGCCAAGCCATGATGGGCTTAGTTGCAGGGACATTATCCCATGCCAAGGAATGGCTGAAGACAAGCCGATAGCTGGGGAGCAGCTCTTCCACGAGCAATGGGCGGCTCAGGTGAGAACCTATTACCCAGGCGAGGTGAACTCTGAGACAATGATGCCAGTTCAGGCCCTGGATGTGGTAAGGATGGGGTAAAGGGGAAGCTGAAACCACACAAAGCAACCAAATGAGCAAGATCTCACAAGATACCTGCAGAACTATCTCCTAGGAAGAACATCAAGATGTGGCAGGAGAGAGGGAACAACTCACAGGACATGCAGGTAATACTATTCTTTAGATCTCACCCTGATGTCGCAAGAGGGTCAGACACTAGACAAGAAGGGCCTCAAGCCCTATAATACCTACCAGTGACAATGTCCCGGATCCTCTCTAGATTCAAGTTAACTCACAGTCCCCCAGATAAGGGCAGTCTAAAATTGGCTCAAGCTGTCTGCTCCAGCTGAGCAGGAGGCATGTTCTAGTTCCCCCCCCTCCCCAAGTTCTGGCCTGGGCTGCTGCACTCATGTGGCTGCATTTCTGGAATCAAAACTGAATGTCTGTTCACTTGCTTCTCCGTTCAATTTATGCAGCTTAGAATTTACGCAGCTTAAACTAACTTGCAAAGATTGAAAAGATTCAGCCTCTGCCTTTTTGACTTTCTGTACTTAGGCTTAATAAAGTTTGTCTGGTTTAATTTGTAGCCTTTCTGCTGCAAATGGAAAATAATATGCATTAGAGATAGCCAGGAAAAGCATTTAGTGATCCTAATTCTTGGCAAGGATTTGAGTTAAAGATGTTTGTCACTTTCAAGAAAGGCATGCAGCTATTTGACTGTGACTCTCATTGCTCAAGAACCTCAAAAAGGTTTCCCAAAATATATGAAGTTATGTCAGTGCTATGAGGCACTCACAGTTTCAATTGCAGAGACCCTGCACAAAGCACACTTCCAATCCATTTGTACAGGATCAAAGGCCTCAATTTTGTTTTGTGTTTCAGGTTCAACTAATTGCAAAACCTCAAAGAAATCCCAGCAGTTATTCATTTCTGGCTATTTACTTTTACAGTAGCTTTACTTTATAATCAATGCCACTACTACAAGCATTGGGAGGGAGGGTGTTTTCAAACCTAAGGGAGAAGCTAAGTAACAGCATCTGAACTACTTTCTTCAGAATAGCTCTAATACTATTGTTTCCGTGTCTGGCAAAGCCTAAAGCATGGAAGAAGGTGTCACTGTGTTGCTGCAAAAGTCTTGCAGTGAAAGCTGTGAGAAGTCTACTATACATAGGAACTGCATTGTGCATACTCCTCCATTTTAGAGGACCTCTAAGCTAGAAAAGGTTTTTAATATGCAAGTGTTAAAGTACAGCAGTTTTTCAAACACAGATTAAGCCCGTGAGCTGGACTGCCTGGTATCTCATGAATTCTAGGAAGGCCTGTTAGGAGATTAGAAAACAAAAAACCAGCCAGGTGAGTGGAAAGAAAATGGCACACTGATTTAACCAACCACAGGATGAACAACTGAATGAACTGCATTGATGGGAAAGGAGGAAGCAGAGCAGGGATCATTCCAAATCTTTTGGTTTTTTGGGGGGGGGGGGTTGGGGGGGG
>NW_017729027.1:5450776-5452056 GCF_001723915.1 Gavialis gangeticus
TTTTTTGGGGGGGGGGGGTTGGGGGGGGTCAGGAAGTAGGGCTGGAAGGAGCCTCACAAAGTTGTCTAGTCCAGCCTCTGGCTCAAGGCAGGATCACCCCTAACTAAACTATCCCAACCAAATCATCCCTAATACCTGATCAGGATCAGGAAAGCAAAGGAGAAGCTGGGAAGGATCTAATAGGACCTGAATGAGAAAAAGATAATGATGGGGAATTACAGGATACCAGAGAAGAGCATTGCGGGAGAACCCCTGCTATGTGTAGCAAAGACTTATGCAGCAGCATACTGCATGGGTAAGGAAAAAGCAGGGACCTTCTCCCCTGCAAAAATAAATTAAGGTAAATGTCGTAGTTTAAAGCAGCATTTCCCAACCTTTTTTACTATGTGGCACACTTACATGGCCTTTCCCACCCCACAGCACTCTGGCCAAACATGGAGTGGGGAAAGGGGGTGGACGAGTAGGGGGCACATGGCTGAACACAGAGCGGCAGGGAGTGGGTGATGTGGGACTTGAATCACTGGCTGGAACCACACTCCCCATGTGGCTGGCTCAAGGGGTGGTGGGGGCGAGGCTCCAGCCAGGCAGCAGGTGTGGCTCCAGCCCAAAATGCCAATGCACACCTGGACATGCCTGGTGGCACACCAGTTTGCAACAGAACACTGGTTGGGAAACGGTGGCTTAAAGTATGGCTACACCTGTGATAAAGCTAAAACCAAAACCAAATCCAAATTTATAGATTTATAGACATTAGGACTGGAAGGGACCTCAGAAGATCATTGAGTCCAGCCCCCCGCCCAAAGGGCAGGAAGTCAGCTGGGGTCATAGGATCCCAGCAAGATAAGCATCCAATTTGCTCTTCCTTATGTCCAGCCTGAAACGGTCTTGCAGTAGTTTATAACCGTTCAACCTCGTCATCCCTTGGGGCGCTCTGGTGAACAAACGTTCCCCCAGATACTGGTGGTCACCCCGATAAACTTATAGGTGGCCATCAGATCACCCCTGAGCTTAAGCTTTTTCCAAGCTAAAGAGCCCCATGGCTCTCAACCTGTCGTCGTGAGGTCTGTTTTCCTGACCTCTGATCATGCGCATGGCTCTTCTCTGGACTCTTTCAAGCTTCTCCACATCCTTTTTGAATTGTGGAGCCCAAAACTGGACGCAGTACTCCAGCTGCGGCCTCACCAAAGCCGAGTACAAGGGGAGAATGACGTCCCGGGATTTGCTTGAGAAGCATCCGTGGATGCAAGCCAGCATTTTGGTCACTTTAGTAGCTGCAGCAT
>NW_017729027.1:5452197-5471733 GCF_001723915.1 Gavialis gangeticus
TTGGCCAGTTTTGCCAAGAGGTGATCATGGGATACCAGAAGGATGGCTTTTTTGAAGTCAAGATATATGACATCAATCTCTTGTCCCTTGTCCAGGTGATAGGTCACCTGGTCATAGAAGGAAATGAGATTGGTCAAGCAAGACCTACCCACAACAAACCTGTGCTGGCTATTCCTTGGGATGTTGGCATTGGCCAGTCCAATAAGGATGGCCTCTTTACTAAACTTTTCTAAGATCTTCCCCGGGATAGAAGTCAGGCTGATGGGCCTATAGTTAGCTGGATCCACTTTCCTCTCTTTCTTGAAGGTAGGCACCACATTGGCCTTCTTCCAGTCTTTGGGCACTACACCAGAGCACCAGGAGTTTTCAAAGATCCGTGCCAGAGGCTGGGCTATGATACTCGCCAACTCCTTGAGTATACTGGGGTGTAGATTGTCAGGGCTGGCTGACTTATTTTCAATGTGGAGCCTTGTATTAATGTAGAAGATGAAAAAAATAAAAGAATCTCATCTGGTTGTGTATTCCCTGTTAAATTTGTTGACCGTTGGTCTGCTAATCAGAAAGTCCTGGGTTCAATCCCTTCCTTCGGCAGCCTTTATTCCTGCATCCTCTTTCCTGAAGAAGCCTTTTCCCATTGTTTCTTGTGTCCTCTTTACCATTATATTCCCTGTTAAAACCAAGTTCCAGGAAACAGAATTACTCCCACACTTGAGGAGTCCCAGATTTTGCAAAGCCTGAATTCAGATTATAGAAAGGAGTCTGGAGATTAAGATTGGTATGTTTCTGGTACTAGGTGTAAAGTTTAAGAAGAGGGCTTTTTCTATGGCTAAATGAGTCACTCAATCAACATGGTGGAGGAGGGGAAGTGTACAACTTTGCTGTCATTATTATGCTTATTTATCATAGGAAGAAGGCTGGCTTTGAATCGACTTCACAGCATTCCCATCAGACTTGTTCACTTGATGAAATCTTCATTAACTAAGCATGTTTTCTCTTTTAATTTATTTCTTTGCCTACCCCAAAGCATCTACCTTCCTATGCTGGACAAATGTTAAATACATTATCTTATGGCAAGGCACTTGGATTTTTATAATGATCCATAATTAAGAAGACTATTACAGGAATTTTGGCTTCAGACTTAGATCTAATGATATGTCATGTGTTATCATTTCTACAGACTTAGCTTGAAAAAGTATAAACATGTTTGTAGTATACATCTGGGATAGATGAAAATGATGTAACTTGGAGTGAATCACCTCAAGTAATGCCAAACACTGATAATTCTGTACTCTTTTTCCAGTGCAACTTCCTGCATATCACTAGGGTTGCACCTATGAAAATGAGATACAGAATTTGGCCCTGCACAGACCTTCATGTTAAGATTCTTGGCATTCATATGTCACATGGCCTTTATTGAAATTTGTCTGGTATGGAAAGTTCCAAAGGGACTTGGTAGAATATGACTAAAAGGAGCAGAAATTCAGTTATAATACACTGTCTGGTAGAAAATTAAGTGACAATAGATGAATAGGTTGGCTATTTGTTAGTTTGCAATTTACAAATAATCTTTATCAATGTTTGACTTACTGTTATCTATTTTTTAAAAGAGCTTTTTTTCTAACCAGATACTGTTTCCCTATGGAGTTGATGTTCTTTCTGACTTTTTGACTTGTTGAATTCACAGATGAAACAGAAAATAAGTGTGAAATAAATCAAGATAAAGGATCATCTTTAGTGGACTCCAATAACATGTCTTGTTTAGAAGCAAGTGGTAGTGATCATGACTGATAGTTGGTCATTTCTTAGTCAACAAATTATTCCTTTTGGAACTGCTTAAAAATGGATAGGTCTTTTTCTTGTAAAAACTTCTCAAGTGTTATGTCATTTTCAAAATCTTGACCCAAAAAAACCCAATTCATCAGCTTCAATCGTTTTGGATAGTGTTTTAAGAAATAGTTTGGTCAGCAATCGAGTTGCCCAGAGAATCACAATTTTGTCCTGTGATAAATTTTGAGGTCTTGAAATTTGTTTCTATTCTGCATTGGAAAGAAGAAAAAAAAATTTAATATTTTTACAGAATAGAATTCTGCAGAAACATCCATTTCCAGCTTTAAAAGTTCAAGCTTCAAATTGGGGGTTATGTATGTGTCTCATGGGGATTAGAGGGCCTACCCTTGCTCTTAGAAATCTAACTATATAGTAGCTGGTCAAAATTTAAACGTTACCAGAAAACATTTTGTCTTTGACAAAATAGAATTTTTTAAATGAAAAAAATTTTTGTCTAACACGTTCCAACAATCCCTATTTATTCCAAATGGGAATTTGCTTTCAGTTCTTTTTCACTTCCTACACAAAATGGTACAAACTGTTTCTGGATGCACATTAAGTTCACAGCCAAGGCTCTGCTGTTCTTTTAATAAGATATACTTTAAAATTAAAAGATATTTAAATGCTATAGCTTAAGATGCTGCTCAAACTAGGGGGAAGGCACAGTAATGTTGCCACCAAAATGGTTGCATGCTCTAGCTGGGTACCAGGAAACCATGAAGACAAGGATTTGAAGTGACATGAAGCTGGCAATTTATTTTTCTTTTCCAGATCTCACTGGCTTATAGTTGCTCATTTATGTCACTTTCTGAAGCAAAGGTTTTCATTAAAAATTCTCTGAAATACTATGTGGGTGGCTTGTACAAAATGTAATAACTCATTCCAAAGCCAAATACAGAGGCAGCGATTTTTTTAAAGTAGGCTCAGACACATTCTTAGCACTGATCTAAAAGACTGTTACAAGTGTTGAATGGCAACTGAAAGTACTAAGTTAAATTTGGGCAATCTAATGAGAGAATAGAAACAGATTCAACATTTTGCCTCAAGAAAGATTGTTCTTTGTTTTGTGCTTAGCACTCTTTTTTATCCTCTTATCTAATTGATTAATCCATCAAGCCTGATGGGTGAATCCTGCATAGACCTTTCTCTTTGTCACAAGAGCAGAAATTGGGCACTTAAAAAAAAAATCATTGTCTTGAAAGTTCTGTCACCGGTCAAAATAATGCTATCACTTCTGAAAATATTTTCATTTTCTGACATGTATGGAAGTGCCATAACATGGTGCTGACAACTCCATCCCTCTCATTCTACAAATCTTATCAAGATATAGCATCAGAAAACCGCATGGCCCATATCCGGGCTCTGACAAACCTGAAACATGGCCTGCCAGCCACAGATAAGGTTTGAAATGTTGGTCAATGAAAAGGTGATAACAGTAACAAGGATCGAATGCATGTACAACTTCACCTTTAGACAGCTGTGGTTTTGAGCAGAGCCACTATGTACAAGAGATTGTGGCTCTGCCTTAGCAAATATGCCTGCTGGCTAGTACAGCATAACACCCAGAGGATATTTATGACAACAGGCTTGGGCAGCCTTTATATTGGCACTGTGAGGAAGAGACAGCAAATTGTATAAAGTTAAGCAGTATCACTAAACAAAGAAAATTCTTGCAGAAGTTTGCCAGGCAACAGCTCAACACTTTGTTCAAGGGATCAGAAGGATTGTTTTACCATTTAAAATGAATTGAAAACTGCAAAACATGTGAAAAAGAATAAAGGTAACTTTTTTCCTGTATTAATCATTTTGCAAATTTAAGGCTACTTTTATATTTAGCAGGAAAATTGGCAATAGAAACAGAGGAACTTCAATCTGAACCACACAATACTAAACAGATCTAAAAAAATAAATCTCATGATATAAATATATAACTATTATAAAAATCCAGTTCTTAAGACAGAATTTATAATCATTTGCTTAATGGTACTTCCCCCCATGCCATCCATTTTCAAACAAAGCTTAGTTTATGGCTATCATAAGAGATTACGTTCCCTTACAGTTGCAGTATTTCTTCTATAATGATTTATTTTAAAGGGTTTCACCATGATAGCTCTCCAACTTTGTTCCTTCCTGTATATCACTGTTCAGGGTCAAAAGCTGAAAAAAGGGCTAGTCCCAGAGGCCTAACATATTTCACCAGTGGAGACTCTGGCTTTTCACTTCTCCTTCTCTCCTCATCACTTTATGCTTAAAGAATAACAGATGTGGAAACATTTAGAAAAGAACTAATTGAATTTCACATAACACAATTTAGCATTGTTTGAGGAAGTACCTAAATCAACAGCACATTTTCTGAACAGACCAGCGTTGCCTAATTAGAACACCAAACGTGTGACTAATTGGCCACACTTACACCAAAGGCTCTGTTGCAGATGAGCTGTTGCCTATTCATCTTAGCTAAAGTTAGCCCAGTGGTTTGGCTGTGAGGTAAATGTGGTTGTTTTAAATGAGCTGTGCCAAACATAACGGGAAAATTCAGCAATGGTAGGAGAACAAATTCATGTTAAAAAAAGAAGAGTAATCAGAACACTTACATTCTGGCAGCACCCGCAGGATTACCCAGAGATTATCAGCACATAAATTATTGGATGCTCGGTGCTCTGTAATTGGGACACTTAACAGCCTGCTCTTCATCATGTCTACTCTATTGTCTTTAAAAGCTCACCAACTAATTAAAAAGTAAACTGATATTATCAGGCAAGGCTCCACTTTGCCCAGCATTTGCCACTGTTGGATCTGCTTTTTGCATGCAACAGGATGTTTTCTTTCTTTCTACCTCCCCCCTTTTTTTTTAACAAAGCATGGCGAGCATATTTGATCCCAGAAAGACCAACACACCATAACCTCTGCACACTGGAATGTAGATGTCGTGTGTTGCAGATACGTACGGTACTCATTCAGAAAGCCCCAGAGCTGGCTACTGAGGTTTTGGATGGTTTCCTTTGAAAGGAATTATCAGTTTGAATGTAAATACTGAAGCAGTGGGACTTGCGGTAAGACTTGGGGTGGATGGAATGTCCCACAGAAGCACAGGGGGTCACCAGCACACTCTGCAGCAGACCTGGAAGTGGACCAGAAGCACTTCCGGTCCACTTCCAGATCTGCCAGGGAGCGCACAGGCCCCTCCCCGCCCTCTCTGCAACCCCCCAGCTCGGCAACTGGTGCCTCCTCAGTCTGGGGAGGCACCCGGGATCCCCCCCACGGCCAATCTCTGAGCCAGGGGGTATGGGAGGGGGAGGGCCTCTGCACGCTCAGCAGCGGACCCAAAAATGGACCAGAACTACTTCTGGGTTCACCACCGAGCATGCAGGGGGCCCCCTCCACGCTTCTCTGGGATGCTTCTTCCACCCCACCATTGCAGCATTCACAAGCCGTACCTGGTACCTCAAGGTATGTAGAAAAAACATTTAAAGCTGTGTCTATGTCTGAATCAGCATCTAATCTTCAGATTCGGATTCGGCCGACTTGAATCAGGACAGTGATCCGAATCAACAAATCAAATCACTGTCCCCGATTTGGACCGAATCTGAATCCGAATTGAATATGGCCCATTTTGTACACCCCTAATGGGAATATATACATGAAAGACTTTTTCTAAAAAAAATAACAGTCCTAATTATATAAAATGATGTCTATAAAATGAAACTGCTAAACTGGAAAGAGAAGAGGTAGTCTAGAATAGAGATGAAAAGGGACAAAAGTAACAGGAAATTAACCAGAAATGGCAAAAGGACTCAGAATGATGGAATATTCATGTATGTTTTCCTGTTGCTAGGGGTTTTTTGTACGTTTTTTGGCATGTTGCTTTTTTAAAATAAAATATCACCTAATAGTTTATATTAAATCTTAAGATTCACTCTTGGTTTTTGATATCACAAATGCTTTCAATGGAGCTATAACCTTTGGGAGGTGACTGTACACTTTTTCTACAATTATTACAACTGCAGAGTTTCCTTCATGACTTTTGTACACAAGTAAATTTCCATCTCTTGACACAATATACAGAAGCAGATTTCAAATGTCATTTTAGAAAACAAAGGCCCTGTCTACACAATAGAAGAAAGGGCAGTGGTTGACAAAGGATTTCAGCACCCAGCCCTCCCCATTGAGGATGAAAATGCTTTTGGCTTTAGGGCAGAGTAAATGTAGGAAGTGCCTGAAAATGGTAGGAGATGATACAGCATCACAATGTTAACTTTACTGCAGCGTTTGAAGTTTCTTCTATAATTTACAATAGGAAATATAATACAGTAGCAAATTGCTCATCAAGAATGACAGGGGGCAGGTTTGGGCAGGCGGGGATGGAGTGCCGCCACTCACCACATCATGCGCCACACCCCCTACCTCACCGTTCTGTGTCCAGCCCTGCGTCCCTCCCCCCCATGGGACAGCAGAACACCTCCATGACAGCAGGGATAGAGGGAACAGAGCAGGGGGCCTCAACCCCCACTCCATCCCACTCCATCCCCACCATTCCCTACATCCCCCTTTGCCAGCACTGCACACTGCTGCCACCTCCAAGAAGCAGGGCTGGGAGCCCTGCTCTGTCTCCACTGTCCATCTGTGTGGAGCACTCTGATTGGTTGTTTCAGTAAGCACTGTGATTGGCTGCTGAGCCAGCCAATCAGAGTGCTCCAAGAGTGTTATGGCCAGAAAAACACAGACAGATGGACTAAGCCTCTTATATATAGAGATTTAAAGACTGCTAGTGGTAAGTTCCCAAAAATGAATATCAGACTGTAAAAATGACAGTTTGAGATCATATTTACATAATGAACTAAAAAATTATTAAGATTGATTTATCCACCTCTTATGCTGGTTTTGTATGTCTTCTTTATAGGATTTCCTTCAGTGAAGACAGCTTACAGTATAGGCACATCAAGGCAGAGTTAAACACTATGGTCAAAAGTCAACTCCTCATTTAGGTGGCCAAATACTACTTACTCATCTAAATGTAGCCACGTTAGTGATATATGGGGCCACTTATGCAGGTTTTAGATTCTACTCCTTACTCCAAAATTCATCCCGACTTTTGGAGCATGCTTAGCTGGCTACTTATGCCATGTGGCAACCCTATTCTGACTGCAAAGACTTATGATCCTGTGTAAGTCCCTAAGAGTCATGCAGGCATTATGTTTAGAGCAACCTAACCACTAAATGCCCAATCATATAGATGCACAGAGGGCTCAAATCACCCAAAAACAGTGTGCCTAATCTAAATTAGTTCACCTGAGAAGGTGAACTAACTTAGATCAAGATTGGGTTAACCAAGTCTCTGAATGCCTGTGTGTATTCACAGCCCAGCCACTTGACCCAGCCCAGGGGCTGTTCTGTCCCCCTCACACCTGAACCTGGCTCATCTATTTTTAAATTTCTATCTTGAACACAATATACAGAAGCAGATTTCAAATGTCATTTTAGAAAACAAAGGCCCTGTCTACACAATAAAAGAAAGAGTAGTGTTTGACTCCATGGGCTTGTCAGCCCTCTTGACCCTGCCAAACCCCCCACAGGGATTGGGGAACTACAGTGGTGAGATGGTACTGGGGACTCTAGCAGTCAGCCCAACCCGGGCTAACTGCCTAGACAGCCACACCTGCCTTGGGTGTCTGGCTAACAAGGCAGCTCTGCCTTCCTGATTGGATGCTGGGAGCTCAGTCTCTTCATTTAGACCTGACTGTGGCCGTATCCACCAGGCCAGGTAGCAATTCTGATCTTGATCTGCTGTGGCAAGTCTCCTGATCCCTGTGCTCCCCGGCTTTCCTGGTTCCTGATACTGGTTTTGGGTCTGTTCCTGCATTTTTTTATTTAGATTTTCCTTGGGATCTGTTTTCCAGGTTTCCCAATTCTGTTTGGCTCTGTTCTTTGACTTCAAATTAGGGATTATCCCTTGGACTAGGTCAGTGGTCACCAACCAGTGGATCTCAATCCACCGATAGATCTCAGAACCTCTTGGAGTTGATCTGAGGCAGGGGGGCTGAGTGCCTCCGTGCATGCATGCATGCCCCCCCCAACCCAGCAGGTCAGTCCATGGGAAAGGGAAGGGGGCTAGATTGAGGCCCCCATGGTGCGAGACAGTACTGCAGAGGCAGGAACAGGGGTAAGTTGAGTGGGGTCCCTGCCAGGTGGGACTTACCTGCTGGGGAGGTGAGCCCCCAAATCATTTTTTATCCCTCTGCCTTGATCTGCTCCCCTCCTCCCATCCTTCCCTCCCCACAGAGTTACCTGTGGGCTGAGAGGGAGGGAGTGGAGGCAATGCACAGTAGATCTTGGGTTGCTTTTAAATGCCAAAGATGATCTCCTACTTAAAAAGGTTGGCGACCACTGGACTAGGTAACTGAGCCTCTGATACCCAGACTCTGACCCTGGCTGGTGTTGTGGACTCTGCCCCTGCATTTCCCTCCAGATCTGGTCATTTAGCTCCTGAATTCTGACCAGACGCTGGCCCAGTTTCCAAAGCCTCTGAATTTGGCTCTGGCTTCATCACTGGTTCCTGTGCTCACTGTGTTCCTGAAATCTCTGACTCCAGCTTCTGTATCAGCTGCAGTCCCAAGGCCCTTGGCTCCAGCTCCTGTCCTGGCTCTTGTTCCAGCTCTCGCTTCCTCTCCAGGTCTGGCTCCAGCTCCACCCCATAGGCCCTCATACTCATTCCTGTTCCTTCCTTGGCCTTAGCTCTATCCCCAGAGAAACAACGGCCCTCTTTACACAATAGAAGGCTCTCGTGTTCCTCTTTTGTGCCTAATGCTTCCAAATCTAGCTTCTCCTCTCACTCCACTCATTGCCTAATTCCTGGAGAATCCAAGATTTAGTCCAGCCCCAGCATTAGCTCTAGTTCCTGTTCTGTTCCAGGAGCCTCCAAGGCCAACTTTGATGTCAGCTCCAGGCCCTGCTCAGTTGCCAGAGCTACTGAATCCAGCTCAGGCTCTGGCTCCAGGTCCATAGCCAATGTTTCTAAATCTGGCTCTGGATCGCTGGCTTCCTCTCCAGCTCTGGCCCCTGCCTTCTCTCAGTGGCATAATCATTAGACAAGACTACCTACTACAGTCCCTAACAGACTGGTTGCCCGTATACTCTGGACATATTACCTCCCGATACAGCTGATACAGAACTGGAAGGAGTTTTTAGCCATCTTAAGGTAATGCTTTTCATGTGCAATTCTGGGATTATTTTGCATTACAATGCTATAATGTTACCTAAAACCAATGCTAAGTGGCAATATAGATGTACCTAAAATGAATTACAAAAACCAACCTGCACCGCTGTTCACCAGCAGTTAGAGTGGGGTACCTATAAAACAACCCATCTTGGTGCTTTTGCTAACACCATTTCTAAGTTTCCAGAAACAAAAATGTCACACACTTTTGTAATCTCATTCCATTATTAAATTTCCATACTGTAACATATTGCTCTCTAGCCATGGCTATCTCCTTGTTCAACAGGCTTCAACAGAATTTTTTCCTGAAGGCAAAGTTGCACTAGAACTGATTTATGAAACAAACTTGCCTTCTGCTTATTTTATTCTCCATTATTCATATTCAGTATTGCCCACACTTAACCTTTTGACTCTAATTCCTTAATCGGAATGATGAACACACACAGGCTTTGTTCTTTCTGACAAGCCTTATCATTTTTTATCTTTGTCATCTATTTTTTCAGCCATTAGCTGATCTTAGGCTCTCTGTATCTATAATTTGTTTACATTCTTCTTCATTATTTAATATTAGTGTAATTCTTTCTACAATATTTGTCTAGAAGTATTTTCCCCTTGTTTCTTGCCCTTTGCTTTCTATCCTATGAGCCAAACCGTGGTGACAGCTACAATTGAGAGACTAGAAGGAACTTCCATCATGGAATTTTGTGATGAACTTTAAGGTAAATTCTGCCTTTACATGTGACTAGCTGAAACTAGGCTGTGGCCATCTATACGATTAAGAAAACAGAAACTTTGCTTTGAACATGTATTTCAATTATTAGTGCCTTAAAAGACTGTTCCAGGTTGGATACTAGTTGGTTTCATTAACAGGACATACTTGAGATTAGCATTATTGGCCAAATGGCACCATTTATGCTGCATGAACTGTAAAAACAAATACCTTGTGGGTTGTGGAATATTTTTTAGTTTTTCTGGAGATTTGGATTTTTTACAAGAAAAAATAAGTTAAAAGTTAATGTTAACAATCTCCAGCTTAATAAATCAATATGAATGAATAAGGTGAAGTCAAGGTGGGATTGGTAACTACCAGCCTTTTATCATGAACAGTGATTTAAAAGAAAGATCAGTAATACGCTTTACTCATGTGAGTAGTGCAGATGGCCTAAAAGGATCACTTGCATAAGGGAGTAAAGCAGGATTTGGGCCTAAAATATAAACAGTGTTTCAAGGTATTTTACAGTGTCCTTCAATGATAGCTGCCAACTCTGTCATCAGTACCATTCAGTAATTGTTTTGCTGTTCAGGTAAACTAAATAGCAAGTATATGACCTATATTCTCATTGAACTTCTCTAGTTAGGTAGTTCACTTACAGTGAACAGGAACATTTAATGTGTATGGTATTAAATCCAGCAAAATACATTAAAATAATGTCAAGGTTCAAAGTCAAGCACTGTAAACTTAAAATATAAGGGTGCCTATACATGTACATTGAGGCTACCCTAACACACTGTAAGTATAATGCGTCAGAGCAGATTCAATTAATCGTCTGCTGGAGCGTGGTAATTACCACACTTCAGCAACTCCATCGTCATGTATATCAGTGTCCCTGGATGAAAATGGTGGCGGGGGGTGCTTTAACTAAAGCTCATCAAATGAGCTCCCAATTTCCAGCACAGGGGCGCTGATACACATGACACTCGAGGCAGTTTAATTAGAGCGGCTCTAATTAAAGCACTCCCCACCCCCCACCTTCCAGAGCACATCTATAAATGTTCTAAGATTGCTTATAGAACCTTAATCCACTTCTGTTCTGTGAAAGCATTATGGCACAATCCTTAATTACAAGATGTTATGCTATTGTTTTCCATTGGATTCCTGCATCATTCAATGCATGGAATGGACAATGCTCCCTTAATTAGCAGCTAATTTATATTTTGTTTTATTTTCATTTCTTAAGGCCTTTTTTACTACACACTATTCACATCCCATACCAAAGGCAGCATTATGACATTATTTTAGAGTTCTTTGTCACTCATCACTAGAGTATCTGAGTGCTCTGCAAACCAATTCATTTTCATAATGCCACTTTCAGGGGGAATCTAACTATAACAGAAAACCTGAAGTCAAAAGTATCCATTACTTTTGAGTGCCCAATTTAAGAAGACTAACACCTACTCAGTGTATACCAGACTACTTGGTGTAACACTATATATATTCAACAGTAACTTCCACTGACTTCTTCTGCTGTTGTGATAGCTCCCACTGACTTCAGTTGCTCTTGTGAACACAAATGTCCTTCTGCAGTCATGCCCTAGTCACCAAGAAAATGAATAAGACACAGGGTTTTGTACACACGAGTCCTGGAATAAGATGGTTTGTGAATTTGGAACAGAATTACTATGTTAAAATAACTCCAGGTGCAGGCCAGCCCTCAATGACCACCAGTGAAAAGTCTGCTTTCGGAACTGCTGTAAGACCTTTCTATTTGGGCAGGCATTTAGCAAACAAAGGTAGACTGGGATATTGTTTGGTGGTGGAAGGAGGGAGGGGATCTGTTTTATGTTTGTTCCTGTTTTATAAGTTATTCTGTTCTCTTATTATAAGGCACCCTGAGACTCTGTTAGGAAGGCAGCCTATAAATCAACTAAATAATCAATAACTTGCCTGGCATTACACAGGGACTCCGTGGCAGAGGCAGGGAGAGAATTCAAATCTCCAGGATACCATTCAGTTGACTTAACTAAAATATCACCCTTTCTCTTCCTGTAGGCCTTTGCTTCATTCACTCTGCAATCTTGATTTTATGATGTGCAAGCAAGTTGACATTTATACATTATCAATAGGGTTAGGTCCTTTAAATGTGTAGCACAGTTTTCTCTGAGCTAAGAGTAGCTGCTAGCAATAGTAGGTTGTCATATTCTGTACATCAGAGGCATTGGTTATTGGCTACAGCCAAGGCTGGGGACTTTGACTGAAGTGTGCCAATGTTCCTGCTGGGACCAAAGCCAGAGGTTCCTGGCTAGAGGGTCTTGCCCTTCCACTCAGCATCAGACCAATCACCATCTTTGGGGTCAGGAAGGCTTTTTACCCCATGGTCAGATTGGTATGGACTGCGGGGGGTTTTGCCTTCCTGTGTGCTGGGGAGCATGACCCTCTACCTGGTATCTCTTAACAACATTTCAAAGAAGCAAGCCATTGGTTATCATGGTTCCCCTGCTTTATCTGTGGCAGGTTAGGGTGGTGGGTCTGTTATGTCAGGGTTGATGATAGTCTTATATAGAGTTTAGATTATGGATTGTATAGGATGGTTTGGATAGGGATAATCTTGCCTCAGGCAGGAGGTTGGACTAGATGACTTCTGGAGGCACGGGCAACTGGTGCCTCCTGAGTCTGGGGGGGGCACCAGATCACCGATGGGGGTCCCCCGTGGCTGATCGCTGAAAGCAGAACCACCAGCGGTGAAACTGGAAGTGCACTTCCACCGGCACTTCCAGTTTCACGTCTGATGCTTCCAGGGGTGCACAGCCAATCTCAGGGTGCACGTGCACCCACATGCACGCCCTACACATTGCCAATGTCTGGAGGTCCCTTCTAATCCTACTTCTCTATGACTCTATGATTCTATGGCTCTCTGTAGGCAGCCTTTATATGGAGAATAAGTGTCTGTCTAGTCTGTGAAATTTAATGGCAGAGACTTTTCAATAGCAGGGCAATGCTGAGACTCTGAATCTTGGGTTCCATTACATCTTCCAGAGGTTAATGTGTTCTAGAAGTCACAGACCTTTCTGTCCCTCTTTCCTCAGGCCACCCTAGGCCTGACTCCATGGTATTAAAGAAAAGGGATTTGGAAAAGTCATAATTATTACCTCTATTATAGAACATGTAGAATCCTAAAATTCATTGTACACTAATCAAATAACTCACTTAATTTTTCACTATTTTGCTCAAAGTCTAAGATGCTAAATGGATTTACTTTAATCCAGAGGTCTTCTGTGATTGCTGTGTAAAAGGTAAAACTAATTAGTATGACTCGCATTTCTGGTCATTGTTTTCATTATACTGGGCACGTCTACACTGGCCATTAATACACAGCAATGAACTCCAGAGCTTATCACTCCTGGGAAGCTCTCAGGCATGCTGTTTACATGTGCACCTGGACCTCAGCACATTGAGCCGGATCACAGCAGCCTTGGCTGGCAGGGGGTCCGGGGATCAGCCTGCCATCCCAGGGCTGCTCCAGCTGGGCTCACCATGCTGTTAAGGGGCTGACTGGGGCACAAGGGTGTTTCAGCACAGGTTAGCCAGCAGGCAGGCCCCACACTGAAGCATCCTTGTGGCCCAGCCAGCCAGGCCAGTGTCTACATGTGTGCTGCTGCACATGAAAAAACTCTGCAGCAGGGTAGTATTTGTATTTAACCTTGTATTTACAACTACTGCCCTTCTGTGGAGTGTACTGGTTTCCTGCGCCCTAATAGGGGTGCATGTGTAGAAGCTGAGATGTTTATTGCACACCTAATTAGTCAACTCCACAGTGAAAGTCTTGTGTAGATACACCCACTGTCATGTAACTACTAGATAAAAATCTAATAAGGGATAGAGTGGAAACTGTGGGAGTATAGCAGATCCCAGAGTAAAAGTTTCCCTCCTTGTTAAGAAAAGAAAGTGAAAAGTAACGATTCTCTTCACAGAGAAAACAGAGGTCACAGATATGGGTCATAAATCTGTGACAACTCCAATGAAATTCTTAGTGAAAATGGAGAAGGTGAGGATTAGTACTAGATTGTAAAGTGGGTATAGAGCTGATAAAGAGGAAGTATTGGCCTAGAGGGAGGCCACTAGTGGAGCTTTTCAAGGATTAGTTGTGGGACAGATTTTGCAAGTTCATGTTATTGATACTTGGAGCCCATCGTCTGCAAAAAATGAAGAAGAAAAAGACCTGAATACATTTACTGATCACAAAATGACTGAGCCAACAATGTGATCAGTCCTTGAAAGAAATCTTATGAAAGCCCTAGGGAAACCTCATCTGAAATACTCTGCATAGCTCTTGTTTGTTTTCAGCAAAGATGGGTTCAAGCTGAAGGAGGTACAGGGAGGAGCTACCAGCTTGAGTAAGGGAATGAAGAGGAGAGTGAGAATTACTGGTAGTTACTGGATAATTAGCCAGCCTTAAACTTCATGATGTGGGAAGTAGACTGCTTCCAGTATCAGAGCCAATTTAGGTGTCTACACTGCACTACTACCTGCCATGCAGACAAACCCTTGAAGATCTTGCCTTGTTTAGCTTAGCAAAATTAAGGCTAAGAAAAAACATGGAGTAAATACCAGAGAGGGAAAAGAACTATTTACTCTAAAGGACAAAACTGGAATAAGAACAAATGAATATAAACTAACCATAAATTTAGGCTGAAAACTAGAAGAAGGTTTCTAACCATCTGAGCAGTCAAGTTTAGGAATAGACTCCCAATAGGTGTATCAGGGCAAACATACTAAGTACTTATGATGGATTTTGACCAGTTTATGAAAGGGATTAGGTATGATTGACTGAAATAGCAGAGAACTGGACTCATTGATCCAAGAAGTCCCTTCCAGTCATATGTTCCTAAATCAACTGCTAATAAGGTACGTCTGTTTGTAAATAAATGGGTAAAAACAAACAAATAAATTAATACAACCCTGAATATAGTATTTACACATTTGCAACATGACAGCCATTACTGTATTTTCAAATATAAACACAAACTCATGAGAAATATGTCTCCTCACTATTTTATTTTCAAAGCAATTTGGTTTGCAGATGGACACCTTCCAACTACTTGAAACCACCTTCAACTATGAACAAATACAAACCTGTCTGATGATGTAACTGTGAAGGCAAACACCTTTTCATGGACATGTAAGATGAGTTGTTAATCTTTTCCCTAATACAAAGTGCTGAGGCACTTTCAGCCCAAACCCTGCTTTTCCTACTGGAAAATGACCATAAAAATACAGTCCTACATCTTTCATTCGTGATAGATAAGAAATACTGAAGGAACAATAATAATTAATGGCCATACAAGATGAAACTGCAGTTGCTCAGACGGCTGTCTCCACATAATCTGTATTTTATACAAAAAGAGAAAGCGCTCAGTGGAATTTCAGCTGTGACCGGATAAAAACTGCCAACAAAATGTGATAAGGAAAGTCTAATGTGCATATTAATCATGTTTATAGCTCCTCATTTGCTGATATATTAGCCTAAACTCCCTCTAGAAATACATTTTTGATCACTGGTAGATCCATTTAATACAGTCAAACTTTAAAAAGTCTTATTAATGTTTCCAGTTTATATTAATTAAAACTAATTAACTAAGATGGTCTTTGCAATAAATCAAAGAACAAATGGATCTGAAACTGTAGATCAGGATGAATATTATTTTAAAATAAAGCTAGAATTTTTTTACTTTTGTGCATTTATCGCCTTGATCACAGTCCATGCTTTTATTATCTAAATAGATTTTTTCTAACTACAGTTTAGGTCTAAAGATAGAGCATTGTGTAAAGAACCTGTCTGCTCAGAAGGGTAGATCTATGCTTCTAGTTATTTCTTTGTATGTATTGGTGTAACAGACTAGAAAAATTGAAAAAGCACAGAAAAGTGTGTTTACTTGTTCTCTGTTTTCCAGTTTAGATTACTTTCTCCGTGTACTTTTCTGTTACTACCTAACAAATAGCCACTTCTTCATGGCACTAATTAGAGCTGGTCAAACTATTTGTTGTGAATAATTTATTAAAAGACCATCAGCCAACTTTCTCTCTATTCATTGTCAGTCTGCTTTATGTAAATTTATTTGCAGTTAATAATTGTCTGAGCCAGTGCCCCCTGAAATAACTTGAAAGACTCCTCTTGACTTCAGTGGGCACTGAACCAGATTACATGTGAATGTGCTTCAGCCAGTGGGTTCATAAGATGTGCAGATGGTGTGTGTGTGTGTTTGGTGTTCATTGTGTCTGCTATGGGATCTGCGATCTTTCAGCACATGGTAACATTCTGTCCTCTGAATGGATAAGTGAAGCAGTGATATAGTAAGTGATGGCAGGCTCAGGACACTAGAGAGAGGATGGGAGAAGTATGCAGAGACAGGAGGAGACAGGCCAATAGACCTGGGGAATTTTGATGCTATTCAAATTTTTTCTTTCTAAGCTATTTGCATATTTCATTACAGCTAGAAAAAAGCAATCTTCTCTAAGGTGCAATAAGGTATAAAATGCTTTTTTCCTTTGTCAGAATTATACAAAAAATGCTGCCCCATGTGCACTGGCTGAGGTTGGATCCCTTCCTGCATTTTTCTGGACTACGTCCAAGAGTTTTTCAGTCTGAGCAGTACAGAGAGCTGTCACATATCTTTGTACGTCTTCATTTGCAGTGCCAGGGCTCAGGCTGGGACCTTTGATAACAGATTTCCAATAATGCTGTAAAACATCATTTCAGCCTATCTGTGTAATTTCATATATCGGTCTATTCCTGCCTTCCAGGACAGGACAGAATTTATCCCGAAGAATAATTTGTCACCATGTTCACATTTCAAAAGGAAAGTTGTACGAAAGCCTAATTGTAAATGTCTGAGAAAATAATCAGGTGGAAAGGGGAAAAGAAATATTCAGGGATAAGAGAAGCAAACTCCGACCAGGAATTTGCCATCACTGTTTGTGAAATCCTTCTTCCATTTTAGAACAGAAGCAGAAAGAATCACTTGGGTATTTCACTTTTCCTATGTGAACTTCAACTCTGTCCCACAGAACTACCGGACTGTTGGCAGCTTTCTTTGCTTCCCTTTATTTATCAGTTCCAACAATTATTATTAGTTGCCTAATATTAGATGGATTTGAATCTGAGGCTGAATCTTTAAGGAGCAGATTCTACAGTGCAAGTGGCTGCAAAATATAGTGCCTTGTGAGTAACTAAATAAAATAGATTTAGGCCTCTGGTACTTGTATCATAATTAAACAAATGCCTGTTGTCAGGTTTCTAGACTCCAGGACTAGGGACAGACATTCAAAAAGCTGGAGCCTGAATTGATTCAATCTTTGCAAGTTAGGCTAATCTACCTAGGTTGAATCAATTTGCAAGTGCACAGACATTCCCTCTGAACTGAGGAAATGCAGGCACATGCCTGCAGTTGCTCAGGCCAGGCACCAGGGGGCACTAAAGCACACCCTCAGCTGCAGGGCAGCTGTGTAGGTGGGGAGGGGGGCTTGGCCTGCCTGGGAAGTAGTCTGAACTGAACTGAACTGGCCAAGGAGGGGTTTAATTCCCTCCTACCTGTCCCACTAGCAGGGACCCAAGCCGGGGTCCGCCAGGTGCTCCCCTCTCACTGCTGCAGCGGTAGGGCCCGACAAGGCCAAACACTGGCCAGCATGGCCCCCTGAGGCAGAGGGAGCAGGGTAGGGGGTTATTCCACACTCGGTCCCTGGGGGACTGCAGTGGAGTCTACCCACCCCAACAGCTGCCACCACTCACTCTGTGCCTGGGGCAAGTGGTGAAATAAGCCCCCTCCAGCATCCCCTCCCTCCAGTGTCTGGCATAAATTGGTTTGAGCTCAATTAATCAGTTAAGTCTGATATTACATTCAACCAGGTTTATCTCAAACCAGTTTTGGCCACTTTGAAACTGGTTTATGTGCACTGAGCTTCTGTTCTGTTACAGGTTTAAACCAGTTTCTGATTATTTAAACTGATTTGTGTGTAATGTCTGTCCCTAGCCCTCCGTCATTGGTGGCAACACAAGCAAGTAATGTGGCTTCAGATGCATCCACCTTCAAACTAATAAAACAGTTCAATTGTGTTAAGCTAATTGAACTAAAAAAACCCAAACACCTGGCCCATAAAGCTTTCATGCCTATATGTCTGAATGTGTTGTACACAAGTACATTATATGATTCTCTAGCTTAGGTAAGAACTAAGTTACCTGTGAGCACCAAGTAGTTCTATGTCAAGTTTGTAAGCTCATATTCTTAAAGAGTAATATAAATTACATATATCTATTAGAAAAAAACTCCTACATATATTTTGTGTCTGTATGTGTATATATGCCTGTGTTTGTATACACACACACACACACACACACAGAGGTATGCAGTTTCCTATCTGATACACTGGTTTATATACATTAGGTAATAGTGTATATGTGTATATACCTGCATACATACATATATGTATATATATACAATATATGAGGAAGGATATTGCATTCCAAAACTATTTTCACAATAATCTTCATATACTAGTACTTCAGTGGGAGATTTGATTACACGTGGTGTCATCTATGTTTAGGTACTTATTTTGTACTAAATTAAGGAAGAAATTTTAAACATTAGCATGTCCAAATTTTACTATACTGAGTTCCTGGGAATGTCACCATTGCATGGTTCATGTACATTGGAATATAATTTGCCATATGACAAGCTTTTCCCTAGATACCATGACTTCATTCATTCAGCTATGTTACTCTTTGAGTGATAACACTCTAATTAGCAGCTGAACTTTGGTATCCTTTGCATACGCTTCCAGTCCAAATGTTTACTTATCTCTACAAAAGTGCTACATGACATCCTTGTTGTTTCAGGAGAACACAGTTGCCATTCACTGACTGCCTCCACATTATCTAAGATAAGTGTTATATGACACATCTTCCTAATTCAGAGCAGTGTACAGACAACAAAAAACATCCCTCTCCAAAAAAACCACTTGGGTAACAAGCTCGGGCAGCAGCATTCTAGATGTTACTTTTGTTATAATATTTTTTTGTAATGTACATACAACCTGTATGAGGTATAGATAGATGATGTTTCCTACTTTGAAGATGTAAGATGCTATGGTGCTGTATAATACATCAATGTGTACATAGAATCTGGCACAAACATAAAGCTCTACAATTTAACCCATACCTGAACAAAAATTCCACCTGAACAAAAAGCACAAATAAATTTGCACAAACAAAAGTGCAGGTGCAATTTCATAGGCATTTCTCTTAGGCAATATAATTTAGTGTTGGGAAGATTTCCACCTTAATAATGCCAATACTGCACTACCTTTTTCATTCTATAAGGCGCATATACACAACACCCTACGTTGCTATAGCGACATGTTACATCACCATATGACATGCTACAGGAATGTTGCGGTTATGTGAGTCTACATGTGACCAGCAACTACTTTGCCGTAGTAGCGCTCCCACATTTTAGTGCGTCACTACAACAAAGTAGCAGCTAAACCTAACCATGTGCCATGCTCACAGCTCAGTACAGGTGGTTAGTGCACCATGCCTTTAGTACTTCCAAAAGGAAGTACTAAAGCATGACACAAATAAACATTGCCATAGGGCAACATATAGATGTGCCCATACACTACATTCCATCTGGACATTCTCAGCTATTCTTCTGTTCCCAAACCTTTTGATTTCTGCAGTATTCCAAAGGTAGCCCAGGCTTTCAAAAAAGATTAAGTATAATAA
>NW_017729027.1:5476733-5479292 GCF_001723915.1 Gavialis gangeticus
AATAAAAACATTGCCATAGGGCAACATATAGATGTGCCCATACACTACATTCCATCTGGACATTCTCAGCTATTCTTCTGTTCCCAAACCTTTTGATTTCTGCAGTATTCCAAAGGTAGCCCAGGCTTTCAAAAAAGATTAAGTATAATAATTCCTTCTGCTATGGAGAATCTCTTGAGATGCTCCTCAAAAGCATTTCAACCCTTTTTATTGACAGATATAGCAAAAAAGGAATCAGATGCATTCATGACATTGCCCTCTTAGAAAATTGTTGGAGCCTTTTCTGTACATTGCAGTGCATACTATTGAGAATCGCAAGGACTGACATGACCTTCCAGGAGGAATGCCAAGACTGGTTTCCCTTCATTGTAATAGAACATTTCATAACATATGAAGCCAAGAATTAAAAATAGAGAGAGAGAGGAATTCTAGCTAGTAAAAAATATATGGTAGATTAATAGTTTTATGTTAATAGAATCATAGAAAATTAGGGTTGGAAGGGACCTCAAGAGGTCATCTAGTCCACCCCCTGCTCAAAGCAAGACCATCCTCAACTAGATCATTCCACCCAGGGCTTTGTCAAGCTGTGCCTTAAAAGCCTCCAAGAATAATGGAGATTCTACCAGCTCTGTTCACTATCTTTGTCTTAGCTATGGGGGGGGAGTGATTTAAAATGACTATAATAGTAACTATAAAACTCCGTTGAGATTTTCAGTTCCTATAAAACAGCATACACTATATGACAGTGTTTCTCCTTGTGACTTAATTCATTTTAGCATATCTTTCAGATTGTAGAACCTGCTGGAGAAATAATTCAGGGCTCAAAAGAAAAACACCTAATAGAAAATTTACTTGGTAAGTAATTAACTGCTGGGAAAATGCACACACATATATATGCATATGCAGTGTCTGTGTGTCACTGAAGCCAGTCATTGAATTTAGCAACCAAGTGATTATGACACATCACCACTCCTCATTTCTTTTGCTAAGAAATGGAAAACAAGCTGGAAGGTCCCATTATTTTTGTGAGAGATACTATCACTTCCTTCTCCAACCCTAAAAAATCTTTAGTTTTAAAAACTATTGAAACATCAGGATGTTCCACAATTCTGATTTTCAGGGGGAGGGTTGGGGGCGGGAGGGTAAAAAAAGCTCTAATGGAGCCTTGGCACTATGAAGTATTTTAAAGATTATGTGGGGCTGTGCTCCAAGAAGCTCAAGGCCTTGGCAGTATCACAAATGGACCATCCCTGTACAAAAAATACCCTTAATCCAACTGATTTACCTTCAGGTTTCAGGATTATGATAGAGCTGACAGGCCTTACATTTCGAACACAGTGGGCACATCCACACATGCAGGCACATGCACTTGCGGCAGTTCAAATAGAAGCAGTGCAAATCTGAGCCAGGGCTTTTTGCCTCAGCACACATGCCTAGACATGCACTTTGGTGTGGGGCAAATTGTGCCACTTGGGGAAAAATAACCCTGCCTGGCTCCTCCTGGATCTGCAGCCGGGGGGAACTAGAGCCTGGTGCCAGCACCTGTGCTGGCCCCAGCAGTATAACAAGCTGCCCTGGCAAGTAACTCAGGGCTACTCACTCTCAGAAGCTTCTGGGGCCCAGCCAATTGGTACTTGGGGACACTACGCCTTGTGCCAGCTGGACTGCTGAAGCAGCCCTGCGAATTCCCTGCCCGCTGCAGCAGTCTGGCAGTGGGGGCTGCTGCCTGGCTGTGACCTGCTGCCACCTGCAACAGCATGTGGCCCCAAGGCTGCACGCCTGCCAGACACAGATGGGGACAGTGTGGCTACTAGAGGCATCTGCATCTCTGGGCCAGCTGCCAGTGGGCTGTGACTGCACAGTTGGACTTTTTGCGGCACTACTGCCATTTGTGCCACTGCCTGGCCATCTGGGCAGCTATCGCCCAGAAGATGTTCCCATGTGGTGGCCTGCTTTGAACTGTCAAAACATGTCCTCCTGGGCCCAAGTGGCCAGGAGGTCAGCCACCTCCAGCTGGGTCCAAGGTGCCCAGGCTCCTCTGTCTGGGTCCTGCCACTTGCCTTCTTAGCAGAAATTCTGGTGTTCCATATTTAAAAACTGCAAAATCCATAATAAAAAATCCCAAAGTCACTCTTTAAAATACCCCAGGAATGGGGGATGCCAGATAAGAAAATATGCCAGTTAATTGAGCAGCCCTGGCCACTGCTTCTCACGCTGTGTCTGGGACATCCCTCCGCCCCTCCTGTGGCATTGCTGCTGCTCCTGCGGGGCCCGCAGAGCCCCATGGGACAGGGAGATGGGTTCCGCACAGCCCTGCACAGCCTATTATGCCCCCCGGGCCATGGGGGCTCAGCAGCACAGGCTGGTTTGCCCTGAGCAACGGGGGATCGGAGAAACCAGAAGTGCCACAGTGGGCACTTCCAGTTTCACTTTATCTTACAAGCCAGCATGCTGGTTAGTGGACCATGCCATCTTGTAAGATGCCAGATAACAGAACTTTTACTATATAGATATAGATATAGATATAGATATAGATATAGATATAGATATAGATATAGA
>NW_017729027.1:5485056-5492259 GCF_001723915.1 Gavialis gangeticus
GGCTACCGCCCCCCCCACAGGGCCCGTGTGCCCTCCCCCCACCCCCAGCTCTTACTCGCTCCCCCAACCTTCTTAATCATTCCCCCACCTGGACCCAGCCCCCAGTCACTGTCCCACCCAGGCCAGCACCCTGGCACTCAAAAAACAAAAACAATCCCCCCACACTCACTGGCTGTAGCCACAGTCATCAGGGCCACTGGGGCCTCATTGCAGAGCCCCTCTGCTCAGTGTGAGGCAGCAGGGGGCTGTGGGGAGTGGCCCCAGCCGCTTGTCACCAACACTGCTGCTGTCAGATCTCACAGGTGCAGCATGGCTTGGCAGAATGCCGCATGGTACAGCACACTCTCTGGGAGCTCAGGGCCACTGGGACTGAGTAGCGCTGGGCTCCAGATGACAGCTGGAGCTGCCCTGAGCTCCCAGACAGCAGGGGCTGGGGCCGGGTAGGCAGCAATTGGGAGGGCTAGGGGAGCCAAAAGGGACTGGGGCTACGTGGGTGTTCTCCCATGGTCCCCTCCCCCCTCCTCCAGCTTCCCCCCTACTTACCCCACATGGAACCTGGGTCCAGGTCCCTGCAGCTGGCATGCTGCTTGCCATGCACGGGCAGGCAGCATGCTTCAGCACCAGGGTGAGGGCCAGCCATAGAGATGCTCTGGCTGGTTATCAGAGTGTCTCTGTGGAGGACCAAACCATCTAGTTGCCTCAGGGCATGGTCTGAAACTGTGCCTTGCCCCGCTGTTTCACAGTGCGTTGTTTTTTTCTTTACCAGGGTCTAATTTTGACCCCATGCTGCAAATTTGCAGCCCAGGGAACATTTTTTTGTTACTGCATGTGCATCTTGCAGCATCTCAAAGAAGTCTGAGATACTGCAAGAGGCACATGCGCACTCATGTGAATGTGCCCAGTGGGTACATCTACATGTTCATTAATGCTCCATAGTTACTGCCTGTTAAATTTAGTACCTGGATTACCTGGTACTACCCACTACTAAATTAATGCGCAGTAACTGGTGCACACCTTTTAAGTGATGCTAATGCACAGTAGACTAATACTACTGCGTATTATCATATTAGCACAGCTTTCACTGTGATGCACTAATGCACAGTAGAATTAGTCAACTGCACATTTAGTGCCTTGTGTAAATGCACCCAGTGATGTATAGAAAGTGGGAAGAGAATGGAAAAAACTGCTGAACCATGTGATAGGTGAACCATGTGAAAAAAAAATCAGAGTTTTCAAGCTGTCTGTATCTCTCCTGTGTTAATTCTATATAAAATCCATCTATGCAGCTGTCACTCAGTATTTTTCAAACAAGAAGGCAGGGTAGATATGCACCTTTATAGCCTAATTAAATAAGATTTAAGAGAGAGAGAGAAAGTGAGCTCTCTCTCTCTCATATATATATATAATATAATCTGATTTAGTGAGTCTACAGAAGTGCACATCTATCCTGCCTTCTGACTGACTTCAGACTAACATGGCTTACCACGTCTCTTTTCTCAAATAAGAATACCTCCTTCTCCAGCCTCTGTTCACTTAGTATTGAGATAAATGCCTCAGGACCTTATGCCACACCTACTCCCATGGTTTAACTTAAGTATGTCATTTGACACCACTGAACAGACTATTGCTTTCATTGTGGATGTTTTGTTTTGTTTTTAAATCGATGTTGACAAATTGGAAATCATTCAGAAAACAACTATATGAATGACTTATGATCCCCAGGTAGCTATGCAATTAGAGTCAAAAGACAGTCGAGCCAGTTAGATTAAGAAAAAAAAAGGTTAATTGGTATCTTATCTACAGTCTAAACCAAGATGCCAAGATGGTAGACCTCTTTAATCTCTCAGACTAATGCTTAATCAGATCTAGTTTCTGCGAATGCTACAGAGACAAATGCAGCTAAAAGTAAGATACGATTCTTTTACAGTGAGGGTCATTAGCCATGTGAAATGCCAATCAGGGTGTTTGATACTTTCTTTAGGTTAACTCTGGATGCTCAGTCAGATCTAATGGGTTTGACACAGGAACCACTCTTTAATTCTATGGTCAGTGTTCTGATGAAGGTCAGACTGGATGACCATAATTGTCCCTTGAGACCCAAAATATCTAATAATCTAGTTAGTTATTTTTAATACTTCTAGATAATATCAGGCTGGTACTGCACTTAGTAATCTGTTGCACTGAGAAAAGAAACTGACAGCTACTCCAAGAATGTTTCCAATTATACATTACTATTTTTAATATGTATCCCTCAAGCTGTAGGCACTAGAGCCCATCATAGATGGTAAATAAGTAACAACAAGTCTGATAGAGAATCTCTTGGTGATGCCATAGAGGGTAAAAGAGCTTGGAATAATAAGCAAGCTTACAACTCAGTGGGAAAGGAGACTGGTCTCAGAGCTACATCCTCCTAGGCTAGGAATGAACCCTTCCCTTATTCAGAGAAAAGAAGTGATATGAAGACCACAGCACCAAAGGTAAATTAATGACCGATCAAATGAATACTAAGCTGAATAGATAATTTTCATTTAACCAGTATCTAATGGTAACACAGCCATATCTTAAAATTAATCATTTTCAATTTGGCACACTAATGTTAGCTCCCTTTCCACAGTTATGAATTATCAACATTGAGAAAGCTGAATTGTGAAATGGAAGATACAGGAAGTATTATTATTTAATAGTTGCACCCCAAGCTCTCTCCTCCAGGACTTACCATTGTTTCTCACTTGGGCCTTAAGTTAGACATTTGGGCATTGCCAGCTTAAGAGCTATGGTAGGAAACTTGCCTAGTTTTGCATACTGTAAGCCTGGGGCTTTAGGCCAGTGTTCCTTTTCATAGATGAATGCTCTGCTCCTATTGCTTTTCTTACTGCTTACTACAGAAATGCTTGAAGACAT
The DNA here is from genome assembly GCF_001723915.1 of Gavialis gangeticus. NCBI lineage: Eukaryota > Metazoa > Chordata > Crocodylia > Gavialidae > Gavialis > Gavialis gangeticus. Next base: position 5,487,958 of record NW_017729027.1, read on the forward strand.
GGAAGGCCTGAAACAGCGGCTTTGTAAAATCAGTCAGTAAACTGTTAACTTTACTGTTAACAGCTTACACTTCAAAAGAAATAGTATAATTTACTGCTATTTCTTTTTTAGCAAAACAACAAAGATGGAGTCTCCGTTTTTAGCAGAAAATCTCCCAGGTCAGCTGTGTGCCCTTCATTTGTCAAGAACATTAAGTGTTTTTCGGTAGTGGATGAGCATAATTTAGATACTCTGAAAACTGATATATAGTGTATTTCTTTTATGTTAGACGTTGCCTACAAAGAACCATTATTTACATCCTTTATATCTCATCAAGATAAATCTTGTCTCATAAATAAGAACAGCCCTATTTGTTTAAGTGACTTATTTGAGTCTGTGAAGATTTGCTGAGCAGGGGCTCACTTTGATAATATTTCATTAAGCTAAAAATTTGGACTTGATACATTCTTGACACAAGACACATCATTTTTCACATAGAAGAACAATTACCTCATGTTTACATAGCATTTAAAGCATGGAAAGTGATTAGATTTTACCATTGCTGGCATGCCTGGGACTTACAAATTGCTACTGGCACTTTAAATATGGAAAGATATTCATTTAATGTTCTTTAATTTGGTGCCACTTATCTATCGTAGTGCTGGTGATGAGTATGAAATACAGACTTAGAAATAACTGTCAGAGAGGGAGTAGTTTCTAAATGTCAAGATAGGCCTGCCTCTTTGAATCAGTGGGATGAGCCCTATATCCTGGATATCCTACTTCTAGCTGTTTGATAAGGTGTTTGCATGTGCTGAAGGAGAGTGGCAGCTAGGTCAAATGGCTGCTCCAAAAAAGTCTTCAAGTCTGAGAGGGTAAAATGTGAAAATCCATGGACAGAGAAAGAATGAAAAATTAAAGTTGCGAATGATAGATATTTGGCAGAGCAAGCAGCCAAGATGCTTTGATGGTTGTCACATAGAGGTGAGAGAATTTTTTTCAATGTACAGTAAAGCTTAGCATCAGAAACCCTGAAGCTTAACATAGGTTTGGAAAAGGTTTGGGAGTTGCGCTTATACTTGGGAAATGTGACTGTAAATATGGATATCAGGGGCCGTCCATGTTTGTTTCTTGATTCTTAATGAAGGTGCTCAGTTTAAAAGCAAAACAAAAAGAGTTGTTTTTTTCCCTATTTGCCAGCCTGTCAGGCCCAGCCTAGGCTTTGAAAAACAAGATCATGTTTATTTCCAGGAACACCGTCTCTGCCAGTGAAATTAGCCCAGTAAGGACATGCTAGCACAACAGAATCCAGCCTGTACTCCCATGACTGTATTGACTCGGCATGGCAGAGAAAGGAAAAATTGATCATTGCCAGGAAAGCAACTAGGAAAGACTCTGCACGTGCTGAGGGAGCAAAGCTCCTGGACAAGAAGCTGACATTTTTTTTCATGGTCACATTTATGACTCTAAGTGTAGACTGTGGGTCAGGTTTTAGCATTTATATGAGTTTGTGTAATAATCTTCAGTAGTAGTGAGTTAGTTGTGCTCTATATCCAATGTTTGCTGAACGTATACTGAATTTGTATGTATTAAACAGTATTATCTTTGAAGTGTAGTGTACATACATAATTCAAAGAAGAACGTGTCCAAGGACAGACCACTTAGTTTAGTGGCTGGGATATTCTGTAGGGGGCTGATCTCCTGATCTTTTCCTTAAGTACGGGCTATGTTGCTAGCTGCCCCAAACTAATAGACTTGTTGATTCTCTGATACATGTACCATATCAGTATCTGGCACAGCGAACAAGCCATGTATGGTGTTTAGACTCAGGCTTATTGACCTAGCATAAAAGCCCTAAAACTTTGCCAGAGTTGCCAGCCTTCTGTCTGTACTTCTGTCTGCTGTTCTTAAATGATGTATTTTCATGTTCTGGCTATATAACAATTTAACTTGAGTGAATCATTATCTTGCATTTCCCTCGTTGGATTTGAGTTTGCTAGGAAATAAGCATAAATTGTTTCCAGAAGAGTGACTGGTACAATAAACTGATTGTATAGAACAATGTACTGAATAGTCAGCATAAAAATAGGATTATGCACAACCAAACTAACTTCTCAGATCTGTGAAATTGGGTATCTCACACTGAGGCATTATTGGGTAGTAAAAACCAAGTTACAAGCTGAGAGAGGCCTTTGGGGGCCTTTGCCTCCTGGATTCTCTGGAACAACACCCTTTTCATAGCATGCTTCAACCGATTTATAATGCTGTTGGGAAGTAATGTTACCAAAGTGTATCAGGAGATGGATCAGAGGAGAAAGAATTAGTGGATTTTTTAAAACAAAAGCTAGGAAATACTTTTAGGGAACTTTATTTTTCTTGTGGGATACCTGTGGCTAATTGAGGAAAATCACCACTCCCACAGCCTGTCCAAGCCTTTAAAATATGACTTTAATGGAAACAGTCGAAAGTATTTTAGGTCCAAGCAGGCTGAGACCTTCAAGGTTTTCAAACAGAAAGTCAGAGAGGGCAACACACCCATAATTTACATCAGGTTTACATAGCTTTCCAAGGTACCAATTAAACCATTTGGTTTCTAACAAAATTTACTCTTCAGGAAACTAGGAACAACACTGAATGTATTTATAATGCACATCCTTTTTTTTCATGCCAGCTCTATAGTTTTACTTTTAAAGGCCAAAAATGTAGAGAGAAGGCTGATGTAAATGTTACATAGATTTTTCCACTCACACATTTTTACAAGAATAGATAAATAGCTTAATGTGGAAACTGTAGTTGAATAATCTTCTGCTGCAGTGTCGCAGAAGGAAGGGCTCCTTAAGTAATATTACACCTAAATTCTATCAAAATTTAAAAACTTTCAGATCAATTCTAACACTTGGCTTCAAGGGAAATTTATATCTCTATCCATCTATATCTATATATAAAAATTTCCCTTGAAGCCAAGTGTTAATTTTACATATATATGCTTAATTATATATATCAAAATGAACCATTTCTAGCCCAAAGTAGTATAAGATATTAAGATATCCAGGATGCATATATTATAAAATATAATACTTTGGGCTAGAAAATGGTTAATTTTACATAGCTATACATATTTATATATACAGGCAACCCCGTTTAATGCTCTTAATTGTTTCCTGAAAAACCAAGCATTAAGCAAAACGAGCGATAAGTGAAACCCAAAGTTTTTGATGACTCAAGATGGCAACCGTGAGAGTTATAATGAAACTTGCTGAGCGCTAAGTGAAATCAGGTATCAATTTCAAATGAGCGTTATAGCGAAATAGCACTAAGTGAAACAGCGTTAAGCTGGGGTTGCCTGTATATATGTGCAAAATTGTGTGCGTGTGAAATGAACCATTTCTAGCCCAATGTAGTATAAAGTAGCCAGGATTCACTACCTCTAGAGTGAACTGAATGATTATAATGGACCTATCAGAAATTGATTCTTATCAGTGTTATTTATGTATCTGGCTGTTTACAGAGCAAGTGTTGAGGGACAGGATTCCAATAATCAACACCCAGCACTCTTTCCACTCCCTTCCCTCTGCAGGGGAAGCACTGCATAAATAAACAGAACAACAGTGGCAGCCCTTACAGCCCTACATTATGCTGAGCACTGCCATGAGTGAAAGTAATTAAAGACTGTTTGCAAAGGTTGTAAAGAAATGTGTAAACAGCAGTATAAACAACATCAGGTCAGGTCAGGGAAGGAGGCTGGCAGTTAGTGAGGCCCTGAATGGAGATTGCCAAAGTGTGAAATTCCCAACAGGGAAACATTTGGAAAAACAACTTGATCAAGTGTTATCAACACGACTCATCTCCTAAATGGCATATTTTATTTAGAGTATGTGTGGCCCAAGCACAAAGGAAGAAGGGAAGTTTTTATCAGTCTCTGTTTTATCACTTCCAAATATATCTCTCTGTTTACTGGCAAGACTTACAATACATTCATTTTTAACAGTCCAGTTCAAGCACAAGATGGGCTGTTTTCATGAGGCACAGTGAATTGCCTACACACATTTTCTGCTGCCAATGGTGGTTAAAGTGTGCTCAGAACTCTTCATGCTGAAAAGGTCCCTTAGCTAACAGCATGATCCATTCTGGAAAGCTAACTTTCACCATTCAGATAAACTAAAATCTGGGAATCTTTGACATTCTTGGTTGGTAGTATTGGAGCAATGTTGTAGCTGTGATAGTCCAGGAATAATGCAAGAAGCAAGGATTTTTGTGGATGATATATTTTATTGGACAAGTTGCATGGTTGGGAAGTTAGAGGAGCTTTTCAATGAAGACATT
>NW_017729027.1:5497259-5499472 GCF_001723915.1 Gavialis gangeticus
CAGAACTCTCCATGCTGAAAAGGTCCCTTAGCTAACAGCATGATCCATTCTGGAAAGCTAACTTTCACCATTCAGATAAACTAAAATCTGGGAATCTTTGACATTCTTGGTTGGTAGTATTGGAGCAATGTTGTAGCTGTGATAGTCCAGGAATAATGCAAGAAGCAAGGATTTTTGTGGATGATATATTTTATTGGACAAGTTGCATGGTTGGGAAGTTAGAGGAGCTTTTCAATGAAGACATTCTTCATCAGGTCTGAGGAAAGAAGCGGGCACATCACTCCTTACCTCTTGCTCTTGTTTGGAACAGGTGTGTATAAATTCTGTATAAAAGCTGAATCAAGCAGAATGTAAATTCCTCAAATTCCCTCTTAAACTTCAATTGGAAACACTTCCTGCATGTTCTGTCAAGTAGCTGCTATGACCTGTTTGAATATCTGTTTCCTTTCTTTCTAAAACTGACTGCAATTCAGTGCCTGATGAATAATCCCTGTAAGTGGTTTCCATGCATGTTTTCAGACTATACAATGATTGAAGATGATTACAAATAAAAGGATGTATACAACTATAAGATTATGATCTCTTCCTCTTCTTCTTCTTTCTCCTCCTCTTTCACCTCTTTCTCCATGCAATGATATGTAAGTATGTCCCAAAAATTATTGACTATATCTTCTGGGCATCATTATGAAGAAGGTTTGTATCATTGTCCTTCTTTTACATGTAGAAAATTAAAGCACAGAGAAATGAATTTGCCTAAAGCTGTGCTGGAAGTTAGCAGTAGAGGCAGAAATAAAAATCATACCTTCTCTGTCTCTGTACAGTGCCTAAGCCAAAGAAAACCCATCCATTCTCTATGTAAAATTCTTTAGTACTGTCACGATGGGATTTACTGCATGGACACATATATAGTCTTACACATAGAGAGTGTGCGTGGAGAGCAGCATTGCCAACTGTCAGCAAAAAATCAGGGTAAAATGGCTGTCAGTGAAGTTGAGAAAAAACTTCAGCAGTCAGTAAAAATATTAAGCAACCAGAGTTTGATTGAAGCTCAGATAGACAGAGCACAGCAGCACCAACTGGTGTCTAAGAGGGAACACAGCACCCTTAGGGGGCATTCTCTCAGCCATGTGCTGCTGTTGCTGCTTTTATAGATTTCATAGACATTTAGGCTGGAAGGGACCCCGGAGGATCATCGAGTCCAGCCCCCTGCCCAGGGGCAGGAAGTCAGCAGGGATCATAGGATCCCAGCAAGATAAGCATCCAAATGTGTCTTGAAGGCATTCAAAGTGGGTGCTTGAACCGCCTCCGGTGGCAGTCTATTCCAAACCTTGGGGGCTCAGACAGTGAAGAAGTTCTTTCTTATGTCCAGGAGTTTGTAAGTTTGTGACCATTCAATCTTGTTATCCCTTGGAGCGCTCTGGTGAACAGATGTTCCCCCAGATCCTGATGAGCACCTCTGATAAACTTATAGGTGGCCACCAGATCACCCCTGAGCCTGCGCTTTTCCAGGCTGAAGAGTCCCACGGCTCTCAGCCTTTCATCATAAGGCCTGTTTTCCTGATCTGTGGTCATGCGCGTGGCCCTCCTCTGCACCCGCTCAAGCTTCTCCACATCCTTTTTGAATTGTACTCCAGCTGCGGCCTCACCAAGGCCAAGTACAACAGGAGAATGACGTCCTGGGATTTGCTTGAGAAGCATCTATGGATGCAAGCCAGCATTTTGCTTGCTTTACTAGCCACATCATCACACTGAAAGCTCATGTTCATCTTGTGGTCAATCATGATAAGTAGGCTTCTTTGGGCACCTGTGCCAAGACAGGAAGAGTGGGACCAATGTGGATAAAGCTGTGGAGTGGACATCATGATACAAGGTGCAGTGAGGGGCATCAGGGTGTGAGAGTTTGTAGGAAGACCCTGGTAGGTAAGGGCAGCATGGCATAAAACCATGGCACCAATCTAGCAAGGTTGCCAACCCAACATACTTTTTTTATGGCAAACTTTTTACTGACTACCAAACCCCTAAATTTGATCCCAGCCGTTCTAATTGGAACATGGCAGAAAAATTACATTTACATTACATAAAACATATATCAGTCAAAAAAAATTGCTGTCAGTAAAAAAATATTTCTTGGATTGGCACTCTTGTCAAGTAACAGGAGAGTTTGCGGTCTTCCTTAAACTTTTGAAATAAGAGGTATACTCTAGAAAGTGGGG
>NW_017729027.1:5504472-5506532 GCF_001723915.1 Gavialis gangeticus
TTAAGTAACAGGAGAGTTTGCGGTCTTCCTTAAACTTTTGAAATAAGAGGTATACTCTAGAAAGTGGGGATTGAATTTGAAGTTGAAGTTCCTGGAAAAAGAGATTTCCTATGAGACTATTCCTGTTTTGCAACTATTTTATACAGACAGTTTACACCTAGAGTTATCTGAAAACTGGGCGGGTGTGCATCCCCAGATGGAGTTGTTACTGCACCATCATTTAGTACTTCCTTTTGGAAGTTTGTACATGAACCCACTGTGTCTCCATTTCCTCTTCTAATGGGAAGCCAAATCAGTTATTATTTGGCACAAAAATGCCAGTGCTAATTTGACTGTCTGTGTAAAATAGTTTGAATCTCTTCAGAGTATTCCAATGGCACAAAGACAGCAAAAAGCAACACTAGCTGCAATTCTCCTTGCATGGGAGAATAATGCACTAGCCAGCACATTTAGCTCACTTCCCTCATTTCCAAGTTCCTGAGAGCATTCAGGTTGTGAGCAAGGGTAGGAAAGCATATTCACTCTGTCAGTCTTAGGCCAGTGGAATAACTTCCATGGTATTCTATGGAACAACTACTAGTGAAGCAAAATTATAAAGGATAAAACAGGCCAAGGGTAGCTCCCGAGGCTCGGATCAGAAAGCTACTTACATTTCCTCTTTCCCTCTGCCCTCTTTCCCCTGGCCCCACTTCTCTTTAGGTTTGCCTGAGTACAGATTTCTGCTTTGGCTGTTGGGATCTCCTGACCTCTGCTAAATGAAAAACGTAGATATATACAGGTTAACATTATGACCCTGAGTCTTTTTATGTGATAACAGTCAGAGCGCTAAGGTCTTCTGTGAACTCATTAGCATTGGCAGGACCATGAAATTCAGTTATTTAGGGTTCATTTAAAAATATTATACACTGAATTTTATTAAATCAACTTAATAGGAATCGTGAAGTTAAATAAATAAATATGGCACTTATTTCTGTAGTTAGTGGGAATTATTCTATTTGTTTACAAAGGCCATTTTAAGATTACTTGAGGTGTTCATTTCAGCTAGAGGCCCTACTGAAGAATCAGATCAGCTTTGCAAAACTGTATCCAAAATTTCACAGCAATGCTCTCATTAGGCTCTAATCTTTAAAAGAAAACATAACTAAAGAAGGCTATCAACATTTCTCTGTGGCCTCCAACCTCTCCCACATTAGCTTTTCCCAAACCACACCACATAAAAGTTTTTTCAAGGTTTTGGGGACTGGTGGCAAGCTTTTAAAGCTAAAACGCTATTTACTATTCTTAAAGTGAGACTCCTTAAAATAAGAATTGATTTCATTGTACTAAACAAACCAATAGACCTGGAGCATTCTGACTCTGGTATTATGATAGAAGGGATGGCAAGATAGAAAAAAAATGATAATAGTAAAACCGAGTAAAAGCACTTGATACCAGCTAAATGTTACTAAGGTGTGGCAGTTTATGGTAGTATTTTAATCCCTAAAAGACACTGTAGCTTTAAGTTAGCTAGTATTTAGTACTCATACACATCAGCATTGTATGAATTAGATGTTTAGGTTAAAAATCATGATACAGGTCACCCCTGCACCAACAGCTGCAAAATTGCTTAGGTGCCAAAAATTATTATGCACCTCTAATTTTGGCCTGAAAAGTTCTCTGGGGACTTATACTTAGACTTCTGGGCATACTCAGGCATGATTCTCATCAAGCAGTTAGATGTCTAACTCCTACTTAAGCCTTTTTGTGATCCATATCAGAACTGTGAGACTGTCAGGGCAGGGCAGGATGTGGGGCGTGAAGGGAGGTGGAGGGAGGAATTTGCCTCAGGGGCCATGGCAGGCCAGTGTCTGGCCACACTCTACCCCTGCTCCAGCTAGACAGCAGAGGGGAGGGGCCAGCCCAGCTATCTGGAGCAGAGCCCAGCTCAGAGAGCATGCTGGGATGCTGGGCGTCTCTGATTCAACTTAAACAAGCAATGGGGCTGGGACAGATATTGCATAAACTGGTTTGAGCCAAATCAGTTAAGTCTGATACTACATTCAACCAGGTTTATCCCAAAC
>NW_017729027.1:5518438-5519008 GCF_001723915.1 Gavialis gangeticus
AAACAAGCAATGGGGCTGGGACAGATATTGCATAAACTGGTTTGAGCCAAATCAGTTAAGTCTGATACTACATTCAACCAGGTTTATCCCAAACTGGTTTCGGCCATTTTCAGACTGGTTTATGTGCACTGAATGTCTGTTCTGTTACAGGTTTAAACCAGTTTCTTACCACTTAAACTGGCTTATGTGTAATGTCTGTCCCTAGCCTCAGTGAAGCTCTTCAAGGGGTTAAATGTATGTCAGCTGCTGCACAGTTTACATGGCCTCTGGCTGATACACAGGGGAAGAAGAGTTCACAAAAAACTGGTCTTCTGTTCATGCCTCATTGAGTGGCCAAAGTCATCTGGTAATGCAGTGAGTGCCCCCTACAGCTCTGAGAGCAGGGCTGTCGCAAAGCATTTAGGTGCCCTGTGCCTGAGAACAGAGGCGGCTCAAGAGAGGCCCCTAGTGGTGAGAAGGGGGAGGCGCAGCTGCCAGTCACCAGGGCAGCACAGGTGCTGGTTGCTGGGGCAACTGGCAAAACCCCTGACAGGAAGGGGCAGGGCTTAGCCTTTCTTAAACCTAGGCAGG
>NW_017729027.1:5524008-5526252 GCF_001723915.1 Gavialis gangeticus
GTAGGCGAGTAAGCAGGTGGTTGGCCCGTTACAGGAGGGCGGAGCCATACCCAGAGAGGCTCCAAAAGTGGCACTCCTGTCACAAGGGCATTAACTGGTTTAAAAAAATAAAATGGAAATAGGTGCAGACGGAGCGAAGAGGGTGGCACTCACTCTGTCTGCAGGTAGAGCTTGGGGAACCCCAGCATTGGGAGTTTTGCCTTCAAGAACACCAGCTGCTCCACCAAACCAGGATCCAAGTAGATGCAGTGGAGTGCCACTACATCCCCAGCAATGCTGAACACTCTCTCACTCAGAACACAGGTCGGTGGACAGGACAGGTGTTCATGGGCAACTGTGGCCAGATCTAGCCACATCTGGCTGTGCCTTGCCCAAGAGGCCAAGGGATTGCACAGCAGTGGCTCCACATCCTTGACAAGATAGGCAGCCAGCAAGCCCTGAGTGCTACCCGCCTGATGGTGGGGTCTTTGGACCCCACCATGGAAGCTATGCCCTTGGCCCACATTAGCAGTGCCTGTGGTGGAGGAGGAGACTGGCTGATGGATGGTATGCTAGCATAGGACAGTGGATCCCCCTCTTCCACGTCCTCCCACCTCTGCCATTCTGCCTCCCTGACTCTCTTCACCAGCACCTCCGTCCACTGATTCAGGCTTTTGCTGCTGCATACACTGCCCTTCCCCCCTGGGGCACACATGGCAGCCAGCACGTGAACCGTACTGGACTACAAGGGAACAAGCCATTTCCTGATGTCTTCCTTCACCCACCTCACCGGTGCCTGCACATCTGGTGACAGCAGCCTGCCCCAGCCAAGAACATTGATCCCCTGGCAGCTCTCTATTTGGCTCTGAAGTTCCCTCACTATGGGGATCACCTGGCTAAGGAGGGCATCACCAGTGCTGAGGTTCTCGGTGGCCTCGAGGAAGGGCTTGAAGACCATCAAGATCTGGAAGAATGCACCCCACTCAGCTCTGTTAAGGGGGCCGCTGATCCCAATCTCCCTGAGCAAGGCCATCTCATGGATGGCCTTCTGTTGCTCTACCAGCCTCTCGAGCATCAGGTAAGTAGAGTTCCACTGAGTCTCCACACCCTGCATGATTTTGTGCTGCAGGATGTTCAGCTCTGCTTGTTTATCCCACAGCATTTTGCCCCCCTTAATGCTCCAGTGGAAGTAGCCCACCACCATCCTGCATTTAGAAATGAGCTTGCTGGTGGTGCTGGCACCATCACCGGCAGTCCTGTCCCCCTCCAAGGTATCCCTGACAATGAGGTGCAACTTGTGTGCCACACAGCAGATGCCAACAAAATTGGCATCATAGACTGCCTTGACCATATTGGCCCCATTGCCAGTGACCATGAACCCATGGGTGAGCTCACCATGCCCAATGTGCCACCCCTGCACCAAGCAGTTCATGGCTTCTATGATCTCTGTTGCTGTGTGGGACTCATCAGAGCCCACCAACAGCCTGACTGGTTGAACCAGTGCCCTTTGATCTCCACCCTGGCTGCTCCTGATGTCCAAGGTGAAGTGTAAGGCCACCTGTGGACCTGCCTTGGGTAGCTCTTCCCTCAAGTACACCCTGCATGCCTCATACAGGGAGGGCACCACCATCCTGCTGGAGGTGGTATATGCAGGCCATGGTATGTGCGGGCCACGATGGGGCCACGATTGCCATGAGCCGCCTGAGCCCTGGCCACTCAACTAAGGAGAAGGGCTGACCATCAACAGCAAGCATCCTCCCAATACTTTGGGTGATCTCGCTCACCCTTGCAATGTGCCTCACTTTCTGTACACCTTTTCCCCACTGTTCCAGGGTGGCATGCCTCTGCTTTGGGGGGATGGGGGCTTTGGAGTGATAGGGGGACTTCCCTTTGAACATTCTCCCACTGGTGCCAGGCTAAGAAGGAACAAGGGCAAGGGGGTGGTGCCTGTGGAGCTGTATCAGAATCCCTGTAGTGCTCATGTGTTTTGTTCCCTTGCCCCAGCTGGTTTTGGCTCAGCAGTGCAGGCAGATAGCATACATGGGATCATCTGCCAGCCCAAAATGATCCCAGACCACACTACCCACCTTGCTTCTGGGATGCTGGTGCATATGTGGATGCTGCAATTTCCCCCTTCTCAGCAGGAAAAGGCACAGCAACAGGAGGAGCAGACTCAGCTAAGCCACTTGCCTCCACAACCTCTACCTCAACCTCCTCTGAAGTGCCTTCTGGGGAAGGAGACCTGGCTCTAGGGGAAACTTGAGG
>NW_017729027.1:5526890-5540816 GCF_001723915.1 Gavialis gangeticus
GTCCCTTCCGACCCTAGAAACTATGAAACTATGAAATCAACAAATATAATAATAAAATAAAAGGGTCTAAAGAAAGAAAAAGATATTAAGGAATGCCACTTGCTAAGCTAGGCTAGAAAGTAGGAAATCATTTAAATCAATACTAGTAGTAGCCTTCATTGTCTAACGCTGCTGAGCTGCTGGAAGACACAGCTCAGTAACTGTCAGGCCCCAGGGCAGAAAGCAGGCCAGTTCAAACAATGCTGCCTTTTATAATGTTTTTCCATCCCTCCCCCAGAACACTGGGATTGGAAGGGACCTCAGGGAAGCATCACAGCCACTGGCCAGCTACACAGTCAATATGAGAGCAGTCCTTCCCCCTTCTTCCTCCCTCCCTCCCCTTACTTTCTGTTTCCCTGCAGGCAAGCCCAGCTTCAGCTTTGAAACTCTAAACATTTCAAAACTTTCAAAATGTTTTGACTGCCTTTGTTTCATTTTGAGGCTGTTTCAAAGCCCTTTGTTTTGTTTTGATTTTGCTGTTTCAAGCTCGAAACGAGTCAAAACAGCCTTGAAATGAAACAGCCGGCAAAATTTCACACATCCCTAAGAAATAGGTATCTAAATAGCTCAGAGGACACCAGAAACTTAATGCTGAGTGAAAGAAAAACAATACAACCCTTACAGTGCATAGAGTTTTCAATCTTCATATTTAATCTTTTAATCTTCTTTTACTTGGATAGTCTCTTTTCCAAATGTGATGCACATGTGGCTGTTCCATATGAAAGATTCTATATTCCCACTGATCCCACCTATTACTGTGACATTACATAGATTTGGGAAAAGCCTCTCTACCTTATTATCATTAGTGACAGAACATTGTGACCACTTAGAGAGCCATACTCTATACAGATTTTAATATCATATGCAAAAATAATAAGCCAGGGATTCTTAAAGACTGGTAAATAGAGATAGCAGCAATCTTCAACAATCATTTTGATTTGTGGAGCTTCAGCCTAGCTAAAGTTTGAGATTGCTGGGCACAGTTTCATTATTCCAGAATTTACCATGCCAGATCCATTATAAGGCTGTATATTAAAATCCTACATAATTCAGTGAGATGAATATGTTTTTTCTTCAAGGCTGATTTCTTAGGAACTTGGCACCAGAAAATATTTTCTCTTTCATTATTATGACATATAAAAGTTTATTGGGGACTCAGCTTATTTTTTCCTAAAAAAAACTCATTAGCACATGCTGGAACGCACAGTTTAGTGGCAAAAGCACAATAATCCTCTTGATGAAAATTTCCCACATATTTCCAAAATGATTTGATATAGTTTTTTTAAACACAAAGTATTGTAATAAAATTAATTCTCTAATGGCCTTTGGAAAAGATTCCCAAATAAGTTTGCATTATATTTTGTATACAAATATACTGCCTGAAATATTTTTTAAAATACTCTTTAATCTATGGTTCGATATATATTTTTAAAGCCTATTTCAAATATTTTCATTATAATACTCTTTTTCACTGTAGCCTAAGTTCTTATTTGGCTCTTAAAAATAATAATCTTTAGCACTTACATAGTGCTTTAGGTTTTCAAAGTGCTATACAAATATTAACTAATTAATGTTTTTACAGCCCAGATCGGCCTTATAAAGAGGCTGTAGTGAGTGTACTGAACATTTTCCCCGTCATTATTAACAAGACATTAAAGGTGTTGATGTTGAACAAACACTAAAATTGGGCACAGCTTGAAATAAGCCACCTGTTATTGATTTTGGCCAAACTATGGATAATCTCAAACTTGTGGCTTACCTCTTAGCATTATCAAACATAAAAGCTTAGAGGCGTTTCTTTTTTTGGCCTTGCTTTGGTAACTCAAACCAAGTACCAAAAGTGGAAAAACCTTTACACCATATCTTTGAGTATGTGTGCCTGTTCTGAGATACAAAAAGCAATTTTGTCAAATGGCTAGTACCATTTCAGACCAGCCAAATAAATACCAGATACTAATAAAGGACCTGATCCCACAAACTTGTCTGCAAACAGTTAACTATACCCCTGGGAATTCTCCCTTTAGCTGCACTGGTTCTGTGCTCATGAGTAAAGTTACACATGTGTGTAAGTGTTTGCAAAATGTTTTCTTCTCCTTGATGTCTTTCCTGTCTGTGTTATTAATATAGTCTGAGCCTTTTCCCACTGAGTAGGTGGGACTTTTGCCATTGCTTGATTTAAGAACTATTTTATTACATTTATGTTTTTAATATTTTAAAATATTGAAGAATTAAATTACACAACTACTAGTCTCACACAATTTCAAATAAACAAGGACCAAAAGTTTACCTCATTTTTAAAGTTATCTAACCTGTTATCTAACTATACCTCAGCATACAAAATGTACAAAAACATCACAAAGTTTATCAGGCACTTGGATCCACACTAAAATCATTATCCTTTTAGAAAAGTATTTTTGGATGGGAATGCCATTTGATCAAAAAAAACAAATGGAAGTGTAACTGTCAGTGATGTCAAACCCATGTTAACAATAGCCAATAAGTACCCAAATCAGACTGGAATCTTTTTTTTTCCACAAAGACTTATTTTATGGAAGCAATAAATCACCACCAACAATGCACTCGTATATAATTATTCTATTGCTTGGGTGGTTTGTCATTCCGTCTTTACCTTTTAATAAAGCATTATATAATATACATGACCCAGGAGGACACTTCTGGGCCTATGTTCCTAAGTTCCTAATTCTATGAAGACAACTGCCAATGTCGATACATACAGTTTTATCTGCTTAAATACCTCTGGTATTTCACAAACAACCTAACCTACAAACTACTGAACATTAGCAACATTCTTGTATTTCTGTACTTAAGTATTATTGAAGTGATGTTGCCTCTTGCATCTTTTCTACGCTTACATATTCCTCTCTCTCACAATATTCCAGTGTTAATATTTAAAGCCTAAACTTACAAGTAGAAATATTATGAAGATGCCTTAACCCATGGAGAAGTTCTAGAGACATTGATGGAGCACTCTGCAGGTGCAAATCTCCGTTCTAGCAAATCTACTAACAGAACTAGTAATTTAAGCATGAAAAATGGGTTATTTTCAACTTATCTAGAGTGTTACCAACAGCTATAATTAAGGCTGCCGTTGTATTTCTATTCTAAGCCCCCGTTTTCAAATGCTCATAACTGTGCAAAACTTGAACCTATCAGGGTGAAATTTTACAGTTCTGTTCTCTGCAAAGGTGAGGAAAAAACAGTGCAGGCATTTTTGAATAATGGGGAGTGGGAAAATGCTTGATTTACCCTTGGGGATTGGAGTTGATTCATCCTGGATTTCCTAAGTTATTTTATTTTTACATGAAATTTTTAAGTATACATTATGGTCTGGAAGTTGGAGAATAGCCTACTTTACTGTGACAACGTAAGTAATACAATATTACTTCCTTCAGACATTTCTGCCAGCACATCTAACAGGGTCAAATTTAGTTACTTAAATGGTTTGATTTTTTTTACTGACGTCTACTGTAAAAATAATGTCTTTGCTATCTCTGTTCTTCAGTTTCTACATCTGTAAAGTAGGGAATTTACAATACTTACCAGCCCTGAAGGATTACTATGAACTTTGATTAGTCACTATTTATAATACGCTACAATATGTAAGTGCTAAGTAGTATATTTAGGGATGTGTGAACATCCTAAAGCAGTGGTTCTCAGCTTTTTTAGACTCAAGGCACCCTTCATTAGACTCGGAACCCCTCAGAAAATGCCAGTTCCTTAGTTTCACTTGTTTTTTGACTACAGAAAAATAACAGAACAGTTCTTTTGCAAAGAACTCAGACCACAACAGGGCAGAATGGTTTCGACACTATGAATTTCTATTTGAAGGAGAGGGTGGGGATTCTTAAGTCCTCTGGGGACTTAAAAAAAAGTTCCCAGAGGCTCCCGCAGTGCAGTCTGCTCATGCTGGTAGGTGGGGGAGAGGCGATGCAGCCACCCCTGCAGTGTGGATGACTGTTCCCACACGCCCATTTGCCAAATCTTGGATCCGCCCTGGACAGAAGAGCACATTTTCCTCTACTGTTGTACTAAAAAGCAACTGAATGTTTTACCTTAGGGGGTGTCAAACACACAGCCCATAGTGCCACTGTATCCAGCCCACCAGGCTACCAGAAGTTGAGGGGCGAGGTTGGAACCAGGGCCTTCTGCAGACCTGATGGACATGAGTATCAGTAGTAGCGGGTGAGTGAGGACTATGCAGATATAACCATCAGTTGTCCTGTGGCTGCTCGGCTCCCCCGCCATCCCTGGTACCCAGCTCTCACCAGACCCCTACACCTACTGCTGGATGTGCCACAGCTGCTGCTGGCCCCACAGATCTGGCTTGATCAGGAGTGAGTTTGACACCCTGTTTTAGCTGAACTTCCCAGAAAATATATCAAGCTGAGGCAAATGCCCAGCAGCCTGAATAGGTGAAGTTTGACAAGTTTACAAGCAAGTGAAAGTGGGGGCTTATAATGGGAAACATTAAGCATCCTTAACTATAAGCACCACTATCAACTCTGCCTAACATGTTTATTCACAAAGGATGTGGGACGAGGACAGACAAATAGGAAACTGGTCTGAAAAGATCTTAGGCTCATGTCTTGTTAAGTCCATAACATTTTCTTTTCTTTTTTCTCTTCCATGTGGAAACCTTTAAGAGTGTTATGTATAAGTTGTTACATTGGCCCCCGATTGCAGGAAGGCATTGGAGGGAACAGCAGACCAGTAGGCTAAGAAGGCTCTCTGAATAAACAAGCTTTATCGTTCTGTAAGTTGAACTCCTTGGTCTTTTGAGAATAACACAATTTCCTTCCATTTTTATCTATTGTTGCCAAAAGTGTAGCTGAAAGCAACATCTGGCACAGTGCACAAAGGGAATTCACAGTAGTATGGTTGAAGAAGAAGACAATAGAGAGTGAATGCACTCTTTTTGGCTATAATAATATGACAGACCTGAAAAGTTAACATACTTCCTATGCCAAAAAGGGCTAAATTATTCTGTGCTAAAAATTGGCAGCTGGCTAATATTCTTCAAAGCCAAGACAGTTTCCCTCACCCTCATTTCTCCCACCTTCCACAAGTGCCATTATCAGCTTGGGAAAAAATATTGCCTTTCTTCTTTCTCTCAGGGTCTTTTCTTTTTCAAAAATAAGCATGGTTCTTTCAATGGGTTATTTCACATTTAAGTAAATTAAAATGGTGGGTAGCTGCACCCATGTCTAATAAGAACTACTCCTTGAAGCCTCAGTGGATCCATTGGAAGTCATGAGGTGCTGTGCAGTGATTTCAGGTAAACATTACCGATTCCTGACCCTGGAAAGGGAAAAGTCAAAGTTCTTTTGGAAATGACACATTGTGACCTGCAGTCTGCTGTAGCACATTAAGTCTGATAAATGATCAGAAACGATGACTAAAACAAGCATCTGAGAGAGAGCAGTTTGGTTAATGTACCCAGCAGTTAACCTTATGTAGTCACATTGCATAGCAGGCTCATTTGGAAGCCATGTATGCCTAGCTAAGAATAAACAAAGTATTGCAGCACCATTAAAAAGTTTTCTACATCTTCCTTCTGTGTTAATGTGGTTCAGTGCTTCTGTCATGAAAATGAACTAAATGGAGAGTTTCCCACACTCTATCACAAAGAGCACACTATGTTGCCTTTGTGATAAAGACATTTTATACTTTCCTGAACACATGCAAGTTCCAGGGGCAAACTATGATTTTTCGTAGCATAGAAGAAACCTGCACCATACAAATAAAAATGAAGTTCTTGCAACTATATGGTTTTTTCAGCCTACCAAAAAGAAAAGAAAAGAAAAATGCACCCTCCCCTTCTCCCCCCTCTTCCATCCCCCCCAACATCCTGGAGCTATTTCATTTTCTTCCACATATTCAAAGTGCCAAATAAAATCCTCTGCCTAATAATTTATCTGTTTTTAATTTAGACACTTATGCAACAAAAAAAAATCACACTAGAGTGAGGTGAGCTATTTCTATGTATTAAGTTCTACAAATGTAAAGATTTCATACAATTTAAGCACCTGTTCTGGAAAATATAGACCCTGACTGCAATCATTCATACCTGAGTAACTTACCTGTCTGAGTATTCCCATTTAGATTCTAAAAACTGTATCCTATTATTTAATGAGGACTTACTTTGTTCTGTATTGGAAGTGTCTATAGGCACCTGGAAAGTGTCAGTGTAAGTGAATGAGCATGAACTTCATACAGGCGATGAATCCTAGTCCCCCTGGCTAGCTGACTCCAAGACTGCCCAAAGGATGGAATCTGTGGTTTGGGCCTTCCTGTTTGTCTCCTGGGAGTAACACGGCCTCCTTGAGTCTTCATAATGGGAAAAGTTCTGTGCCACAGCTGAGCCTGGAAAACTTTTCCAGGGTCTGTGCATTATTTGGAAGGGAGCGGTCAGATGAGATATGAACTACGGCAATCCAGGCAAAGGATCCAATTCTCTGAGATCAAGAAAAAGGAATACATTGTCCCTTGGGGTAACTACCCACTCTCCTACCCATAGAATGGCTTTGTTTCCTTAGGACTATGAAGCAAGCTGTCTTTGTCTCCTCTTTTTCCCTCCAGCTTCTCTGCAGGAGTCTTTGACCCCTGTGTGGAGAAAAAGGATGAGCAAGGATTCCTGGAATCCCTGGAGGAGTACTTGGAGAAGAGCTCGAGTACTTGAACTTTCCATGGTTTTCAGTAGCTCTGATGCTCACAGTGAGAAATACGCATAAAGTCCCTTTCACCTTCTTCCACACTCGCCTGACAAGGCTGAATCTGGTGTGGAGCTTCAAAACTTGAGAGAAATGTGCCTTAACTCCATGTTACATAGGTCCAGGATTTGCTCTATTATTAAACTTTTGCTATAAGGGAGCTACACCTGCAATGAGTTTGGCCCAGCATGTCTAAGTATGATTTTACTTTCATATTAACATGCTAACATGATCAAAATAACATATTTGTACAGTGTTGAGATGTGGTTTCTGCTTCTTTCTTTTTCACTTCAGCTTTATATTTGCAAATCCATTCAAACCCTTTGCATTCTGTTTTGCTGAACTGTTTTTGTGTAGTTTGAGCTTGGCTGGAACTGGGATTTTTTTTAAGTTAGCATCTTAAGTAAAGGAAAATAAACATGAAGTCAGAATTTCCTGTGGGACAGTGGGAGACAGAAAGATCAGATCAGCTGTAAGTTGTTGGTGTTATTTTCCCAGGATAAGCTCTACTTTTTTTACATTATTTATTTATTCATTCTCCATGTCGAAAACGGCTACCATACTTCGTAAAAAGTCCTTGCATTTTTCAAATGCGATGCTTAGAATGAGCTAAAACCATCTTTGGTATAACTGCACTATCAGTCAGTGTTGCATATATACCAGGGATGAATATAACAATTAAATTGTGCCCTTGTCTTACTCAGACAAACAGGTGGGTTAAGTCCTTCCTGAGATATTCCCTAGCTGGTCCGACCCAGACCGTGGTTCTGAAATAAAATGTTTGCCCCTGGAAATTCTCCTGTCTCTGAATGAAAGTGGTTAAGGCAAAGTAAAGAGTGGAGAGAGCCTTGGTTTTGCTCCCTTCCACTCCTCCTCACTGCCTTGACTAGCTAGCCAGACACAAGAGAGGAAATAAAGGTATCCTTTTATAAGCACTACACTATTGATTTCAATAGGAGCCTGAGGAGCTAGGGAGGTTTCTCAGAGTTTCTTCTGGGGCATGCCTTGCCCAGACTTGAGCTTTTATCAACCTGTTTCTAACAGACAATAACCTTTCTACAGACATGTAGGTTAAGTACAGATATTCTAAAAGCCCAAGGCCAAATCAACTCAGTCTTTGCAGGTTAGTCTAAGCTGCTGAAATTAAATGGAAGCAGACATTTACCTTTGATTCAGGAAATGCAGCCATGTGCCTGCAGTGGCTCAGACCAGAAGCTGTGGGGCACTAGAGCACGGCTGTCTGGCACATAGCCACCATGGACTGTGTGTTCGTTTCCTCTTCCTGCTGCCCCTGAGGTCTTTGAGAATTGTAGTCCAAAATCCTAGCAACAGGATGCTGTAAGGTTGCTCATCACTTCCTCTTCCTGCTTCCAGGTGGCTCTGGGACTTCTAGTCCACAGTTGCAGCCAGTTGTAAGTGTGAGCAGGGGCAGGGGTGTTTAACCCCACTCCCTGGCTCCAGACCTCAGCAAGGGTTTTGCCTGGAGGGGAGCAGTCTCCCCCTTCCTGCTCCTGCCCCTGCCTCCCACCCATAGACTGGGCTGTATCCCCAGCCAGGCTTGTCCTCCCCCCTGCGCCTTGTCAGCCAGCCCTTACTGCTCCAGCTAGGGAGCAGAAGGGTGGGGCAACCCTGTTCTCCGGAACAGACAGCCCAGCCCAGCCTAGAGCTGCAAAACATACAGGGATGCTGGGGGACTGTGATTTGACTTGAACCAGGAAGGGGGCTGGGACAGAAGTTTTATAAGCTGGTTTGACTCAAATCTGTTAAGTCTGATACTATATGCAACCGGGTTTATTTTAAACGAGTATCAGCCATTTTGAAACTGGTTTATGTGCACTGAGCTTTTGTTCTATTACAGGTTTAAACCAGTTTCTGATCACTTAAACCAGTTTATGTGTAACTTCTGTCCCTAGCCCCCAAAACACTATGAGATTCTGTTACAGGGACAGTTAAATTCTACAGAATAATAGAGATGCCAACTAGAAGGAGCAGCTACATAAGCAGGCAGGTAGGAACCCCTGCACATCAGGGCCATAAGACAAATTTCTGAAGATCTGACTGCAGTTCTCTTCCCTGTGCTGATTGGCTCCTCTTTTGCTTCCTTCCCTGTCTCTCTGCTTCATCTTCATATTTCCTCTTCTTCTACAACCTGCCTCTTGGTTCCTTTCCTTCCATGTCAGTTTTCCCTTCACCGTTCTTTCCATTTTGTTTATCCTCTCCAAACAATCCTATACTGCTCTAGCCAAAAATAAGGAAAGAATCACCAGTACCAATACTAATGCCTTTACAACATTGTTCACCTTGTTTGTATGATACCCCATTGCTCTATCATGCATATGTCTAATTTCTTAAGGCAATGAACACTTCAAGGCACAGACTGTCTGCTGCTGTGCCTCTGCAATGCCTACCTAACAGGACTTTGTCCATGACTGACATTTAGGCATTGCCATAATAAGTGTGATGAGGCATGAGTTATTTCCATAAAATCCTTCAGAATTTCTACAGGGAACTTAGATTTCATAGATTTCATAGACATTAGGGCTGGAAGGGACCTCAGAAGATCATTGAGTCCAGCCCCCCGCCCCAAGGCAGGAAGTCAGCAGGGGTCATAGGATCCCAGCAAGATAAGCATCCAATTTGCTCCTGAAGGTGTTCAATGTAGGTGCTTGAACCACCTCCGATGGCAGGCTGCTCCAGACCTTGGGGGTGCGGACAGTAAAGAAATTCTTCCTTATGTCCAGCCTGAAATGGTTTTGTAGTAGTTTATGACCATTCAATCTCGTCATCCCTTGGGGCGCTCTGGTGAACAAACGTTCCCCCAGATCCTGGTGGTCACCCCTGATAAACTTATAGGTGGCCACCAGATCACCCCTGCATTGCATTCACCTCTCTTAATCCAGAGCATTTTTCTGTAAATTGAGTTTGGCTCAACATGAATTTATCCCAGCTTTGTTTGGACTGGTCCTGCAATCTGTACTCAGGCAACACTTCCTTTCCTGTTTACAGTTTATAGTCTAGCCAAAGGTATTACTAATTGGGGTACCTCTACATCATACACTATAATGTCAAGTCAAGATACCCAATTTAGCTCAAAGTGACTTAGCTCAGGCGTTGGAAGTATTATCATAGAACTAGAACAGTTGTATTCAACCTCCAGCCCATGGGCCAGATACAGCCCATGGAGCTGTGATCCAACCTGTGGGTCTTCCCACAGGCCTGAAAATTTGATGGCAGGGGAAAAGTGGCAGTATTAACTGCCACTCCCCCGCTGCCAAATTTTGAACCTGTGTGAAGCCCTGAGGAGCAGAAGACATGGCCCTCCATGTGGGGTTGGCTGGTACACAGTCAGATTGGGCATATGGCCAAATTGGGCATGCAGGATCAGGCCAGTGCATGGAGCATTCCGGCATGCAGGGTTGGGACAGTATATGCCTGGATCAGGCAGCTTATGGTTGGATTGACTGAATGGAGTCAGGCTGGCACATAACCAGGTCCAGCCAGTTCCTGTATGCCAATGCCATACAGGATCCAGCCCCACAGACTGACGTCATGTGCAGGATGCAGCCTGCAGACCTGGAGGATTAAGCATCACTGTTATAGAACCGGAAGGTCAGAACAGCTATCAAAGATTATCTAGTGCAAATATCTGCACAAACACAAAATACGCAATTTCTAACCTATCCAGACAGACGACTATCCGTTTTTTCTTGAAAGTCTTCAGTGAAGCAGATTCCATTCCCTCAGCAGCTTGTTAGCTATATTAGCAGTCATATTAGCTTCAGTATCCAGTATTCAGGCCATCTTGCATCTTTCTACAAGGCATCAAATTGAACAATGTAGACTACCAAACAAAATCAATACACAGACTATAACTATGGACTTACGACATATGAAATTTTCCTCTTGACTTCAGTTGACTTTAGATCAGGTTGAAAGTGCATTGAACTGA
This sequence comes from Gavialis gangeticus, assembly GCF_001723915.1. NCBI lineage: Eukaryota > Metazoa > Chordata > Crocodylia > Gavialidae > Gavialis > Gavialis gangeticus. The sequence goes on from NW_017729027.1 coordinate 5,537,610, forward strand.
AAAGGGCAGGGTATGTAGAATGCTATAACTTTAAAGAACCATGAACCAAGCTGTAATACTAAATACACTGACTTGACCTACAGTAACTCCAAGGAAGTCAATAAGGCAATGGAGTTACCTGAGATTTACACCGATATAATGAGCCCAGAATTTGGTCCTCTGTGTGCATTTTGATTAATTTTAAATAAAGTTCCCACCTCAAATGAAACAAGAATGTTATCTGTTTTTATATATAAACTCCATGCTCTTTATTATTTAAAATGTCCAAATTACTGGATGAAAACATAAATAGTGACTGCAGCTGTAGAATTTAATAAAGCCTCAGGTTAGAGCTAGCAAGTAAAAAAAAATGTATATTATTGGAAACTTGTGGTCAAACTTGAAGCTTGAAGGAAATATTTTAGCACTATCACAATATTAAATTGCAATCATTATTTAATTTATCTTCTCTGAAATGACTTAAGGGAAGTGCACCAAAAACCCTATTTACTTAAGCCAGGAAATAAGGCAGTGATCAGCTAGGTGGATGAAATAATTGAAAGCTGACAAGGGACAATATAATGCCACTATTGTAACAGCACTTAGAAGTATTGTTTGCCTAGAAATAAATGTTGCACAGTTTTCATTTCATCAAAAAGGTACAGCAATAAAATGTGTTTCTTTTACTGAATTCCTGATTTTTTTAAATTGAAAAGTATCAGCTTTGGCACATCTGGAGGAAAGGAATGTTTTCCACAATTACCAAGATTTTGAAATATATATATATTTAAAAAATTAAGGAATTCACCATTTGGTACTTCCAGGAGAAAATCTGAACCCCTAGGCAACCTATATATTTCAATTGTCACTTTGAACTTCGGAACAAAGGGGAGACTGTAAAACCAGTTTATAAAAAGTATTATGAGATACCACAACTGGCATTTTTATGACCTTATTAAACTACATCCAAGTGGCATAAATTATATGTAATGAAAGTGAATAGAATCTCTGACTTTATTTTAATATCAGGAGTGTGCTTATTAGTTTGACTTTTTCTGAATAGAAGGAGGGTTTTTTGTTTTGTTTTGTTTTCTTACCTTAGCAGCTGATATTATGTGGAAGTCATAAATGTCAGATTACATTAAATTATTTTTGTTCATAGAATAATATTGCTATTAAATTACTTCAGAGTAATGAGCAATAGCTGTCACTAGTAAAGCTACAGGTGTTAATTTAGATTCAAAGCGTTCCACCTCATTCTGGCAGATGTATTCATTTACCATGGTTAGACATATACACAAGTATTTGCAGTTTATAAAATCTTCCTCCTCTCAGGAGTGATTGTCCAGAACATTTCTGGCTCTTACAATAGCCTATCCTTGCATTAATATAAAAGTTGCTGGCTTTTGCTCAAAGTTAACTCATTTTACTGCCAGTCCTTGCACAAGCCCAAATAGTGTGCTGCCTCTAGGAAGTATCTATGGAAGCGGCTCTCAACTTTTTTAGGCTTAAGGCACGCCTAGATAGCCTTAAGGCACCCTTTGTTAGGCTCAAAACACCATTCAGAAATGCTAGCTCTTAGTTTCCATTCATTTTTGACTACAGAAAAATAATAGAGCAATTCTTCTGTTGCAAAGACCTCAAAAAGACCACAACAGGTCAGAATGTTTTTGACCCTATGGATTCCTATTTCAAATCACTGGGTTTATCTTGTGAATCATGTTCACCCACCTAACTGTGATAATATTGCATGACACCCTGCGGCACCCTTTTAGGATCTCAAGGCACTGCAGGGTGCTGTGACACCTTGGCTGAGAATCACTGGTCTAAAGCCTACACACAGATGGATAGTTGTGCAGGGGGATCATAGGAGCAACACAAGGTACATCTTGTACATTTTTTTTGTGCTGTGGAGTTCTGTTGCAGATTCCTGCAGCTCATCAGTTAAGGAGGGTGAATATGATCTGGCCAGTGTCATGGCTGGGGTGTCTCTGCACATATGTAGAACTGCATTACCCATCTGCTTGGGTTGCTAGATCTGCTGCTGCTCTGCCCCATATACTGTGTAGCAGTGTCCAAACAAAGCCTGTCTGCTTTGGGATACCAGCAGGAGAGCCATGAGAATTCTATTTCCCTGAAAGCCCTTTTATTCAACGTTCGAGCCCCCAAACTCTCAGTGAGAGCCATGCACCGCATTTATTCTTAGCGCTGGCAAAATGCTCAGTGAAGCTGCAATTTGTCCACATACAGACTTCAACGCTTGGAGGTTTTGCTTGAGTGAAGAGTGCAGCCTGTAGACTTTTCTTGCCTCTAGAAAAAATACTTTATCTAGAAAAAGCCCTGCACTGGAACTCTACCAAGGCTAATTCAGAGACTAGCGAAAGGGACTTTCTATCTGTCTACCCTCCATGGCCCAGACAGTCAACCTCACCATGGTGGAGGGCATGACATTCTGGGCAGCCCCAAGCTACTATGGCTTTCCCCTACTTTACACTTGCCCATTGACCTGGCTGGCCACATGAACTCTTTTTTTTCCCCCTATCACCACATCCCAGGACTAGAGGACATAGTACTTCCTGAGGCACAGCTCCTTCTGTAGCTCCCCAAAGTAAAACAGCTTTTCTCTGCTCTCTCCTGAAAGCATTTGGCTAAATGCCACAGTGTGGTCTATACTTCGTAGAAAACAGTAATCATGGGTTGTATTACCTTATAGATGTGTTGAAAATAGCAGAAAGAAAACCAAAGCCTATTCCAAGTGCTGCGGGGGTGGGGCCGAAGAGCAGAAAGGGCATAGGAACAACGTCCCCAGTGCTGATGTCACGAATGAGAATTACAGGATTCCATGTAAAAAGCTGCCCCAGAGCTGGCAGGCAAAAGAATTCAGAAAAAGGTGAAGCTGAAGGGAAAAAAGGAGACATCTAAATGCCAGAAATAACAGACTTTAAAAATCTGGGCAAGAAAATGAGAACCAACCTAAAACAAAATAAAAAATCAGTTAAAAATCTTTTACCAAGACAGAGTAAGTGATTTGTAAGTTGTGGTGGGTGAAATAGTCTCAGTGAAATGCACATCCACTCTAAATCAACACTAAATTATTTTCAGTGTTTTCTTGCATGTTTTACAAATTTTGAAATGTTCAGCTGAAGAAGCTCTTTTCAGCTGGAAATCAATGAGTTGTCATAGCTGTTTGATACAAAAATGGCCAATTCATAAAATTGTGAAAAAAAC
>NW_017729027.1:5545816-5550841 GCF_001723915.1 Gavialis gangeticus
TGGTGGGTGAAATAGTCTCAGTGAAATGCACATCCACTCTAAATCAACACTAAATTATTTTCAGTGTTTTCTTGCATGTTTTACAAATTTTGAAATGTTCAGCTGAAGAAGCTCTTTTCAGCTGGAAATCAATGAGTTGTCATAGCTGTTTGATACAAAAATGGCCAATTCATAAAATTGTGAATAAAACAAAACTGAAAGGGGGATGAAAATGTTTTTTGAAATCCAGCAGAATAAAACTGTTCACTGAAAGTAATAGAAAGAACTAAAAAAAGAAAAAAAATATGAAAACCCCAGCAAATCAATATTATCAACAATGTACAGAGTAGCTTGTAGAAGATGCTACCTTCCTCAGAACACTTCTCTAAAAATACCTGAAACAAAAATGCCAGATGGGTGAAGCAATAGGAGGAACTGGTATTAATATAGATCATAAATTAATATATTTATCATAAATAATGTATTGTAATAAATGTATTTATTATGATTTATAATTTATATTTAAAGTGACATTAATTCACCATCAATTTTGCTACTTTGAGGTCTGCCCTTAATAGTTACCTCTCCCGTGATGACTCTAGGACACTGCCAGCTCATAACAGCAGGTAGTGAGACAGAACAAAAGCTCTTTTGTTTAATATACATTACCTTACCCTCTACTTTTCTTTCTTCTTCCCACAGCCCTGGGCCAACCCCCGTTTTGTTGTGCAGTTACAAAAAAACAAAAAAAAACCCCAATGCTGTTACCAAAGGTGACAGTATCTCCAAAACCATTCAGAATTCAGAAATGAGAAATAAGGATATCTGGCTTTCCTCTCTACCACATCCACATAGACAAACACTACATATTTCTTCTTTACAATGTTAAGGAAATGTGCTTTCTAGTCATATGGGTTTGACACTGAACTGTTGGCAATCAATGAGCCATCAGCACTACAGATCTCTAATAATGACAGCACAAAAAATAGCCTTACCTTTGTTTGCATGAACTTAATGCTGAAAAAATGTGGTGGCAGTTAATGCATTGCAAAGAATTAAATCAGTGTATAATGTTCCTAAACAGAACTACTAAAAATAATGATGACTGTCTTCATAAAGGAGGTGATTTCACTGCAGTCTGGGTAGCACTTGATGTTGTAATGTGATTTGAAGGCTGCCTGTGGATCTCTGGTAAACTGAATTCATGCGTCTTTTTCCAGTTATTCAGGAAAGCTGTATTGTTGTGCTTCCTTTGAAATCTTTGTACTGGAGGATTTCCACCATCCTTGATGAGGGCATAGACATGTCTGATGGTCAGGGTTATAGAGTGCATCCATATGTAGTTCCAGGGTGTCTGAAGTTAGTCTCTGGACACTGATAACATAAGGTGTGGTCTACCAAAGGAGGCTTTTTATTAGTCACATCTTTAGCTAGTGAAGGCAGGGAAGCATATAATTTAAAACATTTTCATGCCTTCAAACATTTTAGGTATGTTTAAAGACATCAAAAAGACCAAAATAGAAGGAAAAAGAGCAGGGAATTTAAGGTCCTCAACAAAACAAACTGTGTAAGGAACATTAAAAAATTCAGAGAGGATAAAACAGAAAGAAGGGGAAAATAAATGAACTGCAAGCCTAGAAGTAGCATATTCAAATGCTTGTAGAGCTGCATAATTAAAGAATCACTGAAGATGATTATAAGGGATAAGAGAAAGGAATGACAATATGCATGCATATTCAGGGTACATCCTCTACTAGTTATACTGACTGACTTTTGTTCTGTGTTTGTACAGAGATAATGCAACGGGTCTTCATCTATACCTCGGCATATCAAACAAATAATAGCAACAATTATCTGTTTACAAGAAATGTACTCAGACTTCATGGTATTTTTTTTAACAAGAGAGGTAGCTAGCCATTGAATGTGAACTCAGGATGAAGGAAGGATACATATGATAATTCTGAAACTGTATGCATCTCCGATTTAGTTAGTACATACAGTGCAAATTTAGCTGCCTTGTGCATTTATTTACTAAGCACCTATAGGACCTTTTCCTGCTCCAAACAGTGGCATACCTAGACCCCTGATGGCCCCAAGCAAACTTTTAGTATCAGGCCCCCCTTCACCAGAGATGATTATAATAATCGGACTTGTTGCAAAAGTCTTTATCACATCTGCAGTATCGATGTCTTTAAATAGTTCATTCTCAATTGATAACATTGCCAGTCTCATATATGCTCAATATTAAAACTTTTTTTTGCAATTGTAATTTTTTTTTTTTCATTTTCGGGCCTCCTTTCTGTCCAGGTCCCAGGTGGCCACCCAGTTCACCCATGCCTGTGTCCCCGTCTGGCTCCAAGTAGCATCAACCGAAGTTTTGTCATTGACTTCAGTTGGCTTTTAGGAGGAGGACTAACTCCACCAACTTAGAAACTAAGTAAACTTTGCTATGCTCTTATGACTCGTAATATTATCTCTCTTTAATAAAAAATACTTTGGATGATATTTGGTACCTGGGAGGACCAAACTACCTTCATCCAGCCAAACTGCACAGCGCAGATCAAGCAGAAACTAGTGCTGAACATACTTTTGCACTCCCTCAGTCCTGTGGTTGCTGCATGTGTGGCCTGTTCCACACCATTAGATGGAGGAGCTTCATGTCTTCTCTGAATTAATCTGGCTTCTAATGGTGTGAAGGGGTTAAAACTCCAGAGAGAGATTGGCAGTGCTTAGAAGCCTCTTCACCATATTGTAGTTTTTCTGGCTTTTTCCTTGACCTTAGAAGCAGGAAGGAGTGATGCAGAAGACTATGTAAGTGAGAGACAGCATTATAGGGCAGCAATAGTGATGAATACAACAGAATCGTCATGTCTACAGCTGAGTTCAACAGGATAATTTTTACTTTTCAAAGTGAATAAGTGTACACAGAAATAGGCCACATAAGATACAGCATAATACTTGTAAATTTCTAAGAGCAGAATTTTTACGGCAAGAAGCTGGGGTGTTTAGTTTTTGACAGAGTTTGGTGTCAAACTCATTTCAGACCATTTTGAACCAGATTCTGATTTATTACTGTAGTGGCAATCCAAACACTTTTGACTATGGTGAAGTTATCATGAAATTAAACCACAATAAAACAGATGCAAATCAGGACTCGTGTGTCCAAAAGCAAGTCTGTCTGGGGAAATGCTGCATACAGCATATTTAGTGATAAAACAAATAGGCATGTATCCACATTTCAAGATGCTACCTAAACTTCTTATTCCTATTTGTTCAAATTTAGAAGTACAGCTAGAAAAATTGGTGCATGTAGGCTTTCCTTTAATATATTTGTATATATTGGTTTTATTTTTTCTGTGCAGTTTGGGAGCCAACAAAAGATGTGGATGAAAATATGAACATTTGACTCAGGGTGAAACATGGACAGTTTCACTTGTTATATTGTGTGGAAGGATTTTTTTTTTATCATGTACACTTAGTGAGAAACACCAATACAAGATCTGTACGACATAGACCACTTAGACCACTTCGCCCAAGCAATAAAACAAATGTTAAAGGTCTGCCTTTTTCAGTACTGTAAAGCACTGGATGGCTACATTTCTGGGAAACAATTTTAAAGTATTGGCTTATCTTGTTGTTCTTTTTCTAAAAAGTGAGAGGAAGAGACACTGACTTTCTGACTACACCTGCACTGAAAGTGCTCCCAGTATGGTAGTGGCACACTCCCAACATCTGCGCCTTTCATTGAACTTAGCTGCAAATTGAAATTCCATTGCAGTGTTTTTAGACTCAGTTGAAGTAAGGAGACTGTCAGAAATCCTCTTTAAACTCGCCCTTATCCAAACAGGAAGCTGACCCCTGACCCCCGGACGTAACAGTACACCAGTGGAAATTTCATTATCCCTGTTTCAGCTGTACTAAGTGAAAATTAATTGTGTAATTATCTGGATGAGCGCATGTGTAAAATTTTACAATGTGCCAGTTAGATTAAGTAACGTGTTAGTGGCATGGTTTAGTGCAGAGTCAAGGCTGTCTTATAAAAACTGCATAAAAAATCCAACAAGATTTGAAGGAAAAAAACGTAAGTCTGAACAAATGTTAACATGAGAAAGCAATGTAATACTTAATACCACAAACTGACTAAAATTTTAGCCTTCCCCTGATGTAGAAGAGATCTTTAGTCCATCACTTTCAAATTGGATAAGTTAATTACCAAAATGTTAGGTGACACAGCTTGGCATTTTGGTCATACACATTTTAGACTTGATAAACCAAATAGAAACCTTGGTAACATGAATAAAACATTTCCCTGTACTACCTGCATGTCACCATTCACTTGTACAGTGAATCACTCCATTTCTTCTCTTCATAGTATTAATGCTTACTCCCAGTAACAGAGAAGTGACTGTTTAAGCTAAGCAAACCAAAATGCAGAATACAAAGTTGATCAGGTCATATATCCAGTGCATGAGGCATTTAGATACTGAGCCTACCTCTCTCATAGAGGTTTTAAGGGACAGACTTTCTAGAGCCCTGGGAAATCCTAAAACCGCTATTTAATGGAGACGATTTCCATTTCAAAGCGCCTGCCTTGTTTGGATTACAGGATCTCTGGGCAAAAGGTGCTACTCACATAGATCCAAGCCCTTTGAAAAGCAATATTCTCTTTAAACAGCTTGGCACGTAGGGCACTAGTTTTTTATCAGTCTTAGTGTCAAGGGGGTTTATTTTAGTAATTCCAAACAAATCCATTGCTAACACTTCATGAAAGTAATACAACTATTAATCCATGATATAATTCCACTGAAATCAGTGACTACATCCAGGAGGTCTTAATAACACAGTGTGGGGTACACGGAGGAGCCAAGTGTGAATTCATTTCTGAAGTGGATTTTAAATACAGTGGATTCATCCTGTTGTTATAAGAGCACAGGACAGGATTTTCAAAAGCTCCCTGTGTAATTAGATTGCAGAAGAACTTTTGAGAACCAATAAAATATTTGTGTTATTAAATGGACCACTATATATTTTTATCAGTGGTCACCT
>NW_017729027.1:5555841-5561013 GCF_001723915.1 Gavialis gangeticus
TGTAATTAGATTGCAGAAGAACTTTTGAGAACCAATAAAATATTTGTGTTATTAAATGGACCACTATATATTTTTATAAGTGGTCACCTAATTAACATTTATTACATTACACAGACTGAAAAAGACAAGTAACTGAGAGTACACAAAGCTTTGAAAAATGAAATGCAAACAAAAAAATCTGCAAATACCAATAAAACTACAGCCTCAATCTATGCCAATAACACACAGTTTTATGGCTTTACTCCATGTTTGTCTCCTTTTGGCAAAACTAAAATCTCTGCCTGTTTCTCTGATGTCTTGTGGATGTCTATTGTTAGCCTGAGTTCAACATGGCTAAAACAGAGGTCTGAACATGCTCCCAACAAACTCCACATGTTACTTCATTTCTTCATCATCATGAACACTACCTTCCTGCTTTCTCTCATGTCTTTATCTGGGTGCTGTCCTCCACTCAGATCTCTCTTTAGGTCTTCAAGTCCAAAGTAGATCTGAGTCTTGTAGATTCTTGCAGTATAGCATTGCTAAGATACAGCCTTTCCTGTCCATCCACGTAGCTAAAACACTTGTCCAACTTCTCATCACATTACTTTCAATTACGTGCAATTCAGAAATACAGTTACGTAGGACTGGACACAGCCTCTGGGCCATAATCTAGCTTCCTGTGTTTTCAAGCAACTGTTCATTCCAAGTTCCTAGACAACACCCTCACACTCCACAACTACAAGGCACAAATCCCCAAAACACCAAGGACACCCTACAACATGCTGCAGGTAAAAGCCAGAGAAACAAGGACACCACCAGTGCCATGCCAAAATGTAATGATCATTTTTCTAACGTTGCAAACACGCCAGACACGCATCACATACAGTATCATTTTTGCACATGGATCCTGGTGTTTGACAAACTGTTACTTATAAATATTGTTGTGTTCTACTCTATCATTTGAATTACAGTAGCACCCAGGGGCCCTTGTTACGATCAGGGCCCTACTGTGCTAATGGCTGTACAAACAAACAGAAAGACATTCCTTTCCCTAAAGAGTTTGCATGATGTAACAAGTGACTGTAAGAAGCAAAAGAGAGCCAATGGAAGGAAGTACAAGGTTGATGGTAGAAGGGTTTGTTGATTATATAAACTAGTTGTGGGCACAATCTGATTATTCCAGTTTGTTTGAAGCTTTGTGCTTCTACTTGTACGACATAAAATAGACATCAGCCAATTTTACTGCCCATCAACTAACCTCTTAAGTAGTCCTGAAAACATTTAAGCATATGCATATGTTTCTCGCAGTAGTAGTCATGCCAGGTTCAATGGGACAGCTCAGGTGAGTAAATTACATATGATCTTAAGTGTTTGCAAGATCATGATGTAATTGAGCCCCACAAAAAGCTTGCAAAAACTTGTCAGTAATGAATTCTGAGCAATTCAGATGAAAAAAACAGTCTTTGCCTAAGTTACCAAAATAATTATTAAATATTGTACTGATTTATTATAGATATTTGAAACTGAAAGAGGGTCAACAATTTAGGACTTCACCAGGGACTCAGAAGTGTAACTGAGAGTAACAGTTGTTTTTTCCTAACTCACTTTTCACCATTTATTCTTGTCTGGATTGTGAGACAGGTTGGGTGACCACAGCTGAATGCAAGAGAGGAGAACACTGCAGGGCAATCATAGCCAATAGAAACAGTGGCAAAATAATTCACAAAAATTTCTAGCCGTGTTAAATTTGTAAACCATTTATTTTTAACAAAAGCCTAATTTGGAGCCTATGAATAAAATTTTCGAAGGTATTTACTACTGAGGTAGTTCTACGTATGCTGCAATAAATGCCTTAATTAGGAGCATATTACACCAGCCTTCAGTGTTTTTAATCACATCAGCTTATGCATCTAAATTTGCTTTTGATATGAAAAATTATATTAAAAAAATGTACTAGCCAAGATCAAGAGGTCTGCATATATTTCTTCAATGAGGCTCAGAACTTTTGGAGTCTAATTGCCAAAGGTTGGAGCCTTTTCTCACTATTGCAAACTTGCAATTTTTTTATGAATCTTATGATTATTTGGGGTCAGATCTGCAAAGGAATTTAAGAATGGCAATGCTCAGTATTGCCACACCTAACTTATAGCACCTGGCTTCCAGAGGGAATTTCACAACTCAAGTAAAGGGCCTAAGGGTATGTTTATACAGCACGTGGTAGTACCATGCAGAGATACATGCTAGCTCCAGAAACAGGAGCAGTATGATTGAATTAGCGTAGCTTTGTGCTAATTAACTCTGCTGAGAGAAGCCAGGCTTATTAGCCCAGATGCAGCCCTGCACTAACATAGCTTCCATATGAGCTTCCACTTCCTGAACTGGTACAGGCCAAGCTAGCCCAGTTATCACTGCATTATGCTGCCTTGTGCCCAGTAGGTTCTGGTATAAGAGCTAATGCATTCACAGCCATCTTGAAGTATCTCTTCATGGCAGTATACTGTGCCATGTAGACAAAACCTACACCCACTCTACAGCATATGGTGAGATTTAGGTGTCTAATAGGGGTGTACAAAACAGGCTGTCTTCAATTCGGATTCAGGTTCAGCCCGAATCAGGGACAATGATTTGAATTGTTGATTTGGATCTCTGTCCCCGATTTGATTCAGCTGAATCTGAAAATTCAATGCTGATTCGGAGAATCAGTGATTTGGCCATAGACACAGCTTTAAATGTTTTTTCTACATACCTCGAGGTAACACATGCGAATTGTGAATGCTGCAATGCTGGGGTGGACAGAGCATCCCACAGGAGCACAGGGGGCCCCCTGTGTGCTTGGCACTGAACCCGGAAGTAGACCAGAAATACTTCCAGTCCGCTTCTGTGTCCCTTCTGGTCCACTTCCAGGTCTGCCAGGGAGCGTGCAGGGCATCCCCCCCCCGCACCTCCCAGGTCAGCGATCGGCTGCAGGGAGACCCCAGGTGCACCCCAGACCTAGGAGGCACCAGTCACTGAGCTGAGTGGGGCAGGGGAGCCACCACTGCACTCCCCGGCAGACCCTGGTCCACTTCCAGGCCTGCTGCTGAGCGTGCTGGGTCACCCCCCCACACTCCTCTAGCATGCTCCCTCTGCCCCTCCATTGCAGTGTTCACGAGCTGCCTGGTACCTTGAGGTATGTAGAAAAAACATTTAAAGCTATGTCTATGTTCGAATCACCAAATCTTTCCAAATCTCTCTAAACAGATTCGGAGGGTTTCAATTCAATTTGGAGAGATTAAAGGGTCTCCTGATTCAGTTCAGATTCAGAGATTTGGCCACCGAATCAGGCCATATCTCCACCAAATCCAATCAGGGACTGAAGTTTTGCACAGCCCTAGTGCCTAAGAATAGGAGCTATTGCCATCAGCATGCTGAGTATGCTGAAACATAATCCAACCAAATAGGACCATTCAGCTATCCACCACCTCACAACAAAGTGACAAAACCTCTTGACTCGCCTGGATAGAGTACCCTCAGCTGAGATTGGGATTGGAAAACCTGAGTTCTGTTGGAGATGACCTCCCTTCCAACCCTGATCTTCTATAGTTCTATGATTGTGTGCCCTGCTTCCAACACTGTTCTGGTTTTTGAACTAATCACCATTACATGCAAAATGTTTAAGCATGAATAGTAGCAGCACCCTAAGCTTACAGGGAATTTGACAAAAACATGAAGGCCTTTCTGGCCTCTCTGACACATAAGCATTTAGGTGGGGTTCTATGGAAAATCACCTTTGTTATCAAATCTAACAAATTTTATCTCTAGCAAAGATACATGTGTAAGTGGCATTCTGGTCTACAGAAGAGATTCTCAAACTTTTCTTAATGTGGATAAAACCCCAGTTTAATAGACATACTGTCCTGTGGACAACCATTTCACCGTTCATGATGACTTCATTTAATAAGAAACAAGATATAGGGGTAGTAGACAGAACAGTGAATCTGTATTTGAAGCAGATAATGCAGATACAGTAGTTCCCCAGCCTACCTAGACCAGTAAATAAAAACAGAGCTTGTGTTTTAATGTTACTTCACAAGGTCTGACTAAATCCTGGACTATATTTAGCAGCTCTGGACAGGATTGCAAACTACACAAGCCATTGCTTACATGGAGTCGTAGTTTTAAGGAATTCTCTTAGTTGTCTTTTAACACAGCTTAACATCTATGGAAAAGAGGAGGAGGAAATATTGTACCCTGTCAAGTCTTTCCTGAATACAATCAATTGTATTGAAGGCCCCTTGTAATCTACAGACAACAGTTTCATCACTGTTTTGTATTAGAGCAACTGTTTTTTCTTTTTTGAATCCTTTTTTAGAATTTATGCATTGTTTTAACAGCAGCCAGTTCCAAGCTCCTCAAATAATGAGGGTTGAATTTTCTGTTGTGCCATGGCTATTTTGCATTGGCAATGCGGGTGCACTTGGACCCCCTGAGATTGGCAGTGCACCCCCTGAGATTTGCCACTGCCAACACTGCCAGTGGTGCCTGCAGGTGGTTGCCACTCACCACCCCCCACCCCTTGCCGCTGACACCACCAGCAGCATCTGTGGGTGGTCACCGATCGCCACTGGCTGCTTCCAATGCAGCTGGCGGCATCTGTGGGTGGTCACCGATCACTGGTCAGCCCTCACTACCCCTGCCCCCTTGTCACCAACACCACTGTGGATGCCTGCAGGAGCTCCTCGCTCACTGCCACCACATCCCCACTGCCGCCTCTGCCACTGCCTCTGGGCAATCGCTATGCCCCCCCAGCATTCGGAGGCACGCAATGTTCATGCTACTTTGTGCCACTTCAGGAACAAAGCACATTAAAAACCTGAACTCAGTGGAGGACTCCGTTGGTACACAGTCTCCTCTGACTGAATTATGCTGAAGGAGGCCCTGCCACCAGTACCTTCTTCCCCCTCATCATCCAGAGTAAGAGTGAGGGATGTGTCGGGGTGGAGCACTAGCAGGTAAGACAGGTGGACAAGAGAGCTTAAGTCCACTATGCAAATTTCCTCTAACAGTGTAAGTCACAGCTGCACCTGTACAACCATAACTCTTGTTGTGGCTTATCGGCTCTAAGGCAGGGAGTTTCAATCACCACCCCGCCCCCCGAGCTGCCTCTCTCCGTTCCATAGTTTCATAGTTTCTAGGGTCGGAAGGGACCTG
>NW_017729027.1:5561024-5567591 GCF_001723915.1 Gavialis gangeticus
AGAAAACACACTCTTACCTTTAGGGGAAAGGTGGAGCCCATCCCATCCCATTCCATTCTAGTACAGAAAAGTTTGGATGGAGTACAGAAGTAAACTCTAGCAAATCACCTTAATTTGCTGTCTTCTGGCATCCCAGGTGCCACTCACAGGGTGGCGTGCTAGCTTTGGTTGGTGCTCATCTGCTCTGGGTGAGCACTGGATGAGCCCTGCCCCTGGGCTGTCACAAACAAGAGTCAGAAAAGACTTTGTCTTCTGACTGCACATCCAGGTGGGGGTGAAAGGAGTGGCGGGAAAGAGGAGGAGCTCCCTCTCCACATGGCTCTTGCCCCAGGCCAGGCATAGTGGGGGCCCATGCAGTGGGGGACTCCATTCTTCCAACCCTCCCTCCAGCCAGCTTCTGCTGACAAATGCAGCCAGGAGCAGTGGCTCAGAGCTGTGTGCCTGTCCACTGCACCAGGAACAAGGGGCAGGGAGGAGGAGCAGAGCCCCCCCCACCATATGGTACCCCCCAGTCCCAAGCCAGCAAGGTGAAGGTGTCTGCACAGTGAGGGGCTCCACTCTTCCCTTTCCTGCCACTGGTTCCCAGAGCAGCAGACTGCCATGTGTCCCCAGCTCCCCAACCAAAAGCCAGCACAGTTGGGGGGGTCCCATGTGGTGGATGACTCCATTCCTCCCTCCCAACCCCTGCTGACAGCCAACAGCTGGTAGGGGGGGCAGGGCTGGGGCCGCCCTGACTAATCAGTGCTGGCCATGCTCAGCTTCTTGGCTGGGCCCAGCCTGTTGGCCTCGCCATTGCAAGACCCTCCATGCCCCTCCTCCAAGGGTGAACATGAGCGATCTCAGGCACTTAGAAAAACTTTCAAAAGATAGTGCAAATCCATCTCCGGTTTTTTGAACCTCTGTACCTAGCCTGAGAAGTCTTCTCCCTAGAAATTCACATTGATTTGAAAACACGAGCTCTGCTTTTAAAAAAATGTAAAGAGGTTGTTCTTTCCCAAAAGGCCATTATATTGCATCTCATTAAACAACAGCCCACTACGGTGCTACATCGCCACCTGGCCCCCCAAACACCTTGTTGGGCATAACAGCATTATAGTATGCAACGAAATTAGTTTACTAATTTGACAATTTATTAATGAGGGTCATAATTTTTACTTTAAGAATAACTGACTTCCTTGACTTCTATGAAGTCAGGAAGCATACACTTTATAAACCAATGAAGTGTGAAAGGCATTACCTATATTATGCCCAGAAGTGAAAGCCTATAAAAAGGCCAGGAACAGGAAGCAGAAGAGGGCAAGATATTCCTTTGTGGAAAAAATGTAAAATAATACTGTCACTAAGCTAAAAATAAACTACAGAATATCAGATCTTAGAACACATAACATATTTTCCTGAAGAACAGAAATATAAGACAGCAAAGGGAATTCCTTTCCTTACTGTCCACTTTTATCCCAAAGATCTGAGGAAGTCAAATGAAAATTTCCTGGCATCCTGGGGCAATAAAATAATCTCAGTCTTCTCGTGAAACCACATTAGTGTGGAAATCGAACAGAGGTTCTTTGAGAGCTATAAGTGCTATGTAAGCATCATTTTTCCCAGGAAACTGAAGCTTTGTTTATTTACACGGAGCTATGCCACTAATGTAATAAGAAATAAACTGCTCCAGTACAGGCACAGACCTGAATACCTATCATGTAAAAGTATGTCACCTCCTAATTTTGTGACCAGGTCAATTGTCCCTGTAAGCAGCAGAGCTGATTATTGTACTGATTCAGCAACCCACTTAGGAATGTTACATACATACCTTGCTGAACAGGAATGGACTTCAACAAGTGTGTAATGTGTTTTGCTGAAACAGGCCTGCTTTCCAGGCTGTATTACTGAAAGAGAAATAATGCTTTTGGAAAAAAGCAGTGTGAAAATAGTCTAGCTATAACTATTTATAACTTAACATATACTGCTCTGTACTGCTTAAGGGCTTGATTCTACAAACAGTTACATAAATAATTAATTTTACCCCCCTGAGCAGTGAAACTGATATCAGTGACAGTATGCATGTGAGTAAAAGCAAGATTGGGCATACTAGCTTGCAAAATCATTTAAAAATATAGCAGAATGTGTATCTAATACTGTTTATGGGTACTGGACATGATGTGTTTAATCCTGCCAGTTTCAAGATAAGCCTAAATTCAGCAAAAACCAAGTTATAGAGCATTGGCTTTGAAAATAAAACAACAAACAAACAATAGCTAGTAAAACTGCATTCCCAAGGAGGAAATTATACTTGTACCATGTCAGAGATTCCCCTCATGTACACCTAGCTTGTATTCATGTACCATTTATCATTCATATTATTTTTAGCATTTATGCAGCTTTTTATTATGTAATAAATTGTTAGTGGCAGTTTTTGTTTACATGTTTTTACAAAAGTGTTGGATATCTCACAAATCTGGGACTAAATTCTCAAAGGCACTTAGACACAGTAGGGTATGTCTACATAGCACAACATAGAGCTAGCTCAGACACCAGAAGGAGCATAGCTGTGTTAGTGTGGTGGTCCCCCCATGCTTATTATTAGCTTTGCCAAGAATCCCGGTATATTAGCCCTGGTAATACAGCTGTGCTTGTTCAGAGCTAGTTTGGGTCTCTCTAAACTGCACTACATTATACTATACAGATAGACCCTAGCTTCCACTCTGGGTAGCTAAGTGCAGACTTCAGATCCTTGAAGCCATCAGGCAGGTGTCACCTAACCCTGATTGTTTTTTACATTTAAGTTCCTAGATATCTGGAGTTTTCCTCCAGGCCATAGCCAGAACACCTTATTTGTGGCAGAGCTGAGTATCTTGATGCCTACCTCACATCCACATCTGGTTAGAATTCACAAACTAGGTGATCCCCCACCTATCTAGGATCTCTCATTTCTAGAGTCTTTTCTAGAAGAAATTCATAACTGAATTTAAAAGGTTCCATATAAACCATGGCCACCTGGGAAAGAAAGTCCTTTTTCTGAAAAGCTCATGGGTTAAAGCACTTTTTTAGGATGTGGGATCATAAGATCATAGGAAAGTAGGGCTGGAATGGATCTTGTGAGGTCATCTACTCCAGCTCCTTCTCTGGGCAGGATCATCCCTGACTAAACTATCCCAGCCAAGTGTCAGTCTAACCTTCTCTTGAAAACTTCCAAATATAGAGATTCCACAATTACTCTAGGGAGCCTGTTCCAGTAGCTGCCTACCCTTACAGTCAGATAGCTCCCCTTAAATCGCCAACCTAAATTTCCCCTGCTGCATCTTAAGGCTATTGCTCCCAATACTGTCCCCTATAGCCTTAGAGTAAAGGTCATCTCCATCTCTCTATAGCCCTTCTCCACCACAGGGAATTTGTGGCCACACCTCTAACTGCCCAGAAAAATGGCCAAGTGAACATGGGCGACTGGTACCACCTGAGTTGGGGGGGGCACATGCCCCCCCCCGGCAGCCAGTCAGTGACTGGGGGGTGTCAACTGGGGAGTAGGGGCACTTCATCTGGTGCCCCCACTCCCCAGCCAGTGCTCACAAGGGGGGCACCAGCGCTTCCGCCTGCCCTGCCTGCCCATCGCCTAAGCGGGGAGCGCTGCCTGTCAGAGGGTGCACCAGCACTCTCTGGGGATGCATATGCACCCCCGTGCACCCCCTACACATTGCCACTGCAGGTGAATGTTTTCACCACTGTGTCATGTCAAGAGAAGAAGCTGTTGCATTACTTAATCTACGCTTGTGTGAACATTGGCCTCAGCCAGAGATGAGAGTTTGACTGCAGAGTGCTGGCCCTCCCAAGGTTGCTAAAAACTTCTCAGGTGCCTACCTGGTAAATCTGGCTCATGTGTGCATCATCAGATTGATCATCAGATTTGGGGTTAGGCAGGAATTTTTCTCCAGGTCCCCACATAAAATGTGAAGATGTTTTTGTCTTTCTCTGTAGCACAGGGCATGGTCATCTAAGCATATATTAACCTAATTTCCTACCACTGCCTTGGCAAGGCATTAACGATGCTCTTCTCCCTCCGGTTTTTTACAGTTTTTCAGTTGCATAGTGAAGGATTTTTTTTTATAGTGTTTTATTTAGGGGCACAACAGGACAGATTGGCACCCAGGGCAGTGTGGGTTGCTGCCATAACAATTTCAGCTGTGTGTTTAGCTGCAGCAGCAGCTTTTTTTGCACCTCCTGCAAAGGCAGCTCCTGGGGTCTGTGTAGTTCTTGTCCCCTTCCCACTTAGTTACACCACTGGTTTTGTGGCTGTATGTACTGGCATGTTAGAGTAACCATTCAGGTGGAACTTTCTGGAGAAGCGGTTGCTTGTAAAAGCAGGGACTGTATTCAGGGACCTAGGAGGCCCTTAACAAACCTGTGTCCCTCTGTATCATAATGGTCAGCTGCTTCTCTGCCCCAAGAACTCCACCATGAAGGCCCCATGAAACTGAGTCCTGTCACTGTTCATGACATTCACCCTGTGCACAAAGACAATATAATGTCACACACTATTCTAGTCCCTCTTGTTAATAGGTAGCCTTTGGTATGACTTTGCATCAGACTGAGGTTGAACAGCATTTCAAGGGAAGCTATGGTGGAGCACATGACAGTAGCCAAAATAGCTGGTAGAACAAAACACAATGAGTCAGAAGTAGATGTGAGCAACAAAAATAATAACAATTTGAGCATTGTTGCAGCTGTGATGGCCCAGAAAATGTACAAGACAGAAGGATTTCTTGTGATCTCTTTTGTTGGACATCCTGTATTGGTAAACCAAATTATATCCCCAGATCAAAACACAGCTCTTGTGTAAATGCTTATTACCTGGACTTCATACAAGGAGCAGAATATGACTTGCAGTTAATATGTCTCATACAGAAGGACTGGATAACAAGGATACCTCCTACAAAGGTAGGGGATTGTGCTAGGCAGGAAATTGGGGGTTGGACTAAATGACCTCTTGACAGGGCCGGTCCAAGGGTCATTGGTGCCTTAGGAGAACTGTGTACCTTGGCACTCCCACCACTTCCAATATAGAGAAAAATAAGTTTAGAATTAACTTCTATATGTATTTATTTGATATTCGAAATGAACAATAAAACAATAAAAACAATTTTTTTTGATTGATTGTTTCACACTTTTCATTAACCCTAAAACAACTATAACAGCTGGCCATGGCTGTTATTTAGAATGATGTTCCAGTTATTTTCTTCTGCATATAATTTTGCCCTTCCCCACCAAACTTTGGCCCCCTAACCTCCTAATTTATCTGGTTAGTCCAGCGACCATCACAATTTTGTTTATCATAGGTACCTATATGACCTGCGCTGTCATTTCATCTGAGCACCTAATAATACCCACCATGAGGGAGGTAAGTGCTGTTATCAGTAGGGATCTGGGTTTTCCATTTGAAACGGAAAAGCATGGTCATTTTAAGGAGAAAAACCCAGATTTTCTCCTTTAAAAAAGAAAAATGTGAGAAACAGTAGGTTTCCCTTGCAGGCTGACAGAGTTCCAGCCTGCAAGAGGCTAGAGGGAGCAGGAGGAGGGTAGTCAGACAGCAGACACTTGGAGAGCAGCTCCCTGTAGATTAATGGATGGCTGCAGTGCCCAGCCAGGGAGTAGGATGGAGCCACAGGTAGCTCGCCCAGGGGGGAGCGGGGGGAGAAGGGGACTGGCTCCCTGCCACTGTGAGCACTCCCAGGGAGGGGCAGGGGGGGAATGTGCCCCCTAGATTTGTGCACAGAGTAGGGGTAAGGACAGGTGTGGGCTGCCGACTGCAGGATCAGGCTCCCTGCTTTGCTGCACTTCTCCTGGGGCCTCCACAGCCTGGCAGGCAGGACCAGGGCAGGAAAGCTTGATGCTGCTGCCATGGTGAAGTGTCCCATGCCTGCCCAGCAGCAGTGAGGGGCACAGCTCTGTGCTGCCACCCCCGCTGCTGCCAGGTGGGAAAGGGGTGCTTTGCTATGATGGCACAGGGCTCACAGTAGTGGCATTGAGCTTCCCTGCCCCACTCTGCTCTGCCACACTGGGTCCCTGTGGGGAGGGCGGCAGGGTGGGGAGCCCCGGGCCTGCAGCAGGCAGCCCACATCTTCCTTCCCCCCTTGGGCTCTGCTCAGGCCGTGTTCCCCATGGGAGAGGGGCAGCCAGGCTCCGTACTCTGCTCTGTCACAGCTGTTCCCACCTCCCCATGCAGCAGCCTGAGGATCCAGATCCCTGGCCTCATAGCCCTGGCAGCTGGGGGCCCCCTCCTGCAGGTTTGAGGGGTGGGTGCTGTGGGTGGGGAGTGAGGGGCACCAACAGTGCTGGGGAGCTGTGGGTTGGGAGTGAGGGGCAATGACATGGGCAGAGCTGCTTAATGCCACAAAGCTTGGGCGTGGGACAGCCAGAGTTGTACTTGCGTCCTGCTGAGCAAAGGGGGCAGGGGGAGCTCTGATTTTCCATGATAAAAAACCCAAAATACAACACAAAAATTTATAAATACAGTAAAAGCTGTGTTATCTGGCACTTTAGTAACTGGCATGCTCTATTAACTGGCATGCCAATTGATGT
>NW_017729027.1:5572591-5586980 GCF_001723915.1 Gavialis gangeticus
TTAGTAACTGGCATGCTCTATTAACTGGCATGCCAATTGATGTGGCAGAAACGAAAATGGAAGTCCTACCGTGACTCTTCCAGTTTCGTGAAGACCCATTTCACCATCTTTGGACCACGGCCTGGGGCAAAGCAGCCTATGTGGGGTCCCCCTCCCTGTACCCCAGCAGGGAGTGAAAGCCCCAGTGCACCAGATGTGGCAGGAGGGGTGGCGGCCCAACAGGCAAAGACACCTCTCAGATAACCGTCATATTTGATTAACCGGCACTCCCCATTCCCCATGGATGCCAGATAACAGAGCTTTTACTGTATTTATTGTATTATAGTGTATAGTGTTTCTACAGAAAAGCATTTAGGCATACACTTAACTTTGGGCATGCACTTAAGTCCCATTAATCCCAGTGAGATACAGGAATATTCTTATTGCTAAACTTGTATATAAGTATTTTGCTGAGCTGGGAGAAGGTTTTGCACTTGTTTAAATGCTTTTGGTAAATTGGAGCCTTGAAGAAGAAAGAACAAAGGGTGCTGTGTGTGAGAATTGTTGTATCTAATTTTACGGAAGTGTGTAATTGTATTGATTCATGTAACTGTAGACTGTAGACCACATAGACATTTCTAGCTAAGACTGCAAGAAATGTTGTTGTCGAGTCTACAAGACATAATATTCATTTAATATTTAAATAAAATTCTATTGAAAATACTGTGCTGTATTTGGTATGATGGCAAGACTCTAATGCTTGTATTGATCCAGGTAAAAGAAGTTAGTTATGGCTTGTTTGCCAAAATGAATTATACACTCTGAGCATTATCTGTACAGAGTTAGGTGCAGTCTTGTAATATGTGATTGTTTCAGATGGCTGACTAGATGGCAAAAGTTGCACTCTATAGACTAATATGGCTAACTAATTCTCTCTTCTTATGAATAAACTAGCTAATTACTCATAAGGAATGACAGGGAGGAGGAGCATGCAGGGGCAGAACCTCATGCCCTGCCCCCATCTGGGCCTCCTCCCCCTTTATCTCCTGCTGCTTGGTGTCTGGGCCCACTCTCCCCCCTTCCCGCCACAGTGGCAGGGAAAGAGGAGGAGTGGGCCCAGGCCTGATGCGGGGGAGGACTGGGCCTGAGGGTGGGGAAAAGCCAGGCTGCCATGGTGGGGGGAGCAGCGGGCCCAGACCAACGCAGTGGCAGCGGGGGAATGGAAGGAGCAGGCTCAGAGCCAACACAGGCATGGAGGGGAAGGAGTGGGCCCAGACCCAAGGTGGGAAAGAAGCCCAAGCCTGAGCAAAGGGAGAAGCCAGCCTGCCACAGCGGTGCAAGGCAGCAGCAAGCCTGGCCTGATGTGGCAGTGGCTGGGGGTGGGGAGGAGTAATTCTCCTGCCTCACTTGGGCTGGGGCTCACTCCTCCCCCACTCCCCCTCCCCGCCTGTCAGCTCCAAGCCTGCTTCTTCCCCCCCAGCCGCCACTGTGTCATCCCAGGCCCACTGCTCCCCCTGTCGTTGTAGGGCAGCTTCTCCCCCAGCTCAGACTTAGGCTCGGGCCTCCTCTTCCTCCCCTGCATGGGGCCCGGGCCACCCCTCCCCTCTCCCACCACTCCCGCTGCGGTGTACTTTCTGTTACCCCAACCCTCATAGGACCCACTCCTCTCCCCACCACCGCCACATTGTCCCGCATCAGGCCCTGCAGGTACCAATGACAGAAGGGTGTGGGTTGAAGTCAGTGCTGTGGCCTGGCCCTTCCTGCTGTATCCCAACCCCACTCCCTCCCCATGCTGCCACCACAGTCACCTGCAAGGCGGGGAGAGGTGAGGCCAGCTCCAGTGGCCTTGCACTCCCCCTCCACTCCATCATTGACACATGCAGGGAGCAGGCTGTTCATCAGCCAATCAGAGCATGAATAAAGCATTACGGACAATCAGGCAGACAGACAGACAGACTTAGACTTTTATAGTATTAGAATGGGCCATAGATCAGTCTGTCCAGGAGGCAGAGAAGCTAGATGGGCAAGATTAAAATAAAGAATGAACCCTATATACATCTGTCCTCTTTCTCCATCTTTTTTTCCATCAAGACCTTTCAGTCTGTGAGAGGCACAGCCATAAAGCAAGAATAGGTGCCCTGTGCAGGCCACAAAAGGGAAACCACTGGCTTCTTTGTCTTTCTTTGGAGATGGGACAGCTGTGTCATGCTAGAGGGCTTCCTTGCTCAGATCTCTTCTGAGATGTCTTCACATGGGTCTTGGAGGGTCACTTATCCCCTCAATTCCATATGTGTATGTGAGTGATGGAGGCAACCATCTGTGGGACACATAGTCCTCTTCACTGAAATTATCAGATCAGGAAAGACAGCGTGTCAAGTGTGACTGCCTTCAACTTCCTGTGTGATTCTTGCTGCTGGATAAGGCCCTCTAGAGCTGGGCCTCTGAGGAATGCATTGAGCAAGACGTGGCATTCCCAAGTATCTGAGTGAAGTGGTAATGGGCTGATTGAAGTCTATGATTCCAGCCTTGAATATACGACACATGTCAATGAACATAGTAGACCAAAATCAGAAGCCTCCCTCTTAATATGGGCACAGGCCAAGAGCCAGGAAGCAGTCATGGGCTCAAAAATGCCCCATCATAGCAATAATTCAAAGTATGTTTTCTTTAATTTTAGCTTCAGAGTTACAGCAATTTACCATTCTGTGGTGCGATATTTTTTCTTAGTCTCACAGTCCGATTAATTCCTAGCACGTATTGCAATGAAGCCTTTGATTTAGGATATTTGAGAAAAATCTAGATTGAAACTCAAGGTTTTGCCAGTACATAAATCAAAGGTAGGATTTGTTCAAAGATTCCTTCATCTGAAATTTTGTTATTTGACACATGAACTCATTCATTTTAAACCTTCTCTATAGCTTTCGCTCTTAAACCTTGTCTATAACTGTATCGTTGTTAAAAACTAAACATTTATAAAATAGAAAATGAAGTGGTAGAACCACCCTGTCCCCAGATTAAAATTTAGATTGAAACCCAGTAGAGGCAAAGATTGAGGAAGGATGTTTAAGGCAATGTCTTGAAAATTAGAAGTACAGGGTTCACTCCCCAAGTCTGCTAGAAACTCTACCATGTACTTCCTTTGTAACCCTTTTCCAAGATTCTTAATTTCTTGGTGTCTGTTGTCCATCTTTAAAAGAACAATACTACCACTTTGCTCCTATCCTTTCTCTATCTTTTCTATTTAGGCTACAAACCAAAGAGACTTGCACATATATTTTATGCACTGTGCATAGTCCATTGACTTTGTAGGGCTACTCAATATGCAAAGTTAAACTTGCATGTAAATCTTTTAAGAAGTAAGGCCATAGATTGTAAGCTCTTTGTAACAAGGACATGCTTTCACCTCCTTATAAACTGTGTTATTGAAAGGAAAGATTGAGTGAGAAAGGTGCTAGAACAGGACCAGATATTATAAACATCCTATGGCCATATATGAATTTTATACATTCTTAGGGCATCTGTACCTGTAACTGTAAGAATGGCAATTGCTATACACTTTACATCACACTCGCTCACACATTCCCTCAGCCTAATAAGGAGCTTCATGTATCTATCTGGGCAACAGGCAGAAGTAGCAGTTCCTAAATCTAGTAGCCAAGGACTGCTGTGGCACTCCATTTTGGGTCACCTCTATGTCTCTTTGCTTCCCTCTAGTGGCAGGAAGCCAGGATTGTGTCCTCAACAAGATGGTGGTGGCAGCTGCTGGTAAGGAATGGATGGGCAGGGAGGACTGAGAATGGAGAGACAGCATAGGACCAAGAACATAGGCAGAAAGGTACGAAAAGGTTATTTGCAAACTGAATTGCTAAGAATCAAGGCAAAATGTCATATATGAAACTCAACAACATTCAGCTGGTCTGCAGCAGCCTGATTTATTTAGTTTAAAGCACAGAAGTTAAGCAAACATCCTGGTTCCCACAACAGATTCTGCTTCTATACAATAGAAGATTCCCATTTTAATAACAAAAAAAGAAGAAAACAAATGTTATAGTTATGAAGATACCTTTGCTAATGAGACCAGAAGGTGACCTGTCTTAGATCCTGTCTACACTGAAGAATACTCTTGATTCACCAATCACTGGCTAACACTTGGCTCAGCCACATGGGTGCTGACTGCAGATAAAGGTGATCAAGTGTTTACACAACTTAGCTAGCTGTGGCTTTCCCTTGCTTGAAGCAAATATCTGCACACTCTCACCCAGAGAATCTCTTTGTCGAGAATTCCAACTTTATAATTACTTACAATTTTGCCATACGTTCTCTGTAGTACTCTAATACAATGCCAGCTCTGCAATAAACATCAGAAAAACCTCAAAGAACACTATTTTTTTCCTAAAAACAGATGCTTTTTGCATAATGCATCAACAGAAATCTCAATATCATGATATTCTACATTTGAGACATTTTACATGTAAGTGCATCTATCTGGGCAAATATTTATTAAACACAATTACTGAAGGCCAATACCCCTTCGAGGAATATTTTAGAAAATGGCTTGATTTAGAAATCTAAAAGCAATTTAAATATGAGCATAAAAACGTCATTCATTTTGTATACCCACATTGATAAAGCTTGTTTTATTTACAGTGCGTGGCCTGCTCAAAAGCTGAGTTAACCAAAGTTCTGATGTGATCCTTTTTAACAGTTTCTAATTAGGTTTATTGTCACAGAGCTGTCACTGTTTACTAATTGTATTGCTCCCCAATTAGTTATTGTTTGCATGGGGCTCCTGCTGCTGGCTTACAGTCTCCTAAGGGTTTTTTCTTTAACCATTCGACAATTCATGAGACCATATTCTTCAACCAAACACAAGCAAACTTCTTGTCACATGACACTTGGCACACTCTGTAGATTCTGTTATGGACTTGCAATAGCTGACTCCTGTAACTGCAGTGCCTGAATCACTTCACAGATGATGGATGCAGATTAGCAGATCTAAACAATTAGTTAGGGTGAAAGAATGAGACCTCATGACAATTAGAGCAGTTAAGCATCCTGCTGACAGCTGTGGTGACAGCAGACAGTAAAACTAGACTTTGATGAAATGAGAAAACTCTGCCTTTTTGATTTACAGGCAAGTGTACTTATGGGCTTTAAGGTGCTTAGCTTCAGTGGTCACAAAAGTAAGCGCTAAGATCCTTCTGTCTGTAATAGACAATGGAAAATGGCAGATACAAGCTGTCACCGTTGTGTTTGGGTTTGGGCAGTGTTTGGGTGGTGTTTCTCAGCTGCAATTATTTGAAGGAATGATGCAAATAATGAGGCAAAAGAAGAGCCAGCTGAATTCCTGTGCTTTACTGGTTTTAGAAAAAAATAGATGTAATACTGGAAAATATGCCATTATCAAAGAAACTTTGTGTCCCCTTCCCCATGTGATTTTTGTATTAAAACCTTCCACTTAAGGGCTTTGGTATCAAATCCTGAAGCAGCTGTTTAGTGAATGTGTTTTTTGGATCCCTTAAGAACAAATGATCCCTTGTTTTTAACCCCTTGATTTGGAGAGTCTGCACCTCCAGGTGTGTCTGATCCCATTTCCAGTCTCATTGTGTTTCTCTCACCCAGGAGAGAGAGATCAAATATTTGCGGTCAGTTCAATGGAATTTGTTTTAAGTGCCAACAAAAATTAATCTGTACAAATTCTGGTGGGTTTTGTCGTGTGGGTTGTATTTTGTTTTGTTTTTGGGGAAGGGGATGTTTTATAGGACTGTGCCAAGCTGAGAGACAGATGTGGATTTCCTTTGATCCAGCAAAGGATGTATTGGAGAGTGTTTTAGAATCTTCAGACAATGCTCTTCCAGGAGATCAAGGCGAAAATGTAAATTACTATACACTGGTTCTCACTTAGATGTTAGATTTGCAGGATATTAAAAACGAAACCTAAAGGTACTGCAGTTTTTCACAAGGCATCTGGAAAAGAAACCATAAAACAAGCAATTACGATCAATCATTAAAGTCTGGAAACAGCAGAAAACATTGGAACCAACCTAGAGAACCCAGATTTTTGCACCAAGTGGGCAGGGGAAAGGCTGTCACACAACACAATCTAAATAAATCCCTAAATGTACCAGTTCATATTGGATTAGGACAATATGGTGTCATTCATTTCACCAGTATGACAGCCATCTACAAATGGATTACCAGCAACAATAGGACTTAAAATTACAGCTATGCAAAACTTTCAATATGAAACCTGAACCCCCAAACAACTCCCCTAGTTTCAAGTTTTGCTATAAATGTGAAACTCAGTCCATGGTTAAAAAGGTTTACTAAGATACATGAACCTGACACCTCTTTTAAGTAAACACATATTGGTTGATAGTTTTGAAATGAAATACGGTTTAACCCTATGGTCTCAGCTAAATCTTCTTTGGCCTTGTATTCCTAAAAAACTGTGGAAGGTACATTTTCACCTGAATCAAAAGCAAAAATCAGTTTCATGTGAATCAATACTAACATTTGCACATATTTTATTTATAAGAACCTATGTCATGTATGTCTTCAATGTATGTCTTCTTAATGTCTTCTGGTACAACTGAAGTCAATGGTAAATTTACTATTAATTTCTGTAAAATTGGGACTTACCCTTTTTGAGTAATTGTTAGTGCACCCAGTCTTTTAAGGATGCTCCAGACTGTGAGTTCAACAGTATGTTACACTTTTATAAATTTATCAGTCCATATATTACAGAACACTCTCAGACACACTGCCACCAAAATAAGCAAGAGGTTTGTCTAGATAAGAATCACAGAATTTGACCTAATAAACAATGTGGAAATATTTTGATGTTTGCCTAAAAAATTTAAATAGGGAATTAATGCCCTGTCTCATTGTATCATTCAGTAAAGAACAACTGTGGGCGTTGGAAAAAATGCCTTCACTTCTGCATCTTTTACATGGAAACTGTTGAATATGGAGAAGGGCCGTAAGTGAGAAAGAGTCCACAAATGAAATGCAGGGGATAATAAAATGTTTTGTTTAATGAATCCCTGATCTGATTCAAATGATACTTAACAAATGAGTAACATAAAACCAGCATAGATTGGTTTATTTAAATCTATCAGTGGTGTGAGTTCTGAAAATATTTTAGTTTAAATTCTGCACTGTAAGGCCACCCATTTGCTGAAACTTGTGGTCTTTCTCCAGCTCAGCCAGCATCTATTCATAATTCCTGCATTCCTTGTTTGTCTCCAGCTCAGGCAAAGGTCTTCTGCAGGCAAGGAGAGTACGAGCATTTCTCTTTTTTAAAGCTGTTGTTCAATGCTTCCAGGCCTGCTTCTGGATGTCCAAAAGTGGCAGTTGCCAGGAATCAAATACAATATCCCTTTCTTCCACTCAATAGTCAAACACTGAAATAAGAAGTGAACTCATCCTTTTGGCAACTCATAGGTGGTGACAACTTGTCTGGGTTCCAAAGGAGTTCCACGCAGCCTGTGAAACAAAGGGTAAAATATAAATACTTTTTGTGAAACATGTAAGACATTATTAATGGAATAGAAAATGAGTGGATATATAACCAATTAAAAACAATTTAAGTACAGTGTGATAATTCTTTGCATTTCTCATTTGTAAAAGCACAAAGCATCTTATAAAGGTAAATTGACATTATTATCACTTACTTTTCAGAGAGCAAAACTGAGGCACAGAGACATTATTGATGTGACCAATCAATATTAAAGATTAAAAGGGAAGGTAAGTCTCCTGACTCCCAGCCTGGTGCATTATCTACTGTACTATAGTCTACAAGATGAATCTCAAAGCATAAGATAAATGTGAGCTGCCTTGTGTTCTCTCTCCCCAACAGCAGATGTATGCTAATGGAGATATCCAAACATCTAAGCCAAGGCGCATTAAATGACAGCTTTATTAAGATACTGACAGTCTTTAGGGGCCAATAGCATTAACTAATCCAATTCTGGCCCTCCTTATACACGTTGCTAGATTACCAGAAGTACTAGTTGTCAGGTAAAGACCATAATCAGAAGCATACAGAACAATATTCTAATAAATTAGAAAATTGAGTTGTCTTGCAGAGAAGTACTGAGCACATGGCTTTCTCAGGAGAGTTAAGAAAGGCAGAATCTCCTCTGGACAGTTAAAGGCCAAACCTCTGTGCCTATGGTTTTTGTTCACCCTGCTAGGAAAATCATTTGGTAAAGGCTCACTCTGATCCCCCAGCACTGAATGTAGTGTAAACAAGTTACAGTCTGCCTCTGATATCACTCATACATAAAAGGGCAGAGAAGATGTTATGTACCTTGTTCCCCTTTTCTTCCTTCACTTTTCAGTTCTTCCCCTTTCTCTCCTCCCCCCCCTCCCCCCACCGAGCACGGCCCCCTCCCCACTCCTTCTCACATTGGGTTCCAGCAAGGAGCATGGATAAGCAAGTAGGCCTGCTCTGGATAGATGCTTCCCGGCTTAAAATATTAATTTAATATTTTCTCATTTCTCAGATGTCTTCTTTATAATTCTGGACTCAGCTGTTGTGTAGAGCTCTTCATTTTATTGTCCTTTTTAATTATGCAGTCCTTTCCTCAGTAATTCACTGTGACTTGGTAACTGACTCCACATGGTTACGACGTGACTGCCATGATTAAATTACTGGAAGTACATTACTGACTCAGCCACATGCATGTAAAACAGAGAACGGCACAACATTTCTGCTGTGGCAGCAGTGTAGGTGGTGTGGCCCATGGGAGTGGAGGTAGGTACCATAGACTCCATTTTCTCTGAAAAGAAGTTTTGGGTCATATGTCCAGTTGTTTTCCCCCAAAACAAACACATGACTCTGTTTCACCCTCTCTAAAGGGTAAGGTGTCACTATGACAGGCATTATCCTGGCTCTCACATCCAAATTTGAACTGGGGACAGCAAGACCTAGCAGCATGAACTGCTGCAGCTTGCAGTAAAGCTCTCTGAGTGAGACTCTAGCAGAGACAAGTAATTTGTAAATCAGGCATAGATAAGTACTTGCCACACACTTACCATTAGCTCATACCAGGTACCTACAAAATGTAGTGGGGGGCTGGAAAAGAGATGGTGGGGCACACTTCATTTCATGATGCATGGAAAACCCTCTACTGGCATCAAAGAGAGGTTGGGACTGGTGCTACTGGTGTGGTGGAATGGCACTTTGTCTCCCACCTGTTACAAGGGAGAACGTGATCTGTTTCAGTTTTTGCATGGTGGGCCTCTGAATTGTTTGTGGCTTTAAGCTTTATTTGATTTTATTTTAAAAAAATCAATACAGCTTGTCATGAAATCTCACTTAACATTCATTTTTTTTGTCTTGCTTATGACTGATGTCACATGGCATGTAAACTCACCAAAGGGTGATGATGGGTAGAAGAAAATAAGAGAAATTTAGCTTGAGTATCAGGAGAACACCTTGGAACATCTTGATATTTAACAAAGATCTAGAAAAATGACTGAAAGATCTAATAGCGAATGATATTTTGATTTAGTTTTTTTAAATGATCTATAAAATATTATAGCATGGATGAGATGGGCTATGAAATTGTATAGTATCATTTTTTAAATTATAGATATATCATCATAATTGTTTTCTGTCCAGTTCCATGAGACTTACATAAGGAGGTAAATCTACAGTAAGCAAAAAATATGCAATACAGTGTAATCAGTGTAATCAAAAATATGCAATACAGTGTAATCTTCTAGTGTTGAGGGGTTAGGAAAATGGAGCACTGAATAGATTCCTACCATTTAGAGAGAAAAGAAACCTGTTACTGTGTTGAACAGCAATATTTTGGAAATCAATGTATACAAATAGAAAAAGAATAAAAGCAAAACATAGACATGTAATAATATATTGTTCATGGTTAACAGTGAAACTGCAGCCAAAAGTAAAATCACAGCACATTCTGATAGCTTAAAATTATGAAGTAAATTTTACTCACCTCTTTGAAGATGAGAATAGCCTTTTATTATTTTACTCATTTCGTTTTTAAATAGACTTCATAAATTAGTAGGCCATATATATTTTTAGGTATTTTACAATGTTATGTCTTAAAACTTTTTGATGTTAATTCCTAGCTATCTACAATAGTAAATCACTGTAACAGCAACATTTGGGAAAGTGGGATATTTGTTTCTGGCCACAGTTACAAAGCTGAGAACGCCTGGCAAACACATGCCTTAGGGTGCCACCATATGGCGAGTCCAGTGAATGAACCTAAATATCCACGCTTCAAATATTTCTTCACTTTTGCCTGCTTGGTGCTCTTCCGATGGATTTTCTGAAAGTAGCTTTTGTTCAGTCTTAGCTTGAAAAGAAAACCATCATTTTTTCCTAATGGCTTTGGAGTATACTGCAGCTTCTACAAAAAACATGCAAGCAATTATTTTGCTTTGCTTTCTGCATGGTAAGATTCTCTTTTCTCCTCCTCGTGACAAAGGCAAAAGACAAAACAGGTCTTTACTGCATTTGTTTCACAGGTTCACTTTGCTCCATAGTGCAAGGGATACAACTGCCATCCAGTGCTCTGAGTCCCAGCTGACATTTCTTAGGCTGAATAAACAAAGTGAAAAATAAATAGTGACCTTAAGCACAGACATTCTTTTTTCTCTGTAAATGTTGATGCCTGGTGAACAGAAAGGAGACAGTCTTTAGAAAAAATAACTTCAAAACACTAACCTATTTCATTTTTAGTATATTTATGTAGAAATATTTTAATGAGAAAGAGCTTTTATTGCCTCTGCAGAAGTAAACCATTTAAAAACAATTACAGATTTAGGACAGGAAGTTAAAATATTTTTTTCCATTTGAAAGTACACGAAAAAAATTAGGGAGATAGAATGTTGTGCCATATCCTTTATCCCTGATATCAGGATTGACGTTTACAAAAACTTTGAAGTTTAATTTTCACAAGCTTTCAATTCAGTTCTTAAGACCTTAATTTCACATCTCATACACAAGTCAGCTCTTCTTCTGATACCACTTCTTTTAGCAGCTGGCCTTTCTGTGGGATTATTTCATCTGGGCACTGATCCACTTCCATAAGATTTTGGCTTGGGTCAGCATAATTGCTTTGGGATATGGGGACCGAGACAACATAAAAAAAGGCAATATTATTTGGAATATCTGCATGAGGGACATTATTAGGGATAAAGGGCCAAATACTGCTAAAACAATGAAAATGCAAAGTTTTTATAATGGAGCCAGAATGTGGCTCAAAGTTTCACCATTGCTTTATTATTCTAATTATATGATCCTGGTCTTATTGTCACTGGGGTAAATCAGAAGTCAAATCACCATACTCACTGGGGTTGTGTCATCATGACAGTGGAATAGATAAGATCATGATCCAGCTCTAAACTTCTTGCCATTCTATGGTTTATGGACATATACCTACCACATGTTTTTTGAAAAATGAAGAGGCAAGTCAGCTGAATGTACCCACCCTTTAAAATATTAAGCCTCATCTGTTTATTATTATTTTAACTTTCTTTTTGTGAATGATTTTTAAAAATAAGTTTATTATTAATTGTGGTTTAAAAACATTAAATAAATCTCTCAAAGAAGTGTCAGAAATTAATAGAAGGTATTCATTCCTTTCTATTACCTGTTAAAAGTCTTCTACCCTATAATATCTAAACATACTGTAACATTATTTTAATTTGTAAATACAGGGTTCTGAAGCTCCCTCATATAAAGAGGTATTTAGAAATTTTTCTCAAGGCATATCACTCTGCTGATAGATCCTGATGGCTCATTCTGAGTTTTAATAATCTATTGTGCAAATACGTATTTGGGGAGTTTTTAAAAGCTGATTTTTGACTTGATACACAAGGAGTTGTTACAGTCTATAATGTCAACGAGTACTTAGAGACTCTTAAATCTCTGCATTCTTAAGGTGTTCATGAGCACGGAGCTCGGTGAACATTAAAAATCCACATGCAACTTTGATTGAAAAAATATTGGAAAGAACATGTTCAACCGGAGGTGTTTTTAAACATTAAAAAGCTGTCATTTTTATTTTGTTCTTTTTCACTCAATACCCAAGGGCACTGGTCCACTTTCTATGTCCAATACATCTGCAGGCCTGTACTCTTTTCAGTTAAAAATCAGTAGTGTTGCAAAGTAGCAGCATGGAAGTATTAAATTAAAAATCCCCTGATCAACTGCAACATTTTAATTTTAAAAACAGTACAAACAAAAATGAATGAACAAAAACCATCTCTGGGTCCATGGAATATCATGGCAAATTTTAATACATTTTTGTTATCATGGAATTAAAATAATTTAAATATTGATAGTTTCTTAAACTTGACTCTCATCATTTTCATGTGGAAGTGCAGAGCCCATGTCTTTGCCTAACTATTCCATAAAAATAACGATGGAAAAATATAACAGCTCTCTCTAATAATGGACACAAAGGAAGAACTGTGCATTATTTTGAACTGTTTGCTTTGTATGCAATATTCTTTTCATCTTCTCATCAACCAAACACTTGAGCAGGAATAAAGTAGCTAACTACAAGTATAAAAGAACTCCCACCCAGCTGTAATAAAGAGCATTTTGAGGTAAACTATTTACTTTACCTTTTTAATTAAAACCACAGATTGACAAATGTTTTATTCTGTATATTAAGGGACATATTGTACTCCCTTTTCCTGTAAATGGACAAGATTAGAGTTAGGCAGATCCAAAACAAAGAATCGAAGCAGATGGTGCTTAGTGCATCTACATTAGATGCTTACTTTGTATTGGCTTAATAACACTGTGCAGTAGTGTATCATGGCAAAAACCAATAGCCTAGTGTGCTGTGTTGTTAGGCTAATTGGCAGTAAGCATCACTAAATAACCATGTGCTGGTGCTACTGCATAGTAACTCTAGGTACTGCACATTTACTTAGTACTTTATTAAGGAAGTACTAAAGTACATGCACAGTATCTAAAGCACATTAATGAATGTGTAGACATGCCCATTGCCTACTATACAACTGGTCTATAGTGCCTGCTGCTTCTCTGAGTAGCCACTTAGACAATAGTTCCTGAATAGTCCCTTTCATACCTGTTATTGAATGACGATGGATTTACCCAAAAGCTTGGAGTTCTGTTTCTCAAGAGAGGAGGAAGTGACAGATAGGAAAGGTTTGAGTTTGTTTCAGTGTGTATCATAGGGCTGGGAGCTGCACTCACTTCCATGTGCCCTGATGTCATATCCCCTACCTCATGGTATACTGACTGGGAGGCTGCATGTGGACAATATAGCTTTCTGATTCCTCAGTTCGTTTGTTCCTGCAGAAAAACAGAAAAAATGAATTGCATTGCAGCATTGCTACTGTAACTTACAATAGCAGAACTACTCCTGTATGAATTCATTACATATACTGCTTTTAAAAGAATAAAAAAGGTGCCACACCTCAAAAGTAAATATATGACATCTACATACCAGATGACTGGCAGAGAACCTGTTTCTGTTCCCCTTTTTTTCTCCTGTACAGGTTTTTTTTTAATAGGAAATGTGACAAATTTTGTTTAAATTCAGTCTGGAGTATATTTATTTTTATGAAGGGGAGTAGCAAAGTACTTATGAATGTATTTAAACTCTCAAAAATTATGAAGACGGAATTAAGTGGTTGGTAGGTCTTTTGCTGCAAATATTGTACCATTGTAGTAAATGTATTAAATTGGTAAATTCAACTTTGTTTTAGAACTTTCCAAATAATTCCATATCCCACTATTAATTTAACAACAAAGTCAGAAAATAAAGATCATTATGGTAGAACTTTGTTCTCTTTGACTACCTCTCTTTGGGTAGTACAAGGTACATTTCTATTAGTTGCCATGACAACCTATTATTTTGCTGTTTTTCATTTAAGCATATGCAATTTTTTAATTGTTTTCCTTACTTAGAAACTGGACAACAACAACAAAAAACCCTTGTTGCATGAAACGCTTGATTAAATAAAATGAAAATGACAATCACTTTTTAACAGTCCATGTACTTTTCAGTTTTCATTTTAAATGTTATTGGGGATCCATACCTGATGGTATCATGCTTGTCCAAATATCTGGGATTGGATTTCCAAAAGATGTGTATGTAACTCTCTTTGACTCATTAACAATTAATGAAAGCTGGATTTATAATTTATTTATAAACTTCTGAAAATCCCACCCTTTTAGCTACCTGGCTTTTTAACATTCTCATAATTTGCTCTCCAACATATCTGCTCCCCTATCAGATACTCTACCCTCAGAGCTGCAGTATTACCCAGTACCATATTCTTCATAACTGCAATAGGAAAGGATACAAATGGAGAAAAGTAGGCTTGGTAAACATTCAGTATTATTATATAAAATAAATGAACTCTGAAGTTTGGCATTGTC
>NW_017729027.1:5587139-5596041 GCF_001723915.1 Gavialis gangeticus
TTCCCCCCCCCCCCATCACAAATATAGGGAATCATTTAAAATAAATCTGATTTTTTTTTAACTAAGATTTACTAAATAGAAAACACTTGTCCCAGTAAGCTCTGACCTTACTTCAGGTTTATTATTACTTGTTTTCTTTTCCAAAAGTTACAAAATAACTTCTGGTTGGTCATAAGGTAATTTGAAAGTAACAATAATTAGTCGTATTTTATATATATTGTTACTTTGATATGAAATTGCATCTCTTGCATTTTCAGTGTCTGGTCACATCATATTTGATGAAGTGTGAGTTGTGAACTGCTGTGTGAAATCATTTCATTCTTGTTTCTTAGCTGCCTTCATGTTCTACCAGTGTTAATTTATGAAACCACATTCTTCATGTAATCTTGCATAAAAAAACACACTAATTTTTATGGGAAAATAAATTTTGCTTTTAAATGACAGTCTGAGCCACAGGACCTTTGTATAGGACTTGAGTTCAGCTTTTTGTGTTTCTAACTGGTTTAAAATATCAAAGGTACAGCGATTGTCCATCAGGAGCCCTGAGTTCCCCGATCCAGAGCCCTCACGCGAACTAGCGCCACCGCCACTTCTCTTGAAGACTTGTACAGATGCCTTGAGGCATCTTTCAGCAACAGTATCAGATTTGCTTATAGTACTGAAGTAAATGTTTTCATGGTCTGTCACCTTGATTTTATTAAAGGTGTTGGACTAAGCTATTAACCAATGTTGGAAAAGTCTCCTATAGAGGCTTTATATGAGGTTTGGAATTTATAGTGGCCAATCATTTTCAGCCTACAACAAACTTTCTTTCCATGTACACTATGGAGAGCTTTTACAATTATTCTGAAGTGGAGTTATGCACTGCAGGTACTTTAGGTTCTAGCATTTTACTGTGTGCGCCGGTGTGATTTAGATGTAATCACCACGCGGCTTTGATTATGGTTTCCCTAGATCCATATTTCTTCTGCTAAAGAAAGTACTCAGATTTAGAAAATCCTCTCTCTAAATAGCCGTTTATTTGGCTTAAATATATGATTTCATAAAAGCCTTTTTTCCATAGACAACCTTATTAGGCATAACTTAAAATAAAAAGAACAATTCAGATTTATTCTATACCTTTAAATAGGCAACTGCCATTTTTATATATTAATATAAATAAAAGACAGCAGGTTGAAATCAAATATTAACGTTTTACTTGTAGGAAATTTGTGCACAGGTGACAAATAATATTTTGGGGCTTGATCAAAAGTTGATAGGGTTGATATTTTTCTAAAGGGGGCTAATCTGCTTCCCTGACTAACGTATAATTTTTTTTTACCAGCACAAATTCTAGGTTAAGTGCAACATTTTATCCAAAATGAAAAGTGCCTGTGTACCCCTGAAAATAGCTCAACATCTCCTGTTTATACAGCAAAGGCAAGGCAAGTGTATGCAACAGGGGCCCACATTCAAAACAGAGGAATTGTGTGTGGTCTGAGTGGACTTTTTTTGTCATCCTGTTTGGGAACCAATTCAGGATCTGTTTCTGTTGGCAGTTTCCTCCTGTTGTGAATATATTAGTGTATTTCTCAAGGCCTCAGTACAGCTGAAAGGCTAGTAATTTAAGCCTAGAGTATGACAGACAATCATCTTCCATCAGTTCAGACATGGGTGACGGGATGAAAAAGAAAAGATTACATCTCTGAACACAAAAGAGCAAATGCTGGCCAAGACCAGCCAGTGGGCTCTAATCTCTGCTTTACCATAAATGTACAAAACCATCTTATCTCTGTTTTTAAAAAGTTCTGTGAGAGCAGTTTCTGTACTGGAGTGTTTCAGTTCTAAGTGGTGGCTCAGAAAATGACAGGATTAAGAAAGCAGAGATTTTTTTCTAAATGTGTCCAGTAACATTGGAATAGGAAAATATCAATCTTCTTTGTTTTACAAGTTATTTTAAGAGTCCAAATGATTACTAAAATGAGATTTATATGGCAGGCAACATTTTAAAACATTAAACTAATGGGAGCTTCCAAAATCACATTTGTAACCCTATTTGCTCTAAGTTTCAATGGGTTAGGAAAGTTTGGTATTTACATTCGTTCTTCAAGGGACCAAAGCAAATGTCAGCTACATAATGCAAGCTGTGTTGCCAAAGAAATGTTTCACAATGCTTTCCCTTAGTTTATATCTGCAAATATTATTTTATTTTTAAAAAGCCCAGCAATATTTTATTTTCACTAATGAGGAAAGATCTCCTTGTATCTTTTCTGTTAGCAAATGATTTGCTTTACTTGCTGTGCACAATTCGTGGTACACATGCAGACAATGTGTCTCAGGTGTTACGTGACCCATCTCACAAGGTAACTCCTGCACCTTTTAGCAGAAGCCCTCCCACCCCTTTTTTTAGATTTCCAGATTTGGGACTGAAAATGAAGCGTAAATCTTACGGCCTAATAACCACGGCAGTTACTTCAATAAAATGTTACTTAAAAGTCAATAGGCTGCACATGTTAAAGACATTAGAGCTGTTAACAGACCATTGTAAAGTAAGCAGAATCTTTAATAACCTGCAAGTAATGCTTAAGCATTCTATTTTCAGCCCAGGTCAGCTAAGCTCTGGTACGCTATGGGCTTGCCTGTCTGAATAAACCGCTCTCTCATTCCACACGTTAATTGGGTAACAAGACTAGAAATGATGCTAGACTGTCAGAGCTCTTGAAAGGCTTTGAGCAGAGCTAATATCATTATTTTACTGAGCGCCAGTTTAAAGAGCAGTGCAGGCCAGTAGGATCGGGGTGCATGCTTTTCAAATATTATTGTATCTCTTTTTGGGAGGGGGGAAAGGCAGACCCCTGCCCTCCCCAGGAGCCTGCTATCTCGTGAGAGTTTATTCTCAGACCAGTAGGAAAGAGCATGGAGACACTGCATGAATCCAAAAGACTATTGCTACCCATAGAAGACAGTCTAGGTTTACATGGTTTGGGAGGCATTCTGTGGGGGTGGGCCTCGGTCTGGGAGAAATGCCATGTATCTCCAAAATAGACTGGAGCTGGTCTGAGGCATGGAAGCAGAGTGCTGTTGGGGACCTCAGCGGGTATGCAGGGAAGCCAACATAGCCAAGCAACTCCTGTTTTTTT
This sequence comes from Gavialis gangeticus, assembly GCF_001723915.1. NCBI lineage: Eukaryota > Metazoa > Chordata > Crocodylia > Gavialidae > Gavialis > Gavialis gangeticus. The sequence goes on from NW_017729027.1 coordinate 5,590,259, forward strand.
TTATGGGGCCAGCTGTATGACTTTCATCCCCTGCTGGGTTTTCAGAGCTAAAAAGGTTACTGTAGAGCACGTACAATATGGGGATATTAATATTGTCCTTCTTCCAAAAAAAAAAAAAAAGATTTGCAAGTGTAAGAACTGGATTTAGAACATTTCGTCAGAAATAAGCCCACTCACAGACCAGCAAAAGCCTGACTTGAAAAATGAGTTGTGCTAATGCGTCAGTTTGCCCTGTTCTCCCTCTCTTTTAATTTCTCATGTTCAGGCTACACTGCTCTGTTCCTGGAAAACAAAAATTTTTAAAGTAAAAATAGACAACAAATTTAATTACAGTTATAATGTATAATATACTGTAGCAGAAACATTCCTGAGAAAGCAGGAGAAGCACTTGTGAAGCAGCACACCACACCGCATATGTGAGGGGGAGGCAGGCAGCCAAAATTACACAGACCAGACCAGCACACCTTGAGCTCATAAAATCAGCAGTATTGTGCAGACACCTCTGCACCACTTTTCACACCAGCCCTCTTCACAACCTTTTCACAGTTCATGCCATATTATCAAAGTACAAAAACTGTGTGAGTCTAAATTGGTTTCCCCAGGATACTGACTGATACTTTACTACTGCACTGCGAGGGAGCTGGCAAACTACAGCAGCTGCTTTTCCTAGCATGATGGAAGTACAAAAGACCTTTTAGGGTTATCCGGCCTGTTTCCCCACCAAATGAAACTCCCTACAGGACATTAATTTGTTCATTGTTCCAGTTAGATTTAAATGTGTCCAAAACAAGTTTCCCAACATTTTCTCTGGGAGATCATTTCACACATTCATAGTTCTCACTGTTGGGAAGTTTCCCAACTTTTCAATTTCAGCCCCTTGTTTCTAGCTGTAACCTCTTGGTGCCACTCTACTTCCTTCGCAATATTGGTTTACTACCAAAATCTCATTAGTTAGCACCAACTCAAGCTAAAAATAGATCTAAGCCAGTGGTGCTCAACCTCCAGCCCGCAAGCAAAAGCTGACCCATGGGACTGTGTAATTGCAGCTCTGGAAGTAGCCTTGGAAGGCATGGCAATTAATGCTGCCTCCATTGCCCCACTGCCAAATTTCCACACCCATGGGGAGCCCTGTGAGCCACATTGTGCCAGCAGGTGGAGTCACCCTACAGACAGATCCAGCTCACAGGGCCAGGCTGGCATGTGGGGTCAGGCCATGCTGGAGCTGGCTCTTGGAGTCAGCTGACATGCTGGATTGCACCTGCAACTTGACACTATGTGCCAAACCCATACTAGGTATGGCCCTTGGATTGCCCCATGACACACATCCAGGCCATGGGACCAGAAGTTTGAGCACCACTGATCTAAGCTACAATAGATCACTAGGAGCTGCCTTGGGTGCCAGTGTGGGCAGGGGGAAGGGGGAGCAGTCAGCTACTGCCACAGTTGTACCATCACACTGGGGGCACAACAGCAGCTGGAAGTTGCTGCCCCCATTGGTACTGCTGCCCCAGGTGCCCAGAAGCTTTGTTGCACCTCTCCTAAACTGTCTTCATAAATCTGTCCTCCCATCCAGCTGATCATTTTTTTTATTCCCCTCTGAAATCCCTGCAATTTATTACTCTCTTAGTGGCAATGAGAGATCCAGAAATTAATACAGGTGTGGTCAGACGTGTCTGTGACTTGTCCCGGCATATGTAATGGGATATAAACCTCAGCACCAGCTGCTTTTGCTGGCATGTCACATTAGAAATTTGATTTTAATTTACCCACCACAAGGGCTCTTTCAGCATGAAGACATTTCAGCTTACTCCCTTCTAGATGATTCTATTTTAAAGCGAAGAACTGGAAATAGTTCTTAATTCTTTCATGAATAATTTAAAAGCTCTGTTTCATAGCCAAGGAAGTTTTGAACTAATTTTGAGAGTGAGATTTAATAAGCTCTTCTGTTGAATGCTGGAGTAATATTATTTATTACTTATTTTGCCAGATTTTAAAAATGAATATATAGGCACTAATCCAGTGCTCTGATGTATAATCCAAATACTATAAAGCTGCCTCTTTACAAGTTAAGGAAACCTTTGATTATATGTGCTTGGTTATATATTTTTTCTTTTTTTGATAAAATATTCTAAAATATGATACTTACTTTGTTTTACTAAATGTAAAATATACTTTATTTACTAAAATAAAATTTACTAAGAAGCTGTCTAGGTCACTAAAATGTGGTGGTTTTGAATGTCCCAAGTTTTGGTGCAGTAATTTTTCTGCTGACTTCTCCAATCCCTATCGCCTCAAGCAGTTGCTCTATTATGTCTCTGTTTCTTGTATTTCTTGCCTTCTTCATCTCCCCGTGAGGACCTTCTTCTGTAACAATTCCTGAGAACTAAACCATGTAATGATTCGACTGAGGAATAGCTGGAAATGTTATCTATTTTTATCATACAAAACATTCAAATATACTCTAAGTCATCGGCAGTGCCTCAAAGTCAAAGATGACATCTGTCAGGCTTGATGGGCCCTCAGGTGTCTGAGGAGCCTGATTCTGGATACACACATTCTTTGGCAATGGGGGCATGTTGCTGCACAGGGGAATGGGATTCACAGCCCTGGATTGGTCTCCTTCTTCTTCCTTAGCCACTGCTGTTCTGCCTCCGTATCGAGTCATTGGGTCTCAAAGTGGTGTGTGCCTTGGTGGACCAGGTGGTGCCACACCAAACGGTCAGCAGCTTGCTCCTCCCAGCCATTGGTGTTAATGCCTCCATGCTTGAAGGTGACCTTGAGTGTGCCTTTGTACCATTTCCTTTGGCTGCCCTTTTAGCGTTGGCCAATGGAGAGCTGGGAAAAGAGAATCTGATAAGGGATGCAGTTCTCGGACATCTGGACGCAGTGGCCCATCCAGCAGAGTTGATTTCTCAAGAGCAAGGCTTCAATGCTGATGGATGCAGCAGCTTCCTGGAAGATGCTTGCACTGGTCTGGCAGTCCTTCCATTTGATCCCCAGGATTCAATGCAAGCACTGCTGGTGAAAGCTGTCAAGGGTTTTAATGTGGCGTCAGTAGATGGTCCAAGTTTCACTGCAATAGAGGAAGGTGGTCAGCATGACAGCTGTGTAAGCCAGGACCTTTGCCGACTTCCGAAGGCTTCTATTTTTGAAGATACGTTTTCACAGCTTGAAGCAGGCAGACCTAGCACAGTTGACCTGGTGCTGGATTTCTTCATCGATGGTAGCCATTGAGAGAGGTGGCTGCTGAGATACAGAAAGTACTCCACATACTCCAGTCTCCCCATCTACGTAGATAGTGCAAAGGATGTTCAGCTGGCCTGGGGTGGGGTTGGTGGAGAACCTTTGTCTTTGTGACATTCAAGGACAAGCCAAGTCTCTTGTACGAAGTGTTGAAAAGATCTAAGGTCACTTGCAAATCCTGTGCAGAGGGAGCCATCATGAAGCAATCATCCACAAATTGAAGGTCATGGATGTCATTGGTGGTGAGCTTCGTTTTTGCCCGGAAGCACCCAAGATTGAAAAGCTTCCCATCCAGTCGATACTGGATACTGAGGCCGGATGGTAGATCACCTTGGATGAGGTGGATGATGATGGTCATGTAGATGGTGAACAGGGTGGGGGCGATCATGCAACCTTGTTTGACCCTGGTCCAGATGTGGAAAGCATTGGTTTTAGATCTTCCACTCCGAACAGTGGTGGTCAAATCATCATACAGGAAGTTTGTCACCATGCCTCAGCATGGTGTTCTTCATGTCACAGATGCATCACTGGACCTCAGCCTTCAGCTGGTGGTACACTGCTGCCTTTCGCTGAGTTCGTGGATGGCTTTGCCAGGCAATGAAGGCTGCATGTTTTCTCTTAAAGAGATGGTGAATCTGAGCATCATTGGTGTTGAACCAGTCCTGGTTCTGTCATGATGTGAACCCAATAGTTTGGGCACAGGCATCTTGGACAGCAGACTTGAGTTTCATAGTTTCATAGTGCTTAGGGTCGGAAGGGACCTAAACAGATCATCAGGTCCAAACCTCTGCCCTGGGCAGGAATGGGTGCCGTGGTTGTATCACCCCAGCCAAATCATATCACCCCAGTCCAATATCTGTCTAGACTCCTCCTGAAGACTCCCAAGGTAGTAGAGAGCACCACCTCACTTGGGAGCCCATTCCAGAACCTGGAAGCTCTGACTGTAAAGTAATGTATCCTGATGTCCAGCCTGAATCTTCTTTCTAACAATTTGTGGCTGTTATTCCTAGTAATCCCAGGTGGTGCCCAGGGAAACAGAGACTCCCCCAATTCTCGCTGGTTCCCCCTGATGAGCTTGTATATGGCCACCAGATCCCCTCTCAGCCTTCTCTTGTGGAGACAATAGGTTCAGGCCCTTTAGTCTCTCCTGGTAGGGCCTGCCCCGCTGCCCCTTGACCATACAAGTGGCCCTCCTCTGGACCCTCTCAGTGCTAGCTACATCCCTCTTGAAGTGCAGCACCCAGAATTAGATGCAGTACTCCAACTGCAGCCTGACCAATGCTGCATATAGGGTAAGGATCGCCTCCCTGGACCTGCTTGTGATGCATCTGTAGATACACAACAAGGTGCAATTAGCCTTACTGACCGCTTCCTTGCATTGGCAGCTCATGTTCATCCTGGAGTCATGTTGACTCCAAGATCCCTTTCTGCCACCATGTTGACAAGAAGGGTGTTTCCCAGCCTATAGATGTGTTGCTGGTTCCTTCTCCCTAGATGCAGTACCTTGCATGTGTCCACATTGAACTCCATCCTATTCTCATCCACCCATCTCTGCAACCTGTCTAGATCTAACTGGATTCTGTCCCTCCCCTCCAGCATGCCCACCTTGCCCCACAACTTGGTGTCATCAGTGAATTTGGACAGCATACATTCCACACCCTCATCTAGATCGCTGATAAAGATGTTGAACAGTACAGGCCCCAGGACCGAGTCCTGGGGGACTCCAGTGCCCACATCCCTCCAGGTCAAAAATGACCCATCCACCATTACTAGCTAATTTGCGACCCTCTAGCCAATTTGCCACCCATCTGACTGTGTAGGCATCAATGCCACAGTCACCTAATTTTTTTAAGAGAATGGGGTGGGAAATCATGTCAAAGCCCTTCTTAAAGTCCAGGAAGACGACATCCACCCCAACACTTTTGTCCAGGGACTTTGTGACCTGATCATAAAAATAAACCAGGTTAGTCAGGCAGGACCTGCCCTCAATGAACTCATGTTGGGTGCCCCTGAGCATTACCTCCCCTGCTGGACCCTTGCAGTGTGCTCCTTGATAATTTTCTCAAAGGTCCTCCCAAGGCCCAAGGTAAGACTGACTGGCCTATAATTTTCTGGGTTCTCCTTCCTCCCCTTTTTGTAAATGGGAACCACACTGGCTTTTTTCCAATCCTCTGGTACCTGGTCAGTGCCCCACGAGTGCTCATAGATCCATGCTAGGGGCCCCACCAATTCCCTCAGCACCCTTGGGTGAAGGGTATATGGACCTACTGATTTAACTATGTCCATCCCCTCCAAGAGTTCCCTAACTAGGTTGTCCCTGACCCTAGGCATGGCGGTGCCACCGCTGGGTCCATCTGCAATTCTAGTGGAGGAAATGTCTTGGTCTCTGCTCAAGAATATGGAGGCAAAAAATTCATTAAAGAGGTCAGCTTTTTCATTTGCTGCAATCACCAGATTGCCAAGCCTATCCTATAGGGGCCCCACACTACCCGGTTTCTTCTTCTTACTTCCTATGTATTTGAAAAAGGACTTTTTGTAAT
>NW_017729027.1:5601041-5601710 GCF_001723915.1 Gavialis gangeticus
ATGTGGAAAGCATTGGTTTTAGATCTTCCACTCCGAACAGTGGTGGTCAAATCATCATACAGGAAGTTTGTCACCATGCCTCAGCATGGTGTTCTTCATGTCACAGATGCATCACTGGACCTCAGCCTTCAGCTGGTGGTACACTGCTGCCTTTCGCTGAGTTCGTGGATGGCTTTGCCAGGCAATGAAGGCTGCATGTTTTCTCTTAAAGAGATGGTGAATCTGAGCATCATTGGTGTTGAACCAGTCCTGGTTCTGTCATGATGTGAACCCAATAGTTTGGGCACAGGCATCTTGGACAGCAGACTTGAGTTTCATAGTTTCATAGTGCTTAGGGTCGGAAGGGACCTAAACAGATCATCAGGTCCAAACCTCTGCCCTGGGCAGGAATGGGTGCCGTGGTTGTATCACCCCAGCCAAATCATATCACCCCAGTCCAATATCTGTCTAGACTCCTCCTGAAGACTCCCAAGGTAGTAGAGAGCACCACCTCACTTGGGAGCCCATTCCAGAACCTGGAAGCTCTGACTGTAAAGTAATGTATCCTGATGTCCAGCCTGAATCTTCTTTCTAACAATTTGTGGCTGTTATTCCTAGTAATCCCAGGTGGTGCCCAGGGAAACAGAGACTCCCCCAATTCTCGCTGGTTCCCCCTGATGAGCTTGTATA
>NW_017729027.1:5606710-5613557 GCF_001723915.1 Gavialis gangeticus
GCTTTTTCATTTGCTGCAATCACCAGATTGCCAAGCCTATCCTATAGGGGCCCCACACTACCCGGTTTCTTCTTCTTACTTCCTATGTATTTGAAAAAGGACTTTTTGTAATCCTTTTGTTTAAATATTCCCAATCATACAGGAGTCAAACATAAGCATACAGGCATTCATTCTTGCGTGAGAAACTCTCTCATAGGAAGATCTTCCAGGTGTCAGCCTGGAAGAACTTTCTCCTGAAGTGGGGATGTTTCCTCCAGAAAAAAATGAATGAACACTTATACACTTTATTTCTACCAAGAGAATCACCAGTCTTCTCCCAATAGAAATGTAACACCTGTACATGGCCTAAGGTTAAGCTTGTCCAGTCAATGATTATAGTCAGTTTTGTGACATAGTAAAGACCTTTATGCTACTCGAGCAATGTAAAGGGACCATATGGCAAATGAAGAATAACCCTTTGTAGTGGATGTCGTTAAGCACAGGACCAGAGTATACAGAGGCTGTAGAATCTCTCTCACTGGAAGTCTTAAAGTGCAGCTTTCATAAACTTTTGGCTGTGAAGGTTTAGACAGTCACGAGCCTGCCTTAAGCAGGGGGTTGGACTAGGTGACCTCCTGAAGTCCCTTTCAGCGCTATTTTCCTATGAATGTAAGTTCTTTGGCTGATATAGAACCAGAATAACAGTCCTAGAGCAATCCACATTTCTGCACTCCTTGAAAAGGAAGGCATTAGGGGTTGCAGTGAGGGAGGAAAGAGAAAATAGAGGCATTCCCTAAGTGTTCCATACTTGTGTGTAGCAGCTCACAGAGACCCCAATAGCTAGAGCAATTTAGAGAAGAGTTAGGTTGTTTTAACTTGTACAGGGAACCAGGGTCATAATTTAAAACCCACAAATTGGTTTTAAACGATTTTTGTCTCCCATTCCTTTTCTGTTGTCAATCAGCCCCCATACCAGAGTTTTTAATGTATGTGTATTGTTTTTAGAACAATAGTGTCCTAATCCCAGTCCAGGTCTCTGCTACCACAGAAGCAGGAACAATGACAATAACAAAGTAAATACTCATTAGTAACTATTTGTAGCCTACAGGTATCATGAACAGTTCTGATAGTGAATCTACTCCACTGGGTCTAGTTTCTCTCTATCCTTTTACAGACTGTGAATAATAATGTATTTCCCATTAACTGAATGAAAACCTTGTCTAGATAGAGATGTGAACTGAAAGTGAATTAGTTACACTGCATTAAGCCTCTGTGTGAATGCTTCCTTCCACATTAAGCCTCTGCCTGCATTCTTTTGAGACTGGCCTTGAAGTGCTTGGGGCACTATGGCATATGAGGCAACCACCAGAAGTCCAGGATCATGTGCATTAACTCACTATCCTGGTACTCATTGATGACACATAGGGGGTGCATGCAGGTGCACATGCACCCCTTGAGATTAGTGGTTCACCCCTGAAAGAAGTGCTGCCAACGCTGCTGGAAGTGCCTGCAGGCAGATGTCACTTAGCACGCCCTTCACCGCAGACGCTGCCAGCAGTGTCTGCAGGCGGTCGCTGATTGCCACTGGCCGCCACCACCACTGCCGGCAGTGTCTGTGGGTGATTGCAAACCACTGATCAGTGCTCACCACCTCCCCCTGCCACCAACACTGCCGCAACCACCTGCAGGAGCTCCCCGCTTGCCACTGCCACGCTCCTGCCATCGCCACTGCCTACGGGTGGTCGCCATGCATCACTCATGCTGGTACTGCAACTCTCTCAGCTCTGCTGTAGTGCAGGGTGTCTCCTCCAAATTGCAGGTGGCCATCTGGAGTGCCCAGTCATGCAACTCAGCAGCCCCCATGTAAGCACCACCCAGTTTGTCCATTTCCTCTGTGTACATCCCAATTTGTTCCTCATCCCAATTTCATAGCCCCTGGTGCCAGGAGTCCATGGTGCCTGGCTTGAGCTCAAAGGCTATGGCCAGAGCTTGTAATGTCTTTTTATTTCACTGGAACCTCACATCCACATCTTTCATGCACTTTGCAGCTGTTTGGCTGTCCATTCTGGAGCCTGCAGACAAGATGTGGAGTCTGCAGACAAGAGGAAGAGATTGTTAGCTTTCAGGAATTGGTGTTGAGGGGTGTAGGAGCAGATACAGGGCCAGGATAGGGTCATGTTTTCAGGAAGGGGATTGGGGATTGCGCTGAGGGGTTGATACAGTGAGTACCTGAGCTGTGAGAAGTGGAATCAGCAACATCCATTGGACTTCACCCATGGATTGGATCATAAGGGAGGGGGAAAAGTTTTGTTGGGCCACTTGCTAGCCTGTCCACATGTGGAACCCAGGTGTCACCCTGACAGCAAGAGCTGAGTGGCCGAGATAATGGTTCCCACATGGGAATCCTTCTATCACATGTGTCCCTTTCCAGGACTGGGAGGGAGAGAGGGAGGTCTGGGGAGGTTTTGACAAGGGGGAATTTTTCTTGTTCCTGCTGCACTGTACTGCAGTTGTCAGACACAGATGTGTAGTATCTCCTGTCCCTGACCTGAGGGTGCTCTCTACCAAAACTGCTGTTTACCCTTTGCTTGCTGAGCTCAATAAATGCTAATGATGCCTTTCCATGAGTGCTTTGGAAAGAAGGGGAGCTGTTTTTATGTGCAAGTGCTTGGGGTATCTGTGCTTAGGCTCCAATTGACTATGGTGTGTTTCCATGGAGTGCACCATGGCCCTAAGAGAAATGGCAATGACATGTCAACTACACAGACTTATGACCCCATGGAATGGGACATGTTCTCTTAAGCACCCAAGTGGGGTGGAGAGGAGGACTTTGTGCCTTAGCTGAGCTCCAGGATTCAGCAGAGGAGGGCAGGGGTGGGGAAAAATGGATGATTTACCCTCCCCCCTATGCCCCAGCATTCTCACGTCCCCTAACCACAACCCCTCTGTAGGCTTCTCTGCCATAATGGCTATGACCACAGAGGGTGGCCTGTGGAAGCTTTGGCTCCCCCTGCTGCCCCTTTTTTCCTCCCTTCCCCTCCCAGGGTCTCCACATTTCCCCCAGAGCCTCAGTCCCCATATAGTTCTGTGGAGCTAGGGTGAACCTTACCATGACAGACTGCACAGCATCCTTGCATAGGACCTAGCTCATCATGAGATGTGTCAGAAGTACTGGCTGCTGGTCCTATGGGTTGTGCTAGGTTAGGTCCTATGGGCTGCAGCTCTGGTATTGTGGGGAGCTGGTACTCTGCGCCTCTGGGAGTGGTGCAATAGCATGTAATAACACTTAGTCTGGAACACTGTGTGGCGTACGGTGTCCTGGAGCCTCCCTGCACCTCCTCCTCCTCCACTGGGACCCCTGTGGGAAACACCCATGGTCCTGTGGATGTGGGGGGTGTCAACTGCCCTGTTTTTACCAAGGAAGCAACACAGGTCCTTTCAAAATGGCATGCTTCACCCCAGCCCACAGACCACTTTGTAGTATCAAGCATGTGGTAATAATCCCTCTTCATCAATGTGCTGTTGGTGAGACGCTGTGACCCATCCCTGTTGTGTCCCCACACCTGCATCTGCTGAGTGATGAACTTGAAGACATGTCTGATTCATTGCCCTATCTGGTGCTGGTACTGCATATGTTCCTCACCCCAGGACAGCTGAGTGGAGGACAGTCACCTCCAGAGCTAGACAGTGTGTGGCTGTGACTGCTTCCCCAATGCAACTGGGGAACAGATATGAAGCCCTGGCAGCACTGGAGGATGATGCAGCAGAGGAAGCCACAGGGGAAGATACATCTGCAACAAACACCAGAAAGGATGAGCCACACCCAAGCAGCCAGGAGAAAAAACACCAGGTCATTGTGGTGGGCGACTCCCTCCTGAGAGGCACAGAGGAGCCAATCTGTTGACCAGATCCCATGGCACGAGAGGTGTGCTGCTTACCCAAAGCCAAGATCGGGGACATCACAGCAAGGATTCCTGACCTCATTCGGCCCTCTGATTCCTATCGCAAAGTCCTCATCCATGTGGCCACAAATGATGCGACCAGTAGTAGTCCAGATCATGTCACAAGTGACTACAGGGCTTTGGAGACCAGGCATAGGAAGTTGGGCACAGGTGGTCTTTTCATCCATCCTTCTGGTGGGTGGTTGCCATCAGCACCAGGACACCTGCATCAGGAAAGTCAACCTGGGGCTCCGGAGTTGGTGCCATCGTGCAGGTTTTGGCTTCTACAACCATGATTCCATGAGAGAGGCATCCTGGGACAAGATGGTCTTCATCTCACATACAAAAGGTAGGAGCCTGTTTTCTTACAGGTTGGCTGATCTCCTCCAAAGGGCTTTAAACTGGGTTCATCAGGGGATGGAGAAGCAGAGGATAAGGAGAACCTAGAATCAGCAAGCCATGAGCAATGCACTGGATCAGTCCAGGTAAGCACTAAGGTAAGCACTAAGGGACCCGATAGACATCAGGACAAGGGCACCCATGGGGGGGGGGCTTAAAATGTCTCTACACTAATTCTAGGAGCATGGGGAACAAGCAGGAGGAACTTGCACTCCTGCTTGCAAGCAATAAATTTGACCTGGTTGGACAGGAGAGGCAGAAAAGGATCTTGGTGTCATTATTGATTCCAAAATGGACATGGGCTGCTAATGTGGGGACACAGTCAGGAAGACTAACCACACCTTGTCATCCATCCACAGATGCATCACAAGCAGGTCCAAGGAGGTGATCCTCCCCTTCTATGCGACATTGGTCAGGTTGCAGTTGGAGTACTGCATCCAGTTCTGGGCGCCGCACTTCAGGAGGGATGTGGACCACATGGAGAGGGTCCAGAGGAGGGCCACTCGCATGATCGGGGGCAGCAAGGCAGGCCCTATGAGCGGAGGCTATGGGACCTGAACCTGTTCAGCCTCCACAAGAGAAGGCTGAGGGGGGATCTGGTGGCCATCTACAAGCAGGGCCAAGGGGGATCAGCAGGCTATGGAGGAGTCCCGGTGCCCCCGAGCACTACCAGGAGTAATGTGGAATAGCAGCCATAAGTTGACCGAGAATAGATTCAGGCTAGATATCAGGAGACACTACTTCACAGTCAGGGTGGCTAGGATCTGGAACCAACTTCCAAGGGAAGTGGTGCTCACTCCTACCCTGGGGGTCTTCAAAAGGAGGCTAGATAATCACCTAGCCAGGGTCATTTGACCCCAGCATTCTTTCCTGCCCATGGCAGGGGGTCGGACTTGATCTGCTCAGGTCCCTTCTGACCCTACCTACTATGAAACTATGACTAACTGAAACCTGGTGGGACCCTACTCATGATTGGGCAGTAGGCATTGAGGGTTACAGGTCGTACATATGGGATAGAGTGTGGAAAAAAGTGGGGGAGGTGTTGCTCTGTATGTTAAGGAACAATATACATCCTCTATAATCAAGATGGGATCAGAGAAGGGCCAAACCGAGGTACTGTGTGTCAGGACACAAGGGGGTCGGGGGGGAAAGGGACCTGGTAGTGGGGTTCTACTATAGACTGCCACACCAGGAGGATGAGCTAGACCTGGAATTCTCCCGACAACTCTCAGAGACCATACAGTTGAGAGATATGGTTGTCATGGGTGACCTAAATTACCCAGACATCTGCTGGGAGGAACAGTCAGCCAAATTTAACTGCTCACATAAGTTTTTGACCTGCATATAGGACCTCCACCTAATCCAGGAGGTGTACCGTCCCACTTGGGGAAAGGTCTTGCTGGACTTTGTGTTAGCTACAGGGGATGACCTGGTGAGGAATCTGCAGCTGCAAGGTAACCTAGGGGATAGTGACCATCGATTGACTGAATTCACTACCCAGCGAAGGGTGGGTAAACTAATCAGCAAGGCTGAAGTGCTAGACTTCAGAAAGGCTAACTTCAATATGCTCAGGAGATTAGTTAGTGAGGCGTTAAAGCTCAAGAGCATTGGTGAAATGGGGGTCCAGGAAGGGTGGTCAAGCAGAGCCACTGGCACAACTGTTCAAGCATTCATGGTGCTCTGGCCAGGTCCAAGAGGACTGGAAAAGGGCCAATGTGGTCCCTATATTCAAGAAGGAAAGGAGGGATGAACCAGGAAAGTATAGGCCAGTTCGTCTCACCCCTATCCTTGGGAAAACTCTGCAAAAAATCATTAAGGATCACATTTGTGGGAGCCCAGCAGGGGAAATAATGCTGAAAGGAAATCAGCATGGGTTCATTGCAGGTAGATCCTGCCTGACTAACCTTGTTTCTTTTCATGACCAGGTCACAAAATGCTAAGACGCAGGAGTCAAGGTAGATGTCATCTACCTAGATTTTAAGAAGGCCTTCGATATGTTATCGCATTCCGTTCTCGTAAATACACTGACAGGTTGCAATGTAGATGATTGCATGGTCAGGTGGGTGGCCAATTGGCTTAGGGGTCACACCCAGAGAGGTGGTGGTGGATGGGTCAATATCGATCTGGAAAGATGTGGGCAATGGAGTCCCACAAGGCTCGGTCCTTGAACTGGTGCTATTCAGTGTCTTCATCAGTGACTTGAATGATGGAGTAGAGAGCACACTGTCCACGTTCACAGATGATACCAAATTATGGGGCAAAGTTAACACACCAGAGAGTAGGGAACGGATCCAGGCAGATCTGGACTGGTTGGAAAAATGGGCAGAACAAAATAGGATGCAGTTCAAAGACTTCTATCCTGGGGAAGATCTTAGAAAAGTTTATTAAAGAAGCCATCCTTAATGGACTGGCTGAGGCCAACATCCTAAGGAATAACCAGCATGGGTTTGTTGTGGGTAGGTCTTGCTTGACCAATCTCATTTCCTTCTATGACCAGGTGACCTATCACCTGGACAAGGGACAAGAGA
>NW_017729027.1:5614015-5615032 GCF_001723915.1 Gavialis gangeticus
GCTGGCTAGCACTACAGAAGAAAGAGACTTGGGGGTCACCATTGACCACAAGATGAACGTGAGCCTGCAATGCGATGCTGCGGCTAGTAAAGCGACCAAGACGCTGGCTTGCATCCATAGATGCTTCTCAAGCAAATCCTGAGACATCATTCTCCCCTTGTACTTGGTCTTGGTGAGGCCGCAGCTGGAGTACTGCATGCAGTTTTGGGCTCCACAGTTCAAAAAGGATGTGGAGAAGCTTGAGAGAGTCCAGAGAAGAGCCATGCACATGATCAGAGGTCAGGAAAACAGACCTTACGACGACAGGCTTAGAACCATGGGGCTCTTTAGCCTGGAAAAGCGCAGGCTCAGGGGTGATCTGATGGCCACCTATAAGTTTATCAGGGGTGACCACCAGGATCTGGGGGAACGTTTGTTCACCAGAGCGCCCCAAGGGATGATGAGGTAGAACAGTCATAAACTACTGCGAGACCGTTTCAGGCAGGACATAAGGAAGAATTTCTTTACTGTCCGAGCCCCCACAGTCTGGAATAGTCTACCATCAGAGGTGGTTCAAGCACCTACATTGAACACCTTCAAGAGCAAATTGGATGCTTATCTTGCTGGGATCCTATGACCCCAGCTGACTTCCTGCTCTTTGGGCGGGGGGCTGGCCTCGATGATCTTCCGAGGTCCCTTCCAGCCCTAATGTCTATGAAATCTATGCAAGACAAGTGCAAAGTGCTGCACATGAGTAAAGAGAACCACCAAGACACTTACAGGCTGCGGGATGACCTTCTCAGGACCACAGGAGCAGAAAGGGATCTTGGAGCCATAGTTGACTCCAAGATTAACATGAGTCGTCAGTGTGACAAAGTGATCAACACGGCTAACCGCACTTTATCATGCATTAGCAGATGCATGACGAATAGGTCCAGAAAGGTGATACTTCCCCTTTATGCAGCACTAGTCAGGCCGCAGTTGGAGTACTACGTCCAGTTTTGGGTTCCGCACTTCAAGAGGGATGCGGAGAATATT
>NW_017729027.1:5620032-5656406 GCF_001723915.1 Gavialis gangeticus
AAAGAGATAAAAAACTAGTATTATTTACTGTGCTTCCAAAACAGTAAGGGTGCATATAGACATTCAGGGGTTTGAACAAAGCACTGTTTCCATTAGGACATTACAAAATTCTTCTGAGATAAGTATTTAGTTATGTATGTCTGAAGACAGGCTGAAGACAGGGTCGATTTGCTCCTTATAGACAAACTATGAAGTAAGCAGCCACTTATTGTATCAGATGCATCTGTAATCACTTGGAAGAATGTAAGATGGAGAAAGTACATATTATGGATTGTAGATACCAAAAACAAGAAAAATAGCTTAATTTTTTGTTATTTTTTCCCCACAAAAGCCTTCAGTAGAGTAAGAAAGTGGAGTGCTATTAAAATATTTTAAGTAAGATTTTGCTTCCTAATATAGACCCACATATGTGCCTTGTTCTTATTCTTATTTTCTTTACAACTGCATAGAGATCAGCAGCTTTACCTGATCAGCCTTATTTGGCTTCATTTACCTCCTCAAGTTTAGCTTTGAATCCAGGTTCAGAATGAAGTAATTCAAACCTGTTGAATTATGTCTGGTTCTGGTACAAATCTAGAAATCATTCTGGGTTTGGTCCAGCCACGGCTGCCTTGCTCCCACTGGGATTAGCACAGACACTTCTACCACAGAAATCCCACCTGGTTTTGTTGGCTTGTTTGTTAATGAGCATTAAGCGGCCCTGAATTTGCAGTATTCTCTCTCCATTCCCCCAAACTGTAGAATGATTTATTACTCATAACTGCTCTTAATGATAACCCAGCTGTGAAAGGGATTTTCCCCAGATCAGGTTAGCTCTGTAATTCATTGCTAGGAGATAAAACAAAGGCGGCCTAGAGATGTACTGTGACAGGAGTACCGCTACTGGAGCCTTTCTATTGGTGACTCCGCCCTCCTGTTATGGGCCAACCGCCTGCTTACTTGCCTGCCATGCCTTGATCTTAATTGATTAATTGATTGATGTAATTAGCGGGAGGCTGCCCACTTTATGTGCCCCAGTGCCAGGGGGCACTATCTGCGGCTCCTTTTCCTCCCCTACACTGCAGCCCAAGCCTCGCAGATGGTACTGACGTGGTTTTGACCTGGGGCCTGCTGTGACTTGGCCCTCTCCTTTACCTCCTTGGGGCTTCTTGCAGCCCCCCTTTGCTCTGGGGCTTCACACTGCCCCCCTTGCTCTGGGGCTTCACACTCCTCATGGCCCTCTCTCTGGGCTCCTCACTGCCCCCCTTGCTCTGGGGCTGGGGTCAATGCACCCTAAGTGCTGCACCCTCTCTGGCACCAGGGTCCCCACGCTACCATGGAGGCCTCCTCCAACCCCTAATAGCCTCACCCAGTCCTCCGGTTGAAACAGCGAACACAAAAACACAAAGCCCCTGGGCTATAACATAAAAAGCTAGACTGTCCGGCCAAACAACATTCAATCCCTGGTGGGAAAACACTCCAACCCCCAGCAGTGACCAGGGGCTGCTCAGGCAGTCAGGGTTCTCCCCTC
The DNA here is from genome assembly GCF_001723915.1 of Gavialis gangeticus. Lineage (NCBI taxonomy): Eukaryota > Metazoa > Chordata > Crocodylia > Gavialidae > Gavialis > Gavialis gangeticus. Next base: position 5,621,543 of record NW_017729027.1, read on the forward strand.
TGTCTGTACTGGCCGAGCTCCTCTTCCTTTGGCTGCCAGAGGGGAACTGCCCTCCTGGCCGCACACCTGGGCTTATATGGGCCAGGCCCTGCCCCTTCCTGTCAGCTGGCTCCCCAGCGGTTGTCCTGGCAACCAGCACCTGTTAGTCTGGCTGCCTTGGTAACTGGCAGCTGGGCCTCCCTCTTCTTGCCACTAGGGGTCTCTCCTGAGCTGTTTTCTGCTCTCAGGCGCACGGCACCTGAGTGCTCTGCGACATGTACCTTATAGACCAAGCAGTATAATACAAAGACCCAATCCTGCTCCAGTTAAAATCAACAGAAAATTACTCCCGACTTCAGTGAGTACTGAATCAGGCCATAAATACTTTTAAAAAAAATGAGCCCAACTTCAGATTTAAATATTATTACATTTCAATACCTTGCATTTGACTGAAGGACTGTGTGATAAACATAACCCTCCCTCCTCCCACCACTCCAAGTTTACTTCTCTATTAGACCAGTTCAGAGGACACACAATGAGAGTGCTATTGCCCTGAGTGCAAACAAACAGTGCCTTTGAAAACCTTCCAACAATTTCTTGGTAAATGATATGTTGTACTAGCACTGCAGGTAGTGGCTCCATTGCCTGTCCTTCAGACACATAATGCCTCCTATCAGCAGCTAATGTTGGGGTGTCAGCTAATTAGGCAATTAAAAAAGAACTGATAGAATATTGATACAGTACCAAATACCCGGTGGTCCTAAGTCATCCTTTCTGGGGCATGAACTAGCAAATAGGACAACCTGACTGCCTCCACTAGGGCTTCAGGAGGGTGGCCCTGTTTGTCTCTTGTATAGATTTTAGGGAAGGGAAAATACAAAGTTCAGAAGGGAAAATGAAATCACTGTTTCTTTTTCAGGCAGCAGATTGGGGCAGCAGGGAAAGAGTTTCCTTTCCTCCCACTGAAGAATGTCAGGTGTTTCCTAAGGGGAACATCATAGGCACTGGGCGTGTCTACACATGTACTTTATTGTGTAGTAGCCTATTTTACTGCTTACTAAACTCTCACCTAAAAACCCATGCTATTATACTAATGCACAGTAAAATAGGCAGCTGTGCATTAGGCTTCACTTAAAAACTTGCACATTCATTACTGCACATTAAGGCAGCCTAATACACATTTGTTTAGTACCTCACACTGGAGGTACTAAATTTAATGACCATTAGAAAAAACACCTTAATGAACATGTATATGTACCACTGTGTCCCAGAAGGTTTTTGTGTGATTGCTGAGTGGCTCTAAGAAAGGAACACTACATTAAGGCTAGCAAGACCACCGGATATTATTATTTGTCTACCAGGAAAAGTGACTATTGTAAAATGGTAACGAATAAACAAGCAATGTGGGAGCTTGACACAAAAAAAAGAGTTGCTAGAGCTAGCTGCCCTATGTATGTATCTATGGGACTCCCAGCAACATACCTCAAACTCTGTAACAGACTGTCTGACCCAGCTTTCTATCAAGTGTACATGGTTCCAAACTATCACTCATGTGATCAGAATTATTCAAAATCAACTTTAAGACATGAGAACAGAGAAACACTCTCTGCTTCTTTATGGGCTGTTGAATTCACCCAAGGTTTCTGGGACTTTGGGTCCATGAGCTGGACTCATGGGTTTCTGGTACTGCATCATGTACAGGCAGTTTAAGTCCTTCTCACAAGCTGCATTTTACACATACATTCGGTTTCCCCAGGCAAGTTGGAAAGTAGCAATGGTAAATATTAGTATGTATAGGTGTGCTACATTTGGGCATGTTCAAATATATTTTTTATAGGTATAGGAGATGGGGTTCCTGTCTACACTAGGGACTCTGTAATAGCATTTGAAAAGTACAATACAATTTGACTGTATTACAGAACTATTAAGTACCTTGGCAGAGGCTGGGTTTAGAGGGCATTTTCATCACCAAACTTATTTTGATGCCATTCTGAACCACATAAAACATCCATGAGTTAAACATGATTGTATATCAAAAGCCTTGTGTCCATTAGGGAACTTAATCATTGCCAGAAATCAGTGCAGATGAATCAATTCTTAAGATAGGGTAACTGTGGGCAGAAGTGACCCCAGTTTCTTTGAACCTATAATAGAAGCTGAACCACATTCAGTGTCTGCTCAACTGGACCCATGACAATATGCAATAAGAGAAATTCAGCAATAAACAGTTTACTTTGTGTGGATGGATCTATGCTAACTAGAGGGAGGCCATGGGTGGGCTTCACTGACTCTTGTCAGTGACACCCTGGGGGTTGGGTAGCCTGGCACTTGGGGCAGACCACACAAGCTCTGACCAAAGCTAGAGCACCTCCCTGCAAGGGGGTGGTGAGCAGGGTGCTGCAAAGCCCCATGGGCTGCCAGAGGAATATGACTTAATGCAAATCATGATGGGGATCTAGTATAGATGTTCATTACGGCACTCTAACCTACAACGCTGAGGTCTGATACCACATCTGTCCAGGGTTATCTTAGAGCAGGATCTACCATTTTTGTGGCACTCTATGTGCCCTGACTGTCTGTTTGGTTATAGCTGTAGAGTACTTTCTTCACATTTACTGCACAATAAATGTAACATCTGTACCTGGCCTTGATGTCCAGCCTCTGGCTCCTGTTCTAGGAATACATCCTGGGACCTTCTGTCCAGCTCATAACATGGACAGGTGGTATAGCTGTGTCCTTGGCTTTCTTGTAGCCTCCTTTAAGCTTGCCAAAGGATTTTGGTTTAGCAATATCCGAGCTGTGAGACCTCCTGGCTTTTCTATTAACAGAAACTTCACATACAGCCAGCATTCTTTCACAAAATGTTCCTGAACCTTCTTCTCTCCTTAGAGGCAAGGACTTTTGTCCAGCCCCAGGCAGGTAGACAAGGCATGGTATAGCACCACAAAGCTATGAAGCCATAGTGCAGTAATGCTGACTCCAGAACTGTGCAACTGCCAGTGACCTAACCTTGGCTACACACCAGCATTTAAACTAGGAAGTGACATTCAGGTTGCACGATCCCAGCAAAACAGACTGGTTGGTCTTGTCAGGATGCAAAAATGCTATGCGATGGCAACTATAGGACCACCAAACTACTGCAAAATAAATTCTAAGGAGTCCGTGGAGAGCAATAAAAATTATCAGAAGGACTGGAATTAATGTGAAGAAGAAAAGACCAAGGAGATTTGACAAAATTATTCAAAATACTGAAGAGTAATTATAAAGAGGGTGGTGACAGACTGTTCTCTGTGACCACAGGGAACAGGACAAGGAGATCTGGTGTCAAATTGCAGCAAGTGTAGGTTAGATATTAAGAAGAACTTTCTCACTATGAGAGCAATCAAGAATTGGAACAACTTACCTAGAGAGACCTTGGAATCACAGTCTTGGTAGACAAACTGACTGGGATGCTTTAGAAAGGAATGATCCTGCTTTGAAGTGAGTTAGTTATATCCACTCCAACCCTATTTTTCTGTGATAATAAGATGGATACACAAATACTACTTAGTTTCAGTGCACTTAATCCACTTTCAACAGAAGTATTCATAATGCATTATCAGGCCATTTAATTTACCTTAAACAGTGCATGTGATAAGCGCAGGTAACTTAAATGAAAATAAACTAAGCTCAGCACAAAGTGAATCTCCCTACATAGACAAAGCCCTAAAATAAATCAAATTAAGGCCACTTTATTTCAGAATAAGAATGCGTACATGAGAGCTTAATGTAGTTCAATACATCCACTTTAAAAATTAATTCAGACTTATTTACCTAAGCATGTCTATTTAGATAAACCCCAAGTCTTATTTTCCAGCAGCTTCAGGGAAGACCCTTTAAAGCTATGTAGGCTCTGAGATACAGATAGGCACACAGGCCGTGTGTCGACGAAATGAGAGGTGTGTGCGCACAACACTTTAAAGCGGGCTAAATGCTTTTGCACCACTTTAACAATGTCAGTGTTTGCATATCTTGGTGGTGTATTGTGCATTTATTCCAGCCGCTGTATGAAATTCAGCAGTGTAATGCACCTTAAATGACTTGGGGTGCTGCGCTCCACAGCTGCAGGGGCAGCAAACTCCTTTGAGGAGTTTTAGTTTGTTGCCCCTGCAGCTGTGGAGCGCAGCTCCATGCAATTCCACGGCTCTGCAGGAAGCCCTGAAGGCAGCCTGGCAGCAGCCTGGGAAAACAGGCTCTGCCCAAGAAAAGTGGCAAGCCTGATCATTGCTCCTTTCCTGGAATTTGTTCCCACTTAGACTGCCATCAGTGGGAATTTCTCAGCATTTTTCAGGTCATATGACACATTTATTTTGACTTCTTAGCTCTGGCACCCCAGAAGCACCACATCAGTTCATTTTCTTTGTCTAAGACACAGATGCATGAGGATATGTTCCTCAAAGTGTGAATGAAAATCATTTGCTTCTCTTGGCTCCCTGGTGGGTGCTTAGTTCTTACTCTGGACTAAGAATACTGCCTTTTAAATCAAGGTGAAATAGATCTAAATTTATTTCCCTTCTGCCTTTCCTACAGCTTCTATCCTTCTTTTGTGCTAAGTTCCTACAGCTCTTCATTCATGTTGAATTTCTGTCCTACTGTTTAAGTTTTAAAGTACAGTAGTCTCTTAGTCTTTTGCCAATTGCATCTTTTTGGTCATTATCCTTTGCCTTGTTCAGCGACTTCAGTTGCCTCCTAAGCCCCTCCAGCTTTTCTTCCAAATCCGAAACATCTTTCACTTCTTGTACATATGTAGCCGTCATGATCTTCAGTCAGAAACAAGGAAGTCACACATGTTTTACATCACAATGCCTTGGAACTTTCAGTAGCCATTGTTTATAGCAGTTGTTGCACCGTACCTCAAGATCTCTCTTCACTTGTTGTAACTGCTTAGGGTCAGGCCTTTGTATTAGCTCAGTAAGTCTGCCATTACCATTTCCTATTTACCAGAAATCCAGCTTTTCAAATTTTCTGTATTTCAGAGCTCTCATCTTTGGTAGTCACTCGCATATGACTCAGCACCAAACCGCACTGCAGACCAAACACTGTTTGGCTACGCTGTTTTGAGGCATCAAAGTTGTTGGATATCCTGTCATGTAAACACTTGGTGATTTGTCATCTACAACCTTGTGATTCCATTTGCCTGTCACAGATGTCATGGGCTTGGTGGTGACCCATCCCAACAAAAACTAAAGCAAGGATCCAAATCACACCCTATCATTCCTCCATGTTGGAGTTATATGGGATGTTGCACAGATAAGGAAAGTGTTGGACAGGACCAGACATTTATAGACATGTAATACTCCCATCCTGAGAACTCCACAACTTCCCTGAAGTAGTCTCACACTCTCCCCAAGACTGATTGGACCAATGTACCACCAACGTATGAAGCTTGTTGGTTCTCCTATGTCCTTGGAAGCCTCCGACTTGACCCATAACTTTTAATTTTCTTTGTTGCGTTGCAGTAAAGTTAAACGGCTTAATAAATCTCCTGACAGCTACTGAAACACCAATTTAGGCTCTGAACATTGACGTTTTTCATTTACTCATAATTTTGCTAGCACCTTTTCCATGCTTTCTTCTATAGCTCTTTTAAACTCTTCAGCTACAGAAATTCTCACCTCCTGTGACCCATTCAGGTTTTCACATCACTTTGGCTAATTGGCAAGAGTTTTAACACATTCCGTATTTATAACCGCTAACAGTTTTTTTAGAACAAACACCCAAAGGCTTTTTAAAAACGATTGATCTTTTAAATGTTTGTAAAAAAATATAATATCCTGTAAGGACAAGAGGGTAGTCCATGTACAAGAAAGCCCCTTCTCAGAATACCCTTCCTTCTAAAATGATGACTGCTCACCCAGGCTTGATTATGTTTTTAAAATATAACCTTCAATACAGCAGATACAAAATGACAAATAATTTGTTTGTCGGACTGAAATATGGCCCATTCACTATCCTGCCTCTATGCTGGCATTTCTGATTTAAGGCAGAGATGAGGTAATTAGTAGGTTTAGCATAACCAAAATCAACCAATTGCATACCTCAGTATTGGATTCAAAGGCTGCAAGACTATAGAGGGTCTGACCCTTTCTAAGTTTCCCCCATTTACTTATGCCCACAAACCTAAAACCATCTCTTTTTTCATTACCTAGCTGATGTGATTCTACAAAGGTTTGAGCAGCAAAGTTCTTGCTGAAATGCAGACCCCAGACTTTCCCAAATGAATGGATATTCAGATTAAATTAGAAATATTGGTATGAGCTCATTTCTAAAATTAACATCCAATAACCTTATAGGGAACATGTTTTACACAGTCACTGTCTTTCCCAATGACACTTCATCTGAAGTTGCCATGGTTTTTTTTCTCAGTTAGGTGCCATATTACACTACCCATTAGCTAGCCAACCACATGTACCATATCATAGCCACAAATATGTAGTGCAAACATGTAACATTGTTAAAATAATGTTTTCATGCTTTTATTGGCTTAAAAAGGTTATCTTTATCATGTTTATATGCTAACTGAAGGCATTTAGGTACCATTCCTACGCACATTTTTTAAAATAATGAAAAAGCTGATTTATCAGCTAAAGGGGGGTGGAGGCAGCAGGTTGCTAAAGTGTATTTTAGGCAAGAGCAAATAAGAACTGTAACCATCAAAGCCTGCAACATTCTTAATGGATCTCTCAGGCTTAACTGTTTTATAAACATTTTGTCACTCCACTTTATAGTATTGGTCGTTTGAAAAAGTGCACCATTTTGGGTGATTTTAAAAACAAAACCACAGCAATAAAGTAATGCATTCTGCGAATGCTTGATTGTCTCTCTCTCTCTCGTTTTTTTTTTAAAGAGAATGAAAGGAGTACCAAATGCACATTCCACTGAGCATTTCAGTGAATTCTGTGGGGGATGAATAGCAAATGCATACATAACCACACACATATGTACGTAGAAATTTACAAGCTACAATATCCAGACATCATGAGGCTCTGTTAATAATATTCTCAACCTTGCCCAGACTGTAGCTACATTTATGATCAGGAGATTTATTGATTTTAGTTATTTTATCCCTCTCATAATAGGAAACTACTCCTTGGACCATTGACCTACTCTTGTTATAAATATACTTTAGCTTACTCTCATCACAGCACCACCTCTCAGAGCCAGGCATCTACGGTGTTATTATGAGGTGGTGGTATTGTAAGGAAGGTGACTATCATAGGGTTTTTAAATAACCATTCAAAATGAAAGTTTTCTTCCCCACTAGATATTGGCATAACTTTTGTTCTGCTTAGCTCAGTGGAGTCCTGGTCCATGATGAGGGCCCCTAGAGCTTCAGTAGTACAAACAATACATTATAGTTATAGATTCAGCAACTTATAGCAATAGCACAAAGCCAACCCTAGGCACATACTGCAATGTGGTGTTGAACAGAGTCCATATTCTAGGCTTCCAACAACTTCTAGCGTCACCCCTCAGGCTCTCTCACTGTTCAAGTGACCACCACCACCTTTCAAAATGTATATGAATCTATTCTCTTCTATGGCCCACTAGGGACAAGACCTCTGATCCAAACCCTTTAGTCAACATCTCCATATTCCCACTTACTAGCCTGTGCCCTTTGATTTGCTGTTTTCTGTGTAGTTAATATAAGAAGTGTAGCCCAGGAATGATTTGTCCTTAGAAGTCTGTGTTGTTCGCTAGGTGGGCCAGTGCATTTTCAACTAATTGAAAACTTTTAAAAAAAAGAGACAGAGATTTAATTTCTAGTCATATTGCATTGCAGTAACTGAGAGTAGAAGTCATAAATTAATAGACTGCTACACTCAGATGAGAGTCAGACAGGATGTCTCTGAGCCCCACGTAGATGAAGTGGACCCTCTTTTATAGTTATAGCTACTTGGTATCCAGTATTAGGGAGCTACTAGATACTGCAGACCACTGGTCACCAACCTAGGGATCCTGATTTACAAGTAGATCCCAGAACCTCTTTTGGTAGATCCTGGGCTGAGGGGACAGCTGGGCATGTATGCATGCACACATCCACCACCAGCAGCCCCAGCCGGTCAATCTGTGGGGGAGGGGAGGGGCGGGGGCCAGATCGAGGCCCCTAGGGTGAGCAGCTGACCGTGCAGCCCAGCCAGGAGCAGGGGAAATTAAATGGGGCCCCAGCCTGGCTGGGTGGTGGGAGGATTGGAGCTCCCTCACCATCTCTGCAGGGACAGAGGCAGCCACCGTTGTGCCTCAAGTCCTCAGGGTGGGGTATGGTAGATCCTGTGATGATCTTCAGTTCCAAAAAGTGATCTTCACCATAAAAAGGTCAGAGACCACTGCTGTAGACAAACTTAATGAGGTGAAGTCAGAAACACTTGCTGGAGGGTAGTTTTATGTTAGCAACCATTTTTTCGGAGCATCTCCCTTTTCCCATCACCTCCACCTGCTTTATCGAAATTTAATTTCAAACAGCCATTCTTCATCCAAGTGGTAATAATTATTTCCATATATTTAACCATCCCACTAAAAATATACAGCAAAGCAGCTCCTGGAACAGACAAGTTCAAATAAAAATCAGAGAAAAATATTTGCATATCCTCACATCAGGGTTCACTCCTTGTCCCTCTACTGTTCAGAGTCAGTACTACAATACCACAGTAAATTTAATTAGTACAACAAAGATGAATAAGCAGTGTTGATTATATGAAAGAGAGAAAGAAGGAGATGAAAAAAAGACCTTATTTAAAATTAGGACATTAGATAAGATTTTGTTCATGCTCCCAAGAATGTAAAGTTAATTATATATGTAATTCAGACAAGTACTACCTGCACTTCCTCCTTGGAAGACCAGATACAAAATAGTGGCTTGGATTCATTTTTAACTTGAAAAGAAGATTCTGCTTTAAGAGTTTGTGCATATTCAACTGGTATTATTGTTACTTCCAAATGGAGACCTTTGGAGTTTCTATAGTGTTATTAACATATCTGAAGCTTAAAAGATTGACATTTCAGAATTATTTCATCATCCTTTGGGTCTTGCTTGTATTGCTGAGGGAAATAACTTTTAATTGAATCTATTCCTACATGCTTAATGATAACTGAAATCTGACATTCCATTGTTTGCAATCTTCCAAAAATGTATGAACCCTTTTTACTTGGGAAGTGCAAAAGAGGAGTTTGGGAACATATTTTAAATAGATATGATCAGTTTACATTTGGCCCAAAATAAATTTTACCAAATATAATATTACTAATTATGTCTCAATGTTTCTTTTTGGGGTGGGGGACGGGCTTGTAGAATAGGTAGGTAAATATGTTAACAACAATGCACGAGCGCTTTAGGGTGACAATAAACCTTTAGTCTCCATAAACCTTGCCCTGAACATATAAAACTATCCCAATAATGCATGTAGGAAGGAAAGCAGAAGCAACACAGTTAAATTGAAATAGTAGGAACAAACTGTGGCTTTCAACAGCACTTCTGCCTTCCAGCATCATCCACAAAGGGGCTGAGCTTCAGCCACTGAGGTCTGAGGTACCCTGCCTACACAGAGGTACTGCTTCGGAGGGGGAGAACAAGCAACTGGTAGCTTCAACACCAGACAGCAACAGGTATGCAAGGGAAAGATAATGGTCTGGATACACCCAGTCATAGCTACTGAGTGTTCTAGCCCAGTGTTGTAGCCAGGCTCTTGCCTTGTTCTCAGGGAAGCACAAGGTCTACATTGTAACCATAGCAGCTCTCTGTTCGCATGCACTGCATGGGGAAAGTCTGTCCTTCACTTTCTTCCTATTAACAATCCCTTGGAAATATAGTCAGCATTTGGTATTATTATGAAACATATTGTTGCCTTTACAAAAACAGAATCAAATGCTGCCAACATTCCTGATAGGCAAGGTTTCTGAGAAGGCACCTGCAACATGTATGTGATGGGAGAAAAAAGATGTCCATAACTTCTCTTCTCTATGTCCCTCAGTCAACAACTTGGATTCAGAATAGTTATGCTTGGTGTATGAAAAAGAGCCAACTCATGATTTGATTGAAAGTCTTGCAAACCTGGTAACAGATCTACTTGCCAGAATCCAACTGTTGGAATCTCAGCTGTTCTTAGGGCTACACCAGAAAGCTTGAAAACATGAAGACAGAACTCCAATAACAAATTTGTACATTTATTTTTTTTAATCTTGTACTTTTGTTAAACCAGACACATGATTTTCAAGGCTGAACTCAAAACACAGGAGGATGACGATACTTATGTTTCTTTTTATGTGTAGATATTAAGTTATTGCTTAATTAAAGATAAGCCAAACAATGTTGTTCCCCCAGAATGTCCTGAGATTGAAAAATTAATCAATGATTCAATGCCAGTCCAGGACTAGGTTTCGGATTTGATGACATTTCAGACTCATGAGTTTTGAATGGCAGGGATTTTGTAAAGTAAACTTTCCAGATGAGTTTTCTATCGTTTCAGAGCAAATCCATGTGTTATCTAGAAAACCATTATCATTTGGATTGAAAAGTAACAGACTGCATAAGTCTAGGTTTTCCATCACTTATTTCTATGGCATACAAGACAGTAGTTGCCATTGACTCCCTGCCTGAGGGTGCCTGCAGATAGTTAGGGCCCTACTATAACTCATAGCACTTTACACAAAGCACCATGAATTAAAGCCCACCCAGCCATTCGCCAACAGACATTCACCTGTTGGGTTGGCTGGAGGGCTGGAGCCTGTGTGCACTGGCCCTGGCTCCTCTCTCCAGCCCCCCTGCACCTAGCTCTGGGACTGTCAGTAGGGGAGAGGGAGAGAGCAGCACAGAGCTACCAGCTGCTTTGCTTGGCCAGAGCGGGACAGGGTGGAACAGAGCCCCCTTGCCTCACGGGCCCAGCCCAGCTCCCCACAGTACCCCAGCCAGAGGGAGCTCACAAGACAAGGGGACTCTATTCAACCCCACCCCCACTCCAGTTCTGGCCAGGTAAAGCAGCAGCAGCTCTGTGCTGCTCTCTCCTCCTCCCCAACCCTCCCTCCCCCACTGTCAGCTCTAGAGGTGGGGCTGGGCTGGTGTGAGCACCTGTCCATCCCCAGAAAGTGGGAAAAATTAACTCTGGAGGGAACACACGTTCCCTAAGGCACTCTGCTTCAAAGCACCTTACCTACTACCTCTTTTGATCAGTTTTAATTTTCATACCACTGGCCATTTTAAAAGTAGTCAGCAGCTGTGCATGTGTGTTACATCATGGTTGTAGAGCACTACAATCATGCAAAAAATGTAACTTGTGTAAGCACCCTTAATGAATTCATTTACAGCTAGGTTGACAGAGGGTAGTCTTCCAGACAAGTCCAGAGAAAGGTCAAACTCATGTCTCTGGATCTGTAGTAAAGCAACAAGCCTTAACCACTCTGACAGTATATCTTAAGAGGGAAAATTCAGGGGAAATGGATTTGAGGCTTGGTTTTTGTGCCCATTTCCAGCTTTTATGATGCATCCAATAGGGATGCAAACTGTAGAAATGGATAAAATAACCCTTTAATTCCTTTTAAGGATCTTTGGATTTGGTTCTAAACTACAGGGCTCAGACTCAGCTCTAATATGAATGTTCAGATTAATATAAAATTATTAATAAGGTAAAAATATTCATGATCACATGTAAAATCCCACTTTTTCAGGGTGTATTTTTCAGGGTGCACTGTAAGATTTATGCCTACCATATGCTTTGCTGCATTGCTTTCTATATACTTCAAACCAGCAGTTTCTGCTTCGCATTGTGGCCTCATGCAGTTGAATCTAAAATAGGTATGACAAATAAGTTGCAATTCCGAAGTAGATCACTAGCTTGTGTGTGACTCATGGCATAAGGAAGTTAAAATAGGCAAGTACTAGCTAATTAGTTCACTAGAGAAGCCTACGCAAGGGCTATGTTGCAGTAAAGATGTGTTAAAGGAAAAAAATCCATGGCCATCCGTTTCTTTTTTGACAGCCCACTTAATCAGACTCTACAAACATTCCTGATTATGGTTGAACTGTACAACCACTTACAACAAACAGCATTGGTAAAAAAATATGATCAAAATAGAAGAATTGAATAAAATATATTGGCGTATGTAATGATGTCACTGTTGAATTCTCTATCGAGGCAAGCAGCTTGTTCAGTAACGTCAAGGCAGAAAAATATGTCTTTCCTAAATTTTTGAAGTGGATGTTCTAACTCCTAAGGAGGTGGGCACTTCAGTGTAATGGCAAGTTTTCCTTTGCTGCTTAAGCTGCACTCAGACAGCAACCAGAAAAAACGTACAACATTTACAAGGGAATGAAAAGCATTAAAGCAAGACTGAAGTTTTAGCTATTTTTTCTGTATTAAAGGAAATGCACATATTCTTGCCATATGTCATCCAAATACAGAACATGTTCAACATGGTTGCAGGGCTGGAAAAAATAAAAAAAAAATCAAAAGACCTTGAACAGTATCTTGGCAAATAGGAATTGTGTATTTGATGAATTGAAAACTAATTTGCAAGTGTGAAATGTTGGTCTCATTGAAAGTTGAAGGGATAACTCCAGTTTTACACTGATGTAAATGAGAGCAGAATTTGGCCACAGGGTTTAGTCAGCAAGTAAATAAGAAATTTGACCTATTTACAGCTGTTGTTTGCCAGAGAGCTGAACATTCTTTAATAAGCTACTGCAAGCCTCGCTTAAACACTTAAGCTTAAAAATCCTGTCAGCTGTCAGGTGTGTAACTGGCTTATTTTGCTAGTTTATATGGGATTTATCTCATTGACTGAGACTAAACTGACAGAAACATTACTTCAAGCATCAGTGGGTACTCTACGTGCTGCTCCTTTCATTTCAAGTTAATAATGATGCCAAACAATGAGGCAGCTGGCTTGGAAGATGTTATGAGTAATTGCATTTGCTAAGAAATAGATTTGTGACCTCTTTTCACCAGCTTGGTTTTGTTGATGGGAAGTATAAATTAAAATAGCATTCACTTAAGAAGGAAGCCAAAAAGGAAAGCAGTTTGAGCCATAAATAAGTGGCTTAGCTCTACTGATTTCAGCAAAGCAATGCTGAGATTCTGCCTTAGTGTCATGGACATATCTAGGAATCCTGTGTAAACGTAAGTGGCCATTTGTTCTCCTAACATAAAAAGAGCCTGTTTTCACCTTTATTTTTCACTGGGTCATAAGACAAGGGGGTTGCTAAACAGAGTTGAGTTTCTTCTATGTTATGGAACAAAAAGTGCCCCATGGAAGGGGACAGTATCACCCTCTGGTACAAAAGAAGGCTGACTGCTGGGTGAAATATTTGCACGTAGTCTGGTGATTTTATTAACAGCTTTTCTTTTCTCTTTTCTTATTTCAATAGCCTTTCTACATAGAGTATAGACATTATTAGCCTTTTTTTTAGCAAATACCCCATGTAAAACCATGTGGCTTCCTCATCCGTCACCTCTAAGCTACAGTGGATACAAACACTGTGATGCTTTAAAAACCTCAGATAAAATAGGGTACTGTGGCACCTTGCAGACTCATTCAAAGAGAGAAGAGCTTTCATAGACTACATCCTACTTTGTCAGATACTATTTACCTTGGATAAGTTGGGTTTCTTAGTCTCCTTTAGCTATGAAACAGTGAATTGCAAGGCTCCACAGACTTACCAGTCAGATTTTTTTTTAAAAAACTGGCAGGAAAAAAAAAAACAGCTCTGTCTTTCCTTGCTTTTTTACTCCTCTATGTACTTTTCCTCTGAATGGAAAAAAAAAAAAAAAAACTCACCTAGAATTGCCAGGCTATTTTTAAAATGATAAAAAGGAAGCATATTCAAAAGATGTGTCTTCTGTAGAAGATAAGCCACACTTGTGATCCTCTAGGAAGCACAACTGACTCCTTGTCCCATCTCAGTTGTGGATTTACACTGTTTGGCTGCTGTGAAAATGTCTCAGCACCTTATGACCTGTAGCACAGCTGAACACCCACAGATCACACTAAGTGATAAATATTTTAAACATAAGATATATACCCTCGTCTCATAACATAAGAGACCTAAGCTAGGTAGAGTACTACCAAGAGAATAATCTGTCTTTTCTGTTTGTGGCAGCAGAAGCTGGGGATATCCATGCTTTTGCAGCACAGCAGCCATTACTCTGCCCTTGCCTGGTTGTTATTTGCAGGTATAACCCCTGAGGTCTGAAACTCTAAAGCAGGGGAGGACCACATTTCTATTGCTTTTAGCAGCAAACCAAAATCTTGACATGGCCAAGAGTTGCAGAACACACATTTGAGATGCAAATGCCCCAGATTCAGCAATCTCTGCTCACAGAATAAATGATAAGATGAAAAAAAAACACAAAAAACAAAAAACCAATAATAGAAAATAATAGGCAAACAGATAGAAAAGGAACTATGTAATTTAACTATTTCTCTTTAAAACGCTATGACTTTCATGTGGTACATGAACCAGTTTTCCCATCCCTGCTTTAGAAAGTTAGGAACTCACTCTTTCCATCTGCTGATACCAATTCTTCCACAGTGTATCTTTAGGTCACAGAATTGCTTTATCTGCATAAAATACTTACCCTGACCTCCAAAAGAGCAATCTTTGTACTCGTTTATTGATGAGTAAAGGGAAGTAAAAGCTTTGTACTTGGAATTCCTCCAGTGCCACTTTGGGAATCACCAGACTGTTCACAAATTCAAAATTGGATGGTGGAACTAAATCAAAAAATGAGGGAGAAAAGCTCCAAATTGTGTCAGGGAATGCACTCTGGTGGCAAGGACTCTGCCCATTGTGGGCCATTAACCCTCATCCACTGAGGAGCCTATATCATTGACAAGACTCTGACAGCAGACAATTCAGTGGTGGTCCTGTTGCAATGGAAACAGCTGGAAGAGGTTCTTCAGTCAGACACTATTCAGTGAGGACTCCCTGCTGAAGTAACAGGAGACAACAGCAGGGCTGAGGAAGCACCAAACCAACACACTCCTAGTCAGCAGCTAAATCAAACTGAAAACTCTGTACTTGGCTTAGAGCTTCAGGATCAAGGAATAACTCCCATGCAGACTAGCCTTCCAGAGTACAGCTCCAGACTTTTGGACAACACTGTTACTAGACTAAAACCAAAGCTTAGCAGAGGCAGAAGAAGGAAATAATGTGGTAAAGGGACATTTGCTTATTGGGTTTTCACATACCTAGTTTGGAAACTGAGCTAATGGATTTATGCCAAAGTTGTTGTGGTGGCTCATCCCTCACATAGATTTTTGCTATCTCTTCTTATCCATTAATACAGTTTTCGTTGTTTCAGTGACAGACTCAGCGCTTGTGATTGGGAAAGTATTGACTATACAAAGTACCTAGGGAAGCTATTTAGAGATCCCAGAAATTCTGGCTGGGGGCTCTAGTTTCAGGTGCCTGTTACCTTCAAGGAAACCCCCAGCTTCTTGACTCTGCCCCTTGCTGGTGCCACTAACACCCACAGTGTTTTTTGCTCTTATTGACATTTATAATTTGATATATGCATATGTTTGCACCAGGAATTACTGCTACACTCAGTCCACAAACATTAACAATTATGCTGGCAGGGCAAGAGGTGGCCCAACAGCCACAGTTTAAGCAACCTTCACAAGCATGACCATGTCTTCTCCTTAGTGACTGGCCATGTAACTAGAACTATATCCTACTGTGGCAGGATGGGGCCTGGGGGTCCGTGACCTCCCCTAGCGCCCCTACCTTCTGTGCCAGATTAGGTTTCCTGATGCACCCTCAGTAACTTGCCCGCCACGACTTTGATGTTTGGTTCATTGAAGGGAGGCTGCTTTTCTCCCTCCCTGGCACGGTGCCTCTGATGCTCGCGCTTCTCACGCTCGCCCCCTCCCGGAGCCTCCCGATAAGCTCGCCCCCTCCCGGGGCTCCTCAACTAAACTCGCCTCCTCCCGGGGCTCCTCCCATACAGACACTGCCCCACTGGGGCCTGTCCCTCTGTGCTCACACTCTCACCTGAACCGGGGTCCGTCTCACGTCTCTTGCACTCCCCACCCGCTCTCAGGCCTTGCTCACACTTCTTGCCCTCGGGGCTCAGGCGGCCTCAGCCTTACCTGGCCCCAGACCCCATCCTCGGGTCCTACGCCCACTGGGCTCCTCCCAATTGGGGCTCAGGCGGCCTCAGCCTTACCTGGCCCCCAGACCCCTTTCCTGGGTGTCGTGCCCCACTGGGGCTCCTCCCCATAATCGTCCACACTGGGCCAGGGTCGGGGCACCCCATTGAGGCCTCCTCCAACCCCTACAGCTTCGCCCTATCCTCCAGTGACACACAACAACTAAAACCATAAGCACAAAACCCCTGGGCTATAACATAAATTCCCAGCCAACCTGGCTTATTTCCATATACATCCCCATCAGGGTTTTCTCGAGCTCTTACCTCCTTGGTGGCCAAAGGGGGACTGGGCTCTGGCCACAGCCTATGATGTTTATAAAGGCGGGGCCCTGCCCCCTTCCGGTCAGCTGACCAGACCGGTTGTCACAGCAACCTGCACCTGTGCTGCCCTGGTGATTGACAGCTGAGCTCATAACACTGCCTCCAGTAGCAGGCACCTTAGTGCCCTGCTACACCTACTTACACCTAAAACAGGTCTCTCTCAACTGCTAGTGTTAAAAGCCTAAGATTTTGGTGCTAATGGCCCATGGTTTATGCATACATGTAGCCAGCTTGATACAGGTGGATTCACTATGCCAACAGCCAACACTAAGGATGCTGACAGATGTGCATCTCTCTACTGTAACTCATGGCACTTTGCAGGAAGTCTCATGAATTACAGCATTTCCCCCTGACCCAAAAGACACTCACTGTTGGGTTCAGGGAGGCTGGGGAATTGAGCTCCAGTCTGGAGTGGTTTCATATCTGCAGCCTCTCTCCCCTAGTCCCCCACCCCTCCCTAGCTCCAGTGCTGTCTTCAGAATGGAAGGGGAAGAAGGGAGCAGAGGGAGATCCAACTGGGATGTGCCAAGCCTCCAGGGTGGGGTGGGTGGATTGGAGCCCCTGAGGTAGGGAGCTCTAATCCACCTGCGCAACCCAACAGCACAGGTTGGGCAAACCTCAGACTGAATTCCTTCTCCTTCCTTCTCCCCCTTCCATTCTGAAGGCAGCTCTGGGGGTAGAGCTGGGCTGTATCAGCTCAGCCCTGCTCCTGGTGCACACTGACAAACATTAATGAAGATGCTCCACTTTGAAGCATCTTCATCTGAACCCTCATTATATGAAGTCCAAGCAGAGCATCTTCATTAACATCTATTGGGACGTTCAGGGAGCAGAGCTGGGCTGATACACCCCACCCCCGGTGCTGTCTTCAAAGTGGCAGGGGGAAGAAGGGAGAGGAGGGAGTTCCAGCTGGAGTTTGAGGGTTCAGATTGTAATGTAATGAGAGTCCAGATTGTAGCATGATGATCAGACACTTTTAAAGTGCTCTGCAGTTGTGTACTTCTGTCAATGCACAGCTGTAGAGCACTTTCAGTGCCCAATCATGCAACAAATGTAACTTCTCTCTGCACCCTAAGACTTGTAAGTGCTTCATTCATTCAATTATGGACTTGGTGGAGCATCCCCCAAGACTTTTCATTTTGAAGACTGGGGATACTTATGACCTGTTTCACTGACCACAGTCAAGGCAGTTCCTCCAACTCACCATGAATGGAATAAACAGAGGTAAACAGATGCCCCTTTTTCTCTCCTTTGGCTTCTCCTCACAGTTGAAGTTCCCACATTTTTTTTAGCACTGAGTTCCCATCTCTTTTTTTGTACATGCTGTTGGATCAAGGCCCCTAGTCTTCCTGCAGCTGTAACAACAACAGCAATTCAGTGGTAAATTCTGTCACAAAGATTATGAGATTAATTGACAAATGCTCTTGAAGAGTATGTCAGTACTGAAGCACAACTGAATGGGAAAATAGCTTTATTCCAGAAAGAGTTTTAAAAAATGTTCAGTATGTGACACGCAAGTATTTTGTTCCTCTAGAACTTCAATTATACTCGTGTTTGTTGTCACTGAATTGTCATTTTACTGAATTTTGCAGTGATAGATGGGTCTATTTTTATAAAATAGGGGCTCTTTTATTGTCGGTCATTGAGAATCCAAATAAATTCATACAATCAATGAAGGTAAGAGATCTACTGAGAGCCAGGGAGAAGTACAGACATTTCAAACTACAAATGATGTTTGGTTTGGTTTTAGATTTGTAATGTCCCAAACTTTTTGCCCAAAATGTGCCCTGCCTTTTGCCTTGAACAAACAACCTTCTCCGGTGCCATATTTGCCTTGCCTTTTTTTCCTCTCTTTTTTAACAGATGAGTTGGTGCAACTTAAAACAAAGGAAGGGTTCACTTTACATCAAAATGAATGCTAGGAATTCATACCCAAATTATAATTATTGTCATCAACTCTGGTTCTGTTAGCCAAGAAGGGTATATTTCACCGGGCAGCAAATAGAAAACATGTCAAAAGGCTACCTCTGGGTTGAATGGTATCCACCAGCTTCCAAGTTCCAACCAGAATAGTAAGGAAGCCATTTAGTTTTGCCTATTCATTTTTAGCATAGAATTTTCAAAAGAACTCACTGTTGGCCTAATTCTGCTGCCATTTATGCCAATAGTACAATTCTTACAGAGTTCCAGTAGAGCTGCTTTGTTGGCTCATATTTATAGAGACAGTGATTTGTAGGACTGAAAATGTTTTTGGCAGCAGAAAGCAAAAACAAAGAGAGGTCCAATGCACTTTGTCATGGCCACAAATGACCAAATTTATGGCCATGACAAAAGGAAGCATGAATTTGTGCTGCTATTTTTCAGCAGACATCTATTTGTTTGAAGTGGGAGAGCATGAACAACCCAGAGCTGCCTGCACTCTCCAGCTGCCCCAGGCAAGCACTCCTGGGGTTTCAGGGGCCCAACCCTGCATAGCTCAGGGTTTTCCTTGAAGGGGAATCTCCAGGGGCACCCCTAAAAAAAACCCTTGTAGAGGTGCACCCAAAGTGTTACCATGAAGGATCAGGTCCCTGAAGGCCTAGGAGTGGCAAGGGACCAACCCTGCCATACAGCATGCAATGTCTGTTTCACCCAATTAATCAAATCATTTGGTGACTGTGATGGGGGGAAGTTTGGGGCTGGGTCTCAAGCCGGCCCGCCCACCCACCTGCCTGTGTAGGGCAGTTAGCCCAGTCTTCCCTGCCATGACTTTGCTGTTTCTGTAATTCATGGTAAAACACAGGAGGCTGCCCATTCTATGCCCCAATGCCAGGAGGCGCTAGCCATGGCTCCGTACCTTCCCTGCACTGTGGCCCATGCCTCACAGATGATATCCAGAATGATATTGTACTCCTGGCCTAAAGCTGGACCATACCTAGTCCGCTGTCAGGCCTCTTACATATACACTTATACCGCCCCCTCTCACTGGGGCCTCTTGAACTCCACTCTCTCTCACTGGGCCTCTTGCTTGCCACATGATATTGCGACCCCTTCACTCTGCCCTACTCCCTTGAGCGACCTCATGGGCCATCAGGTTTATCTGAATCACCCCTTGGTTGGTGACATGCAGCTTTTTGGGCCTCTCCTGTGACCCTCAACTGGGTAGTGGCCAGTCAATTCACCAAACAGAAGGCTAACTTCCTCCTATCCCCTCACTGGGCTTCTTATACATACAAATGTGATCTTGTGGGGGTTAACC
Organism: Gavialis gangeticus; assembly: GCF_001723915.1. NCBI lineage: Eukaryota > Metazoa > Chordata > Crocodylia > Gavialidae > Gavialis > Gavialis gangeticus. The sequence continues at coordinate 5,641,262 of NW_017729027.1, forward strand.
CATGTGCTGCCCCTTCTCTGGGGCCACACAACTATCCCCAACCTGGGGCCTCCAGGATCTTACACCCTTATGGGCTCAGGTGGCTGCAGTCATGCCTGGTCCCACTCCTCTACTAGGGTCTTACTCCCCTCGGGCTCAGGTGGCCATAGCTGTGCCTGGCCCTCTTAGCCTTTCACCAAGGAGGCGAGTGGTCCTGGCATTTGAATGGGGCTGCTGTGCCACTGGCAGTCCCACCAGGCCTTCCTTCCCCAGCAAGGTGCAGTTTCAGGTCATGCCCAGGACCAGGAGCCTCCACCCATCCCCATAACTCCTGCCCTTACCTCCAAGGATGTTCTATGCAGCAGCTCAGCTGACTGATGCTGTTCCCTCAGCTGCAAGCAACACACTGCTGTCTCAACCAGGCTTGCCTTTGTTTGAAAATGGCCGCCTTAATCAGGCACCTACTGGCTGCCTGCTCCAGCCCTTAAGGTGGCAGGCACCCAAAGGTGTTTATAGCTAAAGGTAGGATCTCTGAACTCCAGGCCCTGCATTCAGAAGGGCCAAACAATGATTGGGAGGCATGATTTCATAGATTTCAGAGACATTTGGACTGGAAGGGACCCCAGAGGATCATCGAGTCCAGCCCCTTGCACCAGGGGCAGGAAATAATGGCAACACCAGAGGTGCTAACTAGCCATATACTAGGGTGGCCTAGACATTTCTAAGTTTATTATTTTGGGAGGAAGAACAAGGACTTGGGAAAGAGAGAACAAATAGAATCTTTTCATGGGAAAGGCCTAGGCTGGATAGCAGGGTCTTTCTGCTTAATATAAAAGATAGTTTGGAAGAGTCCATTTGAGGGAGTTTCTCAATTTGTGTCCAGTTCCTAGCTGCTTTAAATTCATGACTGGAAAATACAAACTAACTAAAAACAACTGTGATTTAGGGACATTGCAGGCCATTCAATCAACACAATCACATTTTAAAGAATGGAAAAGTACATATATGGGGATAGTTTTGCCCTGCTTCCTGTCTTAGAGAGATGAATAGCAAAGCTGAAAAAGAAGCAATCGCATTAAAAACTAGACTGTGGATGTAACATTTCTTAGAAGGCAGGGTAGTTTGCATGTTATAGACTAACTAAATTAGAGATATATTCAAAGTGAGCTCCAGTTCACAAAAGCTTATGCTATATCTCAAATACAATTAGTTTATAAGGTGCAAATCTTCCCTGCCTTCTGCTTGACTTCAGATAGCCACAGCTACCTATGTTTCTCTAATAGTACTTGCCATTTTGGGATTACATCAATTAGCTAGTTTCTCCAGAAGGCGGCATATCTACCAGCAACATTTATATAACACCCCCTGTGCACTCTCATTAATGTCTCACTGAGTTTAAATCTTGTGCCATGATGATACCTGAATCAACATAAGGATGAGTGCATCTACACATGAAATTGCACAGGAGTTTATTGCTCTCAGGTGTTTTGTCTTCACCAGTGCCTGGGACTACAGCACACTGAGTCAGGTCAGAGCAGCTCTGGCTGGCAGGAGGCCCAGGGGCATCAGCCTGCCAGTTTGGGGCTGCTCCAACCCAGTTAAATGTGCTGCAGAGGGCCTGGCTGGGGCACAAGGGCCACAGGCAGCCCCTGCACTGAAGTACCCTCATGCCCAAGCCAGCTTTGTCAGTGTCTACACATGCGTTGCTATGCACTAAAGACCACTGTCACAGAACAGGACTTGTTTTTACAAGTACTAACCTGCAGCAGAGTTGATTAGTGTTCTGTGACCCAACAGGGCCACACGTGTAGACATATAGACATTGAGACTTTACTGCAGAGTTAATTAGGCAGCTCCATGGTAAACATCTCAGTGCACCTGGTGTGAGGTATTTGGCAGGACTAAACACATCATAGCCTGATACCAGTGTTTACAACTGGCAGTCTCCACAGTGGAATGTCTGAATAGATGTACAAATGGAGAAATGATGTGAAACATCTAGCAGTAATTTTTAATGAAATTTCTGTTTATGTAATACTATGCAAAAATTGGTAGGTAGTTGTTTGCATGAACCAAACCTGCATTTTGCTGTACAGATAGCTTACTGCCTAACTACTTGACAAACATTTTGAATATATGGCATTTGATATTATGAATGGTGTTTCTACAAGGAATTGTGTTGTGTTCTCAGGAAAATATAGAACTGCCCTCTCAGAAAAATAGAATCAATGCTATGTACTCAGGGGAGATGTATGGTCATATTCTGCTAACCTGGTATGTGGTGGTTACTTTGTGTAAATTTCCATTGAAAACAATGACTAGTTCTGGAATGAGAAAGAGCCTACTCCAAACTGTGATATTTATTCCAATAAATGAGGAAGGACAGCAGGACTTGGTCCAGAGGTGGCAGCTGTCTACATCACGTGAGTTTCATTACTTGTGATGAGTCTAAGCTCAACTCCTTTGAAATATGCCCTCTGTTTTTTTTCCAACTAGGATGTTTAACAGCAGTATTCTGTTGCATAGTAAGTCATTTCTACATTAGGCAAATCCTTTGGGTTATGATCGTATTACAGGACTCCTCCCACTTCCCCTGTGAAGGTCCCTAAGGAAAAATCTGAAACTTTTACCAGTATTCTATGGACACTGAGTACTATCTATCACCAGGGCTATGAATAACAACTCTTTCCCACTCCGGCCAAGCTTGGAGCTATTTCTGACTCTACTACCTCCACTGCCTATTCCAAGCTGCAGTGGACCCCCTTTATAAATCTAGTTTCCAACATTTCTTCTGATACTGCTAAATAGAACTACAGCCCTGCTTTGTATTTTGGGAATGCGTAACTAAATACATTAGACTTGGATCCAGAACTACACAAATTATCATTGTAATTTATACTCTCCACTGAAACCTTACACTGTAGCATTTGCATGTGTGATTTAGGGTGTCAAACTGTTAATCAGCTGGCGTGACTGAGATTAAACAAGGAGATTATTTTGATATCTTAAATAATATATTAAAATGAAATGGGATACTAGAGTCCTGGAGATTCAGTCTCAGCACATGTAATTATACAAGGAGTTCCCTGTAAAAGTAATCTGGGAAGCTGAAAAAGTGAGTTCTTCCCAGATGTGGTTTTAGCAATGGTCCATAATACATGACATCAATGAGTTAAAGTAAGGAAACTAGTAAAGGCCAGCATCTTGGTTTTAAATTTCAGATGAGGTTTTTGCTTATGCCCACCTCAGGAAATGAATATTGCATTCATAAATTGTTTTTCTTATCCAGGAGATGAACCTTAACATTTTCATTCAGCCCTAGAGTATTAGATTTCTTTAACACTTTGCCACATTGGAATATGTTTTCCATCTGAGTGTGATGATGCAATATCTGAAGAAAAAAGTTGGCCAAGTGGCATTCCATAACAAGCAATAAAAGTTTATGATGCACATAGTATGATAATTGGCACAATATGAATTGAATGCTTCCTTATGGATAATATTTGATAAGATATAGCATGTGTAGCTATCATAACATTTCGATCAACCTGCGATTGCTACTTTAAACTGTATTTATTTTATTGTCTCCATAATGGATTTTACAGTACCAGAAATTGGTCTGACTTAACTAGAAAGATGAAAAAGCAGCATGTTGTTTTCCCTTGTGTGGTTATTTCCCACTGAAATCCCTTCTTTTATATTTTCTTTCTTCTCATTTTTTTTCCAACCCACCTCTCTTGCCATGAGCTGTTGACATATGATTTGTTGAAAGTCATAGCCAGTGGACACCACTGGTTTATTTTTCCCCCATCATGGCATTATTTTTGCATAGGGGCTTTTACAAGGTTAATTAAACCATAATGGGGAAATCATTCATGGACAACGTCCTTTCCCAGTTTCCAGAATTTATAAACCTCACACCTGTTTTTCTTAGGTTTTTGTGTTACATCAGCCTATAAATCCTCCTGTATTTCCCAGTATACTTTCTTATGAAATAAAACTTTTTTTTCTCCATTTGCGCAACTGTTTTCAATACTTGCAGTCAAGCCTGAAGTTGTCAATCAAAGAACAGCTTATCAGTCTGAGCTTTTCCTTTTCAAGCTTATACTCAGTGACTTTTGAGACCTGTCAACACCCAGTTGATTTTAGCCCTAACAATAAAGTCACACTCTATCTCCCACCTAGTAGCTTTAGATTAAATTCTGATGTCATATACGTCATATTTACATAGTTAAAACTCATAACAAAGCAACCCACAGGCAATAGGATGTAATAACCATGCAACAGAGCCATTTCCTGTCTCCTTTTTTCTCTCACACTATGTTTCGTGTAGTTTATTGGATGTGAATGTTTTGAAAATGAAAATCGTCTGGGAGAAAACTCCTAGCCAGGCGTGAGGTTTAGAAGAATTCAACTAAAAGAATATATAGAGTTGTAAATGCTTGGCCACCTCTGGTATTGTAAAATAGAAACTCTTTCAATATTCCTTTCATTTCCACCAGAAGAATAGATGGGAGGCTGCAATGATGTGCTCCAACAGTCAATTTTTAATATCTTTAATTCTGCTTATATTAAAGGAAAGCAATTAACTCAGAGTCAGAAAGCCTTAAACACTGGAAGTTTTACAGTTTTCTTTTTAAGGCACAAGGAACTTACTTCAAGTATAATGCAGGTTTAACTATAACTATGGGCTGTGCTTAAAAGATGAATCCATGGTTTAAGCAACCATGGTTTGGTTAAGTTTAACATGTTTTGGCACTTTCACAAATAACTCTCTCTCTCTGTTCTTAAACTATTGTCACATCAATTGCTTATGTTTTATGTAAGAACACTGACAAGAAAAGAAGCCTCTAAAAACAGAACATTACGTAGTGTTATGTAGTTTTTGCAAACTAGCTATATAAACCGAGATGGGATGAAATCCTTCTCTTTGGTAATTGCTGAGCCTATGGATAAAGCTTTAAAAAATGTTGATGGGCACTTCAAAATGTTATGCTTATTTTTCATTATTATCCTTTTTCAAAAAACTGGAACCTGATTAGCAAATTTAAAAAAAATAGGGTGAGACTCCTTGGATCTGGCAGAGAAAGTTAATTTGCACCTAGGATGCTTTCCTATGAAGGAGGAATTCACATGTCTGCCCCAACCTGGTGTTTTTTTCAGCAAAAGAGAATAGCTTTAATTTCTGGCAGGAGTTCCAATGGAGCCCTTTGGAAAAGGCTGTTGTGAAGTGAGAGGCATCGGTGCCACCCGTGTTCATTCCAGCTGGATCTTGTTCTTGTTCACTGTGAAAAGGAAGTACTGGGACATCTAAGGCTAAGGGAAAGCACTCCATGAGACCACATGGTTGCTTATATGCTTGCGAGTAAGCAGTGCTCAAATGCATGTGTCTGCTTGCATTGCACAAGGAGTAAAAAGAGGGCATGCCTCGGATACTGTGTGCTTGGAGGCTGCAGTGGACTTAACGAGGGACATGTGGTCTATCACCACCTCCTTCACCTACTGCTGTTTCAGTTCTGACTGCGATCTTGGCTCCCTGCGCTGTATTGGTTGGAGCTGCCAAGCTTGAATCAGACACATCCCAGAACCAGCCGGTTTCCCATGGAAATGGCAAACTAGTTTTGTTTAGTTTCAGTTTTCTGATTTTGTTGAGTAAATAAGGAACTTTTTCATTGTTGACTTAGAATCACAGAAAAATAGGGCTGGACGGGGCCCAACTCCCTGCTTGTGGCAGGACCATCCCTGTCTAAACCATCTCATCCAAGTGTTTGTTTAGCCTGTTCTTAAAACCTTCAAACAATGGAACTTACATTAATGTAAATAAATGGGAAACAAAAGTGTTTGAGCATCATAGATTAAATATTGCACACCTGCTCTGGCTTTTGGATCAATAATCTAAACAATAAATCCAGACATTGTAGGAGGAAAGAGTTTCTGAGTGATACCTTTTATTGGACCAAGTGCAGGGTTAGGACAGACTCAAACAAGCTTTCAGGTATCACAGGACCCTTCCTCTGGTCTCTGGAAGAGAGGCAGGCACAACACAGCTAAACAGAAGATGGAACAAGGACTTCTGTAAAACTTGTTCTGCTTCTATTTAACTCTGCTGTGCCTGCTTGTCTCCCAAGACCTGAGAAAGGATCCTGCAATGCCTGAAGGCTTGTCTACATCTAACCCAACTATGCAGTTGGTCCAATTAAAGTTATCAGCCACAAAAATTCTTGCCTCCCACATATTTCCTGGACCATCATGGCTACATTCATTGCTACCTTCAGCCATTGTGTTATTTTTTTATTATTATTTTGATGTCAGTAGGACCTTACTGTGCTACAAACACAGTCAATACTGCCTTCCAGGAGTTTACAAGTTAAATGAAGGCAGAAAGAGGATGGAAGGGAAAACGAAAGTCTAGAGAGGTGAAATGATTCACCCAAGATCACACCACAGGTCAGCGACAGGTCTAGTCTTTTGAGTCCTACCCCGGCTACTGCTCTGTCCACTGGGCTGGGAAAAATCTCATTCTGTCAGCTGGTCTTTACTGCAAGGGTTTGTCTGCCTCTGCTTCATGCAGGAAAGAAAAAAAAGCCTTGGTATTCTTAACATGTGTAACTCTAATGTGTAACATATGTAACCATGTATGCAGCCAAAATGTGTTCATGTGTTCACTAGAGTGGTGATTGGCTCAGCTCACACCACATTTTTTGTGCCGCGCTGCATCTGTCTTGTCAATTTCCTTGCACCGATTGCTCATGTGTGGAGATTATTGGGTTTTTTCCTCCAGTAGAAGTGCGGATGTAGTGTCCTAGCCCACACCAACATCATCTATACTAATGAATCTCCTGGTATTGTTTGAGGATATTAAAGTTGGGTTATTCATTGATTCAGTAGAGAAGCCATAGTTAGCTTTCAGGAACACGTTAGGCTTTATTAGTACAATAAACTAAAGGAGAGAGATGTAACAGCAAGATGGTTCTATCACACAACTACTTGAAGCCTTGCTCCTGACTCACTGCTTTCATCCTGTTCTAGTCTATCAGGATGGTTACGAGCCACTTAAAGAACCAGTGCCCTTACAAAGATGTCATGAACAGAGTCTGATTTTCAAAGTGACTGAACACTGAGTATCCAATTTGTAGTAGAATCAGTGAGAGCAAACAGCATTCAACGTTTTTGCAATCAGGTCAACAGGCTTTCTTGGCACCGAGTCTGATGGTGAAAAATATAGGTTTCTATCTTTCTGGTGCTGAAGGAAGCTAAAACCTTACCTGGTTGCCTACCACTACTAGTGTAATGTGTACCCTGGAACTGCAATACGTCATTGTCTCATCACTGTTCATCTAGTGTCCGAGAAATTGGTAATTAAACTGAAACAAGCTTTTGGAGAACAAACACTTATAGCATTAAAATGAATGAAGTGAACATAGTCTCTTCATGGCCTAACTCCCTTCTTCCAGGGCATGTGGAAAGTCCTTCATGACTGAGATGAAGTAGCGTCCAGTTTGAAATACATGAAATGGTTATGATGTACTGCCTTCCTCATAGTCCAATCATTAGATAAAGTAAGGCTGGAAACAACTGTCACCTTTGTGCAACCATAAAAAATTTTTGGTGGCACAAAGCAAAAGCAAATAGATGTTCGTGCCCTTTGTCATGCCACAGATGCCTTTGTTTGTAGCTTTGACAAAAGGCAGTAATGATTTATGCTGTATCTGTCTATGTCTATTTCAGTTATGGCAGGAAGCATGGGCAGCCCAGAGCTGCCTGCACTCTTCACGTGCTTTCAGCTTGAGGGACCCAGCCCTGCAGGTCCCAGGAAATCCCACACAGGATCAGGCCCCTCAGGCCCTGGGACTACCTGCCCTTTTGCAGAGATTTGCCCCTGGGAATATCCAGGGTACATCTCTCTAAGCAGGGAACACGTCACTTACGATAAACTGACATCACGTGTGTTTCACCCAGTGAAGCAGATCCCAACACAGCTGATCTGCTTCATTTGGCAGTGTTTATTTATATCCTAATGCACCCAAATAAAAGAGAGTCAAAGTCAGGATTCATTTCTGCCAATTCATTGATGACAGTGGAGGTCATCTAATTCAACCTTCTGCTTAAGATAGATTCATTCCTTTCTAAATGATGCCAGATAAGTGTTTTTCTAACCTCCATTTTAAAACTTTGAGGGCTGGAGATTCCACAGCCTCTCTGGATAATCTGTTCCAATACTTAACCACAAGCTAATTTTCATGGTTAAATTAGGTTCTAAGAATTTTCTGTATCTCCCATGTTGCAATTTTAACCCTTACTAGACACTTCTCCTTGTCCTTGCCTTACTAGACACAAAGGACTATTGACTGCCATCTTTGTTAATATTTGAAGACTGTTCTCATATTTCCTCTCAATTTCTCTTCCCCAGACTAAATGATTCCAGTTCTTCCTTTCCTCATATGTCATGTTTTCTAGGTCTCTAAACATTTTTGTCTGTCTCTTATGGACACTTTCTAACTTGTCTGTCTTTCCTGAAGTGAGGTACCCAGAACTGAACACAGTAGCCCAGATAAGGGGACAGTAGCCCAGATGAGGACTGAGTAGTACTTTATAAATTGAAAGAATCGCTCTTTGTGACTCGCATACAGCACTTCTACATCCCAGTATACTATTAACTTTTTAGTAGGAATATTACACTGCAGGATCCTATTCAGTGTGTGGTCCAATATAACACTCCCCCAACAAGTCCTTTTTGCAATATTGCACCCTTGCCAGTCCTTCCTCATTGTTTACTATTTGTTCATTTAGTTGCAAAGTACTGCAATATGTCATGATTTTTACTGATTCTTTTTCATTACCAGCCATTCTTTCAGTCATTTGTGAGGGGAAAAATAGCTGATGAATTGATTAATAACTATTTTCAGAGCATGACTGGGTATTAAAGTTGTATGTTATTTTTTCCGTATCCTGATTGGATGGTCTAATATTCATAAACAGGAATTATATACGTGGCTGTCTATGTAAAAACAGATTTGCATTATTTGTTACTTTTAATAACAACACTACAGTGTTTATTTGCTTAATCAACTGGTTGCCTTTAGTTATTTTTTCTTTATAATCTAGTTAAGGGAGGTGTTGTCTTTGGCACCATCACTTGTTTGTATAGTGCCTAAAATAATGCAGACCTGAATCCTGATTGGAACCTCTATTTACCACTGCTGTGGAAACTGATGGTGATAATGATAATGATGATTAAATAATACTTTAAATCTATTAGGGCATGAACATGCAAACACTTAATGTAATTTATATCAGTTTTTACACAATGTAAATTACACTGGGTTTATGAACAGGCAAACATGAGGTAGCTCACACAGTAGGTAGCTATTCTTGTTCATCATCATTGGGTGACAGGGAAGCAGGTAATAGTCCACCTGCTTTTAGCTCATAACTAACCTCTGGAGGAACACAAGTAATGATGCCTAAATTAGTGTAACTTACATAGCATTTTACTCACGGTTCTTCTGGGATAATTCTTCATCATATAGGTTGAACTTAGTCCAGTTGAAGAGCTTGTGTCCTTTATCTGCTATTTTTAGAGTGATGTAATGCTATTACACTTGTGTAAACATGTTGTCTGCCCTGGTCTTTAGAAAGATGAACTAGTCTATCTCTATTCAGCACTGGTGTAGCCTCACCTAGAGTACTGTGGCCAAATTTGGACACCTTACTTCAGTTTGGACAGTTTGGATAGAGTCCAGTGCAGAGCAAGAAAATGATCAAGGGCCTGGAAGAAATGACCTATGAGGAAAGGCTGAAAGAGCGAGAGTGAAGGTTATCATTGGCAACACGTAGTGGGTGCCACTCACCATCCACCTCCCCCCACACCACAGGCAGCATCTGCAGGCAATCAGTGATCACTGCTGGCCACTTCTGACACTGCTGGTGGTGTCTGTGAGTGGTCACCAACCGCTGGTCAGTGCCCACCACTGATAGTGCAGGCGGCATCTGCGGAAACTCCCTGCTTTCTGCCACCATGCTGGTGCCACCACGCTCCTGCTGCCGCCGTGCCCCCCCAGCCACCAGGGGCACACATCGTTCATGAGGGTTATTATATTTAGTCTGTAGAAGAGAAGACTGGGGGGTGTGGATCTGAGAACATTCTTCAGATACCTGCAGGGTGTTTATATAGAACATGTAGAAGGGCTTTTCTCTGTGGCCACAGGAGTTGGAACTAGGAGCAACGGCCTCAAACTGCAGCAACGGAAATTTAGGTTGGAGATTAGAAGGAACATCCTAACTATGAGGGTGGTCAAGCATTGGAACAGGCTGCCTAGAGAAGCTGTGGAATCTGTATACTTGGATGTTTTCAAGAGCAGGATAGACATTTGGGTGGGATGATTTAGTTATCTGGCTGGGATCCTGTCTTGCGTGAGGGATTATGAGATCCCTTCTAGCCCTACTCTGCTATGATCCTATGGTCAAGAAAGCCATTGTTGGGGAAGCTGGATAAAATTCTCGGAAACTGTCCTGTTTTATATGAGAAATATCACTTTTAGATGTCACACTTTTTTCTGGTCTAACACACAGCTCTTCTGCTAAAATACTGCACTATGAATCAAGTGTTTTGTGTGTTTTGTACAGAAGGTGGGTGTTGTACATAAGAGGTTTGTGATGATGATGGCATGGAATACTGGGTGCAGTGTCCTTATACCTCAGCTAGCCTCCTAAGAGATAATCTTGTAGGGAAGAAACACAGACAAAGCTCTAAATTAAACAGCTGGAAGACAAAAACAGATTGACATCCAACTTGTCCAGCTTGTCACAATCATGTGCAAGTGATAAAATATGCAGGGGAACAGAATGTCCTCAGATACAGCAAACTCTTACCCAAGTCAAATGTTTCTGTGACAATAACAAAATATTTATGGAAATTAATAAGAAACAAAGGAAAATTTCTGCAGTTAAATTCAAACTTACTCACTGGCTGTACAGCTGTTTCTCCAAAACAATGTCATTCAGGGTTGAGGTTGCCACTTCATAGTTTGTCCCAGATATGCAAATTGTTATTGCAAATTGTATTGTCCTGTCCTGACAACGGAACAGATAGGAATCTTGCCATGGAGAGAAGGCAATTTGTAATCTCTGTGGTGCATTATTCTTTTATTTGTGGTTTTACATGCAAGCTTCTGGTCTCAGTTACATAGGAGCAACTCCTTTTCCCTTCTGTGAGAGCTGGATCCATGTAACCACAGCAGAAAAATCTATTACAAAATCATTTAGAAAGCAGTGTTTGAAAATAACTTTTGAAAATAACTTGCTTGTTATAGCCTCTAAGTTTTTAGCACCGTTACTGGGCACAGACAGAAATCAGAATGGATTTTAAAGTAGTGCACAATTGTACCTAATGGCTGTCATTTTTCATTAGCCTTAATGAGGAGAAAACTGGTCAGAGTGAGGCAATGATTTACAAATGCTAACTTTGTAATGGGTCGTATGGATCCTCTATTCTTGATCTGCTCTTAGGAATCCTGCTGATATGTTTTCTTAACCTTTTGTTAACCTTTGGATTTGGACTGACTCCTTCACTCACAATCTTATTCTCTTGACATGTTCTGTAGCAAATGTTACCTGCTTGCTGATCTTTCTGTATTCTTTTCCAGATTTGTCTGCCTTTCTCTTTCCTGTTTCTTTCAGCTCTTTTCTTCTGCTCCCTGAACTCACTTTCCTCTGCCTAGTACTGACTTTTCACTCCCCCTTCTTTTTTTTACACTTAAAGGCTGCACTTGCCTTTATTCTTCACTCTCTTTGAACTTCAGTTGCAGAACTTTATTTGAGTATGCTGCTTCTGGGTGCAAGCATACGTCACCCTTGTAAAACTCATTATGGTGGCCCAAGTTGTGAACAAGCAGATTTCCTGGCCCCCTGTCATTATCCAAGTGCCCAAAAATGTTGTGACCAAAGGCAGTCACAGTTTGTGATGCCTTAAATGGGAGGCTGTCTGTTTGCTTACCACACTCCATGGGAATCCCCTTGCAGTGGTTTCCCCACAGCGCATATCAGGGAACATGTCTGCAAGCAAGGGAACCTGCATGGGGGTTCCCCCACTTGCATACCTGTGCTATGAGAATCGCTGGTGTGTGTATCTTGCCTGATTTAGGGTGTGGCACCCGGGGCCACTGCCCTGAAGGATAAAGCCCCTAATTCCCTAGAAGTCTGATACACAACGTTTGTAGACCCAAAGTGAATCAGCTGTGTCAGGACACCTCTCTTCATAATTGATCCAATGCCAAAGACAATGCCTGTTTGTAGCTTTTGTTCCTACTCTGTCGCATCCAGCCACATACCTTGGAGAAAGTTCCAAGCTTGCGTGGATTTCTCTATTCTGACTGTTCTCTTGCCTCTCATCCCCATTCCCTTCCTTTCTAGATTACTAGCTCTCCTTCACTTGAGAATGAGGGCACATACAAATAAAGTATGAAGAAGCAGACTTAAATATAAATAAGGTTTTTTTTCTCACAAAGCAGGTCATTAACTTGTGGAATTCATTGCCACAAGATGTTGTGGAGGCTGACAATTTAACCAGGTTCAAAAGAGGATTGGACAGATTCATGCAGGACAGGGATTCATCAGTGGCTATTAATCATGATAGTTGGGAGTGTTCTGACAAATACAAACTTCCTGAGTCTCTGAATGCTGGAAGCTAGAAGAGAAAGAGGGGCAGGAAACAGATCAGTCTGGATAGGTCCTGCACCAATTCTCTCCCCTCTTCTTCCACTCTCTGCCACTGTGACATATAGAATAGTGGGCCAGATGGACCTATAGTTTGAAGCAATATGGCTCTTCCTATATTCTTATGATATGTGTGTTGCTGGCCCCTGCTGATTCTCTTTTTGCCTTCGACACTGCTTAAATCCTATTACTTAAATCTCCTTCTAAAATAAAATAGTCTATTTCTAGTTTTCTGTGCCAACTTCTCTATCCTCAGAGTCAGGGGTGGATCCAGGGTGTAGTGCAATGGTGTAGGCACAACCCCCTTCCACTGTATATCCTAGTGAGCTCTCCCACCCTCTGGCAGCAGGGACACTGGGGGCTGGGCAGACAGCAGGCACAGAAAGAAGGGTCTCCTGCTATTGCTGTGCCCAGCTGAGCCCAGCACTTGGAGCAGTCTCTCCCCATGGCTGAAGCCCCTGCACCTACAAGGGAACACTTGGAGGCCGGGAATGGAGTAGGAACAGAAAGGAGGGGCCACCTGCCACTGCTGATCTGAACACAGGGGGAGCCCCAGAGACTCTCTTATGCTGCTCCAGCCACAAGTGACTGCATAGGGTGCTGGGGTCAGCAGCAGCAGGTTGGTCCTTCCTTTCCAGTGCCTGCTTTCCAGTGAGCAGGGAACATGTGACACAGGAGTCTGAGAGAGCAGGAAAGGAGGACCTGCTGCTGTCCCTAAATGAAACCAGTGCAATAGGTAGTTGTTCTTCACAGTCTCCAGCTGGAGCAGAGCCAGAGCAGCTCTGGGGCTCCCTCCACACATGGGTCAGCCAGGAACAGAGGCAACAGAAGGGTCCCCCTCTTCCTGCACCTCCTCCCTGCTTGGCCTCTTGGGGTTCCCATCAGCCTGGGGGCTACAATCATGCCTCATTTCCTTCCCCTCCATGGTCTGAGTGGTCGCATGCTGCATCCCCCTTCATTAAATCCTAGATCTCCTAGATTTGCCTATGCTCAGAGTCTGAAATAATACTGCCATATTCTAATGCAGAGGTTGGCAACCTATGGCCCCTGGGCCAGATCCAGCCTGTAAATAGACTAGATCCAGCCCATGGCAGCTCAGGGAATCAGCAGCATGCTCCAGTCAAAGTGGCAGAGGAGGCATCCCTAGGGTCCTGTTGCCTGCCTTTTTCTATCTATGCCCTTCACAGCATCTAGTGATAGCCAGGGGAGCATGGGGGTGCCACCCCCCTCAGTGGGAGTGGGTCACGAACAGTGGCACACAGTGGGAGAAGTTTGCCGACCCATGTTATAATACCTAAATCCCTTTTGTCACCAAAATACTTGAGCAGGCTCTAGTTTCTGCTCCAACTCCTTCCAGTTTTCTTAGTGCTTATAATCTACAAATCATGGAAACTGCCTACACCACTGAAGTTAGGATATGACCCAAAGCACCAATGAGATATGACAATTATGACTGGTGAAGGGCTGGCCAACTATTAGCAGAATCATCTGGTAAAACTGACATTTCGGGGGTAAATTGTAACACACAACTTTAAATGCATTTGGAAAACAGATTTAGATTTCTGCAATACCTTATGCTTTGCACTTCCAAGGGCAGCAACGTAATAGCAGGCATAGAAAATTCAATGAACTCACCTTTGTGAGGAAATCATTGAACAAAGAACCAGACAGATGGAAGAAAGAGGTCTGTTAGAGTGTCTGGGGAAAGTGCTCAAGAGCAAAGGGGGCAGAATAGTTGTAGTTTTATATGATGCTACCTGCCATTTTTGTAACCTCACAAAAAGGTAATTTAGGCTTGAGGTATGGTAAGTTGTCCATCTATCCACGTTTCTTATAAAGCCCTGAATACAGGTGATGCTTGAATCTAGATCACACTTTATGACTGACCTCAAATAGGTCTCCTGGTAACCCACAAACACCAATATTTGTGAAGTCCGGTTCTTTCATAGATTTCATAGACATTAGGACTGGAAGGGACCTTGGAAGATCATTGAATCCAGCCCCCTGCCCGAAGGGCAAGAAGTCAGCTGGGGTCATAGGATCCCAGCAAGATAAGCATCCAATTTGCTCTTGAAGGTGTTCAATGTAGGTGCTTGAACCACTTCTGAAGGCAAGCTGTTCCAGACCTTGGGGGCTCAGACAGTAAAGAAATTCTTCCTTATGTCCAGCCTGAAATAGTCGTGTAGTAGTTTATGACAGTTCGACCTCGTCATCCCTTGGGGCGCTCCGGTGAACAAACATTCCCCCAGATCCTGGTGGTCACCCCTGATAAACTTATAGGTGGCCATCAGATCACTCCTGAGCCTGTGCTTTTCCAGGCTAAAGAGCCCCAGGGCTCTCAGCCTGTCATCGTAAGGTCTGCTTTCCTGACCTCTGATCATGCACGTGGCTCTTCTCTGGACTCTCTCAAGCTTCTCCACATCCTTTTTGAATTGTGGAGCCCAAAACTGGA
>NW_017729027.1:5656581-5676365 GCF_001723915.1 Gavialis gangeticus
GTGGACCCAAGGCCACAATTGGCCACTTTCACCAGGAGGTGATCATGGGATACTAGATCGAAGGCTTTTTTGAAGTCAAGATATATGACATCAATCTCTTGTCCCTTGTCCAGGTGATAGGTCACCTGGTCATAGAAGGAAATGAGATTGGTCAAGCAAGACCTACCTGCAACAAACCCATGCTAGCTATCCCTTAGGATGTTGGCGTCAGCCAGTCCATTAAGGATGGCCTCTTTAATAAACTTGATGGCCTCTTTAATAAACACATGGCGTCTTTAATAAACTTATTCTGACTCCAAACTTTTCAAATGTACCTCAGTTTTAAGTAGAAGTGACATGTCCTGCATGGGGTCCATCCACTGATGACACAGTATGTGAAGCCAAAAGCAGGTGCTCAAAATACATAGACATATATGTATACATTGCCTTGCCCAAACCCATTATCTTCTATAACTAATATCCTATGGTATTACCTTCTCAGTTAATGAAACAGGATTTAATTGTCTACTTAAGTGGCATGACACTTAAGTCAAGACATAATATAAGTACATTTCTCTCACTTTTATATAAATCTTAGGATAGAGTTAGTACAGAGTTATGACTCTCAGTAACTCAAGGGCTGTTTTCATTAACGAGAATTCTTGTAATTCTTCATCCCCATCAATATTAAATGCTGAATTACATTTTTTTTCCATTTTAACTGTAACTTTTTCCATACTGCTACCTTGGAAAAAGCAAGAACAGAATGGCAAATATCAGTTCTGTAATTGTTACTTCAAATATAGCTGGATAAACAATATATTATTTACTTGAAAGATGAATGAATATAAAATTAAATTGATATTTAAAATTAAACCTAGACACTTCCACATTTTGGCAGCCATTTTTTGTTCATTTGTTTTGTATGATTGTTACTTTCGTGCTTAAGAATCCCTGATCAGAATATTTTAGAGGAAAGAATTGGTTTTAATTAATGAAATTTCTAAATCTTAGTGGCTTAATTAGAGCTATTCAAAGCAATTTGTTCCCCTTAGAAATTGGGAATAAAATGGCAGAGTTTAAAAATAAGGTGTCTTTACACATGTAGTGTGTGTTACTTGGAAAACATTCAGTTTTGGTCTGACCCACAAAAGGCCAGATTCTGACTTACTCTGAATACCATCTTGTACCCTGAACAATTCCATTGAAATTTATGAGACTTCTTGTGAAGAAAGATGCTGCTCAGGATATCAGTACAGATTATAGCATCTATATTGCTTCATCTATTCTGCCGATGCACCTTTCTTCTTGTTTATTATAATTAGTCATATGTTGACATATAGCCATGTAGGAACTGTCATACTGGATCAGACCTGTGGTCTATCTAGAACAGTATCCTGTGGCTGACATCTGATGTTTCACTCTGCACTGCCATATACTGGAGGAACAAAGTGGAAGTTTCTAGATATTGCATTTAAATAAAATAATTCTACAATTATTATATGATATATTAAAGCTAGAAAGTGGAAGAAGGTGTTCACATTTCATGCAGCCATTCCCAATTCTCCACAAAGTGGCATTTCCCTATACATGAATCACATGATCCCCATGGAAGAAGTGTAATTGGGTAAATCTTGGAGATGTTTCCTTTATAATTTGCTAAGATATAGGTGCCCTGGCTGAACAAAAACAAATCCAGTAATTTACTTGTCATAATGTTAAGAAGAGTACAGATGTAGATGGAGAAAAAAAAATCACACATACTCTGTATTATTTTAGTCTAACAAAACATACGTTGCATACACCTAGTAAAAACCAGCAAACAGTAATCAGTTTAATTTGCTAAACTACTTGTGTGAATAACTGGCTTCTTCATATTTACAGTGATAATACCACTAACCATGTTACTCCCAGTTACCATTGGAACACTCTTCTAGCTGAGGAATCTCCTATGCCAGAGGAATTTTGGAACTCTGCAGTTCATCTGGATATTTGGAAAAATGTGTTCATACTCATGCCTTTTCTGCATTATTTGATAATGATCATATTTGGGTTCATGTGTGTAACACTTTTGGATCAAAAACTCAGAGTAGGCAAAGCAAACCTGAAGAATTCATTATAGTTTTCTAAATGTTTTATGAGTTGAGAGAAGATGTGAACCAAATTTCAATCAATTCTTGGCAGATTTTTTGTCTTTGGAAGAACTTGATTGTTTTGTATAGTTATGACCCTCAAATCAGACAACACCAATGGTTTTGGCTGAATGAATCCAAAACTCAGATCATAGTTCAAGAGATGTTACCCAGACAAATATAAACCAGAATAGATATTTTTAAAGAAACATGATTTGTTAAAGCATTTTACAAAACTATTTTTATCAAGGGCTGTACACTGCTGCTATTAATTTCCATTTTGCCACTTATACTGATTTCTAACTGTAGGCCTCCTTTGGTCACAACAGTGTAAATCAGGAGTGCTCAACCCTTGGAATGTGGCTGTAACAGAGAGTCTGGGACTCTATGTTACTTTAAGAGGAAAGCATGCCAGAGGGGTAGCACTGCAAGCCAGGCAGGGTGCTACTGCTACACCCCTGCCTGGCCTGCAGTGCTACCCCTCTGGTTGGTCAATGGGATTAATTAGCAAGCACCTGCAGGCAGCCCAGGGTAGTTTCCTGACCAGAAGGGAACAGGGCCCTAGGAGACATATACACCTAGGGCCTGAGCTAGCAAGACAGTCTAGCCCTGCAAGCTACAGGCATAGGAACTCTTGGCCAGGTAGGGTGACCACCTCCTCAAACTGGAAAGATGAGATACATGCCCACCTCTCCTCCCCTCTCCTCCCTGCCTCCTCCTCCACTGGAGGTATAGTCAAAGGAGAGCTAAGTAGGGGCAGATGCAGGCTCAGGACTCCCCACCCTGCCGCCTTTCCCCTGGGAGCCCCATGCCAGCCACACACCCCCTGCCCACCCAGCAGCAGTGCAGGGCACAAGTATTCGCTGCTTCCCAAACCCAGATCCCTGCACGACACTGTGAATCCAGGACAAATGCTGTCCCGAAGTCATGCAGCCCAGGACCGGGACTTCAGTTTCCTATTCCAGGACTGTCCCACCCAGTTAGAGACTGTCCCACACACCCTACAGCCAGGAGAGCTACCAGGGAATGCTAGAGGGACTGCTGTGCTGCCTTGGATCCCCAAAGAGGCTCTTGGAGCTCACACAGATATAAACCAGAGCTGGAAAGATATCCTGGAACAAGAAGTGAGGACAAGTTTTTCCTTTTAAAGGGGCAGAGGGCTGCTTCCCCTGTTTGATGTTGGTGAGCTTAGAAAGGAGAGTTTATGTTATAGCCCAAGGGCTTCTTGTTTGGTTGTACTTTAGAACCAGTGGTTTGGGTTGGGATTATGAGGGGCGGGATTTGGAGGTCCCATTAGTGCCCTAGGGGCATGCAATTGCTGTGAGACCTGCCAAAGGCAGGCTAAAGGCCCAAGCAAGTGCTAAGCCCAGATTAAGGCAGAACATAGGGCTACAGTGCCCAAAGCAGAGGCCAGGAGCCAGCAGCTGAGATGGTTGCAGACAGACAGGGGCCAGGGGCCCAGCTCCCAAGAGGGACACAGACAAGGGTCCAGTGCCTGAAAGGGCAAGACTAGAGGTGTTGCCTCAAAGCCAGGTCCAATATAAGAGGCCAGGCTAGACAGCCCAGCTAAAGGAAAGGGGCAGAAGCTCAGGAAGTTGAAGCCCTGGCAGGAGAGAGTGATGGTACAACAACACCCACAAGGCTTGGGGTGTGGTGTAGGGGATGAATGGAGCCATGCAATTAGTTCTTAAGGCTACAGGTGCCCTGCAGAAACATGGTTGGGCCAAAAGGGCCCACTGAGCCTGAGGGTGTAATCGAGACCAGTGGGGTGTGGGCAGACCCCAGTGGGAATTTAGCTGGACTGGGGCTCATGCTAAGGCCTGTGGGCAGCCTCCTTTTTAATCCTATAATTGCATCAAGGTGTGAGGGCTAAGACAGAAGGGAGGACACCCTTAAGGCAGTGGGGGGTATGGTAGCAGAGCTACCAAAGGGTATCATGGCTGCCTCTGGGACCCCAATGTGCTACAGTGGCCTAGATCTGGCCTGGAGCACCATGTTGTCCAGCCCATGAGGCTCCTCACAGGTCCAGAAATTTGGCAGCAGGAGAGCAGTGGCACAACTCCTCTGCTGCCACATTTCCAGGTCCACAAGGAGCCCCAGGCCCTACACACTGGATTGGGTGCCTGATCCCAGTGTGCAGGAATGGATAGGGATACCCAATCCCAGCAGGCAGGGGCAGCACTAA
This sequence comes from Gavialis gangeticus, assembly GCF_001723915.1. Taxonomy (NCBI): domain Eukaryota; kingdom Metazoa; phylum Chordata; order Crocodylia; family Gavialidae; genus Gavialis; species Gavialis gangeticus. Next base: position 5,660,878 of record NW_017729027.1, read on the forward strand.
GCCTCAGGGCAATCCCAGTGTTGGGGGTTGAGAGGGAGCAGTTCTAAGCCCCCAGGGCCCAATTGCAGCTGTAGGGAGTCAAAGGGGGTGGTGCCAGGCCCCAGGGCTACATCTAGCACTCAGGGAACAGAGGGGGCTGTGCCAGGCCCCAGGGTCCAATGCTGATGTGTTGGGTTCAGTCTGCCCCCTGGCTGGCCCTGCACCATTCATCTGGCCCACAGGGCCAAAAGCTTGAGCATCACTGGTGTAAACAGTCATAACAGATCTTGCCTCAAGTTAATTAATCCTAAATTGGGAATTTTTCATGTTAGAGATTTTGGAAATTCAGATAAAAAGACAAAATGGCTACCACAAATTATAGTTACTTCAGTATTCATGGTCTTAAATAAGAGAGGCCTTATCACTGAAATGGTTTAGACCAGAGTTAGGCAATCTTTTCCAGCTGTGGGCCAGAATGACCCAAGCCAGGTCAAAGCAGGGGTGCATGGATAGGCACTAGAATCCATCTGTTGTTGCCATTTGTCCCCATGGACCCGCACCAACGTTCCCATCACTGTGTGCCACCAAAGCTCCATAGTTTGAGCCAATGGTTCTGTATGCCAGACCCAGACTATGGGCCATAGGTTGCCAATCCCAGTTTAGACAAAGTGTTTTTTCAAAATGTTGATTTACAGAGAGTAGAAAAGTGATAGTAACAATTGATTATCAACAGGAACACTGAAAGAAAGCCAGATAATGGTGGTGGTTTGTAACACCAGCCTATCAGAATTTTTAATAGCAGATCTTGTGAGGTTTTGGAGGAAAGGGAGAGTAAAGTGAGCAAAGTAAAAAGTCTTTGTGGAATCTCACCAAAACACTGTGCAGTTTTGGCACTGCATTGTATTTTACTCACATTACTATTATTATTACTATTATATTATAGTAAATGGTGTTTATTATATATACACAAGTATATATGTAACTGATAAGTTGTAGGAACACAGCAACTAGTGCTGACCATTTTTTTTTCCAATTGTCAGTTTAGGCAAGGCAAAGGTACCGATGTTTTTTAATTTGAAGGCTTGAATTAAACAAAATGTTTATCAAGGCAAAGTCATTTTGTGTTTTGAACTACCGTCACTTTTTTTGACAAAAAATTAAGTTTTCATATACGAATCTTTAGTAGATTAGATTGTGTAACAAAAATAGCAAAAGTTTTGCTGTTATATTTCTTTAAGTGCAGTACAAATGGATAAATCATGTGTGTAACCAAGGGAAGGAACTGGAAAATGTCATACTATTACTATGATCAGACTGAACGTAATATTAGTGGCTCCATCTTCAAACTTGAGTCACTGAATAAAATTAAAAGATGGCAAATTCAAAATGTATCAAAAGAAACACTTCCTCACATGACACAGAATTAGACTGTGGAACTCATTAATGGAGGATGGCAGTGATACCAATAATTTAACAAGATTCAAAGATGGTTTCAATATATATATAGTTAACAAGACTACTCAGGATTACACTAATTCATGTTAACAAAATTCATAGATTAATAGATTGTAAGCCTGGAAGGAACCTCAGACGATCATTGGGTCCAGCCCCCTACACCAAGCAGGAAACAAAACTGGGGGTCAGATCACCCCAGCAAGGTGCTTGTCTAGTCTCCTCTTGCAGATTTTCAGGGTAGAGGATTGCACCACCTCTGGAGGGAACTTATTCCACAGTTTGGACACCCTGACTGTGACAAAGTTTTTCCTAATGTTGAGCCTGAACTGATCTTCCAGGAGTTTGTGGCCATTACTCCTGGTTTCCCCCTTTAGTGCCCTGGTGAACAGTTGCTCACCAAGCCCTTAATGTACTCCCCTAGTGCAGTGGTAAGCTGCTACCAGGTCCCCTCTCAGCCTTCTTTTTCTCAGGCTGAAGAGTCCCTCTGCCTTTCCTCATATGGCTTGCATTTTAAAACTCTGATCATACGGATGGCTCTTCTTTGAACTCTCTCAAGCTTTGGACTCTCTCAAACTTCTAGTCAGTTTGGTGTCACCAAGCCTGTAGGTGTGTTGGGGGTTGCTTATCCCAAGGCGGAGCTCTGTACAGTTCTCAATGTTGAACTTCATCAGGTACCAATCTGCCCAACTTGCTAACCTGATTAGGTCCTCCTGTAACTGTAGCCTATCTTCAAGCATGACCACGCTTCCGCAAACCTTGGTGTCGTCCATGAACTTGGCCAGTGAGCTCTTCACCCCCACATTCAAATCATTAACAAAGATGTTGAAAAGTACTGGACCGAGCACTGACCTCTGCAGGACACCGCTGCCCACTTCTCACCAGGATGACACAAATTGGTTCACTACGACTTTCTGGGTCCTATCCTGCAGCCAGTTTCTCACCCACCTGAGTGTCCCGGAGTTAAGCCCACAGTCCTCCAATTTTCTCACGAGGACATCGTGGGATACTAGATCAAGGCCCTTTTGGAAGTCTAGGTATACAATGTCAACCTGCTCTCTCGTGTCCAGGTGGTGAGGTACCCGGTCATAGAAGGAAATCAGGTTGGTAAGGCAAGACCTGCCCATGACGAAGCCATGCTGGCTGTCATTCAGAATCTTACCTTCTGCAAGCTTATCACAGATAGACAAAAAAAATATCATTAGTAGGAAGAAAAAAGTAATGTTTCAGAGTTTCAGTCATTCTATAGTTAATAGGGATTAAAGAGAGGTATGGTAGTCTATGGTAGACTGAAGTTTAGAATGATACATTCATAGATTCATAGATGCTAGGGTTGGAAGGGACCTCAACAGAACATTGAGTCTGAACCCCTGCCTAGGCAGGAAAGAGTGCTGGGGTTAGATGACCCCAGCCAGATGCCTATCCAGCCTTCTCTTAAAGACCCCCAAAGTAGGGGAGAGCACCACCTCCCTTGGAAGCCCATTCCAAATTTTGGCCACCCTTACCGTGAAGAAGTTTTTCCTGATATCTAGCCTAAATCTGCTCTCTGTCAGTTTGTGACCATTGTTTCTTGTTACCCCAAGAGATGCCTTGGTGAACAGAGCATCTCCGATTCCTTGCTGCACCCCCTAATCAATTTGTAGGCAGCCACAAGATCACCTCTCAGCCTTCTCTTGCAATGGCTGAAGAGGCCCAGGTCCCTTAGTCTCTCCTCATAGGGCTTGGTCTGTAAATCCTTAACCATATGCGTGGCCCTCCTCTGGAATCTCTCGAGGTTATCCACATCCTTCTTAAAGTATAGCGCATAAAACTAGATGCAGTACTCCAACTGCGGTCTGACCAGTGCTGCATAGAGGGGAAGTATCACCTCCTTGGTTCTATCTATCATACATCTGCTGATGTATGATGAAGCGTGGTTAGCTTTGCTGATGATTTCATCACACTGACAACCGATGTTCATCTTGGAGTCCACTATGGTTCTGAGATCCCTTTTTGCCTCTGCACTGCTGAGAGGTACATTCATTAGGCACAGATCATGACATGGCTCTATTGTGGCGTTTCTTTCACTTGTCTCTGAAGCATCAGATGTCAGTCACAGGCACAGGATATTGGACCAGATGGACCAGAGATCTGATCAAGTATGGCAGATCCTACATGCCTGTAACTTTCCATGCCTAGTTCCCGAGTGCTGTGCATCTAAGCTCTTCTTGAACTTTGCCATTGCTTGTTGGGCTGCATGGCCAGGCTATTGGGAGTGACCTTGGGTCAGTTCCCTCAGGCATCTCTCCTGCCATGTCTTTGATGGTAACTAGGTTTCAATCGGGAGGGTGATGTCTGGTCCCACCTCCCGAGGTACCTCCCCTCAGTCATCCTCATGATATGTCTTCTCGGGGCTCTGCTTCCCCTACACCCCCCCAAAACCAACCATTGGGGTCGAGGTACTGACCCTTCCTGGCACTCAGTCCCTTAGGGGCTGCAGTAGTTGGTCACTGGTGATATCTATGCCAAGCATCTATTGCGGCCCCCTTTTCCTCCTAGCTTACGCGGCGTCTGATTCTGCCCGGGCTTCGGCCCCACTTGCTGTGTCGTTCCTCCCCAGGTCTAGTACCTCTTGTACACGGACCCCATCAGATTACCATCCCTGTCACTCCTGCCGATGTCCCAGTCGCTGCTGCCATCCTCCGTCAACACCAGGTCTGCAAATGATCCCTGGGATGCTTGCTGGCCTGACATCTCCGCCACACTCCCCTTCCATGGGAGCCACCATGTTCCCACATTGGGAGCCTCTAAGCTCCCAGGCTTCTCTGAGCCGGCTGAGGACGTTGTTGCTGCAGCTGCGGCTGCGGCTGTGGCTGCTTCTGCTTCCATTCCGGCTCCTCCTTCCCCCAGCTTCTTTCCTGCCGGGTCTTTTATCCTAGTGTCAGATGCTCGCCCAGCCAATCGCCCCAGCATGCTTTTATAAAGTGCACCCAGGCAGACATGGGAGCTGGTTCCAGCTCCACTGTGGGTTTTTATTTTGATCTGTACCCGCGAAGGCTTCAGCCGCCACAGATTTTCTCCCACCGTGCTCCACCACCAGCGCAGCATCCTGCCGCCTCTCTGCCAACCCGGGCAAGTTTTCGCCACACACCTTCCCCCCCCCGTTTAAGTTGCCTTGGGGCGTCTTGTCATCTGTTCTTTCTCCCTTGACACACCTTGACAGAAATTCAGCAATGTTGTTAGTTGTCCCTGGTTGATATCTCACTTTAAACTCAAATGGCTGTAACGACAATGCCCACTGTGTTATTTGGGCGTTGTCATGCTTGAATTTATTTAGCTATTGTAAAGGGGCATGATTGGTGACTAGATCAAACTCCCGTCCCATTAGGTAATACCTAAAGTAGTTCACTGCCCACTTAATGGCCAGGCACTCCCTTTTGATGGTAGAATACCTGGTTTCTGTATTGTTTAGTTGCCGGCTAGCGTAAGCGATTGAGCGTTCTACGGCCTCTTGTTCTTGACAAAGCACAGCACCTACGGCTGTCTCGGAGGCATCTTCTGCAAGATGAAGGTTTTAGAGAAATCAAATGTTATGACGACCACCTTGCTACATAAATTTCTCTTGATGTTTTCAAAATCTTTTTTCATCTTGGTCATCCAACTGATCAGGCCCTGTATCTTCCCTCTTATGGTATTAATTAATGCTGCATTTTTTTCCCGCAAAACATGGAATAAACTGCCTATAATAGTTTGCCAAGCCTAAAAAAGCCCACATCTGTCATTTCATTTGTGGGGGCGGATAGTTCTGTATTATGTCTACCTTGCTGGCTAGAGGGCATATCTTACCTTGCCCTACTCTAAACCCCAAGTAATTCATCTTCTGTACCCCTAGGGAACATTTTTTTGGGTTGACTGTCATGCCCACCCAGCAAATTTCTTGAAGTACCACCTCTATGTGGTGTAAGTGCTGGTCCCATGCCTGTGAATAGATTACTACAACATCAATATATGCAGCTGTGTACATCATATGTGGAGCGAGAATGTGGTCCATCAGCTGTTGAAAGGTTGCTGTGGCTCTGTGGAGGCCAAAAGGCATCCTCGTAAACTTGAACAACCCCCAGGGCGTGCCGAAGGCCATTTTCAGTCGATCCTTTTCTGCCACGGGGATTTGCCAATATCCTTTGACCATGTTGATAGTGGAGATGTATTGAGCCTGGCCTATCCACTCTAGTAACTCTTCCACATGCGGCATGGGAAAGGCATTGAACCAGGCAACTTCATTAACCTTACGGAAATTGATACATATTCTGAGTGTCCCATCACTCTTTGGCACTATGACCCTTGGGCTCCGCCAGGGACTGCGTGAGGGCACAATGATTCTTTGGGCTAACATCTTTCACAGTTCACCTTGGACCTTCTCCCACCAGTGATGTGGGATGGGTCTCCACCTCTCTCACAAGATGGTTCCCTTCGGTGTATGGATTTCATGCTGTATTCCTTGGGCTCGGCCTGGTTTCTCGTCAAATACTCCACAAAATTTTGCCACCAATTTTCTCAACTGGTCACGTTGTCGGGTGTCAAGCTCTGGATCATACACTGGTTGGCCACCTGGTTCCTGCCCTCCCAGCAACTCCCCTACCTTGGGTCTCAGTTCCTCCTGCGGGTCCTCGGGTCTCAACAGCCAACCCTCTGGCTCTTGCCATGCCTTCAACAAATTGACATGGTAGATTTGGCGCTTGTGACCACCTGGCCTCGAACATCCAGTCACATGGCCTTGGCCCAGATGGCCGGTGATGTTCACCCTACCCTCTCCTGTATGCCATCAAGTAGATGTTTACTCCCGGAGTGGTCTCCCCCAATCTCTCCTGCCACAACTTTGAATGCTCTATCAGTGGTGGGGGTCCGACCACTCGGGGTCCCTTGGCGGCGGGTGGTCTGTCCAGCAGTCATCTGTGGGAATCCACCTCCCCTGCACCCCGACCTCACACCAAGCCTTAGCGGATCACTATGTTTTTCTGGCCATGCTCCTGGCACCGTTGTGCCCCAGTTAACATTTGTCTGGGTAGCCCTCTCACGTCTAGGGTATTAACTCCGAAGGGTGACCTGCTTGAAGAGTCCCAGATTGCCCGTGGTGTTTAACTTGGGTTGTAGGGCCGACTCCCCTTACCCCAGGGAACGAAGCTTGACCCAGATCCCAAGCAAAGACAGGGCTCAAAAGAGCTCTGCTACCATCATCCCGCCTGTGTCACCTGGCCCTACTCCTCAACCCCTCCGAAGTGGGGAAACACAAATACCAACCAAAAAAAACCACTATTGTTTTGAGGGACCTGAGCGGTCCCCTCCTGGGCCCTTCCGCCAGGGTACTGGTACCTGACTCTCTAAGGGTCTGTAAGAGCTAAAACCTACTCGTGGCTGTGGTAGCCCATGATCTCTCGCCCGGGTCTCCCTCTTTACCCAACCTTCTATGTATTACATCCCCACTCCTTGTTTCTCCCGTTAGTAGCGTCCTGCTTTGGGTGCCTTGCAGCACCTCCGGGGACACCTGGTTGCTTCTCATACCCAGAGCCGGCACCCCATCTCTCATGACCTTGCTGTGCTGCCCTACATGCTGTTCCCGTCTGGTGTCTTCCAGACGGAGTGTCTCTTCTGCCTCCCCGGTGCCCTCGACAATCCCACCTGTTATGGTGTAGAGAGTCACATCTGGCTCTCCAGTTCTTCCACTACTGATGCCAGCATCAGAGTCCCCTTCGGACTTCACATTCCCTCTGCACTGTCGCTGGTGTCAGGAACAGCTTCTAGTTCTTTGCTCCCTTTGCCACTGTTGCTGGAATAAGAAGCCGCTTCTGGCTCCCTGCTCCCTTTGCTGCTGTTGCTGGAGTAAGGAGCTGCTTCTGGCTCCCCGCTCCCTCCATCTCTGCTGCTGGCGTAAGGAGCAGCCTCCACAAGCTTTTTCCCCTGAAGGGACTCCCAGGAGGCACCCAGTATTGGTGCCTTCACTGGCTCTGATCTCCCCTCCTCTCCACCTTCACTGGTGGTTTGGTTTATTCGTGCCAGCTGGTAATTGCCGATGACGTCACCAGCCAGTCTTAGCTGTATAAAAGTGTGGCTCACAATCCGCGTGGATTTCTTCTCTTGTTTCAGCTGTCATGGGTCCAGCTGCAGGTAAGTAATTTCCTTGTTTATTTTCCATTTTCATTTTCTTTTCCTCAGGGCGTTCACATCCCCGGGAGTCCCCATTTGTAATTTGGGGTTCTTTCTCCCACTCTCCCCAGGACAGCGCTCTTTTCTATACCTGGGGCAGTGAACTTCGTAGTCCACTGGCCCTGCCTGCCACACAATCTCAAATGAACTTTGCCACCATGTCAACAATTTGTCTGTCATAGTGGGGAGTAATACAAGAACCTTATCTCCGACGTGAAATTCTCTAGTGCAAGCCCCTTTATTGTACTCTCACTGTTTCTTATGCTGAGCCTTGGCCAAATGCTCCTGAGCGAGCTGTCTAGCTTTCGTCAACCGCTCTACCATTTCCTGTTGGTAGCATTGTACCCCAACCTCTGGTCATCGTGCACTTTTCCATTCCTCTCTTACCTTCTTTGACAGCCCTCGTGGCTTATGGCAGTACACTGATCAGATGGGGACAGTATCATAGACGCCTGTGGAGTGTTTCTCAGCATGAAGAGGAGCGGTATCAGGATCAAATCCCATCTCCTTGGTTCGTTCTGGGCATAGCTCTGTAACAACCATTTAATCATGCCATTAAGGCATTCCACCAGTCCGTTAATCTGTGGGTGATACACCAAGATACAGATATGCCATATCCTCAATATCTGACAAGTGGCCTGGATAACTCCCGACATAAAATTTGTCCCCTGATCAGTAATTATCTCCCTTCGGACTCCCACTTGGGACACCCATTTCAATAACTCTTCCGCAATTCATGGGGCCGTTGCTGACCTCAGGGGTATTGCATCCGGATAGGGTCTCACGTAGTCAATAATGACTAAAATATATGGATATCCGGTGCTACTCTTTGTTAAGGGCCCCATGACATCTAGCGCTATCCGATCAAATGGTACCTCAATAAGTGGCATTGGCTGCAATGGGGCCCACAGGGGTCATCTCTCCTGGACCCTCTGACACTCCGAACAGGCCTCACAACACCGCATAATATAATCCCTCATCCCAGGCCAAAAAATCCATTGCCCGATTCTGCTCATTGTTTTGTCCGCCCCGAGGTGGCCGCCCATCGGGCTTGCATGGGCCAACCTGCACACCTTTTGGTGGAGCCTTCTAGGGACCACTAACTGCTGTGTCCACTTCTTCACTTGATATAACAAACACCCAGAAATATTCATCACTTACATCCATCTCGAGTCATACGGTCTCCTCTTCCACCCAAGCAACCTCTGTTTCCTGGATCCTCCGAAGTTTGTGGTCCTCCTCCTGGGCCATTCAAAAGTGTATGCCCTTAGTGCCCATCTCAAGGCTGAGCCACTCTTCCTCATCGGATGGCACCGAATCCTCCTCTGCTATCCAACCTTCCCCACAGGGCCATCCTCCACTTCTTGTCTCCTCCGCGTGCACTTCCTCTAATACTTTGTAGAGGGGGGGGCAATCCCTCCCTACGATCATCTGACCATCTAACTGAGGGGCCAACCCAATACACAATACAGTTTGCCCTTGTGAGTGGTAATCCTTACATCCACAAAGCCCCTTTCATATTGCTCCATCTCGCCGTGTGTACAATGCATCCTGACCGGGGGGCACCATTCAGTAACGCTCTCAGGAATTTCCCCTGCCCGTATTAGCATCTGGGAGCAACCGGTATCCAGGGTGGCCTGAAGCAGCCTACCCACTGACCTGGGCTGTCACCATGGGCCGGTCTCACACCTCTACTTATTTGCTGCGTCCAAAACTGTAATCCATTTCTTCAATTGGTTCATCGTGTCGTTTCTTCAATGCCGCAGCCTCCCTGGCAAGCCTCCATATTTCTGTGGCCCCCAGAGTGCACTCTTGGGAGACGTATCCAGGCTTGCCACACCGATAGCATATGATCCCCGCTTCACCTGGTTCATGGGCCCCCACCGGGGCTCGTCCTCCTTCTTAGGGGTAATCCCCATATTCCTCTAGTTCTTCTTTCTGAGTGCTTCCCCTTCTGAGGCAGTGAAGGCCTCTGCCATTCTTAAGGCTTCAGCAGCTATCTGGGGAACGTGTCAGCGCACCCATAGCTGGGTGTCCTCATCCAAATCTCTCATGAACTGTTCAAGCAGGATTTGATCTGCAAGTGCCACTTGGTCAACCTTCCCCGGTGGGACACATTTATCCAAAAGATCTTTTAACAACTGCATTAGATTTCTGGACCTGCCATCTTCCTTGCTCTTTCGGGCATGAAATAACCTATGATAGTGGTCTGGGGTGAGCTCTAACCATTGTAGAATGGCCACCTCAACCTTTTCATAATCATAGGCTTCCTCCCATGGCAAGGCCCGGTAAGCGGCATGCAACCTGCCCACTACCAGTGACCCGAGCTGGCTGGCCCATTGTAGCCTATCCAGCCCTACCTGAATCACTGCTCTTGTAAATGACTTGATATAGGCCTCTACATTGTCCTCCAGTGTCATATAGTGCATACAGAAGGTGGTCCAATTCTGCTGTATCCATTCATGCTGCTGTAGGGCTTGTTGCTGTTGGGCCTCCAGTAGCTTAGATACTGCATGCAGTTTTTGCCCTAGCAACTCAATCTGGGGATTTAGGTTCATTTCCACTGTTCAACCGGCCTCCAGGGTAACCCTTGTGTCATCGTTGCCGGCCAATGCACCAAGTTGTAAATTTTCATGTCTAGTTCCCGAGCGCTGCACGTCTAAGCTCTTCTTGAACTTTGCCGTGGCTTGTTGGGCTGCACAGCCAGGCTATCGGGAGTGATCTTGGGTCAGTTCGCTAAGGGGGTCTCGCTTGTCACATCTTTGATGGTACATAGGCTTCAATCGGGAAAATGATGCCTGGTCCCGCCTCCCGAGGTACCTCTCCTCAGTCATCCTCACGATATGTCTTCTCAGGGCTCTGCCTCCCCTACACCCTGCCTAACACCAATCATTCTGTTGTTCATTGGGATCGAGGTACTGACCCTCCCTGGCACTCAGTCCCTTAGGGGTTGTGGTAGTTGGTCACTGGTGGTATCTATGATGAGCATCTCCTGAGGCCCCCTTTTTCTCCTGGATTACATGGCGTCTGATTCTTCCCGGGCTTCAGCTCCCCTTGCTGCATCGTTTCCTCCCCAGGTCCAGTACCTGTTGTCCACCGATCCCATCATAGTGCCATCCCTGTCACTCCTGTCAGTGTCCCGGTTGCTGCTGCCGTCCTCCATCTACACCAGGTCTGCAAACAATCCCCAGGATGGTTGCTGGCCTGACATCTCCACCACGCTCCCCTTCCATGGGAGCCACCACGTTCCCACACTGGGAGCCTCTAAGTGCCCAGGATCCTCTGAGCCGGTCAAGGACATTGTTGCTGCAGCTGCTGCTGTAGCTGTGGCTGCAGCTGCTTCTGCTTCCGTTTCCGCTCCTACTCCTCCTTCCTTCGGCTTCTTTCCTGCCAGGTCATTTATCCTAGTGCTGGGCACTTTTATAAAGCACACCCAGGCAGATGCGGAAGCCAGTTTCAGTTCCTCCCGGCTCCACTGTGGGTTTTTACTTTTTACTTTTTTACTTTACCCACGGTGGCTCTAGCCACTGTGGTTTTGCTCCCACCGTGCTCCACCACCAGCGCAGCGTCCCACTGCCTCTCTGCCGACCTGGGTAAGTTTTCTCCACAATGCCTATATGTCAACATATGACTAATTATAATATCAGACAAGAAGGAATGTGCACCAACAAAACAGATTGAAGTAATGTACACACTGTTATCTCTATTGACATCCTGAGTTCTGCTGAGACTCCACACAGAGGAGTCTCATAGGTTTCAATGGAACTGTCATGGCACAAGATGGTATTCAGAATAAGTCAAAATCTGGCCTTTTGTGGATCAGTCCAACATTGAATGTTTTCCAAACAACACACACCACCTGTGTAAAAGATAGCTTATTTTTAAACTCTGCCATAATAATATCTAAATTGTATTCCCAATTTCCAAGAATCTTAAAATGAATAGCTATAATTAAGCCACCAAGGTTTAAAAAATTCATTCATTAAAACCAAATCTTTGTTTTAGCATAAAACACAAAGCACCCACAAACTACAGGAAATCACTAGACTAATTCTTCTTGACCTTCCACCTCTCACACATTCAAACATTCTGCTTTCTTCCTTTTGTCCATCTGCTTTAATCATTAGCAAAATCCTTTTGCAGCAAGTAAAGTCAGCTGTCATCAGAGCATATTTAAACTCTGACCGTTAGTTTCCACTGCATCAGCTGTATGCCCACAGGTCTCATTAAGTGCAGGGAAGGGCAGTAGTGCACTTTCCAAGAAGCTCTAGGGAAAATAATTTTCTCTTCATGAAAGAGTGGTCCAAAAAGTACCTTGACCAGTTTTACTCTTCTTTGGAACTTGCAGATAACTTTGAAATTGAAATGTAATAAATACAAAAAATAGTCAATAAATGAGCTAAAGGTAGATCAAAGGACAGTGGGTTCACATTGTAGGTATTCAAGTGCCAAAATATATTACCACTAGGATTTTAAAAATAAGTACAGTTTTTGACAGTGATCTTTATGAAGTAAGTATGGATGAGGACTGCTGCACAAAAGCTGGGCAGAGGCTGATTTTGCTTGATAAATGAATCTACCATTCATAACATTCTTGCCTTCCCACAGAGAGATGTCTGAAAGAGAAGGGAGAAAGAAATAACCAGAATAGATGGTTATGTTAAATCAGGTCATTCTCAATGGTAAAGAGGTTAGGGGCAGATAAAATACCTTGCTTGAAAGAAGGAAATACAGTCTTAATATGGCAAAGGAAGATCCAGTCCTACTTTTTCCAAAGGCTTTGCAGACTTGGTCTACTCCAGCAGGAGAACAGGATATAAAATTTAGACATGAAATTGAAACTACAGAGTTAAGCCAAGAAGCAACTGATAATAGGTAACCAGACAAAGCTGAAAGGATATCAAGGCACTTGGATATCAAGGATTCCATTGTCTTAGCAGAAGGATCTTTTTTTGATTGAGCTTCTACGTGCCTTTCATTCTTATTGCCAGCACTTTACATATACTGTGTGCTAGACTGTTAAATCAATCATAAGGTATGATTGTTCAGAGGTGTAAACCTACAGCATTGGCAGAATAAACACAAATCAAACACAGCATATTTATTGGAAGTTCAATGGACCAGATTCTCAGCTGGTGTTAATTTGAATACATCCACTGGTTTCAGTGGAGCTTCAGAACTTATACTAGCTGACATCTGGCCAGATATTCAGTACAAACACAGAAGTGACCAGGTCATATGCCAAAATATTGTAGAAGTGAATAAGTGAGTAAGCAATGATTACTCATGTTACTGCTGTAGGGTTGCCAAATTATCACCTGGTATCTTGAATAAAAATTTTAATCACCTGCATATTTTACTTAGTGGCTTGTAGAGGTGTAGAAGGGGCACAAATCTACAAAGGCAATTGCTTTGAGTTTCAAAAAAATAAGGTAATTCCCCTCAGGATAGTAAGATGTTAAAGCTACTCTGGCTTTATGCCCTATGTAAGACAATGAAGTTGGAATGATTTGAAATAACTGCATTATATTAATATAAATAACTAAAGTTGTATCAACATCACAATTCTGAATCAGCATTGTGGTGAGTCTCTGACTTGGTTTTAAAACTGTCGATGAAGCAGAAATTGAATTTTTAAAATGATCTTAGGCTGGGATTGCTATAATATGGTGGCTCTTGGAGAATGTCTGTACGTTTCAAGCATTCAACGGGGGACCTTTTAAAAATTATGTTTGGAAGTTTTGCTGTGCCATCAAAATTTCTGGTTTAAGAATGTGAGAGACAAGGATTTATATGGAAATACCTTTTATTGAACCAACTTCATGATTTGGGATAGACATAGACAAGCTTTTCCATGCAGTGTAGTCTTCACCCCTGGAAATCCTTGCCCCTCACATATTTTCTGGACTATCACAGCTACAATATCACTCCAGCACTACCAAAACATGGTTTAAGAGTTACATTTTAAAGGGCTTTAAAGTACACATGTAGAGTAATGTAACTTTACAAGTATTATCAAGGAAACTAGCATTAATTAAAAGAAAATGACAGACTCTAAGGGCTCAGACAGAAGTTACATTTTTCATGTGATCAGCCCCTGAAAGCACCCTACAGTCATGCCATGACACATGCATGGCTGCAGAGTGCTTTTATAGTGGCCAGTCACGCAAAAAAATTCCCCTCCTCAAATGAGGTGTCAGATGAAGGCACTCTACTTTAGAATGCCTTCAGGAACTTGTGTTCCCTAGGGTTAATTTGTCGCAAGATTGGGGCTGGCCTGATGCACAGCCCCACCCCTGGGGCTGTCAGCAGGAAGGGATGGGAGAAGAAGAAGCAGGAAGCCATCAGCAGCAAGCTACCAGTTGGGGTTTGCCCAGCCTGAGCTGGAGGGTGGGGAGCAGGTGGATCGGAGCTCCTCACCTCCACCTTGCAGACCTCCCTCCCACCCCCTGCTTCAAATCAGGCCAGGGAAACCCCAGCCAGCAGCTTTCTGCTTCTGACTTCCCACTTCCCCTTTGTTTCCTACTGACAGCCCCAGAGGTGGGAAGGCCTGGGGAGAGGGGTAGCTTCTCAGCTGGGAAGAGGGGCTGCTCTTTGGCTGGTTGCTCACCTGTAGGCAGGTTTGTTCCCTCCCCCAAACCTAGGTGAATGTCTGTTGGGTCAAGGCTGGGGGGAAAGGCACTCTGGCGCATAGCACTTTATATAAAGCACCATGAGCTAGAACAGGGGCCTGCACATCTATCAGTACCCTAAGAGATAGTTATGGTGATATAATCACCACTCATGCTTTTCATAATTTTCCTGAATAATGGGACTGGCTATAACAAAGGAAGGCCAGTCAATAGATCTATTAGTCAAGAGATTCAGTATAGCCAGATCTCTGTCATGAGCTACTCATAGCACTTGCACATTTTTATAACTTATGTAGTGTAGATGTATAGAACCTAGGAGATTGGAGGAGTGTTGGATCAGTGTAGGCAGTGATGGAGTTCATAGAGGGCCAAGGGGAGGGCTGTATTATTGTGCCAACCTTGTGTGTTATTGGCACAGCAGTTGAGATGCCAGTACAACCTTGGATGATAACTCTCATGGTTCCAAATGGGTCATTAAAACACTGTTTTTCAAAACCTAGATCAATGATTAGAGTTTTGATGGAGAACTGGGTTTCTAACAAAAGCAGTTATTCTATGAAGAAAAACAAAGGGGCCTTTGCTGTCTGGAAGCTTCAAAACACTGAGGAGATGTATAAGGAGAGAAAGTTGGGCAACTTCCCCTCCAGTGACATTATCGGGAGAAGGGGATAATGTCTTCCTTTCTCTCTCACTCCCGCACAGAAACTCCTACTCCTCCCTACAGTGAGCCCCTCTGCTGTTTCAACATATCTCCATGGTATGTTCTCATTTGCTCAGAATCTCATGGAGGAGAATTGATTCCAAGATTAACATGAGCTGCCGATGCCAGACTGCAGCCAGCAAGGCCAGCCATACCTTGTCATGCATCCAAAGGTGCATCTCAAGCCAGTCCAGAGAAGTGATACTCCCCCTCTATGTGACTTTGGTCAGGCTGCAATTGGAGTACTGCATCCAGTACTGGGCACCGCACTTTAAAAAGGATGTTGTCAGCCTGGAGAGGGTTCAGAGGAGGGCCACCCACTTGGTGAGAGGGCAGCAGGACAGGCCCTATGAGGAGAGACTGAGGGACCTGAACCTCTTCAGCCTCGGCAAGAGGAGGCTGAGGGGGGACCTGGTGGCTGCCTACAAACTCATCAGAGGAGATCATCACCAAATAGGAAGAGTCCTATTCTCCCCAGCACCACCTGGGGTGACAAGGAACAATGGTAATAAGCTGATGGAGAATAGGTTTAGGTTAGAGATCAG
>NW_017729027.1:5676623-5685182 GCF_001723915.1 Gavialis gangeticus
GGGGTCAGGCTAGATGATCTGTTCAGGTCCCTCCTGACCCTAGCTACTATGAAATTATGAAACTATGAGAAGGGGCTACTTCATACTTCTCTGAGCCCATAACTAGGTCTAGATATGGAAGAGGGAGTCTGCATCTCTAGTCTCTTCCCCTTTCTACCTTGAGATGACACACACATTCTTCCCATCAGGTTCCTCCAAGCTTATCAGAATGAGGGTTGAGATGAAATACTTGTGGGACAAGTTTCAAAGTGTCTAAAGGAAGAGAGGCTTGAAACAACAGGAGGTGTTGGGGGGCATTCACAGCAAGGAGCACTATAAAGGGAATGTTGGAGAAGTTGGAGCAGGGTGTTAGGAAAAAACAGGTCAGAGCTGTGCAGTGGGAGAGGTTTGAGGCTTCAGCTCTACCCCCAACTCCCTGTACCCATTATCTCCTACATTTTTGTATCTACTTCAAATAATCCCCAACTAGCTCCATGCTAGTCTGTGCATTGTATCTGTTTCTATAACACTGCTCTTCAATGTGTGCATCCCTGCTGATGCCTGCCTCCCAAAAGGGCAGATGGTGGAGGAATGAGAACCAGGTTGTTCTACATGGAAGTGGGAGATAGGAAGATGATGTTGAAGCAATAAAGGAACTAAGATGCAGCTGGTACATTCTGTAGCTAGGGTAATAATTTCCTTGGAGTCAGAGTTAGTGGAGAGGAGAACTGGGCAGTAGCAAATAGGGGTGCTGAAAAGTTGTTTAAAAAAGAAAATTAGAACTGAATTGCCCCAGGACTTCATAAATACAGACTGCCCAGTGGTGCCTTCAGCCTTTGCAGAACCATGTACTTGGTTATGGTCAGGGATCCTGGTTTTCTCTGATAAAAAAAATCCCCAATTTTCGGTTTCAAAAAAAGTAACCCAAAATCCACATTTTTCCATGATTAAAATGACACACCACTCTATATCTATCTATATATTAGTGGTGTTTCATTTTAATCATGGGAAAGTGTGGATTTTGGGTTACTTATTTAAGCAAAAAATTGGGGATTTTTTTTATCAGAGAAAACCAGGATCCCTGGTTATGATTAAACCTCTAAATCCGGGAAATGAAGTGTTAGGGTAATGCAAAAACCATAATATCTTGAACACTAGAAAGTATAAAATTAAAGCACATGCCACTCCTATAGTGCAACTTTCACTCTGTGATCTTAAAGTGATGCCCAACACACAAGAAGCACCAGCACTCTGCTCCTTACTGATGCCACAGGCAATATGAGCACTAGAGGACAAACTAGCATCTTCTCTTTGTGAAGGAAAATAATTGAATTTAGATCTGGAAAGGGTGAAAGGCTTATACCTAACCTATACTCAAACTCTCAACATGCTCCATACATACTACCCCAGACTTGCTAAATTTTACCAATCCCTGCACTTTGTCCTGAAGATTGCCTTCCCTTGCATTTCATTATGCCTGGGAGAATAATCATGAAGGCCACAAGGCTGCAATCCCCCTGGCAAGACGTCTGTGTACCACAAATGGCACCCCTACAGAACTCAGTATAGCAATGAGTCATATTTGATCCTTCAGGATGCAGATGCATCTCATCAAAACACCACAACAATTAAATCAACCTGTTCCAGCTAAGCTCCTCCCCCTTCCCTGCCCATTCACTACAGCTACAACCAACCCAGTGAAAATGGCTGGACCAGGGGCAGCTAAATACTGGAACTCAAATCTGTAGAACACAGTCCAGCACAAACAGTATGACATTCCCTTAGAGTATGTCTATACTGTAGTCACTGTAGCATAGCCATTCCTGAACTGATTTTAGGCTAGCTAGTTCAGGCACTGGTAGCAGCATAGCTGTAACAGTGAGGAACTCTGTGCATATTTACTCAGTGCTCACTAACCACCTGAGTACTTACCAGCTTCTCAGCTGGGTTTTGCAGCATGTGCTGAGTTCAATGCTGCTATGACTAAACTCCTACAAACAAACTAGCTAGTTAAAAACTAGCTCAGGTCTAGACTACACTGCTGCACTATACTGCTGCTGTTTTGAATGCATCTTTCTAAGGATTTTAGGCTACACTTGTTAACCAAATTCTTAGGTATTGAACTTATAAAGAATTTCAGTCTTCAGGACCGTGGAAACAATACTCTTACAAGGTAATAAGTTCATAATAAAAACAATATATGTAATAATCTATATTGTAGTTCAACGGCTTATTTATATGTTTACTAACTAGAGTGGCTCTAGGTCATGCTTTTGCCTAAAGAAGAAGTATTCCAAGAAGCAGTAACAGCAGCAGCAGCTGTAAGCAAGCCCTGGGAATTAAAGAGCTGTATCTTATAAAATGTCACAAATTGAGCCAGTAAGTGTGCAATAAGTCAGTTTTGAAATTACTGTCTTATATCAAGTTTCTCCAATAAAAGTCAAAGTTGCACATAGAAATGCCTAAAGCCCATATGTAAGAAAGTTTATAACTCTAAGGGGAGTCGTGATGGAACAGCATGTTAGTAAATACATGTGTAAGCAGCAAAGAACAAAGGGAGAAGTAGCAATATGTTAATTTTCTCCCTTCTGTATTTTTTTTGGTTGTCACCTTACATACAACTCCAGTAAAATATATGCATACACTTGACAGCTATTCCATGAGGAATAAGACAGTAACACAAGCAATGTGAGTGGGAGAAAACAGAATTTTTTCTTTTATAAACAATCATTATATGTCTTTCTGGGGGTAGGAATAACATTTTTATGTTCTTGGTGACTGCTTCAGACACATCATTTTAGGAGAGCAATGGGGCATGGGAGAGAGCTGTCAGAAACTAAACTGAAGGAGCATCCTGTATTGACAATAATACAGCTACCAACGCTACCAAAAGCAGCTCTACTAATATGCAAGGGCAAAGCATATGTCTACAGATTGTCCCCAAGTCTCAGTCTGGACTCTTGTTACTTGCAATCAACATTTTTTAAATATTTTTTGAGGAAGAAAGAGACATAGAAGAGAGAGTAGTCCTTATTTAAAGAAAATGGCTATGATTTTTTTTCTATAATCTATGGTCTACAGTCCAAAGCATAGGTGACTGGCAGGGGGACATGGCGGGGCACATGCCCCCCCGAGATTGGCCGCAGCCGGCTTCTGCGGGCGGTCGCCACACCCCTCCCCACCACACTGCTGATGATGACACCAGCTTCTGCAGGCAGTCACCACCCCCCACCGCCACTGCCGGCTTCTGCAGGCGGTCACCACTCACCACCCCACCACCAATGCTGCCAATGCTGCCACCCACAAATTGTGTCCCCCACTGTTTCAGGAGGCACCAGTCACCCATGGTCCAAATAAATGAGTAACAGTACACAAGTAAATCTGTGGACTACTTCATGGCTGATATCTGTCACAGAAGAGGAGGTGACCCCTTTCTTCTTTTTCTGAAGTTAATTGCTTGTGTGCAGATTGTCTTTATTGAAGTAGTTTAGGGGTGATTGGGTTTTTTTGTTTATTTTTTGTTTTTCTTTCTGCCTTTACCACTTAGAGGTTTGTTGGAAAGTATATGCACACAACAGCAGACATTTCAATGTTCACATCTTCCACACTTCTGGATGACTGTCTCAAAGGAAGGAAGTGATTTTGAATCAAATTTACTTTCAGCCACAAAAAGTGATGGAGGTTCTCCAAGTCACTCTTACCAGTCATTCTATATTTAAATTAGTATATGCCTGTTCCTCACTTATAAACCTAAACTCAAATCAACATTGAAATGCTGCTCTGTGCTTCAGTGCCACAGTTATTGAATACATTTGTGGCACTCATGCTCACTCTTCATACCAAATCTCATATGGAACATGATGTGTTATTTTCTCCAGTGAGTTCAAATTTCCTCAAGCAAAGGAGAAAATAGAAGCTGCATCTGATAGCCTAGGTTCATGCGTTAACATCTGAGATACTGGGTTAACAGGAGGACACCATCTCCTTCAGTTATGTTTTATGAGAAAAGCCTGACATAGGTTTCAGGAAAGGGGGTAGGTTTGTGAATACCAGTTGGAAATGGGTGCCTCCCTGCAGTCCGGGGTCTGACAACTAACTCTCCAAGATGGATGGGGCCTAAGATATATCCCCTTCCACAGCATTACTTACTGGTTAGTTTAGACCAGTGGTTCCCAACGCAGTGCCCTCAGGTGTCATGGCACCCCACAAGGTTTATTCAGGTGACCATGTGCATTTTCACGATCGGTAAAAATCATTATTCCAACAAAAAATGCTGCTGATTGAACTCAGGCTATATGCAACGGCTGCCAAAATGAAACAGAGTCAGTCTGACTGACACAGTGATGGAGTGGCACTTACTACTCCCTCCCCAAATGAAACTATGCACATGCGCATATCCAGGATTCTAAATTCTAAACTTTAATATTCATATTCACGTCCACTGCTTTTTCTTTTAAATTTGAATGTGCCCTTGGGCACGTAAACATTGAGAATCCCTGCATAGGGTGATAGTTTTTGTAGGTCCTATTCTTAGGCATGTTAGTTTCCCCAGGCATTGTGTTGAGACCCCAGATAGCTCTAACTTTGGGCTAGGAATTCTACCAAATGGCACCTAACAATTAGATGTTGCTATGTCTGTGTCCTGGTCCCTAAAAACTGCAACACAAATAGCATGAAGTAGTTAGAGCCCTCGGTGGCTTTTATTATTTGTACACTGGGATGGTCTGGCCCACTATTATTTACTTATCCCTATCTGAACTACTCATTTATACAGCATTGGTCACTATATCAGAGGGAAAGGATATGATTGTCTTGTTACAACAATGCAGCATTCAGTCATCAAAAGAATACCAGGTCTCAAGAATACATGTGATAAGAAAAGGTTAATGGAGTTAGACTTATGCTCCCTGGCAAAAAAAATCTTTGAGGTTTTCAACATTATAAAGTATTTTAAAAAATGGATGAGAGAGGGTAAAATGAGATATGAAGGCCCCCAAACATTCAGAACACGGAAGCAGCAGAAGTTCCTTCAAGGACTCAGAGGCCACAAAGCTACTTTACAGTCTCTCTTCTGTATAGGCTCTTTAATTGTATTCACCACCATGAGATCTGAACAGCAAGGTGGGCAAAATGCTGCAAGACAAACAGGTAGACCTGAACATCCCACAGCACAAAATCATGCAGGATGTGGAGATTTGGTGGAACTCCACATACCTGATGCTCAAGAGGGTAGTGGAGCAACATAAAGCCATCCATGAGATGGCCTTGCTCATGGAGATTGGGGTCAGTGGTCCCCTTAACAGAGCTGAGCAGGATACAGTCTCCCAGATCTTGGTGGTCCTCAAGCCCTTCCTTGAGGCCACCAAGACCCTCAGCACTGGTGATGCCCTCCTTATACAGGTGATCCCTGTGGTGAGGGAACTTCAGAACCAAATGGAGAAGTTCTGGGAGATCAGCTTTCCTGGCTGGACCAAGCCACTGTCACCAGACATGCAGGCACTGGTGAGGCAGCTGAAGGAGGGAATCAGAAAACAGCTTGATGCCTTGCAGTCCGGTACAGTCCGGGTGCAGGCCACTATGTGTGACCTGAGAGTGAAGGGCAGTATATGTGGCAGCAAAACCCTGGATCAGTGGATGGAGGTGCTGGTGAACAGAGTCAGGGAGGCAGAAGGGCACAGGCAGGCGGACATGGAAGAGGGGGATCCACTGTCCCATGCCAGCATGCCATCCACCAGCCAGTCTCCTCCTCCACCACAGGTGCTGCCAAGGTGGCCCAACGTTATGGCTTCCATGGTGGGGTCCAGAGGCACTAGATCCCACCATCAGGCAGGTAGCGCTCAAGCCTTGGTGGCTGTCTATCTTGCCGACGATGTGAAGCTGCTGCTGTACGACCCCTTGGCCTGCTGGACAAGCCGCAGCCAGATGTGGCCAGATCTGGCCATGGTAGCCCAGGAGCACCTGTCCTGTCCACTGACCAGTATTCCAAGCAAGAGGGTGTCCTTTGGAAGCCAGTTCCAGCCCTACTTGTCTATGATTCTATGAAATGACACTGCAAATTTTTAGACCTCTTTTTAATTTTTTAGATACAAAAAATGCATACAAAATACAATGCATACAAAATACATTGTAAAACAACAGTTCTACAGTAGGTAATGGAATATGGTTTATCATGATAAGCATATGATAGAACTTAAGCTGTATTTTGTTAAATAAATACATGTTATTTTAAAAGAAAAAAGTATTTTTCTCTGAAAAGTGGGGGGCTAGCTGTAGGTTTGGGTAATATTTTGCTTCTGAGAAGATGCAACTCAGTAAATATATAATTAAATATTATATCTTTTTTTGGCATATAATGTCACAACAGGCTGTACTCCTAAACTGAAGAAATCAACTGTCTCAATATTTCATGATATTCTGGGGAATACAAAATGAACTCTTTCGTGGAGTTGGACGAAGGGACATTGGAACAGCATATGCAGGAAGTCACAGGGTGACCACTGGGGATACAGAGATGCAGAAACTAATTTTTCCACATTTGTATTCTAGCCCTATCACAGAAGCAATTTCCCAATAATATGAGAAGATATATGGATATGCTGACCTATTTTTTCGTAGAGACCCACTGCAGCTGAATATTTCCTGCACTGACCTGGATCCAATATCATAGAACCTAATAAATCAGTTAATATCTCAGTTAATTCAAATATTAAACTCAATATTAAATCAATTATTAAAAGATGCCTTAAAGATTTAAAATTTTTCCATACATCATGTTCCTTAAGAAAAGGACTATGAAACATTTTAAAAGTCTTCTCCTTTATTAGTTTTCCATTCTCTTTTCCCTGAAAAACTATCTAACCAAGAAAAAAGCCAGGATCTTAAAGAGTGTTTTTCTCTTGACAAGACCATTTTGATCATGTGTGTGGTGCTGCAAAGTAATCTATAATCCCTAGTCCTTCTTTTCATCCTCTAAGAAATAGGCTGAATCTCTTGTTGTGGTAAATGTGCTACTCAAAGAATTATCCCTAAAAAGGCTCATTCTGTTTAATGCATCTAATGATGTTTGATTATTCGGGGTTCTGTTAATTTAAGATTCATCACCAAATATGGTATCTTGTTCTGTGACTTGACAAGAGAATCCAAGTCTTCATTTGTAGCCTTTATACGTTTCATAGCAGACATAACTCAGTTATAATTTTGGATGGCGCCTCTATCCAGCCATCCTTACAGAAGCTGCATTTGGAAAATGCTCAGCAGTTCTAATATGACTGGGTTCTATGAAGCATTATGCTATTGCAGAGGGGAAATGCTTTGAGGGCTGCTTTGAAGCAGCTCAACACAGAAGAATCTTTCCACCAAAAATATGGGGAAAATATGAATTTTTTGAAAAGGGGAGGAGCCCAGATAAGTATAATCAAGGGTGTTTTCCCACTTGCTCTGGGGGTGGGGTGGGGCATGTTTTAATTAGATCAGCTCCAAGAGCCATCTAATTAAAGCACCTGCAGTGTCTCATGCATCAGCAACCCTGCACTTGGAAATGGCAGTGGGGGTGCTTTAACTAAAGCTTGTTGAATAAGCTTTATTACTTAAAACACCCCCACCACCATTTAGAAGTGCCAGGGTGCTGATATATGAGACCAGAGTCTGGCTGGAGTATGCTAATTAGCACACTCCAGGAGACTCAATTAATTGAATCTGCTCTGACGTGCTATAATTGCAGCATGTCAATTAGCCTCCCAGCACATCTACAGGCACCCCGAGATTCTAACTGCACAGTTGATTGATCTTTGCTAGCCACAAAAGAATGAGATGTTCTATGGATGAAAACACGTAATTCACCAGGACTTCAAGGAAACTTTCCTGTGGCAGGAAATGGCCAGCTTGTAGGACCTAGTGATCAGAGGTCTGATTAGTTTTATACATCCCAAAAAATCACTCTATACCTTGCTGCAAATTGTTCTTTTTCTGACTCTTCTGTAAGATAACTGGCTTCACATGACAAAAGAATTTAAAAACCCAAACTTTTTGACTGTTAAAAGACCAAATACAGTCTTTACCCTAATAAAACTAAATAAAAAAATATATATGTCTGGGCATTTGCCCCCATACAGGACTATTTTTAAGTGTAATTATTCCACATTTTCTACACACAGCCCTGCTTTCAAGCACAAAACTAACATGGTACAGTTCATAGATTCATAGCTTGTAAGGCCGGAAGGGACCTTGGAACATCATTGGGTCCAGCCCCCCTGCACCAAGCAGGAAAGATAACTGGGGTCAGGTGACCCCAGCAAAGTGGCTGTCTAGTCTCCTCTTGAAGCTTTCCAGGGATTGCACCACCTCTGGAGGGAGTTTATTCTACAGTCTGGACACCCTAACTGTGAGGAAGTTTTTCCTACTGTTAAGCCTGAAACGGTCTTCCAGGAGTCTGTGGCCATTACTCCTGGTTTTCCCCAAGGGTGCCCTGCTGAACAGCTGTTTCATAGTTTTCATAGTTTCTAGGGTCGGAAGGGACCTGAGCAGATCATCTAATCCGACCCCCTGCCATGGCAGGAAAGAGTACTGGGGTCAAACGACCCC
>NW_017729027.1:5685925-5686241 GCF_001723915.1 Gavialis gangeticus
TATTGATATATCTACAGTGGTAAAGCAAGTCTCTTATAATAATAAAGTGAACTCTAAATACAGGTTTAATGAATTCATGAATACATATTTGCTGCCCTCCCACAGGGCGATGGCCCCCACACAAGGGCTATGGCCCCCCAACACGGGGTTCAGGCCCCACACAAGGGCTACACCCCCCCAACAGGGGGCTCATCCCCCTACACAAAGGGTTCTGCCCCCCAAAAGGGGGTTCAGCCCCCAAAAGGGGTTCAGCCCCCCCAACAAGGGGTACGGCTCTCCAACAGGAGGTTCATCCCCCACACAAGGGGTATGGCCC
>NW_017729027.1:5686846-5690368 GCF_001723915.1 Gavialis gangeticus
TCGGGGGCTCGGGGGGGGGCTGGCGGGGCTCAGGGCCATCCCCAGCAGGGCTCAGGTTATGTTCATACTATGGTCTATTATTACTCCTAGGTCCTTTTCAGTCATGATGCTAGTCAGTTTGGTGCCACTAAGCTGGTAAGTATTTTGGGGATTGTTCATCCCCAGATGGAGCACTTTACACTTCCCCATGTTGAACTTCACCTGGTTCCGATCTGCACAACTTGGCAGCCTGTCTAGGTCCGCCTGTATCTGCAGCCTATTTTCAAGCATGACCATGCTCCCCCATAACTTGGTGCTGTCTGCGAACTTGGCCAGAAAGCTCTTCACCCCCACATCGAAATCATTGATAAGCACTGGACCAAGTGCAGACCCCTGAGGGACACTGTGGCAGAATTCCACTTCTGTCTCCCCAAAAACTCTGTTATGCAACAATTTGGTTAACATGGTCCCTGAAAAGGGCCAATATCCCATCTCTTTAGGTGACCCTGAGTTGTAACCTAAGTTGGATACATTCCTAAGGGAGTGGTAAAACCTGCTCCCTCTGCCTACATGACTGGCATCACATACCTGGGTGGAGGGCTTAGGTTCCCTATTGTTCTAAGCAATGCCAGTCTACCCAGCAACCAGTGATGCATTTCAAATTGGTTGGTTGGCAGCCAAATTGGTTGGTTGGTGCTGGCCTCCATTGGACCAGGTAAATGAGGTCATAAGGTCTATATAAGTTAAGGACTACCCAGGAGGAGGAGCAGTAGCCATCATGAAAACTTGGAGAGAAGCTGGACCATCTGAAACTCGTTGTCTCTCTTGAAACTCATGATCAATGACCTGCCTGCCTCCAGAGGGAATCTCCACCTGCCTCTGAATGATACTCATAAGCTACCTGAGATCTAACTAGATATATAGCTTCCAGTAACTCAGATGCGTGATCAAACGTTACCCAGCCATGCCAGTTTGCTCTACGGGATTTCTCTGATATTGCTCCACCCCGTATCCTATTTCAAACCTACTCCTTGTAACCAATAAAGTTCTTTGTACCTAGCAAGGGAGACTTATTGAGAGTGGGTCTAGATTATGTCTTGGGGTACCCTTGGTTCGGCTGAGTAAGGGAGACCACTATTTGTGCTTTAGACTGAGGGAAGCACTCCAAGTTCCTGAAGTAGGTTGAGTACTCTCAAGGGCTACTAGTCCTGTGTTTCTCAGAGGGCACAGAGTCATGATCAGTCCAGACCCTGGGTGGTGGCGACGTTACCCCTAGGCTAATGGGTGTGCTCCAGGAAAGGGATCAGCCAGATGTGAGGCACCCCCAGGGAGGCACTTGGAGCCTGGAAGGTGGTTGGGTGCAGTGAGGTGGGTGGCTCAGTGCAGGAGCACCCCCTACTGGCCCACCATAAACACCACTGGCCACTTCTCTCCAGGATGACACAGATCCGTTCATTAGAACTCTCTGGGCATGTCCAGATGAGTGTGCACATGCCTCTTGCAGCATCTCAAACCCCTCTGAGATGCTACGAGAGGCACGTGCAGGAACAAAAAAATATTCTCCACACTGCAAATTTTCAGCGTGGGGGCAAAATTAGACCCCTGAGGGGTAAAAAAAAAAGTGTTGCAAAACAGCAGGGCAAGGCACAGTCCTAAACCATGCCCTGAGGCAACTGGAGGCTCAGGTCCTCCACAGAGACACTCTGGTAACCAGCCAGAGCACCTCTATGGCTTGCCCTTGCCCTGGTGCTGAAGCACACTGCCTGCCTATGCAGGGCAAGCAGCAGTGCAGGCTGCAGCGACTGGGACCTGGACTCTGTGCCAGGTAAGTAGGGGATGGAGGGGGATGGAGAAGAGGGCAGGGGACCATGGGGGTCCCCTGCCTGGCCCCAGCCCATGCTTGCTCCCCCCAATAACCCCCCACCCAGCCCTATCCCCTGCTCACTCCCCCAACCCCCCAGTCACTGCCCCACCTGCTCCCAGCTCCCATGCTGCATGTGAGGATTCTGCCATGAGTCCCCAGAGGCCTCAATGGCTGCTGCTACAGCCAGTGAGTACAAGGACAGTGATGGTTGGGGGCAGGGGGGAGGAAGCTCTGGAGGGAGCTTATTCTACAGTCTGGACCCTGTGAAGAAGTTTTTCCTAATGTTGAGCCTGATTCGGTCTTCCAGGAGTTTGTGGCTGTTACTCCTAGTTTTCCTCTCGGGTGCCCTAGTGAAGAGTAGCTCACTGAGTCCTTGATGTATGCCCCTAGTGTAGCAGTAACGTCCCCTCTCAGCCTTCTTTTCTTCATCCTGAAGAGTCCCAGATGGTGGAAAAAAGCAAACTCTTCTCTGACTGAAGACCAGCAAGCTTCTTACAGTCCATAAGAAATGCTCTTGGTTCAAAGATGATACCTTTTATTAGATCAACTAAGAAATCACAAAAAAATTATCTTTTTCTGCAATCTTTCAAGCACATGTCCCCTTCCTCAGGTTCAGGGAAAATTAAAGATGGTAAAAGTCCCCATAGGTAGAAAATAAACTTCATTTTGCACAGAGGATGCTGAAGGTGCACAGACATCCCCTTCAGCATCCTCTGTGCAAAATGACATTTATTTTCTACCTATGGGGACTTTTACCATCTTCAATTTTCCCTGAGCCTAAGGAAGGGCACATGTGCCCGAAAGCTTGCAGACAAAATCACAAAAAAATCACTTTTTTGTGATTTCTTAGTTGGCCTAATAAAAGGTATAAACTCTGAACCAAGAGCATTTCTTCTCATGGACTGTAACAAGCTTGCTGGTCTTCAGTCAGAGAAGAATTTGTGTTTCCAGAAGCAAGATACCTACTTGCTTATAGGTTTAAAGGGGAAGGAAAGGGGAAAGGAAGAAAGAGCTAAATGGAATTTGGATATATTTGTAAATAAAAAAAAATTAAAAACATAGTTTGTATTATATGTAAATAGGTACGGAAATGCTGCTTAAAAGTGTGTTTCTGGAGTACCTGTGCTAAAACTTGTGGCAGTTTCAAAAAAGGTAAAATGCATCAATTCTGGATGAATTAAGTCTACAAATACTATATGCAAATTACTACAAGTATGTTAGATTCAAGGGCAATGTTTTCACTTCCACATGCTCAGGGGCTAAGTACCAACAGTCAAAAAGGCTGAGGCTGAATTGATTCAGTCTGCAGGTTAATCTAAGCTGCATAGATGGAACTGATAAATAAGTGAACTTTTGATTCCAAAAATGCAGCCATGTACCTGCAGTAGCCCAGGTCAGAAACTAGCGGGTGCTAGAGCACACCTCCCTGCTCACCTGGAGCAGACAGCTTGGGCCAAAGCTAGCCTGCCTACCCTAGTGGGGATTTGCAGGGCAGGTGCAAAGCATCCTGGGATACTGAGGAACTGTGAGTTAACTTGAATCTAGAGGGGATCCGGGACAGAAGTTCAATAAACCACCTTAACCTAAATCAGTTAAATTTGGTATTACGTCCATCCAGGTTTATCTTAAACTGGTCTTGGCCATTTTGAAAGCAGTTTAAGTGCACTGAACCTCTGTTC
>NW_017729027.1:5695368-5697791 GCF_001723915.1 Gavialis gangeticus
GACAGAAGTTCAATAAACTGATTTAACCTAAATCAGTTAATACTACATCCATCCAGGTTTATCTTAAAGCAGCCATTGAAAGCAGCCTATGTTCACTGAACTGTTGTTGTGTTACAGATTTAAACTGGTTTCTGATCAGTTATACTGGTTTATGTGTAATTTCTGTCTTTAGCCAGGGAGAACAGGGTCTGACAGTAAGGGGGGAAGGGACTTCAGGGAGAAGAAGCTGCAGGGCAGAGAGCAAGGAAGGCACCTGATTTCACCCTCCCTCTCCTCCCCCGTGATTTATTTTCCCTGCTGTAACAGTGGGAGGGGAACAGATTCAAGACAAAACCCCAATAATTAAATTCTATACCTGGAAAATTATAACAAATGTATAAATATTCCATATATAGATAGAATCTAATTATTGGGGGATCATCTAGTAAATACAGTACTTTCATGATTTAGGGGTTTGTTTTGGTTTCAAGCTGGCGGGACCAATCTTATTGACGTATATGGGAATTTTGCCATTGAGTTCAACTAGTGAATGATAATGATCAAGATTACAGTAGGCCAGTGTGGAGAATATATATATTTTAAAATCCAACTGTGGTTAACCACCATTATTGCCTTTCATGTAAATAATATTTCACATGTAACATCAATAGTATTGTCTTTCTCAATAATATATCTTAAGTCATTGCAGATTTCTGTTGCCTTAAAATTATTTAAAACTCATATTACATTTTAAGTACCAAGCATCCTCAGCTGATACTCACTATTTTTCCAGTGTTTTTAATAAGCCTTCTGTAACAAGATGATCTCTTTGTATTCCAGTCTCAAAAACTTACAAATAGAGCATGCAGATCTATACTACTACTTAGCCACTATTAAATAAAATTCTCTAAGTAATTATAGTTGTTTTTTCAAAAGGTTTATCTGTGGAATTGAAGATTGAAATTATTCATGTAAATGTGTCACATGTATAGAAAGTGTTTAAATGTCTTTTTCTTTTAAATCCACTCAACACACATCCTCACTGTTAATCCTGTGTTTCCAGGGAACAAAAAGCCACTTCACCTGCTTTGGCTCATTTGGATGAAATATCTAAAGGAATTAGGTCTAGAGAAATACTCTGATTTGCCATTGTTTGAAGATAAAACCAGTTAAAAGTGTCACTGGTGAAGATAATCCAAGAAATTTTAGATGTAAACAGTAGCTGCCATTCCCTGGCTTAACGGACATCTGATGTTACACCTTGTTATTTTTAGTTGTAAAAAATATCTTTACTTTATAAAGGCTTGTTTTCAATCAGAGCCATCATTAGTGATATATATGGTAGGCTTGAGATTCTTCACAGCCACCAGAAACTTCTGATTTTTACCAAAATATTGTATGTTTTGTGTGTTACAGCTACTCTTTAATAGCTGTTGTTCAGTGTCAAAGTTGGTATAGACTGACAAATTAGCCTTAGGCATACAGCTATTACTGTTTGCATAATCCTGGTAGCATCCTGGGGGCTTCCCAAACAAAGATGATAACAAGGTCCAAACCTTGCAAAGCCTGATACATCTATTTAATTGTACTCATTGGTCCAGATCCTATCCCACCTTTTAGTCACATGGGATGTGTGTACATGTGATGAAAACTGCCTGTTTTTATGGTTTAATTGTGTTACACTTTGCATGTACAAGGTTTTTTGTGATTTAAATGAGTTTGTTACATTGCAAACTAAACCACATCCCCATGTAGTTTAGTTTGCAATGTAGCTACTTGTAACATTGCAGCCTTAAATCTGACAGTTTGCCTCCCTTCCCCCCCCAGCCATGGAAGAGGCAGACTGAAGGCAGAACACAAGCAGTGAGAGATCCAATCTTTTTTTTTTTTCCTAATCAGAGCCTGCCTGCCTCTCCTGTGGCTGTAGGGTGAGCTGCCAGTGGGCTGAGTATCCCCTGAGCTGTGGGGGACCCCAGCCTTATCCTCTACAGCAGCAGTGCCCCCCAGGGCTGCCTAGGCAGGCTGCTGGGGGGATGCGTGCTGCCCCAGCTCAGAGGTGCCCAATCCAGTGCTTCCCCGAGGCCACCTGAGCTTCCAGCATGCCATGCGCCATCCCTGCCACCATCTCCAATCACCGGCACACACAGCCACCCTCCTGCCACCTTCCCATGGTGTGCCAGGGGTAAGCCAGCCCATTCCTGGGCAGTCCCAGGTGGCGGGGAGGCGGCGGGGACAGTGCATAGGGTGCTGCTCTTCGGACGGGCTCAGGGAAGAGTTGGATCTTACCAGGTGCTTTTCCTGATGTGGAGCAGCACTCTCCTGCTTGCAGCCCACCTGGGCAGCCCCAGGGAGCACCACTGCCATGGAAGGAAGGACCAGGGCCCCCCACAGCTCAGGAGCTTCTCAGCCCTCAGCTTGCATGGACAAGCTCCGTTGGAAGAAAA
>NW_017729027.1:5702791-5707640 GCF_001723915.1 Gavialis gangeticus
CTATGCTAGGGTGAGGGAGAAAGGAGTTTTAAAATGAAAATCAACTCATGCACTGTCACAAAATCAAGTGAATCAGGAAATAAGACAGGAAGATGGGGAAGTTGAGTTCCCAGCATCAGATTAAGAAAAAAAAAAAGCAGTGAAGGGCCCAATCCTTTCCCCCCTCCCCCCCGAGTCTGCCTGTGCCTGCAGGGCAAAATGCCCTGAGCTGCAAGAGGGCCCAGTCCTTCTCTCTATGAGGGGTGGCACCCTCAGGGGCTGCCTGGGTAGGCTGCTAGTGTGCTGACTAATTAGCTCTGCAATGAAGTCTCAGCATCTACACATGTGACCCAATTGGACTACACAAAACTAATAAACACTGCTGTAGGATAATACTTGTGTTTACAAGCACTATCCTATGTCAGCAGTATTTACTGCCTGCCACGCATGTGTAGACACTGACAAGGCTGGCTGGGGCATGAGGGTGCTTCAGTGTGGGGGCTGCCTGACATCTAGCCCCACACTGGAGCACTTTCATGCCCCACGAAGCCCCTCCACAGCATGCTGAGCCAGCCTGAAGCAGCCCCCAGGCTGGTAGGCTGACCCTCAGGCTCCCTGCCAGCTGGAGCAGCTCCAACCCGGCTCAACGTGCTGCTGTCTCAGGCACACATTCAAATGCGGTGCCTGGGAGCAATAAACTCTGGAATGAAGTGTTCCAGAATTTATTCAGGAGAATTAATTGCACATACAGACATGATTGCACTGTGATTACTGATTAGTTGCATTGGCTTCATAGTTCCATTGAAATTAAGAGGCCTCTGCATGTGAGTGCAATTTTGCCACATGGAAGAGAAACATGGTCTAAGTGGACCACAAGGGCTCAGATTAGAAGCAACAGAAAAGAGTCTAATATTACTTGCTGGCTGCCAAAGTTTTGTTTTGTTATATTTTTTTTCCAAAATATATATTCCTCTGACTTTCGTAATGTTTCTTTAAGAAGTGGATTGCCTTTTAGTAAAAGTATTTTAAAGATGGGGCTGAAGAAGATGGATACAGAGGCAAGACAAGCTGGTTCCTGCAGGCTGAAGGGATCATATGGAAGTTTTGTTCAAGGTTTATGCAATGGTTGCTCAAAGAGGAGAAAAATATTAATTGGCTATTGTTTATTTCCTCTAGTTGAAGGCAGCAAAGCCATTCATTGACTATACCATTTAACGGCTCCCCCCTCTAAATATTATATACTTAGCTGTCAATATAATAACCCAAGTTGCATTTTTATGCTTCAGTATCTTGTATCTATCCCCTATGTGGTCTGGTATAAAAATGTTCTTATTTTCTTTTTTTTTTTATATCCTCCTGGTAGAAAAATACATAATAATTGTATTTGATTTTCTTATTATGGGAAGTTCTCAGACATGAGAATTCACTGAATGAGGAGTTCAAAAACAGAATTACTTTAGAAAAAGGAATTTCTATATTCCTTAACTCCCAACGTGTGCTGGTTTCGGACGTGAGCAAGCAACCAAATATGAAACCTCATCTAGAAAAATGTATATGAAGTTTATGAGTCAACATGCACACAATCTTGCCCTAACTGAGATTATGGCATATCTATAGCGCAGCTTTCTATAATCAATCTAACTTGTAATCAAAGTATATATACGTCAGCTCTTCAGTTCGATTTCACACAGTTTCGGTATGACTTCCAATTTGCAAATAAATATGATTTTTTTTTTAGCTTGAAAAATGCTCAGAAAAATAATCACAGACTGGAAGGAAAAACGCAGCGTAACCAAGACGTGTTGTTTTAGGACTGAAGTACTTTTGTCATGTGTCCTCCTTTAAGGAACAGACGTACCCGTCCTCATGCTCTTAGTAACTGAATTGTGCTACTGCTCTGCTGCCTTCCTCCCCTGCCTCCTCTCCATACACACATACTGTACATACCCACACTCCAGGGTGTCTGGCAGTGCCAGCAAATAGTGGCTTGACTTGGCCTGCCCACCCAAAAGAAGAAAAGCGATTGAAATATTCCCTATAGGGTTTTTCTTGAGCACTGAGATCAGGAAACTTGCTGGCACCAGGAATCAAACAACAGTCCTAAGAGCAGAGGCTCAACATTGTAGCCCAAACACAACTTATTATAATCCCTTGCTGCCTTCTGTGCTTATATAATACAGGCCTTCTTGAGTTACAAGACACTTTGAAGATCTCACCTTCTCCCATTACTTGTCTTTACATAAAATGTCCACAGATGTGAGTCTGCTAGTGTGTCTGAGAACTGCGGTTAATAATTTATAAACCAATACTTCCTATTGGGTATATTGTTTAAAATACTTGCATGTGCCAAAGGGAGCTGGCTGCCTTGCTGCAGGAGCACCCCCTGCTGACTCTTCTAAATAGCAACATTAATAACAGCTCTGAAAGGAGATGATGGCCTGAGATCTAGGCCAGAGATAAGGTGTGTCAGGGGATAAACTCCTATAAGGGAACCAAGACGACCATGAGACAGCTTCCTACAAATGGCAGCAGTTTTCAATGTGTATCTCAGAAAGTAGGATGAACAAATATGGGTACAGATATGGATGGGAAAAAATAACCTCACGAGGAAAAATACAGAACAAAAACTTTTCTTTGGCCTTAGTAATCATTTAAAATATCAGCACTTCCCCAAGCCAATGGTTCTGTGTTATGAAAAACAAATGACTTTTGCCATGCAAAACAGCAAAGTAAACTGCCTAGTGAAGCCGAGATGAAGGGAGTCCAATAGAACTACACAAATACATGATCATTTAAAGCGCTGTATATTAAACCACTGGCAGTCTTGTGAAGACTCTCTGCTGTTATATGTTCCAGCAATTATTCTAAAAAGACCCTTGAGTCACAGCATTAAGGAAATGGTCTAGACAGCTATGCTCTAAAAGCATGTCGTTGCCCTGCACTCCTAACTCACCAAGAAAAATGAGGGTGTCAGTGGACCACAGATTAAGACGTGGGTGGATATAGTTGTGCTATCAAAGGCAGTACTGTACATATGGGAATGATATTACCAACCAGTTGGCCAGCACTTCAGGAAGCAGGGAGCCAATCCCATGTCAGCAAAGATAGGCCCTGGAGAGGTCTTCTCCATCTCTACCTCCATTCCATGATTCCAAATATGATCTTTTGATGCTGGAACTTTTACTAACAGTGGTGAGAAATATAGTACTGTAACTTCATATAGGGACATATTGACTAGATCATAAAATCAATGAACATTTAGGCATATATGCAGGGTCACTGAAGAGAAACTCTTTATTATAACCTAGGGACATCTTGGGGGGGTGGGGAATATCACATATTTTTCACTCTTGCCTAAGCATCTTCTTCACTTTTGTGTACATTCAAATACACCCATTTCATCTTAAACCTTTTAAAAATAATGCCTGCATATCTGAAGGTTGACAGTTACATATTCAGAAAGCCATGCAATGATTTAAATATAAATGTTGTGATTAATTCAAGAACTTTGCACATTTTAGCCAGGCCCCAAAATCATTAGATGTTAGAAATGCTTCAAGAATGTTTTTAAAGACATTATGCAACATAAGCTACCCACTGAATTTAGCTGGTGATTTGTAGATCCTGAACTACACAGCTGAATGACCTAACTGACCAACACTTCGTAAAAGTTATTTCCTATAGTAATTTTGTTATTAGTGTTAGAAGGGCAAACATTACTATGCAGGGAAGTCAACATCAGCTAAAAAAGCAGAAGTGAAATTGTGCTGACTACACCTTCTAATTAGTTATATAAAATCAGTGATATAGAGGAGATAATCATTTATCAATCAAAAATATGGATGACCATTTTGGAGCCTTCATATCTCACATTCTTTATGGATGGATGTAGGCTAACAAAATATTGATATTCTTGTCCCACCTGAAGCTCTGCTTGTCACTTTTCCTGCCCAAGCCCGCATAGAGTGATTGTCAAGGCAGTTATTCTTTCATTTCTTGCTGTCAGTTAGGAAAGTGTTGACATTTATGAGAACCAGTCTGGTTTTTCCAGCTGTCTTTATCAATGTAAATATAGCTGCTTAGTTAATAATACAAGATCTTGCTGCAAAATCTGCACAGTTGATTACACATTGTAAGCTGCTTTGTTCATAGTCATCAATGGAATAAGACATCTTCACATGCACATCCCAGGTTTCCTTTTCACCCAAGGTATTAAGAGACTATCTCAACAGCCTGGTGCATTTCCAAGAACTCCTCTGTGGTATTGTTGTTACTACTTCCATAATGTGGTATAATATTTTTAGATGATTATATGCAATAGAATTTATGTTGCCTACCTGCTGTCAGTAGAGTTAAGACCAGTTCAGTGGTGATATGTTCAGTAGTATGAGACTCATAGATTCATAGAAATAGGGTTGGAAGGGACCTTGTAGATCATCAGGTCTGACCCCCTGCCCTGGGCAGGAGAGAAAACTGGGTTCAAATGACCCCAGCCAGGTAGACATCAAGCCTCCTCTTAAAGACCCCCAGGGTAGGAGCCATCACCATTTCTGTTGGAAGTTGGTTCCAGATCCTAGCCGCCCTGACTGTGAAGTAGTGCCTTCAGATGTCTAGTCTAAACCTACTCTCCAACAACTTGTGGCCATTATTTCCTGTTACCCCAAGGGGCGCTAGGGGGAACAAGTTCTCCCAGACCCTGCTGGTCCCCCCCCAGTAAGTTTACAGACCGCCACCAGGTCCCCCCTCAGACTTCTCTTGCAAAGGCTGAACAGGTTCAGGTCCCGTAGCCTCTCTTCACAGGGTCTGCCCTGCTGCCCCAGATCATGCGGGTGGCCCTCCTCTGGACCCTCTGAATGCTGTCCACGCCTCC
>NW_017729027.1:5712640-5736139 GCF_001723915.1 Gavialis gangeticus
CCTCCAGGTCGAAAAAGACCCATCCACCACTACCCTCTGAGTACGACCCTTCAGCCAATTTGCAATCCATCTGACAGTCACCTAGTTTTTTTTTAATGAGAATGGGGTGGGAGACAGTGTCAAAGGCCTTGCCGAAGTCCAGAAAGACTACATCCTGTCCAATGCTTTTGTGACCTGATCATAGAAGGCAATCAGGTTGGTCTAACAGGACTGCCTAATTAAACCACGCTGGTTGCCCTTGAGCATCATCCCTGATGCTGGCCCATCACAGATGTGCTCCTTGATAATCTTCTCAGAGTTTCCCCAGGATTGAACTAAGACTAATGGGCCTATAGTTGCCCGGGTCCTCCCTCTTCCCTTTTTTAAAGATGGGGACCACGTTGGCTTTCTTCCAGTCATCTGACACCTGGCCAGAGCACCACAAGTGCTTGTAAAGCCATGCCAGGGGCCCCGCAATAACCCCTGCCAATTCCCTCAACATCTTGGGGTGGAGAGCGTCTGAACCTGCTGATTTGAACACATCCAGCCCCTCCAGAAGCTCTCTAACCTGGTCCTCCCCGACCTTAGGCCTGGCGGCATTTCTCTCGAGTCCGTCTGGAATCTTGGTCGGGGAGTCCCGGTCCCTGCACAAGAAAATGGAGGCAAGGAATTTGTTAAAGAGGTCTGCTTTCTCCTCTGGTGCAACTCCCTTCTGGCCACTGAGTTTCTATTTCAAGCTCCCTTGCAATGCTTTTGTTGACTGCAAATCTGATTGGCTCCAAGCATATTCTAATAAACAGTAAACTGAAGGTTATAACAATACTGAACTTTTTTACTGTGTACTAGTCTTCTAATCCCTTATCTTACTTCAATGCCTGATGTTTCAGAAAAACCTAAAAATTCTTCCATCATTTACCTGGTAATTCATACAACACGCTATTAAAACAGAGCATTTTCTTCCTAGAGCTGACAGGATATTCTAAACAAGGATACTATTAGGTCATGGGGTGAAATTCTACCCTTAATGAGATTAATGGGAAATTTGGATTTCACTTCTTTTATCATAGATGGTGCATGTAGTAACTGGCATGACCTCCTTTTTTTCAGAGCAAACTGAACAAATGTGACATTTTTTGTCTTCTTGGTGTCATCCTTTTATCTCTTTTCCTTTTCCTATGTCTATTTTTCTCTCCTTTTAAATGTGTGCTCCCTTTGTTCCTAATGGATTGGTTCAACTCTTCTCTCTATCTTTTGGCAAGGGTGCCAAACTGGCACAAATATCTAGTACAGAGATGGGCAGAATACAGCCCAGGGACCAGATCTGGCCCACCAGGCCATTCTATCCAGCCTGCAGGGCCCCTAAAAATTTAGAAAACATAATATTTATTTGCTTGTAGCTGCCTGTCAAGGATGACAGGAGCTAGGGGCAGTAGGACCCAAGGGAAGCTGGCAACAGGACCCAGCAGCAAGGCCCACCCAGCCCCGTCCCCTCTCCCCAACCAGAAGCCCCTGCTTAGCAAAGGCTTCTGGCCTGAGACCGTGGGGCTGTTCCTGCTTCCCTGTACTGGAGAGGGAAATGCGGCTCTTGACAGCTTGCCAAAACTTGGTAAGTGGCCCTCTGCCCGAAATAATTGCCCGCCCCAATCTAGTATGAAAATAATAAATCTGGTTTTGGGTGAAGGGTTTTTAAAATGTATCTGTCTCCCATTTTCCCCCCGTGACTTAAAAAACTCTTGAGAGAGAACTCCTGAAGCAATCTGGGGGATCTGTGCTGTTCTCCTAACTGGACACAGGTTCTGTATGCATGCTGACCTTCACTATAATCTTTTATTTGGCTACTTTTTACAAATCTATAGGCTGATCCTTTTTTAAGTGAAGTCAGTGGGAGTTTTGTCTGCCTTCAGTGGAGACAAGGGCTTCCTTCCAGGGAGGTGCAAAGCATGTGTGTTTTAAAGTGTGTTGATTTTGACTTATAGATGTCCTCTGTGGATCAAGTCCTCTGTTTGCATGATTTTGTGGATCAGAAATTAGTTTTTGGATCAGTGGTGGTTTCATTCTTGGGGTATTTTCTTTATAATCACCCACATTATGAGTAATGGATCATCTATATACTTTTATTCTATATAGTGACCCTGTAGTGCTTGTTACAATGAAGTGTTTACAATGTTTGAATTTCCTGATTCATACAGTTTGTATCCATGGAGAATAAGGTTTATGTTATGAGATACGGTAACTCCCCGCCCCCCAACTAGTAACAACAGCTAGTAAGGAGATATGCTTTAAAGTTTTTGTATTTAGGAAGAGGAGTAACATGTTGAGAAGTGCCAAGAATTTCCTTTGGTATATAAATCTACACATTTTTTATTTCTTTGGGATCATGCATCGCTGAGATATGTGGTAAGGAAACTGCATCCTAAACCTGCCTTACAGTGAGAAAAAAACCCAAAACAGATCTTCAGTACTTCGTAAGTAAAGGGTACACATCGCTTCTCAAGAATAAGCCCTTTGTGTCTCTAATATGTTTATAATGAATTTTAATGTCTGAAAGCATGCATGTTTTCTTGACTCATCACATGAAACAACTAGATTTTGACTGTGAAATATATTAAGAATCAGATAGAGGAAATTATGCCATGTGCGGTATATTTCATTTTCCTAGAACAATCTCTGTTTTCAAAGCTAGGATGATTTTGGCCATAGCAGAAGGACAAGTTCCAAAAAGCAAAAAAGGGGTAATTTTTTTAAATAGTTCCTAGCCCTAAACATCAGTGTTAGAAAAGTCACCCTTACCAGATGGCTAACATAGACAAGGGAAAATAGACAATTTGATTTCAAATGTGAGAATGATTTTTAAAATGAATGATAGAAACTACTTCAGATTCATTATTTTAAGCAGGGGAACTCATGTGTTTAGCTTATGGGTCTGGTTTGAATAAAAGTTTGTGCTTCTTGAATACAAATCATATGTGATTCCAGGCAGTGGACTGGACCATTTGCTAATACTAATTGTTGTTGGTTGAAAGAAGTGTGGTAGAAGATTGTTAAAGTCTTCCCTGGCAGTAACTTGATCTGTGGAAATGTACTTTACAGGAACTATGATGAGGTTTACAGCTGGCAGAAGCTTATGACAGTATGGACACATGACTTTATATCTCCCCTTTAAGAACTGAATAAAATCTCATATGAAACAATTTTTCTAGTTAAATGATGGCAAGAAATGCATATACTTGTAGTTAATTTTTTTCCACATCATTTGACAAGAACAAAGCTGAAATGAAGATATGCACATCTATGAACATTTTACATTTTAAAAATATTTGATGATGTGGCTGTTTTGAAATAATATTAGCAAAATATACTTAAATAAGGTTGGCAAGTGAGAAAACCACCAAGTGAGGCCAGATGTTCTGCCAAGGTTCCACTATGAAATATCAGCACAAATAAAAAAGTGCTGCTTTACTATCAGAATACCCAAAGCACCTCAGTTTACTTCGGCGCTTTTCCACTCATCCACTGAAAATGTGCTTATTGACCAGAAATAAGTGCAAGCCTGGCCAAAAATAATTAATTTCATTTCACAGTGTGGTCTATGTTTGCTAATTCAAACTGGATACTTACCTTCTGCCTGCCTAAATCCCCTGTGTATCATGGTTATAGTATTCTTTGCTCTTTGTCCTCAGTTTGGTGTCGCTGTTCCATATCAAACACTGGCCATATTTACTTCAGAGTTAGCTGCATTTCAGTGATGCATGTAATAAGCACTGTTTTCAATATAAACCACTAAGCGATAGATATGCTTGTTACTGTGCAAGGCTCCAGTTGAGGGTCAGATACCTCCCATCTCTTTTTGTTTGATAATATTCTTCCACCTTACAAAATATTTCAGAGTTTTAAGGAAAATTCAAATCCAATGCAAGAGATTCATGCTATTTGGTTGGTGTTAATACACTTAGTATATGCTAGCTAGCTCTCACCCAATAGGAAGAATTTTTCAGTGTGGACTTCTACTCAATGTGTCCCACATTTATTTGAATTGCATATCCAATCAAAATCAAAGAGTTTTATATAGATTTGTCATGCATGCTTAGATGCTTAGAATTCTTTGGAATATTATTTGTGTTCTTTCACATCTGTTTCTCAATAATGCTCATTGTATTGGCAGTGTAATTGTCCTGCCATTTCCTTATATGATGTGCATGATGCCTGTTCTGGAAAATAGTTTATTTACAGGTTCAGATGCCGAGGGCTACATGCTGCATTTGGGAAACTATGGAAAAGACTTTTGTAGTTACAAATGACTGTATGGCCTAACTCATGTATAACTGTTTACAGAAGTGCTCAGTATAAATAACTATTAAACAGCCTTCCACCCATTAAAAACTTATAGAGCCAAACAGATTCTTATGCAAGGGAAGAATGGAAAAGAAGAGAGACTATTAAAGCTCTTTTTCTCTCTTACTCTTACACAGTACAGGCTTCAAAGTCCTTTTCTGCAGAATCATTCTTTTGGAGGGAGTAAGAATAGTATTATTTTGCTATTTTACTGAAAATGACCATAACTTGAGAACAGCTGCTTTTTTCCTCTGTGTTCTTATTACTTTGCCCATTGGTAAACACCCCTAACCCCATGTATTCGAATTACTGTAGAGAGACAAGGCTTATTTTTTTAGGTTTGTAAAGCTTAAATGGAGGTGCATATAAGACCATTTTGGATCTGGCCCACTGTCTCTTTATTGGCTCCTGCCAAGCTTCATCTGGCCTTTTTAGCAGATGTGTGGATGTCCCTTTCAATACAGAAAGAGCAAACAGCACAGACAGGGGAATTTAAAAATATTAATGCTGTACAGACTTGTTGGGGAGAGTGGCTGGGTCAGAAGGAATGTGTGGGACTAGGGCTGCACAGTAGGGCTCCATCACTGTGGAGCTTCTGTTCCCCTTTGACTATGGAACAGCTGATCAAGATCCCAGAAGCTGCCATAGTCCTCCCCTTCCATCTCCTTAGATATGACAAGGAATGAACTGTATCTCTTAGGAGCTGAGCACAGGATCTTACCCATAGCTTCTGTGCTAACACTGTTCCAACATTGCAAGTACAAATAAAACACTGATGTTTGCCAAGAGATGTTTTATTTTAATAATGCTTTTACAGAAAGAGTGAAAAATGAGAATTAATGGAATTCTTCAGTCAATTTGTCAGTTATAAACAGAGTGTTCTTTAAGTAGGATCAAAATGTGGACAAGAACACTTTCTCAGCTAATTTCTGTAATAGTAATAATATTAAGAATGATTCAGCGTTGCATCCTCTTCCTGTACTATAACTGACATACACAGATATCAAGTTGGCTTCGTCACCAAATTCCAACTGTCTGTTGGAGCTTCAATCACTGACTCTCATAACAACATCAATAATGAGACCAAGTACCTAAGTTTATCCATTAAATGTGTTGGCTTTGAGAGCTTTTTCCAGAATTATGTCAACCCACTACTTACCACTTATCTTAGTACCTTCTGCAAATACCCCTATTCACAACACATTACACACAGCACTGGACTTTCAGAGGGCATCACACTATATATTAAAACTATTCTAATGTGTTTTCACACATTACCATTCAGGCACAGCTCATACTGATTCCAGCCATCAAGCTCATAATCTTCATAGCACGTTAACAAAAGAAAAAAATCCATTTCCATTCTATCTTATCCACAACATGTGCACATATTACCTCATCCATCTTTGAGCTGGCTCCAGAGATTAACCAAAAAACTGACATGATAAATGTCTAATTTAAAAAATAGTCCATTTCCTTAAAGCTGACGCTATCATCAGTTTTGTTTTAAACTTCAACATAGGGTGTGAATTGCTACCGGATATTCTCATATATTTTTTTTAAATACCATTTCATTTCCAAGGGCTAGAGCCAAATATGATGTCATGTGTTCTAGTAGTTTAGCACTTATCTAAAGTGGGAGACTTTAGGGGTTTTTTATGTTTTTATTTGTTACATGAAAAGCTAGTAGGAAAATGTATTTTTGCAGGGAACTGCCATGACACAGAGCTTAACCTTATGATTATGTGAAGTATTACGCAAGTCTTTTTAATTGAAGAAATGTCACTTTAAGGAGCATGTTCATCATGAACTGGCTCCTCATAGCTGAAGAAGGAAGTCTCCATGAGTCTTGTTGCAGTGCTCTTTGAAGTCAATAGAACAACTTTTATTGAACTCACTGGAGTTACTCCAGATTCTTTTAATGTAATTTTGAGCACACTTTTTGACCCACAGAACGAAGGACATGGTCTAAATGAAAAACTGCATGAAACCTTTATTTCATGTACTGGGGAAAAACTTTATTGTATACAATATGAATAAGAAATAAAATATTCTTTGCAATGAAATAGTTTGTTCCTCCTAATCTAGTATTATTGTTACGCATGTGTTAAATCATAGGATACACATGGTTATGAAAGCTGATTTATTAACTAATTAAAAATAAGAGGCATCCACCCAAGCACCACCCAGCATCTGCAGAAACTGAAGCCCCTAGAAAAAGTCCTTGATGTAATTATCCCTCAGGGGAGACTCGCTAGTATGGGCTTAAAAAACAGTACTGCCAGCTGGTCAAAAGGAGCAAAAGGCAAACAGGTTTTGGTTTATACAATACAGTATTGTGTTTGTTTTCATTAAACACTCTTACTGATTTTAAACATCTGTATTTGTTAACTTGTTTAGCTCTTTCATACGTAAGAGTATAAACAAGGCCATATGTGCTCGCTGCTGGCATTTCTTCTCCTCATGCTGACATTTGCCTAACAGGCTAGATTTACATTTGTCAACTCAGTGGATCTGAATTACTATGAAATTTGAAATATTCAAGGCAAGTGTAAGGGACATGGGAATGATTTTAAAAAACCTCTACCAAGTCTTGTGTAATACGCCATGGCAACACGCAAAAGTAACATCCATCAACCATGAAACTGAAGCTAATTTTTTACATTTTTACAGAGGGGGCTTCAGGAAAGGCAGACTTACAGTACTTTACCTCTTACGATGGTTACCTATTTTTCTTCTCTAATCTTTTAATAATTATGACTGGAGTTGAAATAAAAAGCTGCAACGTTAACCTTTATTTACTTGCTTATACTGCTGTCGTGTTATCATATATGTACTGCTAAGATGCAAAATAGATATGATTAGCTTTCTATGCTTCATAATAGTAGCATAACTAATGGGGATGGGTGCAAAAATAGCAGTCTGTACAGCTGCTGCCTAGCTGCACTGCCACCATGGGTGGGCGGGGGAGGCTTGATACAGAGCTAAACAGAATGAGATTGAAGGGCCTATGGTTTACAGTGGGCACATCTACACGAGACGGTACTGTGCAGTTACATCTGAAAAAAATGTGCAGCGACAGTATTGTACAGTAACACCAGTTACTGTGCAGTCACTTAATACTTGCTCATACAGTAACGCGGGTTACTATTTAATCGTTTAGTACTTTTTAAGCAAGTACTTGCCTAAGCAAGTACTAAATGACTATGCAATAACCAGCATGTCTGTAGAAGTCCCATTGCTGCACCATTTTTTAAGATGTTACTGTACAGCAGCAACAAGCAACGAGCAACTGCACAGTAGCTTGTTGCTACGGTGCAGTAGCATCTCGTGTAGACGTGCCCACTGTAAATCACAGGCCCTTCAATCTCCTTCTGTTTGGCTCTGTATTAAGCCTCCCGCTAACACAAACACACACACAAACACAGTTTTTGTTGTCTAAAGTACATAGAACATAAAGCCCTCCAGTTTTGATCTCAAGACATCAACAAATGGAGAGTCAGCCCACAGCGGTAGCTACCAATGGTGGCAGTGCAGCCAGGCTGCAGCTGTAGTGGCTGCCACTTTTGCACCCATCCCATTAGTTTAGTACTTGGATAAGCAAGTACTAAATGACTGTGCAGTAACCAGAGTTATTGTACAGCACCGTTGCTGCATGTTTTTTTTTCCAGATGCTACTGTGCAGTAGCAACAAGCTACTGCGCAGTACCATCTCATGCAGATGTGCTCACTGTAAGTCACAGGCCCTTCAATCTCATTC
The DNA here is from genome assembly GCF_001723915.1 of Gavialis gangeticus. Taxonomy (NCBI): domain Eukaryota; kingdom Metazoa; phylum Chordata; order Crocodylia; family Gavialidae; genus Gavialis; species Gavialis gangeticus. The sequence goes on from NW_017729027.1 coordinate 5,720,712, forward strand.
TGTTTAGCTCTGCATTAAGCCTCCCCCCACCCTTTTTTTTGCCTAAAGTAAATAAAACATATGCAAGTATGTTTATGCAAGCACTAGCTTGCAAGCTTATGCAAGTTCTAAATGACTGTGCAGAAACAACTGTGCAGTCTGCCACTCTCGTAAACAAGGCCAGAAGAAACTAGATCAATGGTTGCCACCAATTTCAAGTCAGCAAATGAAGTCAGGAATGTGCTAGCATTACCATTAATGCAGGATATAATTCCCATTGCCTTTCACCTTATACAGTCTTTAGTTTTGGCCTAGTAAACTTTCCCCTTGGAGGAACCCTGGGGAAAGGTCACTGCTCCAAATACAAACGTCTCCAAAGCCATTGTTTGCACTTTATTTTATGCCCTTTTTCACATTTGTCTAGCTTTAACCCTAGTTTAACTCATACCTTCCACTGGCTTTTACCAAATGAACTTAAACTCTCGTACGCATGGGTTTCTGGGTGTTCATTTATCTAATGAGCATGAGCAGTGGATGAGCATATGAGGATAAGCAGTGGATGCTGCTGCAAAACAATTGTATATAATGGAGTCTAATTTCAACCACTTTCTTCTACACTGTCTCTGATTTTGGCCCATTTTTACATTCAGCTAAAATTATGTTCTTTACTCTGTGTTCTTTATAGGTTATTATATTTTAAACAGGATCCTGTGATACTGGCCATATGCAGTCAGTCATTGTTTAACTTTTCAAAAGAAATATTCCTCTGTGTGGGTACATGTGTAATTCTACACATTCACCTTGATTTTCATTGGGCGCATCTGCCCATGTTCTTTAAGGCACATTAGCCAATTTTACTGTGCATTAAAACATTACTAAGAAACCGTGGGCACTTTTACATGTGTTCTGGGGGTCGGAAGTGGCATTTTAATTAGTGTGGCTCCAACAGCAGTAATTAGAGTGGCTCTAATTAAAGCACTGCCACATCTCATGTATAAGTGTCTCTGAACTTAAAAATGGCAGCGAGTTTGCTTGATAAGCTTTAGTTCAAGTCCCACCCCCCACCATTTCTAAGTGTGGGGACACTAATACATGAGATGCCGGAGGCTGCTGGAGTGCAGTAATTGCCACGCTCCAGCAGACTTGATTAATCAAGTCTGGTTTGATGCACTGGAATACCAGCACATCGGAGCAGCCTCCATGCTCATGTATAGGTGCCTCATGCCATTTAGTTAATGCACTTTAAGACAGGCTTATGTGTATTTTCCTAGTACCACACAATGGAGGTGTTAAATTTAATGCGCATTAAAGAAAGCATGTTAATGCACGTTTCGATGTGCCCATTGTCAATATAATTTACTTTCAGTTTGTGGCTCATTTATGCAGCCAAGGGAGTCCAAAGAGGCTTTAGTGTAAATGAAAATTCTAGCCCAAAGTGTTTTAAAACCACATCACACATTACAGGCATAAGTAGCAATAGCTTTTCATTGTAAATTGTACCTTGCTATTGTAATTTATCATGATCAAACATTTGTTGGCAGCACTTCCCATAAGATCCGGCTGCAGTGTCTATATCAGTATCAAGTAAAATCAAACATGGCTTGTGAACAGAGGTTTAGTGATAGATAAATCATTTGAAGAGCTCTAGAGAAACAACTCTTCACACACACCAGTGTTATGGTACTTGTCTTTATTGCTCTTCCAGCTTTTTTTTTAATTTGATTCACAGTCTTCTGGTGACATGTGTTTTGCCTTATTCAGCCATTTGGAATACAGGTGTATGACTGTGTTTTTGATGGAGTGTTGCTATTCTGGAGTGCTCTGTCCAAAACACAATCCCACACATGTAATCCAAACTGCTGAAGATGAGTCAGACATCTTCTCGTTGCCTTGATAATTAGACATACTTTCATACAAAGTTGCATAGTCTTTTTTATTACTTGCAGACACCAGGCTTAAGCAATATTCCTGTACTTTAAAAGGTCACAGTATTGGGCTATTTTATTTATTTTTCTTGAGGAAATTGTTCCAAAAAGTCCAAGTATTATACAAGCTTGAACTAAATTAAATCAAAGGTTATTAGATTGCAAAGCAATATTGGTACCTAAATAATTTTAGCGTGCATTAAAAATGTTTTTTTAGATATATTTCATGGCAGTAGTTAAATAGTCTATTAAGTACATAGAACAGCTAAAGAGTGAGAGTTTATCTTAATTAAAACATTAATGTAGGAGCAGCTTCTATTCTTACTAATCCACACAGACTACACAGCTAAAATGCTTGTTTCTTTGAAAACGTTTCAGTTTCTTATCACATTAAGAAAATGACCACTTTCTAAAAGCCTGAGACAACAAAGAGCTCCACTAGGTTTTAAAGCCTTAATCTAGGTATTATTTTAAAGACTCATGCTGGGAAAGGCAGACTTCACAAGTCTTAGAATATGCTGTCTGAACCTTGTCTCTGCTACTGTTTATTTCTTGTACTTTAGGAACTAAGAGGTGATTAGTGGGATAGAGCTGGAAGGAAAGAGAAGACACGGGAGAGCAGGTGTCATAGTCCCTTGAGCCTAGGCTTTATGCCTTCTTTAGTACTTCAACAAGCAGATATCTTGGTGGCATTTCTGGCACGAGGTGGGTGGCAGCTTGACATCAAATGTTCAGCTGTCAAATCCCTGAGTAATGAAAGGTCATCTCCCGAACTTAAGAGCTAGTTTTAGGAGATTTTTTGACAAACCACATTTGAGAGCCTCAGTCCACCAATGGTTTTCTTTAGCAGTATGTATTTGGTTTGCTTTTGATTCCCATACACAAACAGCACATGTAGACTATCAGTGTTGATGAACTTCATTCAGGTCAAAGAAAACAACAAGAAAGGGAACAAATGTAAGGACCTCATCCTTTGCTCTAATAAGGTTGCTCTACTAGCTGTTAAAGAGGACTTACTGTGGGACATGTGCCTGCATCCCCCTGGCATATGTGGCAGACTGGGAATGTATGTATATGAGTGGTAGGAAAATTGAACGTTTGACAACTAAACACGGCTATGATATTCCAGGGGATCAGGAAGTACAGAGGATGAATACACATCCACTACACAATAGCACAGAGGATGAGCACAGAGGCTGGCTACCTTTGACTCCCCCATCATTCAGTGGTATCCCAAGTACAGCTCTACTAGACCTGACCGAGTGGGGAGAGAGCACAGCATATTACTTACAGGGCGTGTCTACACGAGACGCTATGTTGCCATAATGATGAGCTACAGTGACATACAGTAACGTAGTGTTGGCAGGCACAAACTATGATGCTTCTGCTATTGCTCATTAGCAATGACCCACGGAGCACTTGGTCTGTGCAGTACCAGTGGTTACTAAGCAGTCGGGCACATGTGTAGACGCGCCAAAAGTGTGAGAGCTTACTGCAGTTGACTAAAAGCATTGTTCCCCAGTAGGCAGGCATTGCATTGCACAGAGAATGGCCCTATAATAGCTCCAATGGATTTATGTAACTTTGCATACCATTGGTTTCTTGCTGCTGCACATGAACCTCCATGAGGAGTAGTCATTGCTGGGAGATGGTTCTTCTGCCACTATGTAAAAGGAGCCTGCACAATGTACCCACCCATCTGGTTTTTTTAATTTAGCTAAAGGAAAGTAGTTTGTCTACTTACTAGCACTACTAGATAAGGAGTCTGCTCACACATATCAGCTGACAGAAACAGGGGCTATATATGAAATTATTTCACATTGATTGTGCACATATGGATCTATTTTTCATCATCAACCACACACATTTAGTGCTGTGTTCCTTGTGTAGGAACACAAGATCAAATCCAACATTTCAGTTTAAGAGAAAAAGTACATGTAGTCAATGAACTTAAGAGTGAAATTAGAAAGAAAAAAAAAGTTTGAGTCAAAATAATTGGAATCAGTTTATGTTCAAGTTTTTCTGTCCAAATTTGCCCTGCTGACTTCTTTCATTTTCCTTAAAATAACAGAGGGACCAAAAAACAAGCCATCTGGTTCACAGAGATACCATTTATAACAGACATGGAACCAGGAAAACTGCAGACTGCATTACTGGCCAAACTCTTGCCAAATGAATGAATGTTCATTCCAAAAAATCTTTCTAAAATTTTAGCATAGAATATTATAAAACAAATGATATATTAGCAGGGTGATGACCTTTCCATCTTTTTCAACTATTGACATATACAATGAAATTTATAACTCACTAGTGTAGTTGCTACAAGCCTTTTACCAGGAATCTGGGATGAAAACTTGGACTGGATTAAATTATGGCAAATCATATCAGCTCTGGCCTCTAATGCTCAATTACCTTTCCTTCCACACAGTCTTTAGAAGAACAATCAGTATAAAATACAATATAGATGTTAGGCACATAGGAACAATTCCTGAAGGGTGCTAAACACCTTCAACACTTACTGTATTCAGTTTCCATCACTAAAAATGTAAGTATTCAAGAAAAAAATGATAAAAAGAATAAAGGCCTGAACCTTCTCTTCTAGACATCATTTATATTAGATGTGAAAGCAGGAAAACAGCAGAATACATTGCTGCTAGGAAGCTGAATCATACTTCTGGCAAATAAACTAATTTGGCACCTTGTCGCCTTGGACATTTGAGACTCCATCTAGCAGCAAATGGTTGCTGCCTGTGAGTGCATACCTCTTACCACAGGCAGGATCAAATCATTGAAACAAAACATATATATAGTACAATGTTAACAGGTGTAAATATGTATTATTTTATAAACATATAGACCTGCTATATGTTCTATAAACATATGGACCTCTCACACTTTAAGGTCCATTTTCTGCATCTGTTCCAGGGAAGATATGCCTGGAATTATAAGAAACAGAGGCAGATCCAGGGTAGGTGCAGTGGTGTGGCTGTACCACCTTTAACAGTGTAGCTCACCTGCCAACAGCTCCAGTTCCCCACAGCTGTAGACTCAGTGGTCCCCTACAGAGTCCAAGGCATGGCTGGAGCTCCAGGATGGCAGAAGATATCCTGAAAGGGAACAAATAAAAAAATAGGTGAGGAAGGGGAATCAGCCTTTTGCTATGGCTGTCCTTGGTTAACTGAGGCAGAGGAAGCCCCAGGTTGCTTGTACCCCATTCCAGGCAGGGGCTGCACAGTAGGAGCTACACAGGATAACGGGATCAGTCGCAATGGCAGTGGTAGCAGCAGGGGGTGGGTCCCTGCTCATTGTCTCCCTTCAGCCCATGGCCTTCAACTCTGGGAAGCAGCTATGTGGGGTGCCAGGGAAGCCATGTTAGTGGGCAGTCCCCCACTTCCAGCATGTTTCCCACTAGTGGGAGACATCAACGAGGGACCCAGCAGAAAACAAGCACTGGAATGAGGGAACCCACTTGCCACTGTCACTGTCCCCTGCTGAGCCTGGCACCTAGTGCTGTCATTCACCACAATCCCTGGCTGCACCAGGGCAAGACTGGCTCTGCAGCTTTCCCTGCCCTGGGTCAGCTGGGGAAAGCAGCAGCAACAAGGAGCCCCTCTCCCCCCACCCCCCACACACACTTTTGTATGCCTAGACACACCCCCTGCTAGAGAGGCGGGGGGGGAACAGAAGGGAAGGGCAAATGCCTCTGGGTGCCAGAGGGGAGGGGGTCCTCAGAACGGGGTAGGGGGTGGAGGGTAGGTTTTGGGGATCTCAAAATATCCCCTGGCAGATGCTGCTGCAGTGCAATCTGTGTGTGGGGGTACGTGTGTATACAGCTGAAGCTACCTCTGCAGCAGCAGTCCTATGGCCTGCACCCCACTTTTAGCAATCCTAAATATACCCGTGATGAGAGATGTGCCACATGTAGGTCTAGTAGTGATGGGAGTGAATGCTTACAGAACACCATGCTGATTGGGTGTGATCATAAATGGTGCGAGAAATGCTCAGCTACTGCATTTGGTTATAAAATAGTTTAGTCCTCCAATTAAGAGAGGGCCTAACACGATGGGTGTGCTAAACTGGCTTTGAAAATATTTTTACAAATGTTAGTGTAAGAGCGGACAGGTCTGTCATGTCTCTTTTTTTATGGTACTTGTAATCTAAAAGAACTGTTATAAAGGGAAACGAAAAGAGATTTTATTGGCCAGGTGGGTGTTCCAGGTTCCGTTACCATTTATAAGTTAAACTCTGAAAACTTAAAGACCTCCCAGCTGTAGTAAATATAACACCTTGTGTGTTATTCACCAAGTGGATTGAAAATGTGATACAGTCTTATTATGGATGATAGTTTGTGGCAGGAACTACTGGGCAATCCTGAAGTAACAAGATTTTGAAATGAAAAAGTTTAGAATTGCAATGTAGTGTGGTTGGAATTTAATTTAGATTTTAATTCTGTTCCTGTAATACTAAGAGTATGCACAGTGATCTGATTAATTTCAAGTAATTAGGTGATGTGAAATGATGTCCTCCTCAATAAGCTTTTAAAGATAAACACATACTCATGTGCTGTTTATTGTACTTTAAAAATACAAAAAGAGTTGCATAGGGAGAAAATTCTTTAAACTGCATTTGGAGAGTGACCTAAGATGTGGGAAAGTTGTCTATTGCTTATATTATTTTTTCACCCACTTTTGAGTGCTTTGAGGCTACATTTCCCTTGAGTTATGACAGATATTGCCACCCACCTTAGTTCTTCCTGCCTCTGCCCTAACAGAACCTCTTTGTTGTTTTATCTAATCAGATTCAGAGGCCCCGCTATAGCTAGCTCTTTCAGACTGTTCAAAGCGGTTATATTTCTTATTTCCCAGGCTTCAGAAGAACTAAAAATAACCAAGCAAAAATCTGAAATGCAAAGCTAATGTTTCTGCCAGCATTGGAAGGAGATGTTGTCAGGATTGACAAAATATTTTGTGGATCTTATTAATTTTTATTTTTATTCCACATTACTTGTGATCCTTTTGCTAAATCTTTCTTCATTACAAATTAATAAAAATGTTTACCTTCGGGATTGTTTTCTGAATAGCTAAAAGTCAAATACATGACATTCTTCAAACAAGGAAGGAACGTTAATTATATCTTTCTTTGTACAAAGGAGAACATGAAGTATTGAGGCTCATGGTTAAAAAAGAAATGTTTAGAAATGTATAACAAGATTTTTCAAGAATTGTCTTGGACAGCAAGACTCTAGTCCTCTGGGGTACTGTGATTCCTTCTGCAGGAAGCTGACCATTCCCATTGAGAAGCAAGGAGCTACAAATGAGCAGGAACTGGTCCTTTGTTTGGATTAAAAGGCTAGATGATGAGCCAAATCTGTGTTTGGCTTTCTTGATTCCTATGGGACTATTCCTGCAAAATAACCAAGATTTTTGCCAAGATTTCCTTCAGGTAAATGCTCTCAACAGACAGATTGTTCCACTAGGTGGAGTTACCAAAAGACCAAGTTTTCTAACTGTAAGTGCCCAAACCCATGAGACAGTGAACCAATGGAAGTTTGGAGAACTCACCTTACAGGATTCTCTTTTAAGTATATATCTCAGTCCATTACATGTTAGCATAAATCAGAATCTGGATCCATGGTTTTTGTTTTTAAGTCTCCAGAGCAATTTTAAGGACCAGAAACAATCTAAATATTGACTGGTATAGTGATTGCATAATGGGAATCAACTCTCTTGAATGAAATGCTCAGCTGAGGTCAATGCAGCTATAACATATTCTACCTCATACTCTATCCCTGGGTGTTTGAGTGATTTTGGAGACTGTGGTTTATTACTTATAGATCAAAATAAGAACTGTAGTGAAACAAAAATGAAAACATTTTTAAAATTATCACAGTATTTCATTTCTAAACTGAAAACATATTAGAAGAGATACTACATATTTTAAGATACTACAAATTAAATATTGCCATTCAATGACCATAGATTACTTTTTCATCTTACAAAAATAAGCTTCCATGTAGCAATTCTGTTTTCTATGCAACTTGTACTTGTATGGAAAATTTTTCTTTTTCTGACATGTATACTATCCAGTATTTTTACTGCATTGTCATGTAAGGAAGTATTATCACAGTGGGCATGAACAGAGAATGCAGTTTAAAGAAAGTTCTTAATTTACCACTGTTTGTTTGCTTTTCATCCAGTATGAAACTGCTAACTGTTAAAAAAACACAACTAAGAATATGGCTAAATATTTATTATCATAATCTCCTATTTCACATATTTGCAAGTTTAGTGCTGAAATACTATCTAATGTGTTGCTTCAGCCAAAGTAGATGTGGCAGACTTTTTGTTTCTTTTTTATTTGAATGTTTTTCCCTATTGACATTTAGGTATGTTATGAATCTAGAAATAAGAAATGCAAAACCAAAAGTATGGACATTTTATACATCTTTATTTTCTATTCAGTAGTTTTGAACAATTGCACTAGTGTATGAAGCTTTATACTTTAGCTATCTGGCAAAAAGCTGTGTGCGCATATATACAGTTATATAAAAAGTCACCAGTAGACTACTTGGGTGAAATCTTGGCTTAGCTGGAATCAGTGAAGAGCGTGACTTGGGGTGGGGGGCATTCCATAACTTGAGGCTTAATTCTGCCAGAGTGAATTTAAGGGTTGGTAGAAAGCAACTCTATTTATTAATAGCGAAAATAAGAGAATGGGTTGATCTTTGTGGCTACCCCTGCTTCCTACCTGGTTGGTATTAAATGGAAATGAAAAATATTTTTTATAATTACACAGGATATCATTTGCATACACTGTTTTCCAGGTGGGCCCCTAAGCCACACCAGAGCTATTCTGCACCAGAACCTGTGTCACCACCACCGAGTGCTTATTTCCATGTGGGCAGAGAGGGCTTCCACACTGTTGATCCCAGCACATTTCTGCACCCAGTGTGAAAGCTCTTTGAACAGTTACTGAAGAAACAGAGAAACTGGTCTAATTGCTTCAGCTGGCAAAACTCTTAACGGGTTTCTTGGACTGTGATTTTGTATTCAATTACTAATGAAATAACTCTCACTGTGAATGACTAATGTCACATTCTTCACTGTGTGCTTGCTCTCACTGAAATCCATGGCAAAACTACCATTGACTTAAACCTGTGTAGGCTCAAGCTCTTTACTGTCCTCTTTTGATTTCTGTATTTATTATTAGATGTATATCCTGCCCGATCCACAAGGTTTAGAGCAGCTTATGATAAACAGAAAAACAAAAGGTGAAAACAAGAGCTCTCACTTCATGCTTTCTTGGGAAAGAGTGAGAGCTGGAAGTTGTTATTCCTACCAGCATTATGAAGGGAAAATAGCATGTTTAACAAATTATTCTAGTGTATTAACTCATACCCTGTCCCACATTAGCTTGCAGAATTTCCAGACAGCAGTAGTTGTGTATAAAAGTGAAGTGCAATAAACAACCCTCAGTATACAAGTGGAAATGCAACACATGCAGACTGCCTGATCCCAAGAGATGCTGTTATGCTTTTGGCCGTGTAATAGGTACTTTCCATTCTATTGAATAGTCAGTGCAGAGGACCCAATAATCTAGTATTTGTTTGTTTCTTCTAACTACAGTTTACACATGCAGAAAATAATCTGGAATACAGGCAGAAAGAACCCTTTGGAAGCTGAGTCTTTATCCTTCATGCCAAATGTAAGAGACAGTGATAAAATCTTAATTGGTTTCCCATTTCTTTGTACAAGCAGTACTGCAAAACTGTGCCTTACAAAATCTTTCGATTCCAAAACCATTCCATGAAGAGGACATGAGTGTGAACAATGTGTATTTGTACCCTCAAGTGAGTCTGTTTCATTTTGCAATTTACTAAATACTGGCATAAAATTTCCTAGAGCAACGTGAGTCTCACAACGCAACTGACAGCCTTTAGCTGGATAGCACATGCAAGCACAGAGTGCTATTGTTCTAAGGATATTTTAGAGACAGTGGCCAAGGAAACAAGGGCATTAATTCCTCTGCATATTTTAAACAGTTGCTAAAGTACTAAAGTTTATTCAAAACAAAATAACCATCATGGAAAGCAGAAAAGGTTTAGGAACAGACTGTGTATAAAAGCGGGAAGGGGTTACTTATTTCTGTTATTGATGTTCCATGGGGAAATAAATGTGCTGTCTTATCTGTGCTTTTTCTAAGTCTGAGCAAAGTAATTCCTGACTTGCTGTGTATTTAATAAGCTTAACTCCTCTTTAGTTAAAGACAACTATCATGTCACTTGAACGGAATCAAAGAAAGTCTTAGTAGGAACCCAAAATGGCAAACAATGGAAAAACCATACATTAAATTCTCATTTGGCTGCCCTGTTCCACCCACAGGCTCCCGCACAACATGTAAAGGAACAAAAAGAACAGTAAACTTTCTGTACTTAGAAGAAATGCCAGCAAAGAAATGAAAAACAAAGCTACGGTCTTGTATCTCTGTTCCCGCTGCTGGGTTCCAGCCTCTGGCCTCATGCAGCCTTGATACAGGTTTGCCAAAGGACCACCAACTCCGTCCGTCCCTGCTGCAAGAGGCAGATATAGATGGAGCAGCTTTCAGAGGTGACATAAAAACTCCTGGGCCAGAAAAGCGTTCTATTTACATTCTCAGATGCCATCTCTGACGGTGCTTATTTTTTATTCATTTGCCAGTGGTACTGCAGCAGCATCAGCCCTGCCTTGCACCTATGCTTAGCAGCAGGGTGTCTTAGACAGTCCGTCTGGCTAAGCTCAAGCAAATCTTGTGTGACCTCAGGCAGCTCTGCTGGTTCTCAGCCATGTTCTTTGTTGTATCAATACAGCCTCAGCAGCCTTTCCATAGCGAGGCTCCAGAAGCCGCTTTGGCCTGACAGCAGCGAAGGCAAAATGGCCTGTCCGGCCTTCCTCAGACCTCTCTGCAAACAGAGAGCCGTGCTTTAAAAGCAGACGGTTCTGCTCCTGTCTCTTAGGTCAGAGCTTGTGGCCCATGGTACATATGGGAATGAAGCAGCAACACTGCAAAGAGCATAAGGAAAACCTCAGCGAAGATTAGAGACGTCAGCCCCATGTGGGCAGCAAGCCACTTTCACCTTGGTGACCAAGCAAGCCCCACACATTGCCACCAGGCCCAGGCAGGCACGAGGGCAGTGGCTAGAAGCCCCAACACAGCTCAGGAGTGGCAGCAGCAGTGGTGGAGGCAAATCTGTGTCCAGGGGCACCCGAGCTGCTGCAAGACAGTGCTGGGTGCAGAAAAGGATTCAGGTTTTGTGCAAATGGGGCCGAGGTGAAGTCCTGGGGCTGCCTGGGCCAGACAAGAGGCTTGGGTCAGCCCTTGGCTCAGAGACCCGCAGGCGCTGGGGAGGGCATGGAGACACTTTGCACATGACTGAAGGTGGGAATCTCCTCCGCTATCAAATATGTCATTAAACACGAGGAGGTGGCCACAGCACCCTCGACCTGCAGGACCCACAGTGATCCCCACCCCCTCCGGCAGGGGGGCCGCATCCACACCACCCAGCGGCCACGTGACGTGTGAGAGGCGGGGCAGGGGCAGGGCGAGTCGAGCACTTACGTCACGTGATGGGGATGCCGACTGGTGTCACGTGAGTAAGCCTGCCTGCTTCCATGCTGACCGCTGCCTAGGGCGGGGCGCAAGGGCGGGCACAGAATCTGTCGCGTCACGTGCCCCGCCCGCCCCTTCTCTCCGCCGACGCCGGCGGGGGCGGGTCTGGCTGGCGCATGCGTTATGTGACGCGAGGCACCGGTGCGGCTCGGACGGCGGCCCGGCGGGGCCAAGTTTCGTTTGTCTCCTAGGCAACTGCACGGCGCCTGACTGGAAGCGGCGGGTTTTCCGCTGGCAGAGGCGCCAGCCCGGGTGTGTCGGCGGGGCTCAGTCTTGCTTGGTGTGTGCGGCGCTGCCCTGGGACCCGGCCTGTGTCCTGCACCCCGCTCCCCCCGGGCGTCCGGCTGCAGGGGCGGAGCCCCCGGCTCCCTTTGGGAACCGGTTTCAACCTCCGGGAAGCCGTCTTGGGGGGCGGGGCGGCGCTTGTCGCGATATGACGTGTAGCGACGTGCCGGTGGTTTACGGCACCGGGCAGCCGCGCCCATTCCTGCCCAGGGCAGCGGGCCGGGCGGGGGATCAGTGCTGGATGGGCTCTGGGGGCGGCACTGGCAAGTGAGCATAGTCACTTCTTCAAGAAAAGCGAAGGTGTGAAAGCGAAGCCTGGTATTTGCTGGCAGGGCTGGACGTGTGAGATGAGGGCAGGCTCAGGTGCTCCCTGCTTGGCCTTTCCACCCCTTCCCCCAGCTGCCTGGCTGTCTGCAAGGAGGAAAGTGCTGTCATACATTTAGGGTGCTTGCAGACCTAAAATAAAGGAACCAAACCAGCGCTTTCAGCTCAGCATGATCTCACACCGAGCCTTGCCTACACCCAGAAGAAGCAGCATGTTACTTCAACCCGGCTCACCCCGTGTTTGTAAAGATCAGGCGCTTTAGTGGGGCTTTATTGGCACTTTTATTTGAAGCTGATTCAATCGGCTTAGATAAAATTGCCAAAAAGGCCTGCTGACCCACATGATCTTTACAGATGCTGCAGAGCCGGCTTGAAGTAACGCACTGCTTCTTCCGGTGAAGCACGCTTTTTTTTTTTTAATGTCTGCAAGCGGCCTTATTTTTTTCAGTTAGGAGCCACTTGGCTCGCAGCAGTTGTGGGGGGCTGCCTTGAGTCCAAAAAAAAAAAAAGAGCTACTGATCTGGAGTCAAATGGTTAGATGTCAGTTAACTTAAGAATTGTTTTTGGAAAGTAGGAAGTCAAGTAAAACTCCTTGAAATGAACCATTAGCAAGGCACGCAAAATATGTTTGTGCAGGGTAGAGGAGAATTAGACCTCACTTTTTTTTCCTAATGAGCCCACAGATAAATTTTACTGTAGTGGAGACATAAGTAGTAAAGTATTACCGTGTCAGAACTCCCAGTTTTCCTTGATGTAAAAAAAATATAAAGGATACTTGATGGCGCGTGTCGGGCAAAAGGCAAAATGGTTATCTGCTTACCATAGTTTCGGAGACATTTTCCAAGTCCTTGCCTAAGGTGTCTTATTTAATTCAAAGACTGGGCAGTCTTCGCTGTAATTTTCTTTTTTTGCTTCCAAAGTGTTGGGTGGTCTTCTAGTGATTCAAGAGCAAAAGCAAGAAACGTTTGTTATAGCTGTCAAAATCCTTTTGCTAGGTAAGTAAAAGTTCTTTGTTGGAAAGTCATCTGTATTTAAAGGAAAGCTTATCTGCAAACCATTATTCTCTTGCATTTGTACAGTGCTTCTCATCAGAGTACTTAAAAATTGTTTGGCATGAATGAAAAAACCACATCTAGTTGGCAGGGTGACAGGGTGGAGAATATTTTGATTTAAGGAGTTGGCAACATACCCTTCCTTCACCAAAAGTGAAGGCTTTATGAGTCCATAAAGCTCAGGCAGATATCTGAAACATTTTAAAACATTAAGTAATTTATTTTGTACCAGCAGTATGCTCAGTGCATGGCAAGATGTAATAAAAACAAAGACAGTAGGCATAACACACAAAGAATGGGGCGTAAAATAGATACAAATAGATTTATCCTGATTTTTGTTGTTAATGAAATATTTTGTTCCTGATAAGACTGGTGAAAAGGCTACATTTGGGAGGAATTTTGAGGAATGAGAGGATGCTTCTTAGTTATCTGCCCCACAAAGATAAAAGCCTTGATCCACCCTGTCGGTTTTTAAAGATACTTGTTTTATACAGTCTAGGCCAGTGGTGCTCAACCTTTTTCCCCAGCAGGCTGGAAGGGCAGTGTCTGGTCCAACCATCTGGTTGGAGCTTGGCAGCCACCATCTGACCATGTGGAGGGGAGGGGGAGGGTAGCCCACGCTGAGCTCGGGCCTATGGTGGGGGGGGCAAGGAAGGAGGTTTCGATTGGCCCTGCAAGGGTGTAGGGAAAGGGGTGTGACCTGGCCCTATAGGGGGTAAAGGGGTGCAGCGTGGCTCCAACTGGGCATACAGGGCTTGTGGTTTTCAGATTTGGCAGGGGGAGGATGGCCACATTAATGGCAGCTGCTTCCCCATCACCAGATTTCCTGATCTGTGGGGAGCCCCTTGGACCAGATGTGATGGCTCCGTGAGTCACATTTAGCCTGCATTTACCCCTGTTCTAGGGCCAGTGATTCTCATGAAGGTTGCCATGGTGCCCTGGGATGTCTTCAGATCCTTTCAAGGGTGATGCAGAGGGACATGCAATGTTAGCGCTTTTAGATGTGCAAACATGATTTACCGATAAACCCAGTTTTCAAACAGGAATCCATGGTATTACAAACATTCTGACCTGTTGTGATCTTTCTGAGTTTTTTGCACCAGCAGAGTTGCTCTTTTTTTTTTTTTTTTGACTATGAAAAACAACAGAGTGAAAATTAAGAGCTGGCACTTTCTGTGGGGTGCTTCAAGTCTATTGAGGAGTGCCTTAAGTCTAAAGAAGTTGAGAAACTCTAGTCAATTCAGACGTGCTCGTGCCAGTTGTACTTGCAACAAATACAGTATTTGACACATACATGTCTAGGGTAGTCTAGTCTTGAAACTGAAAAAAATTATAGTTCCTGTATGAAAATCACTAATCTACTTATAATTTTAATCGTGCTTTTAATTCTTTATTTTTCATTGTAGTATTGGCCATTTTTCCCATGGTTCTGGCGGTTAAAGTTGAGTTGTGACTATGGCTCATCGGTTTTCAAAAGAGGAACTAGAAGAGCAATTTGAACAGTTTCTAAAAGAGGTATGTTTATGCTTTATCAAGAGATTGTTCACATCTCTTTGGGGTTTTTTTCCCCTTTCTCCATTCAGATACGCAGAAACTTCATTGTTGGGTATAGAATGTGAGGGGGACAAGATGAAACTTTTTATGTTGAATAATTTCTCAAATATCTATTATGTTGTGACCTTGCAAAGACTTACATGCTTAAGTCAAATCACACAAAAGACCTGCTGAAATTAATGGAATACTTCTGTGTATAAAGTTAAGTGGATAGTTAAATCTTTTCCAGAATTGGGCATTTCTTTGCTTCTTTTCTACATGACTTTATTTCAAACTAATTGTGATCAAGGTATTACATTTAAGAGCTGTACTTTGCTGTTATAGAAGAGATTAAAAATTGACCTGTTTGGTTTATAATATAGAGGAGGAGATCAAAAGTAACTTTCCTCATGTGTATATAACATTGCAAATTACATTTAAAATTGCTTTAACTGCTAAATAATACTGTATAGAAATAAGCAATGTGAGCAGGGGATGGCAACTTACAATCTGTTTCCTAGCCTTATCATGGATAGTATAAAAGGCTAAGTGCTTGGATCTGGCCCACAGTGGTACAGGGGGATTGACAGCATATAGCTTGGACCAGCGTATCCCCACCTCTGCCCTGTGTTGTGACACTGATTTCGTCATCCCCCCCCCCCCCCCCCCCCGCGGCCCCCCCCCC
>NW_017729027.1:5736292-5765207 GCF_001723915.1 Gavialis gangeticus
CCCCCCCCCCCCCCCCGCTGCAGTGCCCTCTCCACCAGTCTCACTCACCTCCTGTGGCACATGCCCCTTGCTGTAACTACCAAAGTTGCCTCTCCCTCCCTGCCTTTAGGGACAGAAATTGGTGGCTTGTGGAAAGTGGTGGACATGCCAGCAGGCAGCTGGGGTGCTGCAGAGGTGAGTGGCAGCCAGCCAAAGGTGGTGGCGCAGTTGGAATCGGTAGCCTGTGGTAATGGCTGGGTTGCTGGCAGCAGCTGTCCGCTCTGAAAAGTTTCTGGTTTCAGTTGTAGATACAGTTGCAATAGTCTGGTTGCTTCTTCCTGAAGCTTTTTGATTTTTTCATAGGCAGGTCTGTCTCTCTTCCTGGAGTGGTGCAGCTAGCTACAGCCATAGAACAGATGTACCTTTACTGAGGAGCACTAAATGGAGAGCCTGGGAAACTAATGTGATGTTTTAAGGCACAGCTTCAACTCAGAACTTAAAGCCAAATTTTTTTCTTTTCATGGCTTTGGTAAAAATTGACAGTAACTACAGTGAAGATCAGTGGAATTATTGATGTAAGTGAGAAGAGAGTTAGATTTACATTTCTCTCTGAGAATTATTTTACTTGTTACAAATAAAACAGGTAATTACTACAGTTCAAAGCAATTAAAGTAGCAGAAGAAGATAGGAGAAAATGATCTGTTCCTTAATTTTATTTTATATGTGCATCTGACAGAATTCTGTGGATGGTCGCTTTCACTTTTTTCCATTTCATCTGAAATGCTCTCAAAATTGAAAACACTTGAGTTGGAAAATAGTCTTCAAATATTATTCTACTTCCAATGGGTTTCTGAGATAAGTCTGTCACAGGGTACCCAAAATTTTTTTTGAAATACCCTGCTCTGTGGGCAGTCTGCCTAGGTCTTGCTTGCCACACCTTGATGTTAGTTGATATACAGAGTGTGGGAGGCTACCCTGACCTTATTACAGTGACCACCCAGATTGTGGTCTTGGCCTTATAGGCCAGTTGCATGGCTCCATACACCCCCTACACCATGCCCCATGCCTCACAGATGGTATTCTTACAGATGTTCTACCACTTGCTGATGCATCCCTTCTCTAGGTCTTCCAACCCCTTGGCCTGTCAGCCCCACTTTGGGCCTCAGACCTCTCAGTCACATGGTGCAGCCCCTTCCTGGGTTGCCAGACCCCTCAGTCTCTCTTCCAGCCCCTCTCTGGATCTTCATACCTGTCAGTCTCACGCTTCCTCGGCTAACAGGTCCCTCGGTGTCTCCTGGCCCCTCTCCAAGCTGCCAGCCCCTTTTGGTCCGTCATCCTGGACCCGTATCAGTCTTCCACTTTCCTGGCCACTCTCCAGGCCTTTGGACTGGCCTTGGTCTGGCCCTGTGCTCTATTCCCGGCCCCTTCTAGTCTCAATATACTTGCTGGGCCTCACTGTATGCCTCAGACCCCTTGCCTCAGGACTGATTTCCTACCTGATCTTACTTGTCCCTCTCTTGGCTCCCCTCCTGGGCTGCTAACCACTGGGCCCCTTAGCCCTGGCTCCCATCTCCCAGCTGAATTCTCCATGTCTGGCCCCCAGCTCACTCTAGGACCCCTTTCCTTGATCCTTCCTCCTCAGATGGCCTGCACAAGCCATCACCATCCCAGGCTGCATACTCCTTGACTCCTTTCGCTCAGCTGTGGCAACACAAGGACCTTCAGCCTCTCTTAGGCCATGTCCCTGCCTCAAGCCAGTCAAGAATTCCAGGCTCTCCCAGCTCTGGCAGTCTTTGCCATGGTCTATTTCACTCTTCAGCCCCTCCAGGGCCCTGGCCTCACACAGGCCAGTTGAGATTCCCAGGGTCAGTCCTCCAGCTGTCAGCCCTTTCCTCTCTGTGGGTCTGCCTTCTTGGGCCTCTCCATAGATGACTCCCTCTCTGTGGGCTTGTCCTGAGCCCTCCATAGGTCTTCCTTAATGCAGCTCCTTCCTTCTCTGAGCTCACCCACACCCCTCAATAAGCCCCTGTACTCTACCCCGCACCTTGGGTTCACCCAGACCCCTTCACTAGATCTCCCAAACACTCAGTCCCTCTCTCTGGACTCACCTGGCCCCTGAATAGGCCCATAGACTCAGCCACTCTCCCAGGGCTCACCTGGCTTCTCACTAGGCCCTTGTGCATTCAGCCTCTCTCTCTCTGGGCTTATCTGGCCTCTCAGTAGGCCCCAGGCACTCAGCTCCCTTCTCAGGGCTCTGGACCCCCACACTGGGTCCCTGAGGAACCTCTTCCATCCTCTTAGTTCCTACCCAAAACTGCAGATGTTATTCTTCTTGCTGGCATTCAGGAGCAGCAGTCTTCCTGCTGGGTGATGTTCTTTTACCAGCTCCTAAGATGTTACTGCCAGCCCTGCTCTCAGGATCTGGGCTTATACTTTAGCTACACCCAGCCTTTTTCCAATCAGGTGACTCCTTTGCTCAGGTCTAGTCTCACCTGCCAACCCCCTGGGTCAACTGACCCTGCAGTTAGCCCTGACCCACACCTGCCGGTCGCTCAGCAGGCTGCCTGATCTCTTAAAGTGGCAGGCACATCAAGTGCCCTGCTACAAAGTCAACAAGTGGATTTTGCCAAGAAAAAGTATTTTTATGTTGCATTGATGTAATCTATATAAAACAGATTGTGTCAGGATTTAAACCATTTAGGTTTGCTCAAGTGCATATACCACCAAACCAGCCATAAGGGCCTAGTAATTCTTAAGTTTTCTATTCCGCATGACTTCAGCCACATCCAGCATGCCTTATATGCATGCTGCCTCACTTTATACTTGCAAGAAAATTTGCAATCTTTTATACTACCTAAGATAGGGCTAGAAAACACATTTTCTACTCGCTTAGAAGGTTGAATGAGTGCTGTTATGCAGCTATTTAGTTGGCAGATACCTGTGTGTTGGGTGTTGTAATGGAGTAGTAGAAATAGTTTTAATATTTGTTAGTAGTTTGAGGAAGCAGTATGATGTAGAATTTTTACTGAGAAGTACGATGGTGAGATTTTGTTTTTTTTCCATAGCTAATGCTTGTGCTTGGGGTTAGAGCTGCTTGTTTTGCTTGGAGTGAAAGACTGTCAAAAATGCAAATCACGGTTGAAGATTACAAGGCTTAGGTTCTGGCTGTTTATTAGGTTAGTATATGCACTTGACTGAGATTACCTAACTTTTAGTGAAGGCTTTGGAAAAATTTCCCAGACTTTTCAAAAGTTTCACCAACAATGGCTTGATATTTAGCTTTATAGCTATCACTAATTTAAGCATGGTGTTCTCCCTGTATTCACAATTCCTTTTTATAAGTTGGTTGCTATATGGTTTCACTTGTTTCTCGTGACCAACAGCAGATGCTTGTTGTCATCCTTTTGGTCCCTATGCACAAGTGATGTTGTCTCACACCTCTGCATTCAAGCCCTGCTCCATTCCAAGGCCCCACATGGTCTCCTTCTGCATTGTGACACCCACCCACACCCTAAGTTCTTATCAAACCTCCTCATATGTTCTCTGGGTGTTCTTTCAGTGATCCTCTGCCACCCAGCATTGATTTCACTGTCACCCTAGTTGCTTTGCTTTAGGTTTCGTGAGTACCGCACATGGAGCTTTAAGAGCCATGTGTGGTCCTAGAGTCATGTGATGATTGCTGTTTTAGTCATATACTTGGGCATCTGAAAGCAGAGTTTGTTTCAGAAGGGGAAGCTTATTCACTTAATTGAAAAACCTGCCAACTAATATTGGAAAGATAAACATTAAATATTAAAGGAGTCTTGATTTTTTTTTCAAAAGATTGTGCATATTAAATAATGCGTCTCATATCAGTTTGTGTAAAGAAAAAGAAATGTAAAATTTCCAATAAACACGGCTTTGAAGTATTTTATTTAAATGATTGCGACATTCTTAAGCTGAGAACGGTTAACATTTTAAAGCTCCAGTCCTGCAATTCCTGGTACATCTCTTAGCTCTACTACCTTGAGTAGTCCTATTGACTGTGCATGGTAGCATATTAACCATGCGTATAAAAAGAAGAATTGTTTTGAATTTAGTTAACCTACAACAAGAAAAAAAATTAATCAGAACCATTACTATTTAGCCAGAGGAAAAGTGGCTTTCCACTGTATCATTTCAGTGTTGTGGGGGTGGGGAGTGGGAACTAATACCGAGAATTCAGCTGGGTGCGGGATAGAGGGGTTTTTTTTATTATTATTACTATTTTCAGTAAATCTTAGGGATAAGACAACTGACATGGTGGGAAGACGTGCTAGACTTTTTTATGTATGTCAATGTTTTCTTTCCCAGCTGTAACTTTACTATTTGAAGTAGACAAGATGACTGGACATAGAAAGTTTCCAGATCTCAATCACAACAGCTGGGGTTTTCAGTTTCTGTAGTTATGATACTCCAAGGAATATAAGCATTGTCCAAGTCCCGCTTGCTGAGTAGAGGATACAGTTAGTCATAAAAGAAACAGCAAGTGATAACAGAACTTTCATGAAGAACCTGTCAGTAACTCCTAGCTAGAGAGAAGTGCTCCATCCTCATGGACTCTTCTCTCCATCCTTCTGGGACAGTGATACCATAATACATACTTGTGTAGTGACTAGTACAAGGAAATTATTTGGGTTATTATTTATAGGGAACATAATAAAAATGTAAAGCTGTTTTATTCTGAGCTAGTGAACAACTCTGCATAAAAAGCTTAAATCATGTGTTTTTATTTAAAAGTATCACAATTTACAAATGGCGTTTCATTAGCTTGCCTAAAATTCATGTTGCGAGGCTTATAGTTATTAGGCTGTCTTTCTGAAGCCTAATGAAAATCTGATAGATGGATTTTTATTTTTGTAAAACTTTTTTTTTAGTTCTCAAGAACTTAAGAGCTAATGATGTGGGCTAGAAGTATTAGCTAGAAAACCATTCTGTTGTCTTCCTGGGCTGTTATTTTTGTTAACAGTTACTAAAGGTTTATTAATTTTAGACAATTCATATTTGATTTATGGCTGTTCTCAGTAGGACCATTTACATTTGTTTAGCTCTTAATGTAAAGTATAGGTCAGATTTTATGGTAAAGCCATTGCTTGTAATAATACTCATAATGGACCACAGAGGATCTTATTAATGTTAATAACCCTTTGGTTTCATACACATTAAATACGCAGACCCTGGTTGATTCCAGTATCAAGATTGCACTCTTAAAATAGGCAAAGGTTTTTGAAATGTAAGAGTTAAAATTTCCACAGCTGTATTACCTTGCGTGTATATCTTGTGTATACATCCTATATGTCTTTGATTTCCTGGCTTTTGCTAACTCTTAACAGTAAAGTTTTAACTGATACATGCCTTAAAATTTAATTGCTGCAACTTTTTAAATTAACCTTTCCAAAGTTTGTTTTTTTTAACCTAACTTATTGTGTAGAGGAAAAAGTAGCACATTAAATGCATGCTGCATTGTCTCATTTGATTCTCCGCTTGCTGTATGTGGAGTGAAATACAGAACCACTTGAGTGTAATACTGTATTTACTCAAATCTAAGAGGGGGTGCTTTTCCTCAAATAGCATTGTGGGGGGAAGCCTTGTCTTAGTTTAGTACCAGCCTAGGGTAGGCAGCAGCTTTGCTCCAGCTTCAGACTTGGTCTTGGGACTGAAGCCACAATTGAGCTGCTACATGTCCTAGGCTGGGGTGGCTCATGGCCAGGGGAGTGTGGAGGGAACCATGCAGTAAGGAAGATCTGTGGTGGGTGTGGGAGGAGTGTGGGTAAGGGACACATGGAAGAGATTCTGGGGGGGGCACACAGGGGGGAGACCCTGCAGCCTGCCCTCTCCACCACCCCAGTCCTCCCCAGATTACTTTAGGCTCTGGCTCCAGATGAGCACAAGGCTGCTACCACTGTTTTTGAGATCTGCTCCAAAGGTAACCAGTGGGGTGGGGAGGGAGGTGGTAGGAGGCAGGCACTGGGATGGGGAGGCAGGCACTGGAAGCAGGGGTGGAATGCAAGTGCCAGCTAGCTCCACACTGGCGCACCCTCGTGCCCTAGCCAGCCCCTCTGCAGCACCTTGAGCCAAGTCAGAGCAGCTCTGGGCTGGTAGGAGTTCATTGCTCCGTGTTAATTGCCCATGTAGAAGTGCCCTCTATGACTAACTAGCAATCATGTGTGTTCACCAGGCTGATCGAACTGGGGAGTAGTTGCTCAGGCATATTGCTTTGTAAAATTAATTTTCAAGAACATAGTGGAATTTGCAATTCTGACCCACATCAGGAACCTCAATGCCCGGGTGGTCATCCCAGAGGTAAAAGGCAGGGACTTGCCTTTGGGATATTATAGTAGTGGGTCCTTCAGAGACACTCTCAAGCATACTCCATCAGCTCTTTTTTGCTTGTTCCAAATCTGAGAATGTTGTGGTGAAGACACTTCAGTGCTGTTCTTCTGTTTCTTTTCAAAACCCTGGTCTCCGGCATGCTTTTGAGGGTGGCTGCTGGAGATGGTCACAGCATATGTGGAGCATGCAAGTGGGAGCTGGTAGGTGGAGTATGCTTAGGAACATCTCAACTAGTACATGCAGGGGTCCAGTGTAGTCATACCCTAACTGTGCTGCTCAGGTGCTAATTAAGGACAGTTGTGCAGTTTCTGCTGTATGCTGTGGCCTGAGAAAATGTGGTTAGGTTCTGATCCATTTTTTTATTTAAAATAATTGCTACAAATAGGTCCTTTAACTGTCACAAAGAGTAAAATCCAAAAGGCTGAGCATATTGTTCATTTGGACTTTTCTGCTACTGAGCAGTTAATTTTACAATTCCTATTAAAGCCAGAATTTTTAAAGTATACAGGCCAGACAAAATGTTTAGGCCATACTCCTTCCTCAGGAAGAACATTTTTGAAAAGCAACTGGGAAACTTCTGTGACACCTTTCCAGTAGTAACTGATGAGCCAACCCATAGCACTTAAGAGGCAGCCAGTCATCTACTGAATTTATGGCCACATGTTGTATTTGTAAATTAAGTAAACAATGGTCTAGTTGATCAGCAGATAGGCTGGTCAAAATAAGCTTCTGGACTGGCTATGTAGAAATAGTGTGAATTAACTTTCAGTCACGTTCAAAACCAAATGGAAATGTCTTATTTTTGTTATAAGGAGCATGGTCCTTTAAAAATAAATAATTGAAACACAGGAAAACTTGAAGTATAACCAAAACTTATCTGTCTGGAGAGCTCTCTTAATCCTGTGGAATTTTTATTCAGTCTCTTTCAGATGATTCGTTCGGACATTCAAAAGAAAAGTCCAGTGTTCTTGAGACACTGGGGAAACCCAGTAGGAAAGAATCAAAGAAAAAAGATGCTGTGCCGTGGTGGATAGCTGAGGATGATTCTGATGATGGTGGTAAATATTGTGTGTGTACATATCTATATAACTTCTTGGTTTTTTCTGCCACAGGGTGTCAGTAAAGATCTTTCTTTCTTTTTTTTTTACATTCAGAGTAGCATTGATAAAACATGTAGGTCAAAAATACTTGCATTTTTAACATATTAGTGTGCCTATTTGCTGAAAGGAAAACTAAGCAAATGTATGAAAAACTTGCATTTAAATCTTGATCTGAAGGAAGATTCAAGTTATAAACTGGATCTTCTCTACTGTGTTGTTTTTTTTGTTGATTTGAATCTGTTAAACCAATGAGATCAATATACCAAATAAGATTCATTTTGTGATGCAAAACATGCTAATTAGAAAATATGGGGTATCAGTTATGCTTTCCTAAATGTTAACATGATGTTGCATCATTAATGCATACAGTTATTCAATATTTGTAGAACTCCATTTTTTAAAATTGAGAGGGGAAAAAGATACAATTTTAAAAGGGCAAGGTTTATATTCTTGATAGATATACTTCAGATGAGAACACTGAGAATTAAATGGGCTGGACATGTTGTGAGAACTGACAAGAGAAGGCATGTGAGGCAGGTTTTGGAACATACTCAATAGGTGCCTGGCCGTCTGCCTGTTGAGTTCCACAGGTTAGTCATCTCCTTGGTTTGTCAGATACCCCTGGAATGTTATCTTGGATGTTTTCCCAATAGTTTTTCAAAAGCAACTGCAGACAACTTTGCTGAAGAGAGAGGATTCTACGTTGGTACTGTTTACAAAAAGGGTTTTGAGCTATTGCTGACTTCAGATTTAAGGGACCTTTCCAGAGGGTTATGAAGGTTTGACATCTTGCAGTTTTCTTTTTGGAATTCTTGAGGCAACGTTTTGACACCTCTCTGAAATTATTATTGCTGGGAACACTGGAACAGGTATTTGCCAGAATTGTAGAGAACAGCATTTGTGTGGAGTCAGGTTCAAATGCAAAGTTCAAATCAGCAGGATTAGTATGGACATGTGGAACCATTTTTGCTTAAACCAGTTTGTTACATTAGTACAACTAAGAACAGTTCAGTTGTGTTGAATAGACACAAATATAAAGCCTAGCGTGATGTCTCAGAGCTAGCAGTTAAGAAAAGAATATAAGCACAGCAACAGCTTTGCAGTTCATCAACATAAAACATGGATTCCCATCAAACAGGAAAGTCACATTTTTAAAAGCAGAAGGTTACATAAAAGCCTAGCCTAGGTGACCTTTATTAGTAAATATTTAATTAGTAAATGTTTTAGTTTTCCAAGACAATATTTTAGTATTTCGTGTACAGTGTGTTTGTCTACATGTTCATTAATGCTCAATGCCTACTGCGCGTTTAATTTAGTACTTGCAAAAGGAAATACTAAATAAATGCACAGCAGGCTGCCATACTACGCATTAGTGATATGGCACACTTTTTTTGTGATGGTTAATGCACGTGTTAGCTGAATAGCATGGTTTTTGCCTTGACCAGTGGTGATTCTTGAGGGTGCACCCCCTGAGAGTGGTGGCCTACCCCCTGACAGGCAGCACACCCCGCACTCCCCACTTAGGCGATGGGCAGAGGGAGCAGGTGGGAGCACCAGTGCCCCCCCTGCATGTGCTGGCCAGAGAGTGGGGATGCCAGGCAAAGACTTCTGGGAGCACCACTGATGGTCAGCACGATTGGCCATGGGGAACCCCCGCCTCTCGGTGACTGGCTGGTTGGGGGGGGGGAGGGGCACATGCCCCCCCTTCCCAACTCATGTGGCACCAGTTGCCTGTGGCATTGGCACTATAATGCTTGGTCAGTTACTCTACTGCACATTAAGCATCTCATGTAGATGCACCCAGAGAAAGATCTTAGCCCATACCTCAGAATCTTTGTTCTAACCCTGCAATGCAAAGAGGCCATAAATATATTCTAGTTGTACGTTATCTGTGCCAACAGGTAATTCAAGGAGGCATGAAACAGTTGAGCTTTTTTATGCTTTTGTCAGAGAGTGGGACCATGTCTGAGCAGGGGTACTGAGACATGGCTAAGGCTAAGACTTAGGCTGCTGAAGAGGCCCCGTTAGCCCTAGCGATCATTTAGTCATGCAAAAGTGACAACATATCCATATTGCAGCTACAGCTCATGTTGCCAGTACCTAAAATAGCCATCGTGGGTACTATCAACAGTTGAGCTACAGCAACACAGAACGTGTTGCAATAGAACCCAATTCATTTGTATCTAGGTGGCTTCAGCCTACTTAGTTTGCAGTCAGTTGACAAGTATGAGCCACTTGGCTGTTTTCTGTGGTTTTTGCTTCAGAGAATGCTGCTTTACCACTTGGCTAAAGCACAGCAACAGTCCCCTGCAGCTGATTTAATTGCAAGGGTGTCACTTCTTCAAAGTTGCAGCAAAACCCTGGCACACCTCAGTAGTCCTGTGCTGGGTATTTTGCAAACTCTTATCTTCACAGGTGGGAGGAGGGTGGGGTTGGAAAACTGTCCCTGTGAAAAATCTGGGTTCTACTCTAGTGACCAGAGAAACCAACCTTTTTGTCAGGTATGTCACAAATCAGCCCTGAACCTTCCCCAAGTCCCACTCTAATCTCCTTACCCTGCCTGATCTGCTCTGCTTTCTGCCTCTTGCCCTCTGTCTCATCTCATACTCTGCTTTCTGCTTTTTTCTTGTGCCCCCTGACTCACCTCCTCTGCTTCTTGCCATGTTTGCTGCTGTGCTGTCTGTCCCCTCCCTGATCTGCTGCATGCCACACACATAGGCTGTCTGTGCTACTTGTGGTACTTATGCTGCAAATTGGCCACTCCTGTATAGACAGAGCCATCTTTTTATTCCACCTGTTCTAGGTCCTTTATTAAGTGCAGTTCAGTCATAACAAGGCATATATTTCATACATGTTCTCCATATATAATTTGTTGTTTATGAAACTGAGCAGTGGTTTAGCAGTGCTACAATACTAAAGTCCCATAATGGGTAAGTTGAAAAGTAAGTGATCTGGGGTGTGAAGACCTCTCAGGATTACTACAGAGTAGTTATCAACTGACATTTCTCTGCTCCCCTGCCTCCCCCAGCAATAAACGTACTCTCCAGTACAAAGTGGAGAAATGATCATATCTCCCAAGTTGACTGTGCTCTGTAGGAGCTACTTCAGTCCTGGCCACAAGGTGGTGAGGAGCAGGTTTCATGACCTAATGCATGGAACTGAGGAGAGGAAACACACATGAATGCTATGCTACGATGTAGTCACTTCCAGTTTTTGTTACCGTTATGTTTACGTGAGAGCGGAGTGACCTACATCAATGTAAGGCTGTGTTGTGCATCTTCTCCACTTCTACAGGTTTTACTGTGTAGTAAATGTGTCATTTTAACAAATTGGAAGCTAGGAAATTTATGAGTAAACTTACTAATGTGCAGCATAAAGAACATTTTTTTTAGTATTGCTGAAAAATAAACTGACTGCGGCATTGGTAACAAATGCAGGAATAAATTATAAATCTAAGTTTTCAAGTCTAAGGGTAATGATCCATGGAATTTTACAAAGCTCTGCATTGACTTTAAACAGGATTCTCTTTAAATTCTGTAGAAGCTCTACTTCTGTGAGGCCTACAGCATTAAGCTTTTGGTGCTTTTGGCCCCCTATTAATAGTAGTAATATTTCCAAAAATATTTTGTCAACATGAACCAAACAAACTCATCCTAAATGTATAAGTCTTAGTCTTCCTGGCATCTATTACATAACACAAATCTGTTATTTTATCATCTTTTCCCAATAGATTGACTTTTAGCATCAAATGGTAATCACGTAACAGATTATTAGTTCATGGTAGAAGATACAGTGGGCTTTTCTGATTGCTATTCTGCTGTCTAAAAAAGCAGTGAAATACATTTAATGGAATGGCAATAATATTTGTAATGTCTAATGTGTTTCTACATTCAACCTGTATTCCTTTGTCTTTAAACTAGTGTGCACAGAACAGTGATAAGCTCTTGACTCTCTTATTTGTTACATTTAAAAAGCTGTCTCAGTTCTAGAGGCCACTGCTCTATTTTTTTCTCAGGTGCATTTGATGTGTGTTAAATCACAATACCCCTTGTAATTCTTTTTTACCATTTTAGTTATTAAGGTTCATACAGATTTCTGTCTACTGTTTTCTGCTTGCTGGCTCTTTTTGCTGTCTCTCTTGTTTCTCAAGATTCTCAGACAAGATTTGTCAAAGTGAGAAAAGAGAAGAAAGTAATGGAAAACAATGCTGAAAAAGTTGGAGATAATGAAAAGAAGATGCCTCAGTCCGATTTCCAGTCTGGTAGTTGATTAAGTCAAATTTCCTAATATTTAATGTCAGCCTAATGCTGCTTGTATCTTTCCAATAGAAACTCATTTCCTTTGCTGTCCTTTTTGACATCCTTTTTAAAACCAAGCTGCCCTATATTTCATTTGTCATTACCCAAAGCAACCAGCGGAGCTGTAGACTTTATAATATTAGTTTAGTGTAGGTGGGTAATGATGAAGGTGACTCACATTTTCTCATGTGATTACATTAGATTCTTTATCTAGATGTTAAAAAAGGTGTGATGTAGAAATACAAGAATTTGTATGTTGTTCAACCTCTGATTAAAAAATGGATTATAATAAATTTCCATTAGTTCAGGGATTTTGATCCAACCAGATTCATATTCTTTGTGTTTTCCTATGTCTCCTTAGTCACATTGGGCAGGTCTACATGTCACCATACAGCGACATTGCTACAGTAACCATTCATCCTATGCCATTCGCATGGCGCACTGTTATATTTTACCACTACATCACCACATCGGTGTGCTAAAATAGAGGTGTGTGCTGTTGTAGTAACATAGCTGCTGGTTACATGTAGACCCATGTGATTGTTACGTCGCCATAGCATACCATACAGCAATGTGCATATGCACTTGCTGAATAATATTTTACTCTAGGTATAGTGCCATCAGCATATAACTTATGTAGTAGAGGAATGACAAATCAATTTGCATGAGATCTAAATAGTGCCTGTAGGTATAGCCTTGTGTCTTCGTTGTGCTTTCCCATGGGTTAATTAAACACTGAGAGTTGTAACTTGTTGATTGTAAACTATTTGTACCATAACATTTTTGTATAAATAGTAAGAGCCATTAGTCATTATCAAATAATAAGCCGTGTGTATTTTTTCTTAAGTCACATTCAAGCAGGTTGATATATATTGAGAGATATGATAAGAGAAATATTGGTGCTTGGCCCTCTAAGTGATGTTCGTGACTCCCTAATCCTCTAGGAAACCTCCCTTATGCTAGCTTCCTAGTTGAATATATGCTTTCATTTGTTAGATCAGTCTCATACAAATAATGAGTTGAAAAGCATCTTGGTCTGGGAAATGGTAAACTGAAAAAGTTCTCAAGTTGCAAGGGCAAAATGTGGGAAATAGGAGTTATAATTTTTTTAAGGGAGTTGAAAAATGGGATAGTGTTTATGGGTTGTTATAGATGTTATCAGTGCTTCTGGGAGTCATGACATTTGGAGCTAGTTTTCAGCAGAACCATTGTTGTTAGGAATCAACATCTACTGAAGTCAATGGAAAGGTTCCCATTCACTTCAGTGCTTTTTGCATACATCTGTAGAAGACTTCAGACAAGCTATAGATGCACATCCCTTATTATTAGAGATATTGAATTATCAAGACTGTTACTACTGTTTTCATCGATGATCTGCTGAGGTCCCTCCCAGCTGAAAATCTATGAAATCACATCTTTTTCAGTTATTTACTTCAGCAGATCCAGATGCTTTCTTTGAAAACTGGTAGTGCAAAGTTCTAAGCTATTAACAGAATAGCTATGTTAATATTTACTTTCCTTATCCTCAAAATGTGTATTCTAACCTCTGTCCATCCTACAATGTAACATTACTATGCTAAGTAAAAGCTGAATCCAGTACAAAGAGAACATGATATAATCTACGTTTTAACTGCTCATAGGCATTAGTTACAGCACTTTTATTGTATCTTCACTTTTGGTTTCAGCTGCGAAATTATGATAACATTCAATTTACAAGAATTAGTAGATAGAATTAATTTCCAGTGTGGTAACATGAATTCTCACAATCTTTTTTTCATTTTACTCCCTGTTCCGTTTTACCTAAATATTTGTGAATGTTTTGTCTAAACTTAAAGTAGTTCCCCTAAAACCTCTTTCCAGTGCATCTCACAGCAAGGCGTTGTCTAAATTCAAAGTGCTGGAAAAATTCCACAAGGCCAAGAAAGATGCATTTTTAAACAAGGAAGATGGCAGCATCAGATCTGACAGTCCAAACAGTTCTGAGGGTAACAAACTTATTTTTTCTAACATGCAGGTAACTTTAAAAAGAGCTAAACTCATAATTTGAGTGTGTGTTAAAATTCTCAGCAATATACACAATAGCTGTTTTGGACATTTATCAACTGCCAGAGACAGGAGAGATTTAAAAGGAGTAATTTGGCATGAAAACAGCTTTAGCTGAGGGAGTGCATTTCTTTTTTCCTGAAAGATGCTGATTTTTATTTGGCCATGTTGCAGGTTGGGAACTTTGTATAATCCTTATGTTCTGGTTCATAACTGTAGCTTATTAAGTCTCCCACCCTCTGTTGAGAACCAAAGAGGTAGATTACTACTGAATCAATAGGAATTCCTTACAAGATTCGTGAGTCTCTCAGTACAGTATTATCAAAGATGTGGGGCAGAAAATTTTTCAGTGCTTTATTTTTCTGCAGAAAATTTTCCATCGCACATCTCTACCTTTCGTGAAAGAGAATGTGGTTCAAGTAGTTCTGAATCAGATTTGCCTCAGTCCAATTCTGAAATGGAACTAATAAGTAGTGCAAGTGATTCTGCAGATAGGGACAGTGAAACTGGAGGTGCCGCAGTGACCTCAGTGGAAGAGAGTTAAACTCTGTTGAAGTAGATGAGTGGACAACCATAGCATATCATACACAATTCTTTGGGTGTGCTAAAATTAGTGTGTCAACAGTTTTCAGTGCCTTCATTCTTTTCCTTGAATTTAAACAAACAATGTAAGGGAAGTACATGCTGTTGTGTTATCTTTACATTTTTACAAGTATTCCAATAACAATAATTTTTTCTACATAATGCTTTGAATTTGTTTGAATATAATATTTAAACCACATTAAGTGTGCTGTATTTAATTCTTTTCCTAAGCAAATATTTCAGTTCAAATACATGTGGCTATTGTGACATGAAATTAACATGGCGGTACTTCTTTAGTTTTGTTTACTAAATATATGTCAGATAAACATGCTAAATCAGATCATGCTCTATTTAGGGCATTGGACAATTTTCCAGAAAACCCATATGTCTTGAGTATTATTAACATTAAGCATTGGAAAAACCATAAGTCAGAACCTCAAAGTCAAAAGATACTTAGAGTAAACGTTATGCTTTTTTGTTTTTTATCTTGGTTTTGAGCCTAAAATATTCTTATTCTCTGAGTCTAGTGCTTCTCTGCAGCCATGATTGGCAGATTGTTTTGGGTTCCAAATAAATGCTCATGTTCTCACATAATTACCTGACTTCAGGAGCTGGGGATTTGAGAAATATACTGCATAATTTGAACCTGGCAAAAAATTGCAGGAGCAGCAGCACTGGGATCAGGGCCTAACTCTGCAATTCAGGCATGTTTAAATGGCTCAGTTCAGCAACACATAACAAACTTCTTAGGTCCACATACAGTAAGCCAATTAAGTCCAGTGGAATTCTGTGGGACTGGTCACGTGTAAACAAACACCAGCATAAATGTGCAGTTTTGGGGCATTTATAGACATGCTTTGGGAGGCAGGGAGGGCTTTAATTAGTGCAGTGCTGAGAGCCATGTTAATTAAAAGCGCTTGGAGCATGATGTCTATCAGCATCCCCATGCTGAAAAATTGTGACAGTGCTTCCCACCGCCATTTTTCAGCTTGGGGATGCTGATACACGTGATGCTGGAGTCTGCTGGAACACAGTAATTACCATGCTCCAGATGCTTAATCAGGTAATTACCATGTTCCAGACTTGATTAATCGAGTCTGCTATGAGATGCTGGAATTCCAGTGCATCGGAGCAGCCTCCCTGCTCATGTATAGGAGCCCTTAGTTCACAGGATGAATCCAAACTGGCCTGGATGCATTCTGAACATTACATAAAACCCAGGTGTTCATAAATGGAGTTATCTTTGAAAAACGGCATTAGAATTAGCTTTAACTTACTTAAAAGCATATGCATTCTGAGAATTATAAATTCCTGTGTAAAGACAGCTGAAAAACAGGACTTCCAGTTTTCAGGCTATTTCATGTCTTGTGTAATCTTTTAAGAGACCCTGGTTTAATTCTCTTCTCTGCCTGTGAGAATGATTAAAACCTACATTTTCTACCTCCCAGAAGAGAGCCTTCAGCACCAGCTTATAAATTATTCTGGATGGGCGCTTCCACCCTTAAAGCTGTGCCATTGTGCAGAAAAGAATCCAAGATTCATTGGGCCAGAGATTCATAGGTTGTAAGGCTGGAAGGGACCTCGGAAGATCATCGGGTCCAGCCTGCCGCACCAACCGGGAAAGATAACTGGGGGTCTGTGTCCCCAGCAAGGTGACTGCCAAGCAAGAGTAAGCATGGTTAGTCACCTAAAGGTTAGGGCAGTCTTCTTGGAACGGAGGAAGATATGGGTTGTGGTACCTGCTCCAAAGACTGTTTTTCATTAAAAAGTTTGCTTAAACAGTCCTTGGAGTGTGGATTTAAGGAATTAAATTTGGTGCCTCCCTGTGAGATCTTAAAAGAGCCTGTACAAAAAATACATGCTTCCAAGTGTACAATCACACTAAAATGATAAGCCTATGACTTCTTCCCATTAAGAAGAGCAGAAGGTAAAAAATAGAAAGTAGAGGGAATAGATACCCAAATAAAATGCAGTATCCTTTCAATGCCAGTAGGCTGTTGTGTGATGGGAATGGTAACTGCAAGGAACAGAAAATGGTTGGTGTTAAGTACTTCTTGCTAGTGGGTATACTGTGCTGCCAAAGAGCTGCTGAGTTGTGCTTTAACCCAAGGCTGTCCAGCTTCTCAGTAGATATACATGCAGTGTGGGCAGGAAACAACCTGGGCACACCATGTGAGGGCCATCCATAGCCCTTACCTCCCCAACCTCACAGGCTACTGACACGCTGCACAACTCTGCCTTCCCCCCCTCACCCATCCCCACCCTGCTGTAAACACAGTGCAGGGCCTCCCCCATGCAGGCCCTCTCCCTGGTGCACACTACAAGCCCCCACCCCACTCCACCCCCACGATAAGGTGGATGACTTGTACAGTCTCCTGAGTCTCCCAAGCCCTTCCAGCTCTAAAACAATTTTGGTATTGTAATTAATGTAAAATTTCAGAGCTGTTGCTAATAGTGCCATTTACAAATATAAATAAAGTAAATGCAAGACAACAATTGTTCTTGGCTCTCAACCATTTTTTCTGTGAAGAAATATTAATATCTTATAATTGACTTCCATGAGTATTTCTATGGATTTGAAACACTTCGCAACATGTAACGCTTTCTCACGTAGTCTGATGTAAATTTTCATTATAGCCTTGAAAAGGTAGCAACTAAGTCAGCTACAACCAAATGAGACATACAGGCCTGAGACTCAAAACTTAATAGGGACTATGAGTAGAGAAATATGGAAAATGTGCAGTTTGGTCATCTACAACTGCACATATTCTGAAAGGTGAATGCAAGAATACTATGCAGTACAAACTCTTGTAATTAATAATTTCTCTGATATGGAAATGTATTTTCTAGGAATGCTTGGGACAAATGGAAGTTTTCTCAAGTCACAGAAGAGTTCCCAGCCCCTTGCAGAAACAGATGAAGGTGCTCGTGTAGAAATGATGCAGCTTCAAAAAAAGGATGGTATTTCTGTGGCCTTAAGCAGAGATAGCTTGGAAACTAATGGTAAGAAATAAATTGATGAAACTATTAGCTAGTTATTTACAAGCTATTATGAACTCTTACCTTAATGTGCTTGTTCTAAACTACAGTGACCATATTATTTTTAAGGAAACCTGAGACACTGCCCCTTTCTCCTTCCCCAGTCAGTGGTGCTGCTGCAGGCAGCGGCAGGTGGGCAGGCTGCAGTAAGGCAGGGAGGTGGAACAACATTAAGGAAATCCAGGACATTGTTTTTCAAGTGAAGGTGGGGGTTACTGTAAAAAAGAAAATGTAACCAACTTCATTTTTTAAATTTAATTTGAATTGTACCACTGTAAACAATATAATAATGTTGATATCCACCAAAAATGGAAATTAGAGTTTAACAAGACTTACGATAATATATTTTTTTTGTGGAAAAAAAATAGCCCAAGAACACAATCCAGTCCACACTGCTGACTTACCTTTCAGTCACTGTTTTCTTCCATCTTCTGGTCTTCCTTATCTCTGTACCCAGACACCTGGTAGCTCCTGGAGGAATGCATCTTCTTCAAGAGAAAATTGTCGTTTTGCAACTTTTTGTAAAATCCAGGCAGTTTTCGTTGAAATTCATTTTGATGCTCAACAAAGCAGCAGTCATATATACATGGAGACAGCTTTTCTCTGGTGATCACAGTTACTTTCATTTGTGAAAACACTCTCTCCACTGGAGCAGATGTCCCTGGTAGACAAAGAGCATATTCAGCCAAACACCAAGTATTATCTGTTGGTATGAGAGAACAACTGAAATGATTAAATATCTCAACCCGGCAGTTTTTGTATGGGATGGATAGGTTTCTCCCTCCATTCTTTCAGTTTGCCTTCCACATCTTCACAGAGCAAAATTCATCAAAAAGACCATCAGCATTTATCAGTCTATTTAATGATTCAGTGTCAAATATTTTGCATACAAAATCATACAAGATCTCAACATTACTCCATTCAGGACAGAGGTGAAGGTTAATTTAATTAAATGTGGAAGTACCAGCAAAAGAATCTTCCCAAAGTGTCAGATCATGTATGGCACAGTTGTAAAGCTGAAGGAAACAAGCTGAGCAAGTAATCTTCCGTTATTTTTCCTAAATGACTCAATTCTTCTCTTGCATTATTTGGTACATATTTCAGCATTTTTGTTGACAAGTTTTGTCTTCAGTGATTGTAAGTCTCTTGATGCTTCCAAAGCTGATGTAGATTGTCATTCCATGCATTGGATGGCCTACTTAAAATTCTCTCACTGACAATGCACAAATAGCAACCAAAATTTCCTGCATTCATTTTGAAAGAAATTAAGAATCAGAGTTGGACATTTAGGAGGATGTATGAACCTTTAAAAGCATACTTCATCAATTTCAAGAACACACTGTATTACTGGACATTATGACAGAAAACATGTTATGCTGAAGCAAGATTTTTGTAGTCGACATAAGGTTTGGTCACAGAATTCTTGCAGTTTGGCTATATGAACTATGTAAGTCTGAAAATATTTATCTTTCTTCACTACAAGGAGTTCTAGTTTTAGTGGAAGAGTGTCACAGTTTGTCTGGACACAGTTGTGTTCTATGTGGGCCCCACAACCAACTCCAAGGAAATCTGTTCCACCTTTCTTTCGATTTTGTAACAGTTGGTTTTTCTGCAAAGTTCATGTTAGTGTTATCACCACAGAAACCTATAACTTTGTGCGCCGTCCTATGTTTCTGAATGGAACTTTCAGTACCATTTGTAGTGATTTCAGATGTTTCTCCTTTGTTAGAGTGAACATTTAACAACTTTCATGCCATTTTTAAAGGATTAATAAACTGAATCAATATTGGGATTAGCTTTACTGCCTTCCTGTTTGATGTATCAGCTGATACAGTGGTAAAACGTGTTCTAGCCGTTCATGAACTGTAGACAGTTCATCTTTTGACATTTGGGACTAGTACATTTAATGTAATAGCTTTGCTTTTTGTATGTGCACGAGAAAATTTTGAATCTAATATTTTTTTAATCAGTTTTGATCAACGGTCACTAGAACAGAGAGAGAGATCCTGTTGGACGTAATGGTGTGTGAATGTACCTTCTGCAGCTGCACAGTTAAGCCCTGTGTCCCAGTAGTATTTTGTTTGAAAAGCAAAGTAAGCTTTGCACTCATAGATGCTGCCTCAATTGCAGATTTATGTTTCTTTGTTTGGAGATGGTCTGTGATATTGCTATGGCTTCCATGAGCAACAGAAAATGTAGATGAACAATGCACACAAGTAACACACTGTGTGTCAGCCTATTTTTAGAAAAGAAATTCAGAATTTAGAGCTTCACTGAAAGTACATTTATGTTTCTTCATTCCTGTTAGAAGACATTTTAAAACAACTACACTGTTATAACACTCTCGTGGCACTGAAAAAAAAATCATACAATCGTGGAATATGAGGGTTGGGAGGGACCTCAGGAGGTCATCTAGTCCAACCCCCTGCTCAAAGTAGGATGAGCCGCAACTGAATCATCCCAGCCAAGGCTTTGTCTACCCAAGCCTTAAAAACCTCCAAGGATGGTTCTACCCCCTCTCTGAGCTTTCAGGAATCTGGTGGTATGCAGCCTGGAGGGACCATTAAACAACCCAAACAATGTGGCTCAGGCTCTAGGCTCTCCCATGGGGCTTTCAGCAGCAGGAGCCCCATCTTCACAAAGCAGGAGCAGCCCTGCACTGCCCTTGCCACTGCCACAACCTCCACAGCGCAGCACCTCTTCCAGCCCTGGGTTAAGCTCAGAAGAGCGACCAAGTTGGGGATGGGAGGGTGGATATCCCGACAGAGAACAAGAGCAATGTGTCACTTCAGCAGTGTTCCAGGTATGCATTGGTGGGGGAAGCGCAGAGAGGAGGAAAGACCCAGGAAGATTTGGCAGAGCCCTGAGGCCATGCCCCCCCCCCCAGTGTGATCCTGCTGCCCTAAGGGCCTCAAGTGACAACACCCAGATTCCATACCTATTCTAACCACACAGGTGCAGGGTGGGAGGGGGGCACTCAGGCCTAGGTGAAATGGAACCAGCCAGGGTTGTAGTACCAGGGTAGAGTCCAGAGCTGCTTTCCTCCCAACCCTCCCAAATGAAGGAGGGTGGGTCTCCTGTTCTCCTTAGGGCAGGGGTCCAAGCCACCCCCACCAGAAATTCCCCCTTTTCCTGAGCACCCAGCAGTAGTCACTCCCTGGTCTCAACTCTGCTGGGCTATAAGCAGATGAACTTGTGCAGCAGTCAAGCAGCCTTAGGGGTGGGTGACATGGATGACTATCGTGAGCACCTGTGAGCAGCCCACAGTTATAGCAGCTCTCTCCCCCAGCCCCCCTTCACCCAGGCACTCCCTACCCCAAACAGGAGGAATGGTGCCAGCCTGTCTCCAGCTGCTGCTCAGAAGGAGCTCGGCCAGATATGTGGGAGTGGATGGCGCCAATTCAGGACTTATGCTTCAATTTTCACCAACTAGCCAGGACACTGGGACAGCCTCCAAAATCCAGAACTGTCCCAGTCAAACCAGGACGTATGGTCCACCCTATAGTACACCCTTATCTCTGTAATAACTGCAAAAGGGTCCAGGTGCCTCCAGTCTTTTATGGGATTCTGGAGGCTGTTTATGCTTATTTAATATCATAATAGTTGTATGATTTTACCATAATTAAACTCATGGATATTCTGTATTATTAAGACTGTAGTGTTAAAATTAGACTATAATTGTTTTTAAACTTAGGTTCAGTTGTGGCCTCTGAGCCTAATCCAAGCATTTTAGGAGTTGGATTGGATACTTTGGAAGAACAAGAAGAAAAAGAGAGGTTCTTTGCCAGACTTGAGAAAGGAGCTTCATCTACCATTGATTATTCAAGATTAAACAAAGAGCTGGATTCTAATGATTCTCTGGTATTAGCACCATTTAGCCGGTATGTGGAAAACACCCTAACAAACTCAATTAAAGTACTTTATCAATGAATTAATGAACATTTATCATGATGATGATGTTCAGAGGCCTAAACCACAATTGGGGCCTCATCTTGCTAGGTGCTGTATTACATGTATGAATATGTAAAATGATGTGATGTGATTCCTAAATCTTAAAATAGGGCACAAATGAACCTAACAGACAACAGGAGAGAATGAAGGGTGAAGGGATAAAGGTCATAGTGATAAGTGTATGTTTACATAAATCTCAGCACAACTTAATGGTTACCAATTATTTCAAGTGTTTTTGTTTTTTGCTTTTTTTTACCACCTATAAAATGAAAATAAATACATTTGGTAGGCGTTTCACCTTTTTTATCAGCTGATGGATTCCGTATAGGAGTCATGTTAGAAGGGAGTTTTCAGAGAGGGATTTAAGTAATGCTTTTGTGCGCTAGAGCATGGAAGGCATTCCAAGTGTAACAGGCAACACGTAAGTTCAAAGACGGGGGTAGTGAACAAATGAGCATTCAAAACTGCCATCACTGAGGGAGCAGAAAGAGTGAAATAAGGTACCTTTAAAGTAGAGCAGACAAGGAAGCAGGGGTAGAGTTCTGAAAAAATCTTTAAAAGTGAAGATAAAATGTTTTATTTAGAAGAAGTGGGGCAAAGGGATAGACTCCAAGGCTGCGGAGTGGCAGTTAGCAAAGATAATGATATTGTTCCTGTTATGAGGTTGTGATGTGGGTGTGAAGTGGGCCAGAGAGGAAATCTTATAAATTCATTAAGATAAGGGCTTGGCTGAGAGTTCTGGCTGTGTGGGCAATAGCTGTAACATATCTGTTAATTTGCACTGAAATTTATGTGTATGTATTTTTATAAAAAGTTTATTGGTAATAAGGTCAAGTATTTAAGTTTTAAAATGTATAGATATTGTTAAAGTTACCTGCAAGAAGCAACATGCTTTTTATCATTGTTAGAATACATAAATCCTAAAAATTTATCTCCCTACCCATATGTCAACAGCAAAGTAACTTTCACACTTTTGCAGGAATGAACAGGCTGTTGAACAAATGGAAGAGGAAAAGGAATCTAAACACGAGAGATCTGGTATTACAATTATTCTTTCACGTAGTTCTTTAAGCTGTGGAGTCCCTTGTATCGTTATTTCATATTCCTCAGTTTATAAGCTAAGAAAAGAAAAAGCTTAACCAGCTGAATAACTAATAAAAATGGACTTCCTGATGCGTATTCATTGTAGAAGGTACCGAAGTGTCAAAAAAAAATGCAGACTGTAGAGCAGGATCTACAATGGGTTATACTTTAAAGACCTGGAAAGGAAAAAAAAAAAAAAAAAAAAAGGAAAAATTACAAACTGTTAGCGTTACTTGTCCTCTCCTCAGTATTGTTTTATAAAGTGAGCCACAATGTATTTGGGCCCATTTATATGAACTGTTTGATTTCCTTCATAAAATTAGTTCTTCAGCTTTGGGAGATTAATTTTTCTTTTCAGTCGGTTGTAATTTTTGCTGCTCTTCAATTTTTTTTTACCACCTTTGTTATGTTTAGTTTTTCATGTCCCCTCAACTTCAGCTTTTCTTCTTACCTCTCTTCCCTACTTACCTCCTGCTGGTTCACCCTTTTTGTTTCATTTCATCCCACCATTCCTCTTCTGTCTCATATTCTGTTCTTATCACTCTATCCTTTTTTGTTTGTTTGTCTTCCCCTTTCACTACTGCTGTGGTATTTTCCTCTGGGTTTCTCTGTTCCCATTTCTCTAGTTCATTATCTTAATCCCATCCCTTTCTTCTATTCTGTGATAAAGAGCAGAGGGCTTTTTTAATGCAAAAAAATTTTCAATTCAAATTTGTCAAAAGAATATCTAGAGTCCTGATAAGCAGTCATAATAAATGCTTATTAAGTGTGTCTTTGTTAACCTTAAAGAACTAAATGAAATCTTCCTCATTAAAATGGATGGTATCTGATACTTTCAACATTTTAATAAGAATCTTAGAACAAATGGAATCTTTAAAAGAATAAAGGGATAAAAATTGCTTGTTAAATTCTTATATTTTCTTGTGACAAAATCAGAAGGTATAGCTTTCAAGGCATGGTGAGCAATCCTGTATGTAACTGTTTTACTGTGTACAGGGGACAGAAATGGAAGTGATATGAAATAATGGTATATATACTGCACAAATTGCTGTGGTAATTTATAAATATTAATATGCAATAATTGTCTGACCTTTTTGTGTGACCAAGTCAGTGAGGGGACAATAATCAATAGTGTGTCATAAGACTTCCCTTAATAAATACATTGATCTAACTTGGGGCTGCAAGAAGAACAGGCAGGGAAATAATATAAGGGCATCTTAGACAAGAATATCTAGAGACACTAGGAAAAAGGCCAAAATTTTAGGTCATCTCTGTCATACTGTAAACTTTGTTTTGCAGTGCTGGAACATATTAGGTTAAAGGATTATAATCAGTTAGAGCCTGTGAAGATAGGGGTATTTGACAAAATCTACCTAGGGAGGCAAACTGACCCAGAGAGGGAGGGACTTATTGCCATATATGCCCATCGAGAGGTGTTACGTTTGTGTTGGGAGCAAAGCCTTTCTTCCTGCACAAAAACAGAGTATGCAACCATTCAAGGAATTTCTTACAGAAGATAAGTGGCTCTTCCACAAGAAAGTTCTACCTTTTTTGACTAGAAAGATCTCTCTTCCCAGTATCCCACAGTCTTCTACTCTCCCTTCCTCCCTCCAAGGTTACCTTGAGTCTGCAGGGAGCAGGGGTATATCCCCAGGCTGCAACCCTGGGGGTTTTAGCCCTGTGTGTTGGTTCTCTTTCCCCCTCTCCCCTAAGTCCAGACCAGGAAACCGGTATGTGCACAGAGAGGGAGAATTTCCTGGAGCGGGATCCATCAAGCTATGGGACAGATCTAGCTGCACTGCTTCTGCCTCCTACTCCTTATACCACCCCCAGGTGACCTAGAAAGGTACGCGGAGTGGGGACCATTTTTCCACAATGGGAACTGCTCTTGGACTGTTGGGCCAAATCCCCCCTGGCTGGTGGGATAGGCAGGGAGGAGGGGCATGCTTCTGGGGCAGGAACTCTCCTGGTGCTCTGGGAGGGCTTCAGCCCTGGGCTTATCTGCCTCCCACTCCTTGCTCTCCTCCAGGGTCACCTAGAGGGGTGCATGGATCAAGGGACATTCTCCCATGGTAAAACCCACCCAGGGCCTTGAAGTGGTTCCTGTTGTGGGAAAAGTGTCTCCCCACCTACTCATCCCACCAGTCAGCTGATTTTTTGAATTCTTAGCACTAGAAAAATAGGTCAGGTGTTGGAGCATACATGTATTTCAGCTCTGTGGCTGAAGAGCTGCACAGGTGAGCTCTCCAGGCAGGGGGCACTAGGGGGCATTATTTCTGTGAAATCCTTAGTGCTAGAAATGAATGCCTGCCCATGGCTTTTGTCTAGTTTAAAGATGTCTGTAGTTTGGACAGTGAAGCTCAAGGGTGCCTATACACGTGCAGCAAAGCTGCTCCAACATGCTATAATTACAGCGTGTCAGAGCAGACTTTATCAACTGGGCAAGGATTAATTCATTTAGACTCTTGGGGAATTTATACATGATTAATCAAATCTGCTGGAGTGTGAT
Organism: Gavialis gangeticus; assembly: GCF_001723915.1. Classification (NCBI taxonomy): domain Eukaryota; kingdom Metazoa; phylum Chordata; order Crocodylia; family Gavialidae; genus Gavialis; species Gavialis gangeticus. Next base: position 5,761,228 of record NW_017729027.1, read on the forward strand.
AATTACCACACTCCAGCAAACTCCTGCATCACATGTATCAGCATCCCTACACTGAAAAATGGCAGCAGGGTGCTTTAAGTAAGCTTGTTCAATGGGCTTTTAGTTAAAGCGCCCCCATCACCATTTTTCAGCATGGGGACACTGATACACATAATGCTCTGAGTGCTTTAATTAGAGTAGCTCTTAAACTCTAATTAAAGCACAGCTCCCCACACTCCCAGAGCACATGTATAAATGCCCCAAGGGTCAAAATGAATTAGTCCTTGCCCAAATCCAGGGGACTACAAACATTGGAAAAAACCAAGGATATAATTTAGATTTTTTTATTGTTTTTAAGGTATACTTTTGTTTTTTAAGAGAAGCAAGGGGTTTTGACAATGTTCTTTTTTTCCTGGACCGACTGTATAGTTTGGAGGAGACATTCCTAATGTATGCTTTTGTTTTAAATAAAAAATAAGAAAACTGCTAAGTAGCTGATTACTACTGTTGTTGTCCTAGAAAGCTGAGATCATGGTTAATAAATGGGGACTCCAAATCAGTACCTGATCTGTGTGTGAGAATTGCAGGATTTAATCCTGAAAAAGGGAATAATCCTTGTTGCAAAACGCTCTAAAGCCTTCTGTGTCTGTGAAAGGCACAATATTTCTTAGTTGTAAATGGAAGAAAAAACATTTTCCCCCCTACTGACCATATCCTCTACAAATATTCATCCTTTTTCCATTCTTAATTGTATTTCAGAAGATTATAGTGAAGATTTTGAAGATGAGGAAGATGCTATTACTCCTTCTAAAAATGAAAATAATCAGGTTAAACAAAGGACAAGATCAGATGATGACTTAAGTGTCCAAGGACAGGTATGAATTAATACTTAGATTACTGAATTTTGGTGTATCATATGTTTGTTGCTATGCTTGAGCAATTTATGTTTTGGTAAAGCTTAAAATGCTACATTTTAATCCTTCTTAAAAGTCTGTTACTTTACATGAAGTATTTGAGTTTTGTAGAGGTGTGCAAGAGTGCACCAATGTATGTGCATGTGGAATTCACAGGGATGTATAAATATTTTCAGTGTACTGGCTTCAGATATCTGAAAGAATAGAGGTATTTGAGTATGGTGTTCCCTAAAAGAAGATGCACTTCCAGAAGTTTGATATTGATGAATAATATCAAATCTTGACTAATCTGCTTGTTTATTTGTATCTTACGAATTAAGAATCATAGGTTGCAAGTGCTGCTAGGCACGTCAGCCTCTGGATTGAAGGGGCTTCTCTCCTTAAGAGCTTCTGAGTTTTAATGGGATGAATTAAACATTGGTGAGCCTCTATTCTTTAAAGCCAATGAGTGCTACAGGAGAAGGGAAACTTGTATTATGGTAAACTGGAAAAAACTAAGGACCCAGTCTCCTTTTATTTTTCTCTTCTCCACTCTGTCTCCCATATTGTAATTGCACTTGGATAGAATAAATCACATGGCAAGTAAGTTGCCAACATATTTGTAGAAAGCTAATTGGGACTTTCATATATTGTGATCACTTCACAGAAGGGTCATGCACTTGGTGATTCTAGCCACTTGGGTTTCTTTCAGTGAAATGGGAAAGCCACAGTGGCATAGAGATGGTGCAGCAGCACTGCACTTGTCCTTTTGCATTCTCTGGCATAGAGATTGAGGTCACAGCAGCTCTCTGATCTAGTTATACCTTTAGGGTCTCTGGGCTTGGCCTGGAACAACTCTGAAGTTGTCCAATTTTGGCCAGAGGTTGCATTCCTGCATGAACTGACTAATTTGTGAGCAACATCCATTCTTTTAAAACTCAGTTCAATATATAGGAAATAACTATAATTGAATATGTCATTGTTTGAATGTATGTATGTGTGTACAGTTTACTTACATTCTGCTATCCAAAACAGCCCACGTTCATCTGCAGTTAATGATTCCTACATTTTTGCAGTTTATTGTTGACTGGTTGGAATGGCCGCACCATATAATGTATAACACTGCCAACTGAAATGTGAAACAATGTGTGTATTAAGTTGCATTTTCTGATTCTGTTGTACTGTACGGTTTTGTTGCAGTAATGTTTCCCAAATATAAGCCTTAACATCTAGTTAATCTACCTGTGAGAGGGGAGGGAAAAATGAGAATGGGGTGAATCTGTGGGTGCACAACTATAATTCTTTTAATTTAGAGATTGAATTACTTAGAAATTGTCTATTTATACCTATATCTGTGTGTGGGTGTGCATGGGTGAGTGGGTTGGGGTGTGTACTCACACCTTTTAATCTTAAACATAAATTTATTTAATTTGTTTTTCAAATTCCTAAGGTAACCGGTCTTCATTGTTTCTATTATTCTGTTATTTAGGAAGAAACACCTGGGATGCTGGCTAAAGGTAAAAACTCAAACCTTCAGCAAGGTTGTTTTGTTTCTTTTAAATATCAAATTTCTCTGGATTTTTTTTTTTTGTTTGCTTGTTTTTGCTTTTCTTTAACATCTGAATTTACCATTTAGAGTCTTGTATGAAGTGGCCAGAAATAAATCTTCCTATTTAAAATTGTCTGCAATTTTGAATTATGTCAGTATTCATCCTTTTATACCACAGAAGTAGAGTCAGATCACTGCATGACTGGGTTCTTATATACCAGCTGAGCTTGGTACAAGTCTTTTTCTGATCACCCTGAGGCTTTACAGCAGTGGCAGCCAAACTTTTTTGACAAGTGTGCCACAAATTAGCCCCATACCTCTTCATGTCTCTCTGATCCCCTTTCCCTGTCCAATCTACAGAGGAAAGCTCTGCTTTCTGCTCCCAGCCCTGTGCTCCCTGCCTTATCTGCTTCTTTGTTTTCTTCCTTGGGAAGGAAATGGGTATTACCTTAAAGATTTGTTTGACAGGCTGAGACAGATTTTGAAGTAAGACTTGAAAAAGATAGCCATGCTCTTCTCTCTAAGTCAACTGGTACTTGACAGGGCAGGAGTGACTAAGTAAGTAGCTTTGACTGTAAAGGAAAGCAAACAAGGAAACAGGGAAAGAAAATGTTGGCTTTAACTGCCTTTTACTTTCTAACGGTGGCTACTTGATAATTTGAAATAATATTTTGGCCATCAGGCTGAAAAGCTTGAACACAGTGGCTTTACATTCTCCTTGTGATATAATTATTCTCATCTAGTCAAGGACCACTCCCCCCACCTTCCGTGTTGGGTTCTCTCCTCCAGGGTTGAGGCATGTCATCATGGCATGTAGGAAAAGGGTATTAACTGCAGGTTGCTTTCTCCATTTTCACCCCTCAACAAAGTGAAGGAGAACAGAATTGGCAGCCTCTTTCTTCTTTGGTGTCACATAGGATTGACCGGTATTTGACTGGTCAAAAATACTTGGTCAATTGAATAGTAAAATATTGCCAAATAATGGTCAAATATTTTAATCATTAATTTGTTAGTGCAGTGAAGTTAGAGACTTTAATTTTCAGTATAATTAGACACTTATGCTAATTACAAAAAGTTATTTGACTTAATAGGAAAAATTAAATTAAGTTCTAACTTACGATAGTGTCAGAGTGACATTATAGCTGTGATGGTCCAGAAATTATGTGAAAGGCAAGGATTTCTTACATTGATATAATTTATTGGACCAACTGCATAGTTGGGATAGACTTAGACAACCTTTCCTGCATTTAAAGGGGTGTCTAACTATCCCAACTATGCAGTTGGTCCAATAAAAATATCACCCTATTAAATCCTTGTCTCTTGCATTAAATTCTAAGAAGTTGTAATGAATGCTTATTACTATCAGTGTTTATTACTATCAGTGTTAGGTAAATGTTAAAATTATTGATATTCTCTGAACAGTTCTTTTCCTTGGCTTTTATCCTGAAGCCTTAGGGTCATAGAATCATAGAAGTAGGGTCGGAAGGGACCTTGTAGATCTTCAAGTCCAACCCCCTGCCTGGGCAGGATTAAAACTGGGCTCAAATGACTCCAGCCAG
>NW_017729027.1:5765660-5787325 GCF_001723915.1 Gavialis gangeticus
CCCCAAATTTTGGTATCATCAGCGAATTTAAACGGGTTGCATTTCACCCTGTCGTCCAAATTGCTGATAAAGAAATTGAACAGTGCGGGCCCAAGGACCAAGCCCTGGGGGACTCCGCTGCTCACTTCTCCCCAGGTCGAATATGACCCATCCACCACCACCCTCTGAGTAAGACCCTTCAGCCAATCTGCAATCCATCGGACGGTATAGGCATCAATTTCACAGTCACCCAGTTTTTTAATGAGGATGGGGTGGGAGAAGTTGTCAAAGGCCTTGCTGAAGTCCAGAAAGACTACATCCACAGCGACACCTGCATCCAATGCTTTTGTGACCTGAACATAAAAGGCAATCAGGTTGGTCTGATACGACCTGCCCCTAATGAAACTGCTTGTTGCCCTTGAGCATCATCCCTGAGGCTGGCCCATCGCAGACGTGCTCCTTGATGATCTTCTCAAAGAGTTTCCCTAGGATTGAGGTAAGACTGATGGGCCTATAGTTGCCCGGGTCCTCCCTCCTCCCTTTTTTTAACGATGGGGACCATATTGGCTGTCTTCCAATCATCTGGCACCTGGCCCAAGCACCATGAGCGCTCGTAAAGCTGTGCCAAAGGCCCTGCAATAACCCCTGCTAGCTCCCTCAACACCCTGGGGTGGAGAGCATCTGGACCTGCTGATTTGAACACATCCAGCCCCTCCAGAAGCTCTCTAACCCGGTCCTCCCCAACCTGAGGTCTGGGAGCGTTCCCCTCGAGTCCGTTATGGTGGGGAAGTCCCAGTCCCTGCACAAGAAAACAGAGGTGAAGAATTGATTAAAGAGGTCTGCTTTTTCCTCTGGTGCAACCACAGGATTGCCCAGAGAATCTTGCAGGGGCCCCACATTTCCTTCTTCATCTTCCCTATATCTTTGAAACAGGACTTTTTATTATCCTTGATCTTGGACACTAGCCCTAGCTCTATCTCCACCTTAGCTTTCCTGACAGCCCCCCTACAGGCCCGAGCAGAAGGGGTATACTCCTCTTTGGAGGTAGCACCCCACTTCCATCGGTTGTATGCCGCCTTTTTGGCAATCGGGCATTCCCAAACACCATTCGTGAGCCAAGGGGGCTTTCGGGCACTCCTGCCCCCCTTGCTTCTTGTTGGGATGGTCACCCCTTGGGCCCTGAGTATCGTCCGCGTAAGGAACGACCACTCATCTTGGGGACTGAGTTCCCCTGCTCTCGAGAACCCCAGCACCTCTCCCACTAATCTCCTCAACTCATTGAAGTTGGCCCTCTTGAAGTCTAAGGCTACTGTCTTGCTGCAGGCCGTTGACACCCTGCGCTGGATGATGATCGCTATCACCCAGGTGGTCAAGAACCTGGAGGCCCCTTACCAGGTCATCACCTGTGGCCAGGACCAGGTCCAACAGGTGGGACTGTGCACCTCCTGAATTAAGTGGAGGTCCTGTATCTTGGCCAGGAACCTCCTGGAACGGTCCGACCTGGCTGACTGTTCCTCCCACCAGATGTCCGGGTAATTTAAATCACCCATGACAACTACAAGGTCATTAGGAACAGTTACAAATAAAAAAATAAAGCAAAATTAAGAACACAGGAAATATACAAGACGAAAGTCTCCAGCCATGTGCTTCCTCAGCCCTGTAGGCCAGGTTGTTCTGTCCAGCCCCCAGTTGCAGAGGCAGGCAACAGAAGCTTAAGGAGAGAGGGGGAGTCTAGGGACACCGGCAGTAGAGCCAAGTGGGGAGTGGTGCCTTGGACCGGGAGCCACACATTAAGTCCTCGGGGCCACATGCAGCCAGTTGGACAAAACTGACACAATTCGTTAATGTGAGATAAGGCACTCTGTCAACAACTAAAATGTGAATCGTGACAAGTTTGAGCCAACAACAAAATGCATGTATGTGATAAACAAAGGGTAAATGCTTAGCCATCTAACTTATGTTCAAGTATGCTAATGATAAATTTGAATGCAAAAAGGTCTGTTGGTAGTAACCAACTGAGAGCTCCTCTCATTAGGCCTCATTAAAGGGGCTCATTCACAATCTGATTTATGCAGTAAAGTATGAGAGTGTACATCTCTGTTTTAACACTTGCATTACGTGTTACAACATGATGGAAAAGTAGCAGTTGCCAGATCACAACTCCATCTCCGTGTAGGCAGGCAGGAAGGAATGCAGTGTGACTTTGCTTCCCCATTTTGCCAGCCAGCCCAATTGAGCTGGTGTAGAGCAGAATCCAAGGTAAGCCACACAAGGAAAATTGCTGGGCAGCTTTCATCAATTTCTGTTCTGTCTCTGCTTCCCTCTTGCAGTGTAACTCAAGCACAGTTCAGTTCTGCTCTGCTGTTGAGGCAAGCACAAGTAGGCACCTTGCCTATTTACTTACAGAAGTTTGCTAGATGCCATCCTGATGACAGTGCATTCTTTTGCAACCATTGAGTCAGAATGGGCAAGATATAATATCATATTAGCGACACTGTTCTTAAGGGCTAAAGTTTGCTTCTGTTTTCTTTTCAGTTGTATTGCTTGATTCACAAGACTCTACTATGGAAGTTCAGAAGGTCTCTGAACAAGAGGGTGTAGCTGTGACTGAACATCGAACATCTCAAGAAGTTGCTGAGAATAAAATGAACAGGAGTGGTGAGGCTGCTCTTTTAATTTATCATGCATTTCAGGAGGGAATCTAATGGGTCTAGAGGATTGGTAAAGGGAAATTAATTGTTCCTTTTGAAGTGCCTGTGTGAATCAAGTCTTAATAGTAACCAAAATTTTGGACAAAGGAAAGACAAAAGAGTTCTTTTTAGGCTTTTTTCATTTGATTCTTTTGTTCAGAAAGGCCAACTTGTTTGACAGCTGGTGTTTAAGTTTTAAACCTATTTCTTTTCTTAATGGCTGCTTACTGCATTTGCCTTCAAATGCTGTCAGACAACTTGTCTGTAGAAGTTACTGGCAGATACAGCAGCTAAAATTTCATAGATATATAGACATTAAGGCTGGAAGGGACCTCGTAAGATCATCGGGTCCAGCCTCCTGCCCAAAGGGCAGGAAGTCAGCTAGGGTCAAAGGATCCCAGCATGATAAGCATCCAAATGTTTCTTAAAAGTGTCCAGGGTAGGTGATTGCACCATCTCTGGAGGGAGTCTATTCCAGGCCTTGGGGGCCCGGACAGTAAAGAAGTTTTTCCTTGCATCCAGCCTGAAACGGTCATGGAGGAGTTTGTGACCATTGGACCTTGTCATCCCTTGGGGTGCTCTGGTCAACAGGCATTCCTCCAGATTCTGATGTACACCCCTTATGTACTTACAGGCTGCCACCAAGTCACCCCTGAGCCTGCGCTTCTTCAGGCTGAAGAGTCCCATGGCTCGCAGGCTCTCTTAATATAAAGCCTATTCTCTTGTCCTGTGATCATGTGCGTGGCTCTCCTCTTGACTCTTTCAAGCTTCTCCACATCCTTTCTGAATTGTAGAGCCCAGAATTAGATGGAATACTCCAGCTGCGGCCTCACCAAGGCCGAGTACAGCTGGAGGATGGCATCCTGGGTCTCGCTTGAGATGCGTTGATAGATGCAAACCAGTTTTGTTCACTTTGCCAGCTGTGATACCACACTGGTGGCTCATGTTCATCTTGTGGTCAGTCATGACCCCCAAGTCTCTTTCAGTTGTGGTGGTAGTGAGTGTAGCGTTGCTGAGCCAACAAGTGTGATGTGGGGGTTCCCCCACAAGGTAGAGCACTTTGCATTTTTCCATATTGAATGCCATCAGGTTTTTATCCACCCACCTTGCGAGCCTGTCAAGTTCGGCCTGGATCACCTGCCTATCCTCCAGTTTGGACACACTTCCCCCAAAGTTTGGTGTCATCAGTGAACTTAGCCAGTCTGCTTCTGGCACCAGAGTCCAGATTGTTTATAAACGTGTTAAAGAGTACAGGTCCAAGAATGGAGCCTTGGGTGATACTACTGGTCACCGAGTGCCATGTTGAGTTGGTTCCATTAACTACCACTCTCGGTCCGACCTCAGAGCCAGTTTCCCAGCCATCAGACTGTAGTGCAGTTTAATTGTGCTTGGCTGTGTTGTGGGTGGTAAATGACAAAATAGATCAAGAAAATGCTACATTACAAAGACCTATGTAAAATATATAATGCCTAAATCCACACTACACATATGTTGATACTGTCTGCTAACAAAGCAGTCTTTTAGTTTGTACGTCATATTGGGAAATGTAAATTATTACATTTCCTTGCATTTTCTCATTACTTTGTGACAGTGTTTTGTTACTAGCTGGTAACAGACCAAGCTAAGAACTAAAACATAAGTTTCCAGTGTGCTGAATTTACTAATTGTTTCTCTAATGGATTTCATGTTGGCTACATCTTGTGGTAATGTTAATTTCCTGCAGGTGTTTCCTGTGTGCAAACTAACAGTGACATTGAAGCACTACATCAGGCATATTATCATATTGATCAGTCTTTAGGAGACACAGATGAACAAAGAATTTGTATCGGTGTAATGGAAAATATAGAAGGCTTTGTCCAGGATGCTTCACAAAATAATGAAGCTGGTGCAAAAAATGCTTCAACTACTGAATCAGGTAAATCATAAGGAAGTTACTTCACATTTTATGTTATGAAAATGATGTATTCAAATTCTGTGGATAAAACCATTGTAGGAATTTGCCATTTATTCTAAATATAACGTTATTTTATTTTACACATGAAATCCAAAGGTGGAATGAATCTTCAACACACGAATCTCCACTTGTCCCAGATAGAGATAGACAGACATTAACCATATTAGTGATATTATAACATGTTTGTTTTGGATGATTTAGGCATGAACCTCTGAGTAAAGGAGTTATATTAGGCGTGACCTCTCATGACCCTTTCCATATTGTTCTGTGATGTCTCTACTACAGCTTGGAAGTGTTGTGCAGATTCATGATCTAGAATAGCAAAGAGGGTGAAACCTACACAGACTGAGAGGGTGAAAAGCCAGGGTGCACTTTTCCAGCAAAGATTGCATAGATTTCTTAGACCTTAGGGCTGGAGGGGACCTCGGAAGATCATCAAGTCCAGCCTCCTGCCCAAAGGGCAGGAAATCTGGTGCTTCTGCCTTTTAGCTAACTACCTTTTTGGCACCTAAAGACATCCAGGTTAATGAAAAAACCCTTCCAAACGTAGTTTTAATGAGGCAAACGTTAACAGGCTAAGTTCTACTTGTAAATGAGTGAATTAAGTTATTCCATATTTATACCATTATAGCCAAAAGCAGAATTTGACTCAGCATTGCTTTCATTGGCTTTTAAGGCAGTTCAGTCTAATGTGTTTATTACTCTTTCCTTTTTTTCCCCTCTACAGTGATCAGTGTGTTTACTCAACATTTATTGAAGTAAACTGTTGCTTATAAAAATTAAGGTTTAACTGTGCCCTGCCTTCGACTTAAAATGCAGTTTGTAACATTGACTGTTCAATATTTTATATAGCCATTAATCAAAATGATACCTCTTTGGTTTATTTGAGGCTTACATAGATTATCATTATAACTTCTGAAGGGTTGCGTGTAGTTTTTGGAAAGCACGGTTAAAAAATTAATTGTTCTCATACTTCCGGGTCTGAAGATTCATTTCTTTTGACAAATGTTTCTTTTTTACCATCACTCAAATAAACACTAGTGGATATCTTGGAATCTGTCTGTTGCCAGGTTAAATGTAAAAAAATTGCTTACACATGATCTATCTGTACAAATATTTTGACAGATCATGTGAAATTTTTGACACATGCTAATTTAATGCACTTGTTTCAATGTATTGTGAGTTATTTCTCTCTCAATGAGAACTGAACTTTTTAAAATAGTGTCTTTTATCATTTGATATCTACTTTTTTAGATTTACCTACTATAGAAGAGTTAATGAAACCTATTAAAGCAGATTCATCATATGCCAGAGGCTTTGACCTGGAGTCTGTAAGGTATTTATTTCAGGAAATACATATTTAAATGTCTTAATATCTGTGAATTATTTGTGAACATTTCCTTTCAAAACAGCTCAGCTTGTTTTCCAGTCAAGAGTCTAGGTCCTATTGTACTAAATGTCTTGGTACTGTGCTATTTGTACTGATCTGTACAAATATCTATTTTTAGTTGACCTGACCATTTTTGAAAATGAGATGCATTTGAAGTAGACTTTCTATTAGTTAATATTGTTTTGGTGTATTGAAAGTGACCTTTGCAGACGCATGCAGTCTTCATGTGGTATCTAAAATAGCATTGCATTTGTGTTGCTCTTAAAAAAATATATTGGCAAAGAGCAAAAGTCTTGTTGCTTATATACATTTTTGTTTCTCTTCCCATGTAGCAGAATGAAACCAGCAGACAGCAAAGCAGATGAATTTGTCAGCCGTTTGCCATTTAAAGAGAACCAAAGTGATACAGGTGTAGAAAAACAAAATTTAGATGTTTTGTTTAAAGAACATAATAAAGAAGAAAACAATTTTCTGTGGGCAGCTGTAAATGAGGGTAGTGAAAGTAGCAATCAAAAAGGGACTGAGAGAGAAGTCCAGACAGAGAGAATGCGGCTCAACATACTGAGACAAAAGTTAGCACAAAATTCTATCCTGTTGCATCAAAATGAAAAAATTAATCAAGTAAGTAATATTTAGTTATCTTTTTTTTTATAAAAAAACTTGTTTTAATTCCTGTACATCTTGAATGATAGTTTTGAAGGTTGTTTTCACAAAAATAATTGCCTAGAAAAGTTTTCCCCCATCCCCAAGTTTAGAGTCTAGCTTTAATTTGACTTCCCCCAAATATCTTTACTACCTACTCACTTGAGATCATGACTTCAGGATTTAATGCCACTTTCCAAGATGAACATATAGATCTTTTCTAATCTGCGTGTGGGACTTCTTCGGCTCACTATCTTTAAAATAGTAGGATTTTTTTAGAAATACATGTTGCTTATATGGTTTGATGAAGATTATCATTTTCTGCTCATCAGGAGTCTTATTTCTCTTTTTTTTAAAGACAACTCTGGTAACTCATCCAATATCCTGTTAATGTAGTAAAAGTGGCCTGCAAGTTATACTTAAAGATTAATGTGGTTTTTGCAAAAATTCTCTTCTACACAGGAGCATCTGTCCAGCTCTTGGAAGCATGATGGATTACAATCAGTGATCAATAAACAAACAACATACAAGAACACTAGAAATGCTGCTGCTTTACATAAGAAGAAATCTGTGTATGGAGCAGTTAGAAGTTCTGGATATGGTAAATCTATTTCACCTTTAAAACAACTTTCCACAACTACTGAAAAGAAAACATCAAAAGATGCTTTCAGAAGGACAAGTTTAAAAGCTAAATCACCTGCAGATAAAGCAAAGCCTAAAGGTAATACATAGTGAAGGTTTTTGTACACAATTCTGTCTTCATTTAAAATATCAGAGATGCCACTTTTAGAAGCTAGAGAGCTTTGAGGTTTTTGTGTGTTTGCTTTTGTTGTTTGTTTGTTTGTTTGTTTGTTTTATATGCAAAATAGAGGCAATCTCTTTAGGAAAGCAAAAGGTATTAGAGTGCAATGTCCTGACATTTGTTGTTTGCTTTCTATTCTCCAGATGCTATGGTTACAATGCTGTTTCAGTTAACACGCCTAAGTGGCGGTTGCTGAGTCATGTAAATTCTTTGTTTTTTTAGCACTTAGTTTGCAATTCAGCTCTGAGTGCAGCAGTGCCTGCATGGGTACTTATATGCCCAGTATAGCTGCACTCTGGCCAGGCAGAATATGTAGTGCTGTATGTTTACCAAATACATTTTAAAGATCTGAGAAGCCCTGAAAGTTTAACTACACAAAACCTCATGACTAGTAGGTGCTAAATCGAAGTGGAGGACATGAGGCTTACCTGTTTTAGCTTGCTCTCTCAGTGAATTAGGGCGCTCATCCCGGAAGTGAGAGATCCAGAGTCTAAGCTCACCTTATCCAGAGGGGTTTTGAATCTGCATCCCCTGCTTCTGTGAACTGTGCTTTAATCACCAGGCCACATATTAGGTATTACCCAGACTGCTCTGCAATCCTCACTTTTGAAACTGGATCCCTGGGCATCCAAAAAAGGGAAGTAAATGGGTCTAGATAGAAGAAATATGCATATGAAGGGTACATAGTTCAGTGAGCTGGATACTGGTCTGGATTGGAAATGACCCTGAGTATTAGCCTGGGTCCTTGACCCTCATGGGACAGAAATTTTCCTCCATCCGTTTTTATCCAGTGAATATTAAAGGCAAGGTACAGTAGCTGACTTTTAAAAAGAGGACTAGAGGACTGATTTTTCCTCTTCCTACTTCTCCAGTTTGGCACTGAGCAGGTATGCATGTCCAGCAATTCTATTTTTCCAGGGGGTAAAATCAAATCTACAATTGTGCTTAAATGCAAAAAAATAATACTTGTGTGACTGGATAACTGCCAGTTAGGTGTATAAAGTGATATAAGATTCTTCCCTGAAGGCACAAACACCTGCCATCAATTCAGAGATTTTTTTGGCAATTGTGTATATCAGTAGATACAGGAAGCTCCTGTATTATGGGCTGCTAAAACATAAATAGCTTAATGCAGGGGTGACCAACCTTTTTGAATGTGGGGCTGGATCATGAACTTTTTATCACTCAGTGGGCTGGCGAGCCATATTCAAAGACCTCACAGGAAGCAGTATCACATCCCCCCTGCCCCTCCAAAAAATGAAAATATAGTGTTTATTTTTGATTCCCATCGCAGCACTTTGGGCCTCAGAAAACAGCCTGCTCTACAGCATATAGCACTTTAAAATCAACTGAACAAAATTAGTTGATAAGCCGGTTAATCGCAATCTGTGACTTGTTCTATCAGAAGTCCAGTAAGACCACTCTAGAGACAGTCTGTATTTATGTGTGAAGAATATAACAAATATGTCTCACACACCATTTTATTTAACATAAAGTTCATGTATTGTTGGCCCTGTCCAGAAATTTTAAAAAATACCAAGCAAGCATTATACAGCATGTCTGAGTGTAACTTGCTAGTTGAGACTAGTGAAACTGGTAAAACAATTTCTCCTTTCTCCAGAACTATTTTCACAGTTTAAATTTTCTGGAAAATATATAAAGTGTTTGAAAAAAGAAAATGCCTTGCTTTTGATGAAGAAAGGAGGTATTTCTATGTCCCTATTAACTTTGAGTACCATGGAAATGTCAGATCTCTCAGTAATGAATGGAAAGGTTAATTCAAATGAATTCAGCAATTTTTTTCTTTACCAAGATATGTTCCCAAAGTGTTCTAAGAATTACAAGTCATCCAAAATACATTCCTTGCCTTCTCCCTTCAGTGGTCTGTAATTACCTTTTCATAAAGCTCTTGCATATATATTGTTTTAAATAATATAATTCTTCTTTTCTTACTAAACACAATGAAATGAATACATGAATTGAATTTGTTTGTCATATATTGAAATGTGCTTAAAATCTTATTAGTCAGTTATGGTTTGAATATATGTTGCCTTTAGTGCTCATACTACAGAAAGTTGCCCTGAGAAAAATTATATATACTGACTGAATATGTTCAGCTGGAGATGATATCTATAGATCCACTTGCAACAAAAAGCCAATGTTATAGTTATATGCAATATGTTATATGCAATATGCTATACTTCTGTTGAGCTTTGACTTTTTTTTTTCCTTTATGACGGTGGTTTTCAGTCTACAAAAAGTTTCCCCTGCAAATATACATATACTGGTTGATTGTTAAATGTGTTACCAACTGAAATAATCAGCCCTTCCTTAAAATTCTTATAGGAGATGGCAGAGTATTTTTCTTTCTCTAATATTCTGCATCAAAGAAGTAAATAATTCCCTGGAGGATGAGGTTTTAAGAAGTCTACAACAAAAGCTATAGTGACATTCAATTCAGCACAATCTCTGTTTACAGTCTTGTTTCTAACTTACTGTGTAAAACACAGCCTTTTTTCTTTTGCCAGAGGACCTAGTAAGTAATGAGATAGTTTGCTTTAACTCTTAATTACTCTAGCAAATTGTATGTAATTGGTATATTATTAATTATGCTTTGATGCTTAACAGTGACAGTGGATACTCCATAATGGACTTTGATCTATGGGAATAATAATACCCTGAGACATGCCATCTCATTTCAAAACTTCCAAAAACTAAAAATGCTATTGTTCTTCAAGAAAATCACTTTTGTCAGTGAGGGTAATTAACCACTGCAACAGATTACTGAAGGTGATCAGAATATTTTAATTATCTGGAGTCTTTTCAGACTACAAAAAAAAGGTGGCGGGGGCCTTCCTCTGCTGGGGAGGGAAGAGGAGGAAGTAGAGGCAGCACAGCGAGCCCCAGGCTGGTGCCGTGTGCTCACACGGGGACCTGCAAGCCGGGCACGGGGCAGCACCCAGGCAGCCCCTGGCTGCAACTTCTCTGCCCGCCACTGGGCAGATGAACCACACAGGTGAGTGTGGAACAGGGCAGGCGCGGGGGGATGATGCCTTCTTCTCCCCAACCACAGCCCCAAGGGGCAGAACCAGGTGCAAGCAGCAATTTAGCGCGGGGGAAGTTGACCGGGGGGAGGGTCTGGGGGGGTTTCATCCCCGCTCCCCTCACCCTGCATGTGCCCAGCCAGGCTCTACTCACCGCCCGCGGTGCAAGCCCTGCCCAGGACCGCCCCACGGATGACCCGCGCTTTCGCTGCCAGCTACTCCTCTTCCCACACATACTGGGTCAGCAACATCAAGTTGACCCAGGGCTGGGGAAGGGAACCTTGTCCCTTCCCCAGCTCTTCAGCAGGCATTAGGAAGCTGCTGAGGAGCTGGGGAGGGACAAGGGGTGGGAAACAAAAGTAAATGGCTTGGTGGGCCACATGGCGGCCCATGGGCCACATGTTGGACAAGCCTGGCTTAATGCATGTTTCTTGTCACTCTTGTCAAGTTGTTAGTTATGAATAGATACTGTGTTTCACTACAAGGTCTATTTCTAGGATTGATTTAATCCGTAGTGAGGCTGTTTTTCCGCTGTATCCTCAAACATAAAGTGAATGGCTGGTTCTTTTTCCAAAAAAAATGTGACAGTAATGAATTGAGTTAGGTGGTTCACTCTTCAAAGGATGTTTCATTATTTTGCTGTCTGGTCTACTAGATAGAGGATTTATATGCAAATATGTGTTTTTTTTCTGGCTGTGCAGGCTATCAACACTTTAATTGAAATGCTGTTCTTAAAAAAAGCTTCAAATATATATGTTTTATAGTGTACGTTGAGGCATATTTGAAGAGTTTATGCATGATGTTAATGCATAAAAGCATGTTTCCATTTTGAAGGAAAAAATCCTATTTTCAAGAGTTTTCAAAAGAAAAAAAAAGCAGCTTTACACTTCATTATGCTCGCCTGTTGTGTACGTTGTCCCCACTGTCTACATAATTTTATATTTCCCCCAATTTTACAACATGGGCATTTTTAGCTGAAAGGCCTCAAAATATTGTGCAACATGTAATGCAGATTAAGCCTGTTTTAGTTTTGGTTCGTTCCACTTGGATACCCTTGCTTCCTAGTAGATACTGACAGAGTCCCTTAAGCCTTCTGGGTTCCATCCCTTTGGAGCTCTCAGGAGAGAGCTGCTGTTCTCCCTTGGGGCCTGTTAGACCACTATGCTTATGTGAATGTCCATATTGAGTTTTCAGCTGTCAGTGTGGGGGGAAAAAAAAGTATTTGTCAAGGCACCACTGAGGATGCAGCACTACAAAGAAGTTCTGCCTGATAGGCCCTTGGCACTAGTCCATTCTTATCTGTTGGCGATCTTGGCTAAGTGCAGCATTATTTTTTTCTCCACATTTTAAAGCTCTAAAAAATTGTGTAAGCTCCACCAATGACCACTGAAAAACTTGGAAAAATTTCTAGTTGCATATTGGGAACATAACACATTATTACCAAAGTGAAAACTTTTAAATATTATGAATTTTTTAATACAGTGAAATTTAAAGTGCATGTTTCGCCATTTTAGGATGTAAATGCATGCATATTGTAGGCAACTTTTTTGTATATAAATACAGGTTTCCCTCGCTTTATGTGGTACATGCGTTCCTGGAAAATGGTGCAAAACACAAATTCACATAAAGGAAACCCACTTTACAATGTAACAAATAGGGATATGTTCCAAGACCTCAACTGTACTGACCCCCAGACCCATTTCTACCACTTGTACAAGACAATTTTGGTATTCCAACAGCAGACAGTACACACAAGCACAGGGCACTGTCATAATGGGGATGGCAACTGCAGAAGCACTTGTTGCAGACAACGAGCAAGGAGCACAGATCCACACACAGGAAACTGTTTTGGTGCTCGTCACTCCCTCAGTGCACCATGCAAGGCAGCTGATCGCAGGTTTCCACCACCCAAATCGCATAGGAGTGAATTTATAACACAGTTTTGTATAAAAAGGGTCATTGCATGAGAGAGAATTCACACATACAGAACCCGCACAAAGCGAGGGAAACCTGTACTACTTCTAGTTATTACTGTTATTTTAGATAGTTTTTTGTGGGTGTTCTCTAAATATAAAAAAGCGATACATAAAGGGTTCCATTTCATCTCCAGTCATCCCCATATTTGATATAAGGTTTAAATTAAAATATTAAAATGTTAAATAATTATTTTAAATGCTTAAATGTAGAGCATGTAAAGCATGAGCCAAAACTATTGATGGATTACATGAATATATTTCATAGTGGGGTTAGAGTGGTGGTATACCATCATAGTCCAGGAAATATACAACAGAGATGAGAATTACAGTTGGTCCAATAAAAGATAACACAAAAAAAACCCTTGCCACATGAACACACCTTGACTTTTCAAGAGAACGAAAATACCACGTTTTACATACAATTTGCAAGTACGTATAAAGCTACTATTTGCATTACTTTTGTAGCGTGAAACCATACTGTCTTTTTTTTCAATATAACACTGAATGAATTTTGTGTTCTCTTTTCCTTCCAAAATGAAGAAACATTATTTACTACTAGGGTAATAAGATCTGCAGTAAAGGAACCAGCTTCTAAAAAGGGCAATAATGTGGTTACATCTGACCACTCAGTTATAAAAGACCTTGGGCAGGAGGTGAAGGACATGGATTCCTGTGTGCAGTTTCAACATGTAAGTGTAGCAATTATTTCTTATGATTCTAGCACCTACAATTAACAATTTGTAAGACATTTTGATTTTTTTAATAAAAATCTGTTATACTGAAAATGCGCTACCTTGTATGACTATTATTAAAAATAGCACTGCAATACTAAAGAGGTTTAACTTGGATAACATTTCTAAATAAAACTATAAATTCTCTGTGTAAGTCAGTATCTTTATTTTTATTCTTTGCATTTAGTACTTTGTTATTGTGTTTTGAGAGCATGTAACAGTATCTTATGATTTCAAATGAAAAAATGATTTAATTAACAAAACAGTGAAGAGTTTTTCTCCTTCCTTCACCTTATTCAGACAGGGAGTGGACAGCCAAGAGTTAACTAATATTACTTCTTTAACTGAATTAATTAAGTGAATACATATCCAGCATCGGTGTAGACCTTGTAAAGGAAGACACCTTGAGGGGCTGGACACCTTCAAGTCAGCTGGCCCTGACAGATTGCACCCCAGAGTACTTAAGGAGCTGGCAGCCGTCATAGCCAAGCCACTGGCAAAGATATTCAAAAATTCCTGGCACTCGGGTGAAGTACCTGAAGATTGGAGGAAAGCCAATGTGGTGCCCATCTTCAAGAAAGAGAGGAAAGTAGATCTGGGGAACTACAGGCCAATCAGCTTGACCTCAGTCCCTAGAAAGATTCTGGAAAAAATTATCAAAGAGACCATTCTTGACAAGCTGGCTGATGGCAACATCCTGAGAGACAGCCAGCATGGGTTTGTTGCAGGTATGTCTTTCCTGACCAATCTCATCTCCTTCTGTGACCAGGTGACGTATCACCTGGACAAGGGAGAAAAGATTGACATCATATATCTTGACCTTAAAAAAGCCTTTGATCTGGTGTCCCATGGTCTCCTCATGGAAAAATTGGCCAACTGTGGCCTCAGCTACATCACTGTCCAACGGCTGGGGAATTGGCTCCAAGGCTGGACCCAGAGAGTGGTCATCAATGGAAGTGAATCATCATGGTGCTGCATGACCAGTGGTGTCCAGCAAGGCTCTGTCCTTGGACACATTCTCTTTAATGTCTTTAACAATGTGGACACTGGTGTCAGAAGTGGACTGGCCAAGTTCACCGATTACACTAAATTTTGGGGTAGTGCATCCACACCTAAGGATAGGCTCGTGATCCAGGCTGACTTGGATAGGCTTAAAAAGTGGGCAGATACAAACCTAATGACATTGAGTACCGACAGATGCAAGGTACTCCACTTTAGGGGAAAAAACCCACAGCACACTTATAGGCTCAGCAGTGCTACACTCGCTAGCACCATGGCCAAAAGAGACTTGGGGGTCATGACTGACCACAAGATGAACGTGAGCCACCAATGTGATGTTGCACCTGGTAAAGCAAACCAAACTCTGGCTTGCATCCATAGATGCTTAAGTAAATCTCAGGATGTCATCCTCTTGCTGTACTCGGCCTTGGTGAGGCCACAGCTGGAGTGCTGGGCTCCACAATTCAAAAAAGATGTTGAGAAGCTTGAGAGAGTCCAGAGGAGAGCCACATGCATGATCAGAGGACAAGAGAATAGCTTGTCCTCTGATCACGCATGTGAAGAAAGGCTGAGATCCATGGGACTCTTCAGCCTGGAGAAGTGCAGGCTCAGGGGTGACCTGATGGCAGACTATAAGTACATCCAGGGTGTGCATCAGGATCTGGGGGAACACCTGTTCACCAGAGCACTCCAAAGGATAACAAGGTCCAACACTCACAAACTCCTCCATGGCCATTTCAGGCTGGACATAAGGAAGAACTTCTTTACAGTCCGAGCCCCCAAGGTCTGGAATAGGCTGCTACCGAAGGTGGTTCAAGCACCTACTTTGAACAACTTCAAGAGAAATTTGGATGTTTATCTTGCTGGGATCCTATGACCCCTGCTGACTTCCTGCCCCTGGGGTAGGGAGCTGGACTCAATGATCTTCCAAGGTCCCTTCCAGCCCTAATGTCTATGAAATCTATGAAACTATCCCTAATTTTCAGTAACCAATATACTCAATTAACTGTGGTTGCTGGCATTTTTGTGGTGTTTTTTCCTTAGACTTTTCCAGGATTAAAAACCCTCTCTAAAGAGGCTAAAAGCCAAGAAAAAAATGTGTAGAAAATTGTAGAAAAATCTGTTAGAGTCTTGTTCTTTTAAAGTGTGTCATGAGTCACGTAATATTTTGAAGTTTGTAGAATATCACAAATGCTTTCCTGAAATAGATTGTAAAGCTAAGATGTTTGATGTCTGTCAACAACCAAAGAAAGTGTGTTTAGATTAGTTATTTGTTTGCATGAGTGATGTCATTTAATATGAATGTATTTCTGTACTCTTATATGATAGCCAGTCAAAGAGGGCTATTGAGACTTCAGAAAAAATGCTCTCTTCACATCTAGAGGGATCAAAGTCTAGATGGCTGGAAGAAGTAAACATTGAGAATTTGTGTTTGCACCAAGGCCTGACCCATGCAGGGAAATTGTCTTCTGCTTGTTGTTTAGAACTGGAAGACTAGACTAGTTATCTTTTAAGGATCTCAGTATACTCTCGGTTATAAATAGGTCGGTAAAGATGCCTGACTGGTCAAGACAATGTACATGAGAGGGGCAGGAGGTTATATACATAATATCTGTTCTCCAGGAATTTTATAGATGAATGGAATTGGCTAGATAAGGACAAATACTTAAGCCTTGCCATGAGAGTAAGTCTGTCTATAGGAGTGATTCTCAACCAGTGTGCTGTACACCCTGAGGTGCCTTTCAGAGATGCCATAGGGTGCAATACAATGTTAGAACTGTTAGGTGTGCAAACATGATTCACAAGGTAAAAGCAGAGATTGCAAACAGGAATCTATAGTGTTAAAAAAATATTCTGGCCTGTTATGGTCTTTCTGGTTCTTTGCAACAGAAGAATGTCTCTGTTATTTTTCTGTAGTCAAAAAGGAAGAGTTGACATTTTCTGAGGGGTTCCTTGAGTCTAAAATTTCCTGGGTATATCAGCCTCTGGGCCTTCAGTGGGATGAGTGAAATAGGCTGATGGGATCTGACAGCAGCTGCTTTGCAACCTGTAGAACTGAGCGGGAGCTGCATTTTTGGAGCTTAGGGCTTAAATGCAGGGATACGGTAAAATCCTTGTTCTGATATTTTCCTTCATTTATTTATTCTTATATCTGCATTGGTACAGGCAGGTGTTTATTGATTTCTTATGTTTGCTCGGGTTGTATGAAACAGCACCATTTCATTTTGACTTCTGTTTTGCTGTTTCAAAGGGACAGTGTTTTGTTTCGTTTCAAAGCACCGTTCCATTTCGTAGAAACGGTTTCACTCAAACAGCGCTTTTCGACGTTTTGCCCACAGGCTATAATGGGAAATCATGAAAATTCCTATAACTTTGTCATTTCATGCCTGATTTGGATTAAAATTGCAAGGATGGTAGCTCCTTCTGAGGGCACAAGGCCTGCCAAGTTTCATAGGTGCAGGGGTTTCTGTGAAATTGCGCCTCAAACAGTTGAAAGCAAAACTTGTATCACTTGCTGGCAGTGGAAGCCTGCTGTCATCCCGAGTGCACAACTGGGGGCCGTGCGCACCCCTGGAAGGGCTATGGGGCTATGCAAGGCACTTCCCAGAGGTGCAGGCCCCCGGATCTGCGCGTGAGATGATGGGAGGCTGCCACTGCCACCTAGGACCGGCACTGGGCGCAGCCTGTGCCCACTGCCAGGAAGACTGCTGCTACTGCTGGCCCCAGGCAGCAGCAGCAACCTCTTGTCATCCAGCATGCAGATCTGGGGGCCCACATTCCCCTGGGAGGCCCGCATTCAGTGCCAGTGCTGGGAAGGCAGGTGGGGGGGCCTACAGTGAATTTTGGGGTGGCAGCAGCCCCGCATCCAGTTCTGTGGAATGCCCCAAGTGCCACCCCTGCTGCAGTCCTGGGAGCGGTGGATGCCACCTGCCTGCAGCCACTGAGCTGCGCTGCACCAGGGGTTTCGGGGTATGATGCAGCCCAGTGGCTGCAGGCAGGCAGTGTTTGCCACTTCCAGGGCTGCAGCAGGGGCAGCAGCCTTGGCTCTCCCCTGCTTCCCGCCACTGGGCTGCACTCTGAGCAGCTCTGCCAGCCCCATGGAGCTGAGCCTGGTGGCAGGAGGTTGGGGAGAGCCGCTGGCCAGGGCTGTGCTCCAAGCGGTTCCACCACTGGCTCTCCCACTGCCGGGCTGAGCTCTGTAGGGAAGACCCTGGCACAGCCCTTCAGCCCACAGCCCTCCTGTTGCAGTTGGCGCCAGTGGCTCCCTGGGAAGAGCTGGGGGAAGCGATCAGAGAGCTGGGGGAATGATCAGGGAGCTGGGGAATCCAACTGGGAACTGGGGGAAATGTTCAGGAACCTGAATATTCCCCCCAGCTCTCTGATTGCTTCCCGCAGCTCTTCCCGGGGGGTTCAGGCCCCCAGATCTGCACACTGGGTTTCAGCAGGCTGCCAAGATGATTTACTAATAAATTCCAAAGCTGCAGTCTTGCCTGGGTGTTCTGTCAAGCTTTTGATTGTTGACTGCTCAAGCCCACTTGAAATATAGGGTGTTTATTATCCTATCCATTGTACATGTTCATCTCCCACTGAAGTTGATGGGAGCTGTATTCATGTACATATACTGACGGAGCAATCACTTGAAAAGCATCTTAACAGCTTTTGTTCACTTTGAGGTATTTATTTTGTCATTGGGACTTTAGACTCATATTCTTTTATGCGAGTCTAATAGAATCCAGGTGACTTCTAGCTATGTGAGCTCTGCAGTGTGAAAGAGTGTGTTTCTGTTAACACAATAAAATTTTAGGATTTTGAGTCTGTACAAAGACAAGTTTTGTGAAGTTGCTATTAGAAAATAACCAGGTTGGTTTGGCTTTTTTAACTGGAACCATACTATAAACATTTAAAAATGCATTATGTAGTGTGTATTATGTTTATTTAATGTTATTATTTAATGTATTGTTTTAAAATAGAACTGGACTTTTTAAAATTATTTTAATGCATTTTGTCGGTTTTTGGGGGTTGCATTTGGTCCTTTTCAGCATTTTCTTCTTTAATCTGCCATCCTCTGGCATGAGGCACACAACCTTGTTAAACAGTATTAATGCTTTATTTTTTGTATCTTCAAATTGCTGAATGAAACAGTTCACAGAAAAGATAATGCATTTTGGCTAATCTTAATGTCATCTTAAAATGAATGAACAACAATCTCAATATACTATTTCCCTAATAATTTTTCTTCAATAGGATTCCTCATTTGGACCTGTCAACAATAACACAAGAGAGCTTTATTTGTTAAGAAGAGTACAGGCAGCAGAGGAAGAGTTGAATTCAGCACATGATGTAATTCAGCATTTAAAAGATGTGGTCTCTCAGAAAGAAAAAGAAATGGAGAATAAAGTAGTGGAAATGAAAATGCAGTCTGATAAAGAGCTTTCCCAGCTGAGTCAAGAAAATTATGTTCTTCAGACCAAGGTATCATATACTATCTTCTACTACTGAAGAAAAGGAAAAAATGTGTAATTACTGATAAGTTTGATTGATTAGTTCAGTCAGTTATGTTCTGAAAAAAGGTTAAACTGGAGCATATTATATTCATATTTTTATATATATATATATATATATATATATATTATATTCCCCCTGATTGCTATAAAACATAAAAAGTGCATTTAAGTTTTGTTTTTGTCTTTCCCTGGAGGGTAAACTGAATTTATGTTGTTCCCAAACCTTCACTTCCCCAGTAACAGCAGCACCATTGACTCTTCTAGTTAATAATCTTTACACTGTAACTAAAAATAATAGGGATAATGTCAGTTTTACAGATTACTCAGATATAAAGTAGTACTGCATGGTAAAGGAGAAGCAAGAATTTAGGATAATTTTTTTTGTATGTTTTCCATAAAACTACCTTATGCCTTGTCTTTCTGGTAGGCCTATGTGAAGCAGCAATTATTCGATTCGGCTTCGGATTCAGCTGATTTGGAGGGATGGTTGTTTAATTCAGTGATTTGAATCACTGTCCCAATTCAATTCAGCCGCTAAATTAGGCTGAATCTCCTCTGAATGAGGAGATAACAAGCAGCAACAGCAGTAGTGTCAGTGGTTGTGGCGAGTGGGGCCATCCCCTGCCCGCTCCCCCAGCCCGCCCGCCATGGCTGCTCCACCCAGCCCCAGCATCCTGGCACTTAAAAAAAAGTGCTGCACTCACCAGCTGCAGCAGTGGCAATCAGGGCCTTTGGGGGCTTGTGGCAGAGCCTGCTGCGCAGCAGGGGGCAGCGGGGATTGCCCTCCGCCACCTAGCATGTGTGCGGCAGATGTCACCTTGTTCGGGTGCAATACAGCTCGGCAGGGCGCCATGCACTGTCCCAGAGCTGCAGTGACTCCAGTAGTCACCCAGAGTGGGGAGGGGACAACCCCACTCCTCCAGCATGCCCACCCCCTACTTACCAGCATGGAGCCCAGGTCCAGGTCCCTGCCACAGCGAGTGGGGACCACCGGGATGGAGACTTCCGAATCAATTCAGAGACTTCCAATTTGGTTCAGACCTTTTAATGGGTCTCCCGATTCAATTTGGATTCAGAGATTCAGCCCCCAAATCAGGCCGAATCTCCTCCGAATCGAATCAGCTACCAAAGCTTTATACAGTCCTGTTTTATGGCAACATTTAGCAGAACCATGTTATAATTATATTGTTAAAATTTTACTAATGTCTCTCCATCAACTTTTTTTTATTGTGAATACTATAGCAAGAGAAATCTATTCTTGAATTTCTCTGTATAGACGTACCTATATACTTCACAGGGCCTCTAGTGTATGTTTGCTTCACTTGTTCAGATATTGGTTCAAGGAAGATACCATTAGTTTGATAGCCTCATACTTCTTTTTTCAGGTGTTGTAATATAAAGGAGACAGTAGATACCATTTAATTTTAATTGTATTTTTTTCTGAGAATTTTGCCCATTTAACAATTTATTGCCATGTTATTTGTCTGGTGTAATTGAAAAGTTAAAAAGTGTGGAGGAACTGAACAAAGGAAAGAAATGGTTCCAGTTGGAAATGACAGATCCTATCACTGAAGAAAAGTTAAAGGAAATACAGAAGGAAATTCAAGATCAAGAGACCCTTCTTCAAGGTTATCAACAGGTAGTTTGATTTTTCCTATGATGATATATGCTGTAGTTCACTTTAAAAACAGAAATACTGGGTGCTTACTAATAGGTTAACTTTTGTTATTTGTAAGTGTGTGCACGTGTGTGTGTGCAAAGGCACATAAGGGAATTAAGTGTCTCTGTACTTGTGGTCATTGTATCCATAGGTCAGGCTAAGTTCTTCTGCAGTCTTTCAAACAAAGTAAAATTCCCTAAAGTCTTGTTACCCTTTTAAAATTTCAAATCTGCCTGGGCCCTGTCTGACATGGCATGTGGGTCAATAAAGCAGCACAGGGGGTCAGATTATGGGGCTCTACAGGCTGGATCTAGCCTGCAGGCTATATGTATGACACCCCTGATAAAGTTTCAGTGATCTGTGTCCTGCTTGGGATAAGAGAATCCAAACTTGTAGCTGTGCAATTTAGGTCCGCTCTTGAGGTCCCATCCCACCCTAATTTTCTATGATTCCATAATGGAAAATCCTTCAGGAAAATCCTTTCTTTTAACTTTTGAAAGCTAATACCTCCACCTGCTGGGGGAAAACTAAACTAATTGTGCCCCATCAGCCCTGGGATGTGATGTTAAAAGGCCTAACTGCATTCTAGAAATGAAATAAGTAATTTGTATTTTCAGAAGTAATGACGTTTAACGCAGTCCTGCATGTTAACTTGTTTTGAAACATCATCTTATCTGTTTTTACAAACATATA
The DNA here is from genome assembly GCF_001723915.1 of Gavialis gangeticus. Taxonomy (NCBI): domain Eukaryota; kingdom Metazoa; phylum Chordata; order Crocodylia; family Gavialidae; genus Gavialis; species Gavialis gangeticus. Next base: position 5,786,726 of record NW_017729027.1, read on the forward strand.
AAGATTGTGTGGGAAAAACAGCAACCCAACACCCAGCTCTGTCAGTTTCAGAGTGTGTGTACAGTTACAATGTTGTCACATCTCTGCAGCTCATAGAACAGGAGCAGGCACAATACAGCCCGTGGGCTGGATCTTGCCCACCCATGGCACCCACCAGCTAATTGTACCCCACCCAGCCCTTCCGCCCATGAGGGTGAGAGCAAGGTGCCCACATATACCCACCCCCTGCTTACATACCCTACCCTATTCCAACTCTCTCGCTTCCGGGTGGAAGAGCCCGGCCAGGCCAGCATGCAGCTTCTGGGCGGAGTTGCTGCTGCCACTGCTGCAGCCACCAGGAGACCTGTTTGCCTTCCCTGGCATCCCGCTCACTCTGGGCAGCAAGTAAGGAAGCAGTGGGGGAGGGAGTAGTGAGGGAGCAGCAGCTGGGTAGGAGCACGGAGCGTGGGGCTGGCAGTAGCGTGGAGCCTGCATCCAGGGGGGTGGTGGCAGTGTGGAGCTCAGGTTACCAACCCCTGCAGGTGGCGGCAGCAGCAGCAGGCAGGGCCACTCGTGCCTGGCACGGATACCCTATTGCCGCCCCCCCCCCCCCCCCCCCCC
>NW_017729027.1:5787515-5790157 GCF_001723915.1 Gavialis gangeticus
CACACACACCCCCGACACGGTATATGAGACTAAGACATTATTTTTGAGTTGTTATAGAATCATTTCTATATACACTATGCAAACACAAATCACGACAAAAATATTTTTTGTAATAAAATATGTTATACTAAATGCTTGATTTTTAGTGTACTGTATGATTTAGGGGTTTTTTTCTGTTTTTAAGATGGCAAATCTCCCCCTCCCTCCCCACCCCCAAATGAGTATTTCCAGGAGGCAAGGGACTTCTTTAAGATGCATGGGGGGCATGTGCCTCCCAAATCAGTACACAGGGCAAAGGTGAGCTGCAGCTAGAGGCTACACCAGGCTCTTCCCAGCAGCTGCACTCATGCCAGGTGGGGCAGAGTGGCTATAACAAATTTTGGGGTAGCTCTAGCCCCACCCGCCCTGTAGCCTTCCCTCCCAGCACCGCTGCTCCCCACCCCACACCACCCAACCCAAGTGCAGCCGCTGGGAAAAGACCGGTGCAGCCTGCAACAGCAGCCTGCCTTCGCCTGTGCAGAGATCCAGAGGGCACATTCCCCCCATGCCTCCCCTGGGGGTGCACACAGCAGTGGAAGCCATATCCTCTGCATGAGTTGCAGCTCTGTCTTGTGCCCCAGCCCACCCTGGCTGGGCAGCCCCTATCCCAGCCCCATTCCCTCCCTCACCATGGGGGCCTTGATCTGCTCCCTCCACCTCGCACATCCCTTCTCTCCCCCACACCCCTTCCTTCCAACAGACTTACCAGCCAGACACTGCTCTCCAGGCTGCCGGTCTTTACTCCTGGCCATAAACATCCTGTGGCTGTATGCATGCATACATCATTTATCAGCAACATTGTCAGCCACTTTGCCAAAAAGAGCCTATTGCCAATAATGTCAATTTTCCTTTTTTCGGTTTTGATACGATATGGACTGATGTATCAGTGCACCTCTAATATATATATCATATAGATATAAATTATGCTTTCATGAGCTGGAGCTCACTTCTGTAAGGTACTAATCTACCCTGCCTGCAGACTGTGTAGACACCCCGGAGGTAACTTTTACATTAGCATGTGAACTGATAGCAATATAGCCATAGCAGCATGAAACTAAGCATGGATTGCAAAGTATATTTGGGAATCTGCTTAAATGCTTAGGCGAGTAACCCACACTGAGTTATGTCACTGTGGTTACCAGTACCCAAGCCTGTTTGTTTGAAGTGAGTTTGGGAATATGTGTAACAAGTTGTAGCCAACTTGTAGTCGACATGAACTGCAGTGAGACATATACTAAATGACAGCACCATATAGATGATAGTACATCAGGTTTTGAAGATTTTTTTTCCCAAACAACTGCTAGAGATACTTTTTGTGAAATGTTGAGTTTCTGAAGATGATCTTCATGTCCTATACTTCAGAAAATTGATGAATATACATTTTTCAAATATGTACAAAAATTAAATGTTTGAATTTAAATGTTCTTTTATAGAAATGTCAACAAGTTCAGTGAGTTGCTGTGGCACATTGTAAAACTGCTTGAGTTTGTGATATGTTAACTGAAATTTGAACTTTTGAACTTTAATTCATTTTTATTGGATTTTCTTTTTAATCTTGGAGCATTCAGTACTTTCCTATAAGATGTGTATGACCATATTTGATATTTATATGTGCCTGCAGGGCAATAAATATAAATATCAAATGTCATATGACAAATTTTGGTCTGTAAACTATAGTATCCTGGGATTAAAGTTGTACTATATGGAATTATATATAGTCTGCTTGCATATGTTTATTGTTATTATGGTAATACAGTATTTGCTTTCTAAAATATAGGTATTCAGAAAGTCATAAAAATGGAATACAAATTACAGTCATAATAATATTGACTGAAACTATTTATCAAGAAATTAATTCAGGTTAACGTTAAAGTTTTGTTTTGTGTTTTAGGAAAATGAAAGGTTATACAAGCAAGTGAAAGAGCTACAGCTACAAAACAAGAAAAATGAGGAAAGGAAGTTTAAAGAAAATCAATATTTAATGTCTGAATTAGCATCCTTAAGGTAAATTTAAATAAACTTCTGACTTGTATATTTTTAGTTAGTCTTCGAAAACAGCAATAATAAACAGAACTGTCCCAGAATAGATAATCTGAATAGTAGGCATTTTTATACATGCTGTGGGGGCACTTTAATTGAAGCAGCTCTAAGAGCCGTTCCAGTTGCAGTGCCTTCAGTGTCTTGTGTATCAGCGCCCCCATGCTTCGAAATCATTTGAGCTTTAGTTCAAGCACCCCCACTGCCATCTTGAAGTGTGGGGATCCTGATACATGAGACACTGTTGGCACTTTAATTGAAGCAGTTTTCAGAGCTTCTCCAGTTAAAGTACCCACACCCCCATAGCATGTATACAAATGCCTACTAGTCAAATTATTATTTTTTTAGATATGTGACTCCATTGATGCTGATTGGCAGTAACGGGGTCTCTGTATTTGATTCTTTGCCTTTTTTCTTTCTCCTGGCTATTATAGTATTTGACTATTTTACTCATACACACAATAGAATAATAGGGGCAGGGTGTTCATTTGGTAATATAATTTTTTTCACCTGTAAATGTATTGGTTATTATTATGCTTGAGTAGTCTCAGAAGATAAAAGTCACC
>NW_017729027.1:5795157-5814213 GCF_001723915.1 Gavialis gangeticus
GTGGTTCCAAAGAAGAAGGAGCTAGACTGTTTTCGGTGCTGGCAGATGATAGAACAAGGAGTAATTTTATCAAGCTGTAGCAAGGAAGTTTAAGTTAGCCAGCAGTTCAGGCCACAAAAGAGCCCTGTACAGAAAAAGGGAATTGTTAGTTTTATTGTGCTGAAGGAGGAATGGGTAAGGAGTCATTATGTAGGGGGATCCTAAGCCTTGTAAAACTTGACTGTCTCTCAGTAATGCAAGTGTCAGCAGTTATGCACATTCATAATTTACAAACCATTAATGAATAGGGTTCACAGATGAGCTTAGTAGGTAAGAAGTGGATTTTTCCACTGCACATACATAATTCCACTGACCCAAAGCAACTGGCTTGGAGTTTGTGTATCTTTAGTCAGGAGGGAAGTTGATTTTTTGGCTTTATTGATTTTGATCATAGTGCAACTACTTTTTCTCTTGTTTTACTAACTTCTCTTCAGTTCACATTTTTGGGTAGGCCTGGGTTGATTTCTGGCAACATGGGGGTGATCTAAGCTTTGATTCATGATTTTTACCTACTTAATGTAATTCTCTTTTTTTAATATAAAATAAGATGATTAAATTCTTTTTTTACTGGAATTCGAAAGAATAAGCATCTTGTATAGAAATTGTTAAGTTTGCTCATGAAAGCTATGTAAAATGTACCAAACTGCATTCTGTTTTTATTATTAGAGAAAAGATGGATCAAAATAACTTCCAGTCACAGTTAGTGCAGGATTCTGAGCCAATAAGAAACCAAAGTTTCTCAGAATTGATTTCAGAACTTCGAGCAGCACAGGTAAATAGAAGCAGATGCCTTTCAAAATATTTACCTGTTTTTGCAAAATAGATAGGACTATCATTATCGTGGACTTACTGAGTAACACATACTACGTGTTTGCTAGTTTTCCTATGTTAAAATGCTGTACCATTTTTATATTTATTACATATTACTGTGTTGAAATATTGTAAACAATGTGAATGAATCCTCAGATGAACTCTTACTAGGTCCCAAAGAAAGAAACTGATTGAAAGAAAGATGTTCTTAGCTAGTAGAGCTCACCTTTTTGGCCCCACAGGCCAGATTGTGGCATGGGGCTGAATTGGACCTTACATGCCAAGATCAGGCCTGCCCCCCTGGATTGGGCTCTATATGGCCTTTGCTAGCTCCTGTGCTGTCTCTGTCCATCCCCATACACTGGGATCAGGCCCCCAGGAAGCTGCGCTGCCTCCATCTGACCCAGTATGCTGGGATCAGGCCCTGCACTGCCTTGTGCACCTGATGTAGCACTCAGGGCCACAGTCTGTGGCAGCACTGTGAGCCGGGGGCTGAGTACCGCTGTTCTGTCATCATTGCTGATTCTTTGGTTGGTGTCCTAACATGGTCTGTGAAAATAATTGCAAGTCACCAAGGAAATTTACAAAAATTGCTTCCAATGTTTTGTCTAAAAACTTAAGAAAGAAGAAACCAAACTGCTGGAAGAGATAAAACGGCTTAAGCAAGACAAACAAGCCCTTGAAGTAGATTTGGGACAAATGAAGAGAGAGAGAGATCTGGCAAGAACACAGCTTTTTTCTGCTTCAGGTAAAGGAGTCATTTGTGTAGTTTATAAATCTAATCAACACTTATTTTTCTAAATAAACGTATGAAACATAATGTATATTCATTCCCTTGTTACATATATTACAGGAGCTTTTAGAAATCCCATATTAGAATAGAGATGTAGGACTGGAAGGAATCTGAAGAGATCAACTAGTCAACCCCCCCCGCAGGAAGACAGAATCAATTATAACTAGACTATTATGGGTAGATGTTCTGTCTAACTTGTTCCTGAAAAAAAAAAACCCTTCAATTCCAAGACCACCAGTTCAGGCATTTCAGTACCTGAACATTTTTTTTTTCTACTAGCCAATATAAATTCTTGTTGCAAATTGAAAACTAAAATATTTGAAGGAATCCATTTAAAGTGTAGTTACATTTTAAAACTAAATGTTGTCACACTTTTAAACTCTGAAGTCAGTGCAACTGAGGAGGGTAAATCTGATTGTTCTGATCTTAGGTCCCTAACAGGAGATTAAATTTATTTTTTTACTTTATAGGCGAGAAGAATTATGAGATAAAGATTATGGAAGAATCATACAAACAAGAAATTAGTAATTTGAAAAAGAGGTTGCAGTGGTATGCAGAAAATCAAGACCTTTTGGATAAAGATGCAGCACGTCTTAAAAATGCAAAAGAAGAAATTGAGAAATTAAAACTGCAGGTGATCATAGTTCTAGATTTATTTTGTAAATGAGTTCTTATTTGTACATACAAAGAAAATGAGTAAAATTTATCTATTTTTTTCAGCATATGCATTATTTCCAAAATGCAGTACGTTGAAAATGTCAGAATCTTCAGACTAAATACAGAGACCCTAATAGTGTGGGCATTCCTTAAATGCACCAGAGCATAACATTTGTTGCATTAGACATTTCAAGTGACTTTTCTAATCATAATCCTCAGTTGATGATTCTTTAAGACGTGCAAAGCTATTGAGTAAGGATGTCAGTTACATTGTTACACTAATAGTTTTAAGGTCTATGAACATATGAAGGTACACAGCGGTGATTAAAGTAATGTTTCTTTTCAGTGGGAATTACCAAAGTTTTTAATTGTTTTCTAGAAACACTTTGTGACTTTAGGTAAGGTGGGAGAGCAGGCCTCCACTTGTTTATGGTTGAAATTAAAATCTTCTAAATCAGAATCAAATAAAACCAGTCCAGGGATCCCAAAACATTAGTTTTGAAATGGGAACTGCCCCATTTATTTCAGTGTGTCTTAATTCATATGCCAGTGATATTTCACTGCTTATGGAAACATTTAGGGGAAAAAAAGAAGGTATGTTGTTAAGAGCCGAAAGTAGGCAAAAGTTTGCAAAGAATCAGTGAATGGAGAGGGCTCAAAGTGATGTATATGAGAAGTGGTTTTTCAACAGCTCATGGTGAAGGCAAAATGTTTAGTTTAGTTTTCCACAAGGGAAATTAAGGTTTCAGATTTTGTAAAGCATTCCAGATATTGCTATCTTATTTGGATGGGTTGTCTTGTGTATCAAAAAATTAACCTCTACACAATAGTACTATCCTCATTTCTAAAATGATGTCCACTAGAGATATTATAGATGGACTCCTTCCATCATTCGTCTAACAAACCAGTTGCATTATATAGGATCCTATTTATTGATACAATATGGGGGAGGAAAACGTCGCCAGTTCCTGCTCACAAGTCTCAAGACCATTCTTGGCCTACATACTATTTAGGACTTCTGTTAGTATTAAAAAGTATAGATTAGGCAGCTTTAAATTGCCTCACTAAATTCAAAGGTAAAAGATTTAACTTCTTCCCTTACCTGACCTTGTGGTAGTGGGTGACAGGTATCATGCATCTGTTCCATGCTGTTTTTCCACTCTGTCACATCCTTTTATATACCAGTAGAATGGGACACAGACACAGGGCTAAGATCCAACTCAGATTTTCCAGCAGAGAGTTCTTAATCTTGCAGGGGAACTGCCTGATGGACATTTGCAGCTGGAAATCTTCTCCCTTTTCCCTGACTTTAACTCAATTTAAGAATCTGGCCCTTAGACTTACAGCTGTCTATGAGCCATGTTAATAACTAGGATTGAAGTGAGTATATTAATACTGTTCAGGATTAGAACACTTCCATTTGTTTTTTATTTGACATACTGAGGTTTCTTTTTCCACTGAGCTAGTAAAGTTAATTTATTTACTTTGCCTTTTGGTGAGTAGGTTGAGAAGCTCACAACTGAAGCTGGGAATCAATCTGCACAGCAGAAGAAACGTTGGAAGGACAGGGCAGCAGATGCTAAAAGAATTCAAGATCTCGAGCAACAGGTAGACAATATATTATGAGATCTTATTGGAAGCATCCCTTGATAAATTAATCATTTTATCTTAGTGCTATAAATACTAATTAATCTATTAAGAGTGTTTCTGTGTATTTTAACAAGTTTTAATTTTATCTGCGTAATTTTAAATAAAAATTCTGTATGTGAATGTTTTGTTTCACAAACAAGATATTTTGTTCTGGGATCTGCAGTGAAGTAATAATAATTTTATTGGATTACTCATTGGGTTTATGAGAACAATTTGGATATGAAAATATTATGAGATCATGTAGGATCAAGTATAAGTTGGAAAGTCGAACAAGAGATGAAGAAAAGAGAGGAAACTAAGAAGCCATGACTATTTTCTATTGTTTCTGGCCCTTTCACATTTTTTTAAAAGTAAATAGTATACATTAAAATAGAGTGCTCTCTCTTTCTAGAGTCATAGAAAAGCAAGACTGAAAGGGACATAAGGGATCACTTAGTCATAACCTCCTGCTCTGTTTTGCCATCTAAATCATCCCAAATAAACATTTTGTCTAATTTACCCTTTGAGAAACTTGCAGTGATAGAGATGCCACAACCCTTTTTAGATAATCTGTTCTAGTGCTTGAGACACGCGAATAATTAAGAATTCTTTTCTGTGCATTAGAGATGCACCAATACATCAGTCCAATATCAGACAGGTACTGATATAAAGAAAATTGATTGTATTGGAAATCAGCCTGATGTGGCAGCTAATTTGGCCAATAAATGCCTGTACGTGTGCACAGTCGCAGCGCAGCACATAGGCAGGGAGGAGCACAGCCTGACAGCTTGAAGAGTGGCATGGAGCTGTTAAGTCTCGTGTGGTGGAAGGGGAGGGAGTAGGAGGAGGGGAGGGGCATGGGGGAGCAGATCAAGGCCCCTGTGGTGAGGGAGGAGTGGGGCTGGGGGCAGAGGCTGGGGCAAGCGCTGCCTGGGTGGGGCAGGCATGGGATGGAGCTCTGGCTTGTTGTGGGGGAGGGCACTGCCATTGCACACTGCTCCTCTGGGAGCTGCTGGTGCGGCACTTACCCACTCATCTGGCAGCTGCCATCGCTGCTCATCCAGGAGGACATGGGGGTGATGTGCCCCTGGATCTGCGTGGGGCGGGCTGGGCTGTGTAGGGCTCTTCCCGGTCCACCCTGCCCTGCGCATACCCCTTTTCCCCCTCCTCCCCTCTCTGCTCCAAAGCCACTATTTTCCTTGTAGCAGTGGGAGGGGAATGAATTCAAGACATCACTCCAGTCATTAGGTTTTACACCTAGAAATGATAAGACATTTATAAATATGTTCCATGTATAGAACCTAGTTATTGGTGGGTTGTCTTGTATCTGAGTAAATACAGTACTTCAGAACATTTCTTCAATTTATCAAAATCATTCTGAATCCTAATCTTACCCCCTAAACCCCACCTGGCTTAGTGTCATATGCAGATTCCCTCTTCCAAGTCATTAATGATGATGCTAAATGATATAGGATCCAGGAGAAACTACTAGGGACCCCACTTAATTTCTCCTCCCAATATGACTGACCTGTTGATGACTGTTCTCTCAGTACAGTAATCTAAAGTATTAAAAGTTATGGATCCATATTATAATAGTGTCATTTATAATACACTGTCTTAGCTTGCTTATGAAAATGACAGAAGAAAAAACTGTTTCAAAAGCTTTGCTGAAATCTAGGTATTATGACATCCACTGCTCTTCCCCATCAATATTCTGGCATTGAAAGAAATCTGGCTGGTTAGCATGGTTTACACTTGACAAATATATGCTGCTTTTAGGTACTTACAAGTTAATTGTATTTCACCAAATATTGTAGACAGGTTGGTCTGTAATTCGCTGGATTCCCTTTTTATTTCTTTCTTTCACTGGGCTATATATTTGCCCATTCCAGCCTTCTAAGGCTTTACCTGATCTTCACAAATATCATAACCAAATAACCAGTGACTGCAATTACCACAGCCTTGAATGATCTCAGCTGACCCTTATCAAGTTGCTGATTTGAAAATATATAACTTGTCTTAAATAATTTCTAACTTATTCTTTCCCTACTGAAAGCTAAGATTCTTAACCTCCACTTTTATCTTTGATGTTAATTCTGCTTGTCATATAACAATTGACCTTTCGGTGAGGATGAAGTATAAAAAGCATTAAACACTGCAGCCCTCTCCATGGTAGCTATTGTTAGTTTCTATTCCACTCTTCAATGTATTTTTTTTATTATTGGACTAACTTCAGAGTTGAGATTCAATTAGGCAAAAATGAGGAAAAACACTTTGTCTTCATAAGCTTGTCTTACTTTATCCCAGCTATGCACTGAATCAAATAAAAGACATCACCCCAGAAAATCCTTGCCCCTGGCATTTAAAATGTAACATCATCATAGTAAAATATGTAGTTTGAGTTTAAAGCATTAGAACAACACCAATGCTTAGGAATCTTATTTTAACTTCCATAATAAACAAACAAGTCTTTCTTCCAGGAGGTGTGATATTCAGTACAGAGTCAGTTATCTGGAAAGTCAGTTAGTGGGAAGGCTGTTTAATAACAAAACTATCAGCCTGTAATTGGATTTTGCTTGTCAGTAAGACAAAACAGCATTGTTTGTTTACTAGTGCTTTGAGATTTTAAAACATTATATGTTATCATATGTTTATTTCTTCTTGTTTTTAAATATTTGCTGTACAATATACTATTGAATGGTACAACCATCTGGAAAAATTAATTATCTGAAATGATGGTGACAATTATTGTGAATAATTGATGTCTTACCGTAAATACGTTTTTTACTTTGAAATATTCTGACCAAAGCCCTTCTGTCCTGCTTTAGAAATATTCTTTTAGCTAAGTGCCATTTTTTAGCTAAGTAAAATTAATGTTATTAAAATAAATAAGATTTAAAAATCAGAATCCAAATTAAAAGAAATGTAGCTCTTAATTTGATTTAGATGCAAGTTTATCCTGGAGCCTTTTCCTTCAAGCACAGATTCATAAAAGTCAAAAATTCACTCTTGATGCCTTTACACCAAAAGCTCCCTTTTAATGTGTAGTTCTGCCTTCTAACAGAACTTTAGTGGATTTCACATTAATTCACTTACAGCAAGCCATTAGCCATCTTTAGTACAGTATATTTGTGTTGTAATAAAGGTCTTCTCATTATTTCTGCCTAACTTTAGATAACTTTCTTTTTGACAGATTAAGGAAATGGAAGGGATTCTGAAGAGAAGGCATCCAAATTCATTGCCTGCTTTGATATATGCTGCTGCAGCAGCCTCTGAAGAAGTTGATGTTTCAGCTAAGACCAATACAATTGATTTTCTAGAAAGAAGAATAAAAAAGTTAGAAAGAGAGTTAGAGGGGAAAGATGAGGAAGCTAAGAAAAGTCTCCGTGCTATGGAACAACAATTTCAAAAAATAAAGGTAGCTAAGCTAAGAGTCACACGTGGATTCTTTTATTCGTGCTGAGCAGCAGCTTATTTTATAAGTAGTGGAGTTAAGTTTTTTTTGCGGTTTGTTAGATATTAGATTCTGGTTTTGAGATTACGGTATTGCAGGATGAAGATAAAAATGAGATTTAAAGAAAAACCCTGTAGTTTCAGGAACCAGATTTTAAACTTGTGCATTTGAACTGTAAAAGCCTCTTAATTGCCAGAGAAAGAATAAATTTGCAGAGGGAATTTCTCAGGACCCATTAAATATCTTTTCATGCCTGGAGGGAAAAGATTTGATTCTGCAGATCCTCATTTATCTAGCTATATTCATAAGTTGAAAAACACAGGATAGTAGACTACAAAATCATTTTGTTTTTATATGTTAAGTTGAAGCCTATATCCAACACCCTACCCTGCGTAAGTGTGCTAAGAAAAGCATTTAGTTAAGTGATATTTTGTGTCCTGCTGTTTCAAAGCTGTTCTCTTTGTTGTAGATAGTAATTTTGTTAATTTAATAGCTTATTACCATTTTCTGAAGTGTTAAAAGTATCATGTTTTATATATTTATATTTATTTTTATGGGTTAACTTCATCATCTTAACTTGTACCAAAAAAAGAGTGATAAATCCAATTCTGTAAATTGCCTTTCTTCTAGCTTCAGTATGAGCAAAGACTTGTAGAGCTTGAAAAATTACTTGCTTCAAAGTTGATGAATGAAACCCAGAAATTGCATGACAACAAATGCAGTTTTATAGCACTTGAACGAGAACTTCACAATGAAAGAGAGACCTATCAGACCACTATAAAAAATCTTCAAACAGAAATTGAAAATCTTAAAGATCAAAACTCTCAATTAAAACTGAGAAGTGAGAGAAGTGATAAACACTTAGAGGACCAGGTGGAACAAGCCAGTGCAAAAGCCAGGTTGGTAAAATTAAATCAAGAACTGGTCACCAAAAGTAAAGAAATACAGGACCTTACAAAAACTGTGGAGAAGCTTCAGAGAGAGAGAAGGAGGATGCTGTGTGATCAGAATTCAAATGACAAAGCTGACAACAGTGAAAAGTCTACAGAGATTTTACAGAAGGATACTTCAGCAACAGATAAAAGGAAATCTAGCAACCATGAATGTTTCCCCAACACTCTTGATGAAAAAATATATCAACCACATAGCTTTGCTGATCCCCATATTTCAGAAGTTCTGCAAGAAAATGCACAGTTGAAAGATGAGCTTGAAAGATTGTGTCTAGAAATGAAGCAGGAGCAAGTGAAGTCTCAAGCAGCACTGGCTTATTCCGAAAATAATGTGCGTAGGTAAGTGTTTAACATGTGTTTTTAAGATGCTGTAATAATAGAATATTGGCTAACAGGACCTAGGTATTAGTAATAAAACAGTGCCTTCTAACAACTAGTCCGCATCTATGAATATAGCTCATGTTAGCAGTGAGAATTATTTAGTGGTTTTGCTGAACTTGATTGGTGGCTTCTGTCCATCTGTGGACAAAGATACAAGGATTGCTAATGTTGCCTCTTCTTTTGGCATTAAGTGGCGTTTTTGATCAAAAAATGAAACAATAGGATTGCTGCAGCTGAGTGGACCACAATAATATAAGCGATTTCTTTACATCAAGGCATCAGTGTGCTTCCTTACTTTTAGAACAAGATTCTAAAAGGACATCAACATTTTATGGAGGGTGCTACCACTTCAGTGCTTTCAGACATACCTACACTAGTTCAATTTGCAGTGGTTTTGAGTAAGAATAATGTTTTTAAAATAAATTGTTACACACTTAGATGCCTTTGTTGTTTCATCTTACTGTGCATCATTGATATTTCTGACCTAGACCTTCAAAATTGTATGCAGGCCATGGGAGTAATGATAGCAGCCTGCAAAAATGCAGTTACCAAATTTGTGGGTATATCAAGAGTAATTATGTCACTGCAGTTGTTGTCACTTTACACAAGGTGTGCCTGAGAAATTTGGAAGATACAAAGCCCATAACTTATTTGACCTTTTAAATGCGTAAGTATAGAACTATGCATACCTGTAGTATTTTTTTTTCTAGGATAAAAGAAGAGACAGCTGAATATATCACAGCTCTTAAAGCATCCCACCAGAGAGAAGTAGAGAGAATTCTTTGCCAGCATGCAATGGAGCATTCCACTTCTAAACTAGCAAAACTAAATAGCAAAATTTCAACCCAAGAGGTAAAATACAAATATTAAACGTATTTGTTTCTAATGCACATCAGATCTTTTTAATGACTGTTTTAAACTGTTTAGTTTCTAAATGACTATAAATACAGGCAACCCTCGTCATTTGCAGGAGATAAGTTCTTGTATCCTGGCTGCTCTGGCAACAGCGGGAGCACAGCGGCGGCAAGCGCAGAACTCCCGAGGACCTTCTTTGAGTGTATTTAAGAAGCAGGTTCAGCATTCACAAATGCCGAACCCACAAATAGTGAGAGTTTCCTGTATTGACCATTTTCAATTAAAGTGGACCATATTCTTTCAAAAATATTCTTAGCTGATATTTCTGGCAGTAGAGGGAGAGTTTTATATTTGTATACTTGTAATTACCTTGGGTTGGATATTGATAACTTTTTTTTCTCAAACTAAGTATTGGTTTTAAACTCTGATAATATCCTTATATATTTACTTTTCATTATTACTCTATTCAACAGAACTCAAGCAGCTTAAAAGTAGCACTATTTATGTATAAATCAGATGCACCTAGCATACTGGTATTACATCACTTGCTTTTTAGTATAAAGTACAATACATGTTCTTACTAATATTCAAGAAAAGTTTCTCTTTCATTTTGAAGATTTTTAAATAACTGTTCAAAGGGATTTATATTAATGACATCTATATCAATATTCCCTAGATCCTAATAAAACATCTCCAAGAACAAGTTAAAGAGCTACAGAGGGATCAAGAAGCCTTAGTAATTTCACAGATGCGAGAGGAAATCTTACAGAAGGAGGTAAGAGTATACGAATAGTTTGTGGAACTTTTTAGCTATCCAAAGGCAATGCAAGAAATCAGGCATATGTTTTGTAAGGTTCCAGCAATATACCATATATACTTGAAACTAAGACGACCCTGAATGTAACACAACCTCCAATAACTAGATTCTATACACGGAAGATGTATAAATTTGTTATAAGTTTCCATGTATAGAATCTAATTATTGGGGGTCATCTTTAATTAATCTCCCCCTCCCTGCCCCCCACCACTGCAGGGAGGCAAGGTGGTGTGGGGAGGTCAAACAGCTTGCGTCCTCCCCCTTCTTACTCTGGCCCATGCCTAACCCTGTTTTGCCTCTGGGGCTTTTTTCCCTATGTTAAATGGGAGGGGGAAATCTTGTCTTAGAATCAAGTAAGTACAATAAAATGAAAGCTGCCTATAAAAACCCAGTCTAGTTTTAGCTCTGCTTTTAACAAAATTAAGTTTTTAAAACCAGAGTAGGTTGTAGTCAAGTGTTACATGCTAATACTATCTTTTCCCATAAACTCTTCTCAATTTAGTCTTTGGAAATGAGCTTCACTGAGGCTTTTTATATATTGATATGTAATCTTTATCTGAAAACTAATGTAAAGCCATGTCTTGTACATTGTTTTAGTATACAAAAGAAGTAATAAGCTCTTTGTTTTATAAAGATGCTGTTACTACTTCCCATTTTTGTTGGTGTTGTCATTGTGGTTTAACTACAGTAACAACATTCCACTGTGGTTTAAAAATACAATAGGAAAATGAAATGTCATTGTCCCAAGATACATTATCTAGTATGTCTCTCTAATCATACCTTGGCTTGGTGAACTGGAGTACATCATAGGGCATTTTCATCTCTAGTTTCTCTCATTGTTCAATAAGAAGAGCATTGACAAACTTCACTTATGAAAAATAAGCATCTGAAACCCTCTAGGTTCTTAAAAATGAGGCCATTTCCATTTACAGCTGTTGAACCTCTACAGTTTCAACTAGAGTATTTATGTGAATGTGCCTTTGTGTCTAAATGTAGGCGTGCAAGATAAAAATGTTTGCACTTTTTAATTTATCTTTCTTTTTGGCTTGTAGTTTGTAGCAAAAGTGGCTGAAAGACGAACCTTATTGTAGTCAGAAGTTCAGAAATCCATGTTTCTGTTTCTAATATGGTCCCACCACTTCACAGTTACTCCTGAGAACTATTTCCATTGATAAATTCATTCACAGAATCCTGTTGTGGAAATAACTTTGTTAGGAACAGGCTTTCTGTGGTTCCTGGCCAGTAAGGGCTAGTTGAGCTAAGGAGACAGAAATTATGTGCACTCATTGATTCTGAAAGAAAAAGACTTCCATCCTTCACTAGAGAGAGAGGCTCTCCAGCATGAAGGAAGTTAAGTAATAAGAGGTTCTTCTCACCTTTTTGTTCTAAGAGCAGGCTTATACCACTCACTTATAGCACTTAAGCATATGAGTAGAGAAAGCAGTCTGATTGCTGGTATAGTGAAGCATGCATTGCTACTGTGTGTGCAGACCCAGAAATATATTGTCTAGCACAGTGAGCACTACTTCAATGTAAATAATAAATATCTCAATTTTAGATGGCAAAATTACTAAAAGACTTGAGAGAAGCTAAAGAGAGCCAGAGTCCTGAAATGAAACGCTTCTTATGCCTAGAAAGAAAAATCAAGCATATGGAGACCAGACATGACCAAAGAGAACAAGAACTACAGCAGGTAAAAAATATCAAATATTGTAGCTTGTTATGTAGTTTGACATCATTAATCAAGAATATTTGATACCTACAGTGTAATGAGCTGCTTTTATTCTAGTAGGTGCTCACTAGTGCAAATAAATCTTACACCCAAAATTAGTAGTAGGGTCAATTACCATTCTTGTATGTTTGATTGTAAATGAGATATTTAGAGTTCCAAGTGACAATAAACATGAGTGTCAAATTGCAGTTTATGGACACAGAAAGGAAGGCTATGAGAATTTTGAAAAT
This sequence comes from Gavialis gangeticus, assembly GCF_001723915.1. NCBI lineage: Eukaryota > Metazoa > Chordata > Crocodylia > Gavialidae > Gavialis > Gavialis gangeticus. Next base: position 5,807,505 of record NW_017729027.1, read on the forward strand.
CTGGGTTAGTATTTTTATGTATAGCTGCGTTGTAATTACTATCTTTGTCTTAGTTGCATAATCCAGTATTTGCTTGTATGTAGGTTTGTCTCATGATTGTTTAGCTGGTTGTAGCTTATTAACAATTCTCTGTTTAAAAAATGAAGATAAGCCTCAGTTTTAAAAATAGTGCTAAAACCTTTACTTTGTTATTCCTATGCCTTGTTTATGATGTTCTAGCCTTGTATTCTTAGTAATCCTTTTTAAGGGGAAGCATTTTTATATCCAGAGACTAGCTTCTGATTGCTCCCCCCCCTGCAATTTATAAGATTTTTTTTTTTTAATCACACTAATCCCTCTACTATATGAGTGTCTTCCAGTAACACCTTGCTACTGAAATGATGTGACTGGCATCTTTCATATGTGGTTTGTTCTTTCTCATCCTGCCCCAGGAAAATAATTACTTTTTTCAGTAAAATCTTGGGTTGTTTTTTGGGTTGCTAATAAATACTGTGTTGTTTTTTGAAACAATAGAAGTAAAGTCAAGAAAGTATCGTGGGAGTAGAAGGCGGTGAGCCTTGTGACTGTTCTTAATGATGGTTTTTTATCTGGGAGTTTATTCTACTGGGTAACACCAGCCCCTAAGAAAGTGCTTTCTCCTACACAAAAGAATGTTACTCATTCCACAAAAGCTCCTTAGTGCCATAGAAAATAGAACTTGCCACTTAGATTCTTTTAAAGAAGAAAATTACTATATCCTATCAATCAGATCTGCACTATATTCATGTTTATATCTTCACTGCTGTTGACATGCAGTTTCCACTTTTACTGTGCTGTCAATTTTTCAAAGTCAAAACCAATAAATTAACATTTTTGTCTTTCTTTTTATCCCACTCCCTCCCACTGCAGGTGTGAGAATTTTTCCCTTGTCTTTTAAAGCTCTGAAAAACTTCTTAACTGAGGTGGTTGTGGGTTGATGCTTTGATTTGATTAACATTTAGTAATTTTTATACCTAAACTACAGTGTCAGACTCTCTGGTATAACTCCATTGTTCTGGTCTATATTATTGTAAGGGATTTTTGTGTTAACCCTAATAGCAGTAGCATTAATATTAAGTAATTTTCATTTAGATATGTAGTTTTTTGGTAATTTTTTTTTTTTGCTTTAGGAATTGCAAGAAGTCCCTTTAAGCCCTAGGAAATAAGTTAAACAAAAAACTAAAGACTTTCCTTTACACAATATATTCCTAAATAAGATATTCTGCTGTGACATTCAGTAATGACAGATTTTTATTTCATGCAACATAAACATGTTTAATTTAGCTCTTTGGAATTTAGAGGGACTAGGATTTGCATCACATGAAAATTCATTCAGATTCATATCTGCAACAGCTGCAGGGTACTGTCAATGTAGTATGCTTACAGAGCAAGAGATGGGGATTACATAGTTATTACAAAGCATAGATCCACCACAGAAACTCTGTACCATGAAGACAATCCAGATGTGGCTTGTTTTAGTTGTACACTATTGTTAACTCAATAAATCTGTATTTTTAAATGGCAAGTTTTAAAAAAGACTTTAGAGATCTGATATAGTTTGAATTATTAGATACTTACTGGGTACATCTAATCTAATGCACAGTAAAGCGTCACCGTCTACATGGGTACAGCAATTACTGTGCAATATATTAGTCTAATGTGCTATTTTCTGGTGCCTGTATATGCAGATACTAGAAAAATAGCGCATTAACTAACGTGCCGTAATACATGTGTGGATGCTGACCAGAAACAAATTGCTCCCAATCAGTCTAGGCAGCAGGAAGAGCTGTCCTGGCTCAGCGGGTCACTGCCTCCCAGCCATGTGGAGTTTGGGACCAGTCCTGATCTCCACAAGACTGGGAGAGCTGTCCTGGCTGCCAGGCAGCTGCCTCCCAACCATATGGAGATTGAGACTTGTCCCAATCTCCACTGGGCAGGGAGAGCTGTCCCAGCTGCTGGGCAGCTGCCTCCTATCAGGCTTGATTTGCTCCTGATGGGGGTGCACATGTAGACATGCACCAGAGAGTACTTTAATGAGCCTGAATTTTCAGTGCACATGTGCCCTGGTGGAAAAAGTCCCCTCTAATATTAGCCTTTGGAAATCAACATAAAAACCTTTACTAAAGTATATGTATATAGTAAAGAGGGGTGTGTTTTGGCAAAAGGGCTGTATCAAGTAAGGAGGAATGTTCAGTGAATTGATAGGTCTGAATCAGTGTGATACTGAACAGGTATGCTTATAATTTTCAGGTGGTGCAACAAACACAGCATGTTGCTGAAGCACTGCAAATCCAGGAGATTGAGAAATGGAGGAAACTTGCACAAATAAAGAATCAGGAGCTGGAGAAATTTCGAGTGGAATTAGATTCAATACTAGATGTTCTACGGGAATTACAGAAACAAGGAGTTATTATTCCAGCACCTGTTTCCAGTGGATTAAACATGCCAGGAAGTTATTGGAAGTTGTGAAGCAGAATTTTAATCTAAACAGCTGGGGTTAGGAAAGACTACTGAAAACAACCAGAGGTGCATTATTTGTAACTACAGGTACTTGAGTAACTGGATTTCCCTGGTCTCAAAATGGAGCGCTGTCCCCCCATCCCCCCGACCTTGCTCCTTAACATGCTCGGCTGCGCATCCAGAACTCCAGGATTAGTGGGGCAGGAGGGATATGTCCAGTGTTAAACACCTGTCCCATTTATCTCATGGAACACGAGCTTCATTGACCAAACTGACAGTCCCATTTCGTACACCTGTCCTAGATGTCCTGTCTCAGCAAAAACAAGATGTGTAGTCTCCCTATTATTAATGTGAACTCACTTTCAACTGTGCTTGCCTAAAGATGAGTTTTCAATGAACAACAGGCCAGTCTTGTATTTTCTTTTTCAGTAATTAGTCAAGTTGTGTGGTGTCAGAAAGAATCGTAAAATAATTAAGTCATTTGAATTAGATAATTTGGGTTTATTCATAAGATGAATTATTGCAAAGAAAACTGTTTCTCACACTGACACTGTGGAACTTGACTGAATATTTTGATGTGTATAATGTAGGTCACGTTGCATAGTTTGCTTTCTAGATTGCTCAGTTGCATCAATTCCCTTGCATCAGATTCCTCTGAGAAATCTACCTAATATGACCTTTGTAAAACAAGATGGTTAAACCAACAATATCAACTGTATACATTTTGAAGGTTATAAAATCTGGATTATATGTTTCTAACATCTCATCTCCCTTTTCATCTAGTATTCACCCCTCTCCTTTTTTGGGGCCCTTTAATTTCTCCAGATGCTTTAAAGTAGGAAAGATCTTCTCTTTACAACAGGCATTAGCCCAGAATTGAAAGAGCTTTCTTTCAATTTGGGGGTGTTTCCTACAAATTGAAATGCCTTGTGGTAATCCTATGTTAAAATATATTTTGTTTACATTTGATTACTGATGATGAACAGAGCAAAGTTAGAATAATTTAATTCATATGTTTTCCTCAAAACATGCACACCTGTACATCAGCATCTTTTTGTAGGGACCAACAGTGAAAACATCTTTTGTTAAATTATGTGGGCATGCGACAATCTATTATATTAATCACAAAAGTACTATCTACCAATTTCCACTGTGGGTTTAAACTGAAACCAATTTGAATGTCCATAGTTAATGAATAGTATAATATTTGCTCTTTAACATTCTTTGCATAGTGTGCATGTATGTATCTATAAAAATATACACGCATTATGTAAATATTTGCACTTGTATGTGTAAAGCTGTGATAAGATTGGGATCAAAATAGTTATCACATTGGATACCTCATGTTCAGATTTTTTTACTATTTTTTTAAAGATAAATTAAACATTAAAAAAGTGTTGTTTTCCAGGAACAGCCTAGAAGTTTTAATGTGCATTTGTATAAATAAGGCTATGAAAATTTGTATGTAAAATATTAAGAGTAAATGTATTTTTTAATCTGTAAGTTCGCATAATTATGTTTGCAAATGAAATATTGAAAAGCAGATATTTTCAATCTACCCTTGTTTCCTTTATAGACATTTGCCATAAAAGCATTGAATTATTTTGCAACGATGATAATACAACTATTTTACAGTGTGGAGACATGTTTCAGTTACACTATGAGTTTGCTTTTTGTTAAGTTGCAATGTATAGGCATATTTATATCTTCAGAAGGATAATTGTAATATGTATATAAGATTATATATAGTTTCTCAAATACATAAAAAAGATAAGAGCATTTTGAGGGTTGTTTTTTTTTTTATGTAATTGGACTATAATTATATAAGGATTTCTGCTAATATAGTGAAGTGCTCCAGAATTGGTTTGACCTGTGGAAGCTCAGTGCTCTTAGTGTTTAGAAAGCAGGTTTGCTGGGGACGGGTGACCAGCAGCAGGACAGCTTGGGATTTTGCCTGAAGCTGGAAGCCCTTGTTCCTTCACTCCCTTGCTTCTTTGTTCAGCAAGAGATGTATTTTAATGTTATTTCTAACCAGGCACTTAACACAAATGAGAGTTCTCAGACATCTGAATTCATCTTGTGTAGTTCTAGACAAAGGCTTTTGTCTTGTTGGCAGGAATCAAATTTTATAATTAATATTTTTTGAGAATATTCCCGTGTGTATATGTTGTTTACCTTACACTCTAAAAAAAAAAATCACGTCTAATTTTTGCATGTATTTATTTGAATACACATTCACTGAAAGAACCACGTATTTGGATACGGAAGAGGGAAAGAACTTGACACCTGACGAAGTAGGGTACAACAATGTCACATACAGCAGTTGAAGTTACATCCAGAGCACTTTCCAGTGATATCATAACTTTCAAATAACTAGGAACAGCTAGGGTGACAGAATGGAGTTACTGTTTTATAGAATACCACATATTTAGGTGTTTAGCTTCAACAGCTAAGTTAAAATGTGGACTTTATGCAAGGGAGGGGAAATCAGTCATAGTTATTTGTTACAATAATCTCTCTCAAGAATAAGCATTGAGGGAAAGGCTGATTTAAAAAAAAAAACTAACATTTCTTTGGCTCTTACTGTAAAATCTTCTGAAAGTGACCTTAGCGTGGTCTGTCAAACAAGTAATTTCGTATCTTCATTGTTGAGCTTTTCTTCCATGTACCTTCCTACATAAGCAAAAAAGATTTTCATCCATTTCAAATATGTTTACAAGGATGGTATTTTCTATAGAGTTTTATTCTTCTTTCAGTACCATTAGAAACTAGGAAAGACTTCTACATCATCAGTACAGATTTATCATACATTCTGCACTGCATCCATTTTCAGTAATAAACACAGATTCTTAAAAATGCTCCCCCTTTTCCAGACTTTACATGTATTTAATAAGCATTCTTATATTGTCAGCCATTTCCCAAGCTCTAGGGAATTTTCCATGTTATACATTACATTAAAATATTACTGACTGAGTTACCTTTGGAACCTTTAGAAAAGACAGAAAACAGCTGTCCTGGTGATGACTCACTGACCTAGATCAGAATTTGATGAATGCTCATGAAGTGTTTCAAGAGATGGAAGCTGTAGCACAGAAGAATAGAGTAGGCAGCAAAACAGAAGAAAAGAGCAGTCTCACTGTGGAAGTTGTGCTTAAATAAAGACAGTATGTCAAAGAAAGCAAAGCAGAAATAGTTGTGAGGTTTTCAGATTGCCTTCCCTACTCACATGCTTAAGACTAGAAGGATTGTTCATTTCATTGCATAGAGCTGGGTTTTACTGAGTGTGGATAAGTTTTCCAGTAGTATGTATTGCAGTTGCAAGCTCAGAAATATTAGCTCAAACATGCCACTCTCTGCCTAGTGGAAATACGCAGCCCTGGGGTCTGAGACAACTTCAACACTGCAGGGAGCAAGGGAGAGCATTACAGCCTGGGGCAGCAGGAGCAGGGGAAGAGGGGATGCAGCCCATGACATCCCACCCTCACCTGCTCACATTCGTGTAAGGCAACTGACACCAAGACAAGCACAGAAATACACCAGATTTCTTTTCAGGGTTTTGTTGGTTTCTCTTCAATAAAATCAATTTTACGTACAAACAATGGAGAAATAAGGCTGTCTCTCAATTAATATAGTTAACATTAATTCAGATGGGGGCAGAGAAGGAAAAGGGAAAGGAATGATTACTTGGAGAAGTGTTCTGGTTCTGCCCCTCATTATTTTGAAAAAACAAAGGAAGGCTGTTGGCCATTATAGAAATTATAAATTACTACTGAGTTGCCTGTCAAGAATGATGGGGAGGGGGGGAATAGAGACAGAGTGCTGCCACCCACCACCCCACGACACCGCTGCCTCCCCAGAGTGGAGGAGGTAGGGGGGAAACTTGCACACGGCAGCCCTCACTGCCCCATGCTGCGGCCACTCCCCACCTGGCCATGCGCCCCGCCCCGGACAGCGGAGCACTGCCATAACAGCAGGTACAGAGCTGTTCTCTCCATCCCCCCTCTGCCAGCACCCCACCTCCACCTCCAAAGCTGGGGGAAACAGCAAGGATGGGAGTGGGATAGCAGAGCACTGCCATGATGGCAGGGACAGAGCAGCAGGGGTGAGGCCCCCTCACTCCATCCCCAATCATCCCCCTCCACCAGCACCTCATGCTGCTGCTGCCTCTGAGGAACAGGGTCAGGGGGCAGTGGTGCTGGCTTCACCTTCTCTCTCCCCCCCCCCCCCCCCC
>NW_017729027.1:5814246-5815120 GCF_001723915.1 Gavialis gangeticus
CATGGTGGCACTCTGCAGAGCACTCCAATTGGTTGTTTCAGCAGCCAATCCAAGTGTTCTAAAAGCATTATGGATGGACAGATAGATGGATTAAGCCCTTCGTATATATATGAAGGGCTTAATCTTGTTCAGTAAATCATTCCCCTAAAGTTAAGAGTACCTTGTTTTAAACCTTCCTCTGGGGAAAAATGTATCCAAAAAGTAGATTGTGGTAGGTCATATTCTTCAGTGCTGCTAGGTCTCCTACTGTACAATGATTCTGTGGGTGGTGGTGGTTAAAATGCAACAATGACTGCTCTGGGAAAAGAATAACCCTGGAATAACTGGGGTTAAATTGCTCCCTGGAGACTGAACATCTATATTTTGCCCTGGGTTTAATGCCTCTTGCAGACCAGAAGTGAAGCTGGTGTCACCCTGATCTAGAGAATGTGCAGGGGGAGGTCCCATCGTCATGCTCCCAGTTCCCTGTGGACTGGGCAATAAGGGGAGCAGCAACCACCATTCCCTGCCAAGCAGTCCCTGCTTTTGAGATGCAGCAGGGCATCATGCTGGCTTCCCCTCACTGCCCAGCTGAGTGGTCAGGCAGCACTTTGGGAGTGAGGTTAAAAGAGTCAAACCTGGCTTCCACCAATTTCCCCTTACCACCCATGGCACCCAGCTCATACATAGTTTCATAGATTTAGGGTCGGAAGGGACCTAGTAAATCTTCTAGCCCAACCCCCCGCCAGGGCGGGAGAACAACAAAACCCCAAAACAAAAACGGGACTCAAATGAGTCCAGCCAGGTAGGCATCCAGCCTCTTCTTAAAGACCCCCAGGGTAGGGGCCAGCACCACTTCCCTTGGAAGTTGGTTCCAGCTCCTAGCCGCCCTAAC
>NW_017729027.1:5816428-5817562 GCF_001723915.1 Gavialis gangeticus
CCCGGGGGGGGGGGGGGCAAAGGGAGGCCCCACAGTGGCAGCCCTGCCAGCTTTCTGTGGCAGTTACTGCTTTCAAATGCCAACTGTCACCTGACAGCCTGCCCCTCCCTATGCTGTTAAGAAATGAACTCCCCCAAGGGCAGGGTTGACTTGCAGGAAAGCCCTTTACTGCTCCCTGGCTAGACAGCTTGCCTGTCAAGTTCTCCAGCCAAAGTGCCAGAGGAACATTTGTACAAATTTGGATCCCAGGCTGTTTTTCTACTGGAAGAAATTTCTTGCAGTAGAAATGAATGTATGCAGCCATTGACTTCTCAGGGTCCCTTTACACAGTTAAATATTTACCATTGAGCAGAAATGCAAGACGCAATTAGTCTTCCCTTTGCTAAGAATGGAGGGATACTTTTACTTGTTCTTAGCTTAGTGATTGTACTAATTGATCATCTTTCTAATTGTACCTGATGTTGTAGCTATTTGTTGAGACAGCCAGCATACCCCGTTCTACCATAAGTCACAGAAGTAGGGCTGGAAGGCACCTCCAGAAGTCATCTAGTCCAACCCACTGCCTGAGGCAGGATCATCCCTATCCAAACCATCCCATATGAACCATAATCTAAACTGTACATAAGACTGCCATCAACCCTGACACAACATAGACACCCTAGCCTGCCACAGGTAAAAGCAGGGAAACCACAGCAGCCAGTGTCCTGCTTCTATAAAAATGTCAATATACACCTAAGACATCCCAGGTAGAGAACAATTTATATAAAAGATCTAAAAATCCCATAATTATTTTGCTGTATGATGTACTAAGAAGATACTTTTCAAGTTCCCTATTCATGCTCTGTTGTGTTTGTTTAATCAAATTTGAGACAGACAGCATAAGCCCCTCATACCTAATAATTGCTAATACTATCAATACATGGTGAATGGAAGCACTGGAAGATGAAAGTAGAGATTTTGATGTTTCAAAGCAAAAGTGACCAGCAGGAATAAAATAAACTATTAAGTGGAGAGGAGTAGAGATGGACAGCTGCCAGATGCCCAATAGAAATTATCTAGATAAGGAAGGAGGCAGGCTGAGGGAGGGTCAGCTGTCCTTCGTTGGGTCTGAATGAATTCAAAATCAGCAGGGCC
>NW_017729027.1:5817750-5818168 GCF_001723915.1 Gavialis gangeticus
CCCCCCTCAGCCTTCTCTTGTGGAGGCTGAATAGGTTCAGGTCCCGCAGTCTCTCACTGTAGGGTCTGCCCTGTTGTCCCCGGATCATGCGGGTGGCCCTCCTCTGGACCCTCTCCATGTTGTCCACATCCCTCTTGAAATGGGGCGCACAGAACTGGACACACAATGTCCAGAACACTGCTGGGTGAGGCAGACATCTGTACTGCAGTGGCAAGGAATGAGAGCCTTGCTGCCAGAGCAGCAAAATGTCCCTGTCCCTGTCTCACAATATCCCTGTCTCACAATGCACGGCTCTGGGGCAGGCCAGAGCAGCATGGGGCAAAGTAGGCTGGTGCACAATGCTGCAATGCTCCTGAAGCCTTGCCACAGTGACTGAGTGCTTCCTCCTCTCCATGCATGCCTCTGAGTCACCCCAAAG